>NC_086445.1:360717900-361365400 GCF_028390025.1 Pseudophryne corroboree | reverse complement strand
GAGCTTGCATAAAAAGAACTATCAGTACCAGCATTCCTTAATAGCAGATAAATGCATTAACATTAGCTTTCACACTGCTGGGCGGAGCTTGCAATAAAAGAACTATCAGTACCAGCATTCCTTAATAGCAGATAAATGCATTAACATTAGCTTTCACACTGCTAGGCGGAGCTTGCATAAAAAAGAACTATCAGTACCAGCATTCCTTAATAGCAGATAAATGCATTAACATTAGCTTTCACACTGCTGGGCGGAGCTTGCATAAAAAGAACTATCAGTACCAGCATTCCTTAATAGCAGATAAATGCATTAACATTAGCTTTCACACTGCTGGGCGGAGCTTGCATAAAAGAACTATCAGTATCAGCAATCCTTAATAGCAGATAAATGCATTAACATTAGCTTTCACACTGCTGGGCGGAGCTTGCATAAAAATAACTATCAGTACCAGCATTCCTTAATAGCAGACAAATGCATTAACATTAGATTTTACACTGCTGGGCGGAGCTTGCATAAAAAGAACTATCAGTACCAGCATTCCTTAATAGCAGATAAATGCATTAACAAATATATAAGGGCAGTCCACCCCCTTTTACAACATTCCAAAACAAATATGCGGGGCACAGCACTAGTGGGGAGCCTCTTCCCCTGGAATACAATATATTGCCCCCAGATTACAGAGTCTTTGCAGCAGAAGGGGTTAAATATCGGACACAGGGGATCTTAGGGGTGTCTACACCCTTTTTCAAATACTATGTCCCCTATTAGCAGAGTTTTTGCAGCGGAGGGCACAACAGGGGCAGAGTATGGCAGCGGAAGGGCGATCAGGGTCTCACCACCTGCTGCGGCGCTTCTGCCACCTCCTATCCTCCGCATCTTCAGCGTGGCTGTCTGGAGTCTCCCTCCTCAGTCTCCGGTCCGGTCTTCTCTTCTTCAGCTGCCGCCGCGCCGTCTCCGGGTCTTCACTCCTCTTGTGCAGCAGACTCCGGTCCGCGCCGTCATCTCTACGCTGGGGTCTTCTCGGGTCCTCGCCGTACTCCAGCCGCCAGGGGTCCTCGCTGGGGTCTTCTTCCCGGGGTCGTCCTTCGCGGTGCCTGCGCGCTTCTCATCTGCCGCTCCTTGGAATCCAGGGGACGGATGTCATCACTGCTCTGCTGGACGGGCTGCGGTTCCTCCGGCCCAGCGCTCCAGTCTCTCAGCAGCGGCGGCTCTTCTCCGCACTCCATCCCCGCTGGCACTGACGCGGCCAGCTCTTCTCCTCAGGCAGGGTCTCCGGCATTCTTCTGGCACTGGTGCTCCGGTCGCTGGTTCTCCCCTCGGCTTCTTCTCTGCGCAGACGGTCCTCACACACTGGCAGGCGGCTCCTGGGGCTACATGGCGACACCTTCCCCAGGTAATCTTCCCATTCCTCCAGGGCTCCTCTGGCAGCGATCCTCCCAGCGCTGCATACTCCAGTCTTCAGGCTCTGGACACTACATGGCTCCACTTCCCCAGGTACATATTCCCATTCCTCCAGGTCTCTACCCCTCCTGTGCTGTGAGGCTTCTTTTAAGGGTACTGGTGCTCCTCCACCTCCCCTCTCCTCTATGATGACTGGCTCCCGGGGCCCCAGCAACAGACCACCCCCTGGTCACTCTGCCCTACAACCCAGGGGACCCAATCAGCTGGGGACCTGTTTCCCGGACTTTTTATGTTGCTGGGTAAGAGTTGACAGGACCAGAGAATTGGCGGCAAAATCCCTGTCTCAATCTGACAGGGAACATCACAGTTCAGCCCACGATCTACTCTGGGACTTGTAGTTCCACAATGTAAACATAAAAAAAAAAAAAATCACAAGGGGATCCCCATGGTGCCATAGCTTCAGGGTATTACATTCTACCCCCCTAAAATTATACGTGTCCTCACGTATACACCTTAACACTATACATCGGTTAACAAAAGCCTTGAACTGGGTACAGCTCTGTTGGCAAACAAGTCATTGTGTCTGGAGCACAGGCCCGCCTGCGATTCTCTGATCCTGTTCGTGACGCCAACATTTATGTAATGTCCACCCACAAACAAACACCTGACATTTACGGTGCCGAAAACTTGAACTAAATTGTGGGGTGCTAGTGTGAGTCAGGTTCGGGTGATCAGAGCGGCAGACCTGCTTTACCTCTCAGACACAATGACAACACAAACATAATATAGTATCCAACTCCATTTTATTATCCTAACAAAATTTACAAGTGGCAGGTAAACAGGAAACTGGCGCACAATTGAAGCAGGCTGGTTATGGCTTCTAAATAACAGTCTCAAGTAACCAGCGTTAGCAATACAGGTAGCAGGTAAGCAAGTAACTGGTGCACAATTGAAGCAGGCTGGTTATGGCTTCTAAATAATAGTCTCAGGTAACCAGCGTCAGCAATACAGGTAGCAGGTAAGCAAGTAACTGGTGCACAATTGAAGCAGGCTGGTTATGGCTTCTAAATAATAGTCTCAGGTAACCAGCGTCAGAAATACAGGTAGCAGGTAAGCAGGAACTTGTGCACGATTAAAGCAGGCTGGTTATGGCTATTAAACGACAGTCTCAGGTAACCAGTGTTAGCAATACAAGTAGCAGGTAAGCAGGAACTTGTGCACAATTAAAGCAGGCTGGTTATGGCTACTAAACAACAGTCTCAGGTAACCAGCGTCAGCAATACAGGTAGCAGGTAAGCAGGAACTTGTGCACGATTAAAGCAGGCTGGTTATGGCTATTAAACGACAGTCTCAGGTAACCAGCGTTAGCAATACAAGTAGCAGGTCAGCAGGTAACTTGTGCACAATTAAAGCAGGCTGGTTATGGCTACTAAACAACAGTCTCAGGTAACCAGCGTCAGCAATACAGGTAGCAGGTAAGCAGGAACTTGTGCACGATTAAAGCAGGCTGGTTATGGCTATTAAACGACAGTCTCAGGTAACCAGCGTTAGCAATACAAGTAGCAGGTAAGCAGGTAACTTGTGCACAATTAAAGCAGGCTGGTTATGGCTTGTAAACAACAGTCTCAGGTAACCAGCGTTCCTTAGTAGCGGATAAATGCATTAACATTAGCTTTCACACTGCTGGGCGGAGCTTGCATAAAAAAGAACTATCAGTACCAGCATTCCTTAATAGCAGATAAATGCATTAACATTAGCTTTCACACTGCTGGGCGGAGCTTGCATAAAAAGAACTATCAGTACCAGCATTCCTTAATAGCAGATAAATGCATTAACATTAGCTTTCACACTGCTGGGCGGAACTTGCAATAAAAGAACTATCAGTACCAGCATTCCTTAATAGCAGATAAATGCATTAACATTAGCTTTCACACTGCTGGGCGGAGCTTGCATAAAAAGAACTATCAGTACCAGCATTCCTTAATAGCAGATAAATGCATTAACATTAGCTTTCACACTGCTAGGCGGAGCTTGCAATAAAAGAACTATCAGTACCAGCATTCCTTAATAGCAGATAAATGCATTAACATTAGCTTTCACACTGCTGGGCGGAGCTTGCATAAAAAAGAACTATCAGTACCAGCATTCCTTAATAGCAGATAAATGCATTAACATTAGCTTTCACACTGCTGGGCGGAGCTTGCATAAAAAGAACTATCAGTACCAGCATTCCTTAATAGCAGATAAATGCATTAACATTAGCTTTCACACTGCTGGGCGGAGCTTGCATAAAAGAACTATCAGTATCAGCAATCCTTAATAGCAGATAAATGCATTAACATTAGCTTTCACACTGCTGGGCGGAGCTTGCATAAAAAGAACTATCAGTACCAGCATTCCTTAATAGCAGACAAATGCATTAACATTAGCTTTTACACTGCTGGGCGGAGCTTGCATAAAAAGAACTATCAGTACCAGCATTCCTTAATAGCAGATAAATGTATTAACAAATATATAAGGGCAGTCCACCCCCTTTTACAACATTCCAAAACAAATATGCGGGGCACAGCACTAGTGGGGAGCCTCTTCCCCTGGAATACAATATATTGCCCCCAGATTACAGAGTCTTTGCAGCAGAAGGGGTTAAATATCGGACACAGGGGATCTTAGGGGTGTCTACACCCTTTTTCAAATACTATGTCCCCTATTAGCAGAGTTTTTGCAGCGGAGGGCACAACAGGGGCAGAGTATGGCAGCGGAAGGGCGATCAGGGTCTCACCACCTGCTGCGGCGCTTCTGCCACCACCGATCCTCCGCATCTTCAGCGTGGCTGTCTGGAGTCTCCCTCCTCAGTCTCCGGTCCGGTCTTCTCTTCTTCAGCTGCCGCCGCGCCGTCTCCGGGTCTTCACTCCTCTTGTGCAGCAGACTCCGGTCCGCGCCGTCATCTCTACGCTGGGGTCTTCTCGGGTCCTCGCCGTACTCCAGCCGCCAGGGGTCCTCGCTGGGGTCTTCTTCCCGGGGTCGTCCTTCGCGGTGCCTGCGCGCTTCTCATCTGCCGCTCCTTGGAATCCAGGGGACGGATGTCATCACTGCTCTGCTGGACGGGCTGCGGTTCCTCCGGCCCAGCGCTCCAGTCTCTCAGCAGCGGCGGCTCTTCTCCGCACTCCATCCCCGCTGGCACTGACGCGGCCAGCTCTTCTCCTCAGGCAGGGTCTCCGGCATTCTTCTGGCACTGGTGCTCCGGTCGCTGGTTCTCCCCTCGGCTTCTTCTCTGTGCAGACGGTCCTCACACACTGGCAGGCGGCTCCTGGGGCTACATGGCGACACCTTCCCCAGGTAATCTTCCCATTCCTCCAGGGCTCCTCTGGCAGCGATCCTCCCAGCGCTGCATACTCCAGTCTTCAGGCTCTGGACACTACATGGCTCCACTTCCCCAGGTACATATTCCCATTCCTCCAGGTCTCTACCCCTCCTGTGCTGTGAGGCTTCTTTTAAGGGTACTGGTGCTCCTCCACCTCCCCTCTCCTCTATGATGACTGGCTCCCGGGGCCCCAGCAACAGACCACCCCCTGGTCACTCTGCCCTACAACCCAGGGGACCCAATCAGCTGGGGACCTGTTTCCCGGACTTTTTATGTTGCTGGGTAAGAGTTGACAGGACCAGAGAATTGGCGGCAAAATCCCTGTCTCAATCTGACAGGGAACATCACAGTTCAGCCCACGATCTACTCTGGGACTTGTAGTTCCACAATGTAAACATAAAAAAAAAAAAAAATCACAAGGGGATCCCCATGGTGCCATAGCTTCAGGGTATTACATATATATATATATATATACACTGTACAGTATGTATCACCCAAAGAGGACAGGTGTTGAAGTCCTAGTGGATATCATGGGACC
Organism: Pseudophryne corroboree; assembly: GCF_028390025.1. Lineage (NCBI taxonomy): Eukaryota > Metazoa > Chordata > Amphibia > Anura > Myobatrachidae > Pseudophryne > Pseudophryne corroboree. The sequence continues at coordinate 361,360,100 of NC_086445.1, read as the reverse complement.
TTGGTTGCACAGGTCTTACTTAAAAAGGATAGATGTGGGCACTTTTTTTTGTTATTTTATCTGGAAGGGAAAATAAATATTCATAATCTATTCATTTGCCTTATTGTGGTATTTTGTAATGTGACGAAGGCCGCTACAATAGACTTGTAATGCTGCTATTGAGAGTGATCTCTACTAGATTAGAAATACATATATAATGGCAGTGGTTTTTACAACTCCATTTTCTTAATACCAACTTCATTTAGAAGGGAACAAATGGTCACCTAACTTGAAGAAATGATAAACCTGTGTGTAACAGGTAAACAGTATAACTTTTACTAACAATATTATTAACTAACATTTTAATATTTCTTACTATAAAAGTTCTTTGGCAGAAATGGTGTCACCTACAATACTTGCTGATAATGAATAAACATGAAACTTACCATGCATGCCCTAGATGGGCATGATCATAAACGGTTGGCCCACAGCTATACCTGAAAGTAAAATAAAAAATAAATAAATAATAATAATAATAATAATAATTTTATTTATATAGCGCTCTTTCTCCAATAGGACTCAAGGCGCTTAACAGATACATAGCATAATATAGTACAGAAAATAATGAAGTACATTTTCATAAAATACAGAAGCATGAAGATACTAAAAGGGACACTATGGAAATGCTTGAGTAAACAGAAAAGTCTTGAGTCTACTTTTGAAGGATTCTATAGTTGGGGCCTCTCGCACTGTGCGGGGAAGCGAGTTCCATAGAGTCGGAGCCGCATGACTAAAAGCTCGACCCCCAGATGAATTACGGTAGATTCTAGGTACTGCTAAAAGTCCTTCATCTACAGATCGCAGTAATCGAGTGGGGCAGTATGGGGTCAGAAGCTGTTTCATGTACCTTGGGCCCTGGTCATGTAATGCTTTGAAACTCAGTAAGCCAATCTTGAAGATGATTCGCCATCTTACAGGCAGCCAGTGAAGGGAGTAGAGGATGGGTGTTATGTGGCTAGAACGGGGCTGGTTGGTTAATAGCCTGGCAGCTGTGTTTTGCACCAGCTGTAAGCGCTGCAATTCTTTTGCTGGTAGACCAAGGTAGAGGGCATTACAGTAGTCTAAACGAGATGATACAAATGCATGTATGACTTTTGGCATGTCATCTGAGGGAATTAAGTGCTTGATTCTGGCTATGTTCCTCAGGTGAAAGAATGAGGATTTGATTGTGGCTGATATCTGATGTTTAAGTGTCAAGCCACCATCCAGGACAACGCCAAGATTCCGCACACGATCACTGGTCTGTAATTCTGAATCCCCGAGTGTAAGTCCAGTTGGTTGGCTATGCTGCAGTCTTGTCCTTTGATGTTGCGGTCGTAAATAAATTAAATAAATAAATAAAATAGGGAAATATTGTTAAGGGTGGTACACACAGAGAGCCGTATGTTTAATTTCTAAGCAATCTAACTAGAAATGAAGCAGGGATCTCTCCGTGTATATGCCCCATAGCAAAAGCAATGCACGGCCATGCGCGCCACTATCGCTGACTCTAGATTGGCCTGCATCCAGGCCAAATCTAGTTAGTTCACCCACTTCACCATTGGCTGAAGTGAACACGTCCCGTTCCGTCCCCTCGCGGGGGGGAGAGATGTGTGCTGAGCGTTCTGTGCTAGATCGCTCAGCACACATCGGTACGCGTGTAGCCCCCCCCCCCCCCCCCCCTTTAGACCATGGAGTTTACTGTACATGCGTGCTACAATTTTACATGAACAATCATGTACACTTTTTGTCTTGTTGCAAATAGTACAATAGAACATAATTCTTTTTATATTTGTTTACATGTAAAAATAAGAAGCGGTCATAAGTGGAACAATATAATGATGAAAAGCAAAAAAATCCAAACTTTTGTAACATTCTTGATGGAGCATGCTTACAAGTTGGGTCCAATGTGCAGTGTAAACAGGGTCTAACCCAGGTTGGAACTGTGTCCGGAAACCTAAGTCGAACCTGGGTTTTTTGTGTAAAGTGGTATTAGTGTGCCTTGAGGACAGAGTTCGGGAATGCCCGATATATAAGAATATAGCCATATACTGTAGAAACAAAGAGAGAAACAGTTACAACTGTGAGATGAAGGGGTTTATGTACTAACCTTGGAGAGAGTTAAAGTGGACGATTATAAAGTATCAGCCAGTCAGCACCTGTCATGTTGCAGGCTGGATTTGAAAAATGACAGTTAGGAGCTGGTTGGTTGGTTCTTTGTCCCTACATTTTAGCTCTCCAAGGCTTATTAAATAGATCCTGCACCTAGCGTAGGCAAGGGCAACTGCACATTGATGAGGACTATGGGGATAATTCAGATCTGATCGCAGCAGCAAATTTGTTAGCTAATGGGCAAAACCATGTGCACTTCAGGGGGGCAGATACAACATTTGCAGAGAGAGTTAGATTTGGGTGGGTTACTTTGTTTCTGTGCAGGGTAAATACTGTCTGCTTTATTTTTACATTGCAATTTAGATTTCAGTTTGAACACACCACACCCAAATCTAACTCTCTCTGCAAATGTTATATCTGCCCCCCCTCCCCCCCGCAGTGCACATGGTTTTGCCCATTAGCAAACAAATTTGCTGCTGCAATCAGATCTGAATTAGGCCATATTAGCAAACCAGGCACATACACCTATCAGCTATAATATTAAAACCACATGCCCAGTAATGTGTAGATACTACTTGGGCCGCCAAAACAGCTCTGGCTTGTCGAGGCATGAACCTCTGAAGGTGTCCTGTGGTATCTACCAAGACATCAGCAGAAGATTCTTTATGTCCTGTAAGTTGTGAGGTGGGGAACGGATCATACTTGTTTTTCCAGCACATCCCAGACTGGACCACTTTTGGTAGATACCACTGCACACTGGGAACAACACACAAGACCTGCCGTTTTGGAGATGATCTGACCCCATCATCTGGTCATTACAATTTGGCCCTTGCCAGAATATCTCAGATCCTTACGCTTTAGTTGCCTACCCTCCCTCATTCTGCAGGAGACGCCCTGAAATAGTAGCAATCTCCCTGATTGCACCTGACCCCCATTATGTAGCTATTACATTCTTGGGGGGGGGGAATAAATCAGAGATACATACATTCAAATGGGCTCATCAGTGCCATTTCCCTGCATTGTTATAAGGCACAATAAGGCAGATGTATTAAGCCTGGAGACGTGATAAAGCAGTAAAGCAGTGATAAGTGCAAGGTGATAACACACCAGCCAATCATTACAGGTTTGAAAAATGGCAGTAAAGGGGGGTACTCACAGAGCGATCGCTGCTTAAAACCTAAGCAATCTGACTAGATTGCTTAGATTTTAAGCAGTGATCACACTGTGTGTACCCCCTACAGCGCTAGCGAAGCGCGACCCCATGCATCGCTATCGCAGGTGCTAGATTGACCTGCATGCAGGCTCAATCTAGCAGGTCGCTCATTTCACCCGCTGGGTGAAATAAGTGGCCACCCCATCTCGCCCCGCACGCTCAGCACACATCACGCCCCATAGTTGAATGTGCCGAGAACAAAATCACACACAAATTATCAATGAAAATCAAATGTATTAACCCATGGAGGTCTGGATTTGGAGTCACACTCAAAATGAAAGTGGAAAAACACACTACAGGCTGATCCAACTTTGATGTAATGTCCTTAAAACAAGTCAAAATGAGGCTCAGTAGTGTGTGTGGCCTCCACGTACCTGTATGACCTCCCTACAACGCCTTGGCATGCTCCTGATGAGGTGGCGGATGGTCACCTGAGGGATCTCCTCCCAGACCTGGACTACAGCATCCGCCAACTCCTGGACAGTCTATGGTGCAGTTGGTGGATGGAACGAGACATGATGTCCCAGATGTGCTCAATTGGATTCAGGTCTGGGGAATTGGCGGCCAGTCCATAGCATCAATGCCTTCGTCTTGCAGGAACTGCTGACACACTCCAGCCACATGCATTAGGAGGAACCCAGGGCCAACCGCACCAGCATATGGTCTCACAAGGGGTCTGAGGATCTCATCTCGGTACCTGATGGCAGTCAGGCTACCTCTGGCGAGCACATGGAGGGCTGTGCGGCCCCCCAAAGAAATGCCACCCCACACCATTACTGACCCACTGCCAAACCGGTCATGCTGGAGGATGTTGCAGGCAGCAGAACGTTCTCCTTGGCATCTCCAGACTCTGTCAAGTCTGTCACATGTGCTCAGTGAGAACATGCTTTCATCTGTGAAGAGGACAGGGCACCAGTGGCGAATTTGCCAATCTTGGTGTTCTCTGGCAAATGCCAAACGTCCTGCACGGTGTTGGGCTGTAAGCACAACCCCCACCTGTGGACATCGGGCCCTCATACCACCCTCATGGAGTCCGTTTCTGATCGTCTGAGTAGACACATGCACATTTGTGGCTTGCTGGAGGTCATTTTGCAGGGCTCTGGCAGTGCTCCTCCTTGTACAAAGGCGAGGTAGCGGTCCTGCTGCTGGGTTGTTGCCCTCCTACGGCCTCCTCCACGTCTCCTGATGTACTGGCCTGTCTCCTAGTAGCGCCTCCATGCTCTAGACTCTAAGCTGACAGACACAGCAAACCTTCTTGCCACAGCTCGCATTGATGTGCCATCCTGGATGAGCTGCACTACCTGAGCCACTTGTGTGGGTTGTAGACTCCGTCTCATGCTACCACTAGAGTGAAAGCACCGCCAGCTTTCAAAAGTGACCAAAACATCAGCCAGAAAGCATAGGAGCTGAGAAGTGGTCTGTGGTCACCACCTGCGGAACAACTCCTTTATTGGGGGTGTCTTGCTAATTGCCTATAATTTCCACCTGTTGTCTATTCCATTTGCACAACAGCATGTGAAATTGATTGTCAATCAGTGTTGCTTCCTAAGTGGACAGTTTGATTTCACAGAAGTGTGATTGACTTGGAGTTACATTGTGTTGTTTAAGTGTTCCCTTTATTTTTTTGAGCAGTGTATATTCAGTATTGCTTTACCACATGTCAATTGGTTCGATCTGAAACCGTGACTGTGAATACTATAGGCCAAACGTAACAACCTGCCATTTGCAAGAGCTGGCAAGATTCTCACTAGATTTAAAGAGACAATTAGTTTAAAGACAAAACCAATTGGATTTTGCCTTCAAACTAATTGCCACTGTATATCAAATTTCTCTTACGTCCTAGAGGATGCTGGGGACTCCGTAAGGACCATGGGGATAGACGGGCTCCGCAGGAGACATGGGTACTTTAAGAAAGACTTTAGGTATGGGTGTGCACTGGCTCCTCCCTCTATGCCCCTCCTCCAGACCTCAGTTTACTACTGTGCCCAGAGGAGACTGGGTGCATTACAGGGAGCTCTCCTGAGTTTCCTGAAAGACAGTATATTTGTTAGGTTTTTTATTTTCAGGGAGCCTGCTGGCAACAGACTCCCTGCATCGAGGGACTGAGGGGAGAGAAACAGACCTACTTTAATGTTAGGCTCTGTTTCTTAGGCTACTGGACACCATTAACTCCAGAGGGATCGGTACGCAGGTCTCACCCTCGCCGTCCGTCCCAGAGCCGAGCCACCGTCCTCCTCGCAGAGCCGGAAGAAATTAGCCGGGTGAGTATGAGAAGAAAGAAGACTTCAGAGGCGGCAGAAGACTTCAGATCTTCACTGAGGTAACGCACAGCAGTAACGCTGTGCGCCATTGCTCCCACACAGCACACACAAACGGCAGTCACTGTAAGGGTGCAGGGCGCAGGGGGGGCGCCCTAGGCAGCAATAAACCTCGTTTTCTGGCAAAAGTATATATATACATAAAACAAACAAACATCAAACAGCGCTAAAGAAAGGTGTATAGATTTTTAATAAAAAATATATAGTAAAATAGATATATAAAAAGTGTACAAGTACCGACATTGATTGCACATAAAAACCTAAAATGCCTCACAATTGCAGCTTAATTGTTGATATAACTGATTAATAATTATGCAGAGATGGTTTGAAAGTCCAAGGTGGTATAAGACTTCATGCAGTTAGAATCAGCTGTGGTGGTAACTTTTTCAGTGCACTGAAATTAATAATTCTTTGTCCAGTTTAAAGATGGTAACAATGTTAATATACGGATAGGACTTGGACAGAGGCTTTAGTCAAAGATGTTTGAAACAATGTAGCACATCGGTATTTAAATTACCTTTTGCGTAACGCCCAGCTCCCAGCAGGGGGCAGTTTCGGGGACTCCCGGCTCCTGGTGTCTTCAACACATTATTGGTGCCATATCCGGAGGGTCCGAACAACGGGCTTTTCAGAGGATGAATTGACCGAGTGACAGATGCCAGTACTGGACACCAAGATGACGTCTTCCGCGTTTCTCCGCCTTTAAACAAGTCAGCGGCTTCTTCAGAGACGTTGTACCGAGTGTCCCTGTGTGTCCATTTATATAGCGGGTCCCGACCGCTCGCGCAGGCGTATTTCCTTTGCGTTCCAAGCCTCATCTTAGGCTGGAACGCACGCGCATGCGTGGGACTCCGTTCTCTGTCGTTACATAGTTTAACAGCTTTCCATGATTAAACCTGATTTCAGATACTCTGTTGCTTTTAGCTGCAACTTTGTCACAAATTAGACATCCGCATTGTAGCGTGCAGCACTGTATAGGACGACTCATATGATAGAAGCATATAACACGTTTTAACACAGGGATAGGTTTATAAATTAATAAACAAAACACACAATACTTATATATATATATATATATATATATACACATACACACACACACACACATACATACATACATACATACATACATACATACATACATACACACAGCTGGGCACTGTATATATAAAGAGCCCCAGCCAGGTTTTTTAGATATTTGAGCGGGACAGAAGCCCGCCGACGAGGGGGCGGGGCTTTTTCCTCAGCACTCACCAGCGCCACTTTCTCCACAGCACTGAGAGGAAGCTCCCCGGACTCTCCCCTGCTTATCCACGGTGAAAGAGGATTTTGAAGAGGGGAAGGGGGCACATATTTGGCGCAAAATACATACAGCGCTATCTAGGTAAACATATTGTGTGTGTTTTTTCCTGGGTCATATAGCGCTGGGTGTGTGCTGGCATACTCTCTCTCTCTGTCTCTCCAAAGGGCCTTGTGGGGGAACTGTCTTCAGATAAGAGGATTCCCTGAGTGTGTGGTGTGTCGGTACGCGTGTGTCGACATGTCTGAGGTAGAAGGCTTTCCTAGGGAGGAGAAGCAAATGAATGTGGTGTCTCCGTCGACAACGCCGACAGCTGACTGGATGGATATGTGGAATGTTTTAAGTGCTAATGTAAATTTATTGCACAAAAGATTAGACAAAGCGGAAGCTAGGGAACAGCCAGGGAGTCAACCCATGTCTGTCTCTATGTCGCAGGGACCTTCGGGGTCTCAAAAGCGCCCACTATCCCTAATAGTAGACACAGATACCGACACGGATTCTGACTCCAGTGTCGACTACGATGATGCAAAGTTACAGCCAAAAGTGGCTAAATGTATTTGATATATGATTATTGCAATAAAAGATGTTTTGCATATCACAGAGGAACCCCCTGTCCCTGACACGAGGGTACACATGTATAAGGGAAAGAAACCTGAGGTAACCTTTCCTCCCTCACATGAGCTGAACGAGTTATGTGAAAAAGCTTGGGAATCTCCAGACAAAAAACTGCAGATTCCCAAAAGGATTCTTATGGCGTATCCTTTCCCGCCAACGGACAGGATACGGTGAGAATACTCCCCTAGGGTGGACAAAGCGTTGACACGCTTATCCAAAAAGGTAGCGCTGCCATCCCAAGATACGGCTACCCTCGGGGATCCTGCTGATCGCAAGCAGGAGGGTACCTTGAAGTCCATTTACACACATTCGGGTACCTTACTCAGACCGGCTATTGCGTCGGCTTGGGTGTGTAGCGCTGTAGCAGCGTGGACAGATACCTTATCAGCGGAGATTGAAACCCTGGATAAGGATACCATCTTATTGACCCTAGGACATATAAAAGATGCTGTCTTATATATGAGAGATGCTCAAAGAGACATTGGTCTACTGGGTTCTAGAATCAACGCTATGTCGATTTCTGCTAGACGAGTCCTATGGACCCGGCAGTGGACAGGTGATGCCGACTCTGTTTGGGGAAGGTCTCTCGGACCTGGTCTCCCCAGCTTCAGCTGGTAAATCAAATTTTTTGCCTTATATTCCCTCACAGCCTAAGAAAGCACCACTTTATCAAATGCAGTCCTTTCGGTCACAAAGAAACAAGAGAGTACGAGGTGCGTCCTTTCTTGCCAGAGGTAAGGGCAGAGGGAAAAAGCTGCACAACACAGCTAGTTCCCAGGAACAGAAGTCCTCCCTGGCCTCTACAAAATCCACCGCATGACGCTGGGGCCCCGCTAAGGGAGTCTGCCCCAGTGGGGGCACGTCTTCGAATTTTCAGCCACATCTGGGTTCACTCACAGGTGGATCCCTGGGCAATAGAAATTGTTTCTCTGGGTTACAAGCTGGAATTCGAAGAGGTGCCTCCTCGCCGGTTTTTCAAATCGGCCCTGCCGACTTCTCCCCCAGAAAGGGAGATAGTGTTAAATGCAATTCACAAATTGTATCTTCAACAGGTGGTGGTCAAGGTTCCCCTACTTCAACAAGGGAGGGGATATTACTCAACCCTGTTTGTAGTCCCGAAACCGGATGGTTCGGTCAGACCCATTCTAAATTTAAAATCCCTGAACCTATACTTGAAAAGGTTCAAGTTCAAGATGGAATCGCTTAGGGCGGTCATCGCCAGCCTGGAAGGGGGGGATTTTATGGTATCTCTGGACATAAAGGATGCATACCTTCATGTTCCCATATATCCACCTCATCAGGCGTACCTGAGATTTGCGGTACAGGATTGTCATTACCAATTTCAGACGTTGCCGTTTGGGCTTTCCACGGCCCCGAGAATTTTCACCAAGGTAATGGCGGAAATGATGGTGCTCCTGCGCAAGCAGAGAGTCACAATTATCCCGTACTTGGACGATCTCCTCATAAAAGCGAGATCACGAGAGCAGTTACTGAACAGCGTGTCGCTTTCACTGAAGGTGTTACAGCAACACGGCTGGATTCTCAATATCCCGAAGTCGCAGCTGGTTACTACGACTCGTCTGACCTTCTTGGGCATGATTCTGGATACGGACCAGAAAAGGGTTTATCTTCCAATGGAAAAGGCTCAAGAACTCATGACTCTGGTCAGAAACCTATTGAAACCAAAACAGGTGTCAGTGCATCACTGCACTCGAGTCCTGGGAAAGATGGTGGCATCTTACGAGGCCATTCCATTCGGCAGGTTCCATGCGAGGACCTTCCAATGGGACCTACTGGACAAGTGGTCCGGGTCACATCTACAAATTCATCAGTTGATCACCCTGTCCCCCAGGGCATCTCTCCTGTGGTGGCTGCAGAGTGCGCACCTTCTAGAGGGTCGCAGGTTCGGCATTCAGGACTGGGTTCTGGTGACCACGGACGCGAGCCTCCGAGGTTGGGGAGCAGTCACACAAGGAAGAAACTTCCAGGGTCTTTGGTCAAGTCAAGAGACTTGTCTTCACATCAACGTCCTGGAGCTGAGGACCATATACAACGCCCTTCGTCAAGCGGAGACCTTGCTTCGCGACTTACCAGTTCTGATACAGTCAGACAACATCACCGCAGTGGCTCATGTAAACCGCCAGGGCGGCACAAGGAGCAGAGTGGCAATGGCGGAAGCCACCAGGATTCTTCGCTGGGCGGAAAATCATGTAAGCGCACTGTCCGCAGTGTTCATTCCGGGAGTGGACAACTGGGAACTTCCTCAGCAGACACGACTTGCATCCAGGAGAGTGGGGACTTCATCAGGAAGTCTTCGCACAGATTGCAAGCCAGTGGGGACTGCCCCAGATAAACATGATGGCGTCCCGCCTCAACAAAAAGCTACAGAGGTATTGCGCCAGGTCAAGAGACCCTCAGGCGGTAGCTGTGGATGCCCTAGTGACACCGTGGGTGTTCCAGTCGGTCTATGTGTTTCCTCCTCTTCCTCTCATCCCAAAGGTGTTGAGAATAGTAAGAAAAAGAGGAGTACAGACAATTCTCATTGTTCCAGATTGGCCGCGAAGGGCCTGGTATCCGGATCTGCAGGAGTTGCTCACAGAAGATCCGTGGCCTCTTCCTCTAAGACAGGACCTGTTGCAACAGGGGCCCTGTCTGTTCCAAGACTTACAGCGGCTGCGTTTGACGGCATGATCGTTGAACGCCGGATCCTAGCGGAAAAGGGCATTCCAGATGAGGTCATTCCTACTCTGATAAAAGCTAGGAAGGACGTGACAGCTAAACATTATCACCGTATATGGCGAAAATATGTTTCTTGGTGTGAGGCCAGGAATGCTCCTCCGGAAGAATTCCATCTGGGCCGTTTCCTTCACTTCCTGCAAACTGGAGTGAATTTGGGCCTAAAATTAGGCTCCATTAAGGTTCAGATTTCGGCCTTATCCATTTTCTTTCAAAAAGAATTGGCTTCTCTCCCACAAGTACAGACTTTTGTGAAGGGAGTGCTGCATATTCAGCCTCTTTTTGTACCTCCGGTGGCGCCTTGGGACCTTAACGTGGTGTTGAGTTACCTTAAGTCACACTGGTTTGAACCACTTAAAACGGTGGAGTTAAAATATCTCACTTGGAAGGTGGTCATGTTGTTAGCCTTGGCTTCGGCTAGGCGAGTGTCGGAATTGGCGACTTTGTCTTATAAAAGCCCCTATCTAGTTTTCCATATGGATAGAGCGGAATTGCGGACCCGTCCTCAATTTTTGCCTAAGGTGGTGTCATCTTTTCATATGAACCAACCTATAGTGGTGCCTGTGGCTACACGAGAATTGGAGGATTCCGAGTCCCTTGATGTGGTCAGGGCTTTGAAAATGTACGTGACCAGAACGGCTAGAGTCAGAAAAACAGAAGCTCTGTTTGTACTGTATGCAGCCAACAAGGTTGGCGCTCCTGCTTCAAAGCAGACTATTGCTCGCTGGATCTGTAACACGATTCAGCAGGCGCATGAGATGGCTGGATTGCAGTTACCAAAATCGGTCAAGGCCCATTCCACTAGGAAGGTGGGCTCGTCTTGGGCGGCTGCCCGAGGAGTCTCGGCACTACAGCTGTGCCGAGCTGCTACTTGGTCAAGTTCAAACACCTTTGCAAAGTTCTATAAGTTTGATACCCTGGCTGAGGAGGACCTCCTGTTTGCAGCCACCCAAGAAGAGCCCACCTTCCTAGTGGAATGGGCCTTAACCGATTTAGGCAATGGTAATCCTGCCGTAGAATGCGCCTGCTGAATCGTGCTACAGATCCAGCAAACAATAGTCTGCTTTGAAGCAGGAGCGTCAACCTTGTTGGCCGCATACAGAGCTTCAGTCTTCCTGATCCTAGCCGTTCTGGTCACATAAATCTTCAAAGCCCTGACCACATCCAGGGACTCGGAATCCTCCAAGTCCCGTGTAGCCACAGGCACGACAATAGGTTGGTTCACATGAAAAGATGAGACCACTTTTGGAAGAAATTGAGGACGAGTCCTCAAATCTGCCCTATCCACGTGAAAAACCAAGTATGGGCTTTTATGTGATAAAGCCGCCAATTCTGAAACACGCCTTGCCGAAGCTAATGCCAACAACATGACCACTTTCCACGTGAGGTATTTCAACTCCACTGTTTTGAGTGGTTCAAACCAAGGTGACTTGAGGAAACGTAACACCACGTTAAGATCCCAAGGCGCCACCGGGGGTACAAAGGGAGGCTGAATATGCAGCACTCCCTTCACAAAAGTCTTTACTTCAGGAAGTGAGGCCAATTCTCTTTGAAAGAAAATGGATAAGGCCGAAATTTGGACCTTTATGGACCCTAATTTTAGGCCCAAATTCACTCCTGTTTGAAGGAAGTGAAGTAGACGGCCCAAATGGAACTCCTCCGTAGGAGCAGCTCTGGCCTCACACCAAGAAACATATTTTCGCCATATACGGTGATAATGTTTCAACGTCACGTCTTTCCTAGCCTTGATCAGGGTAGGAATGACCTCCTCCGGAATGCCCTTTTCCGCTAGGATCCGGCGTTCAACGATCATGCCGTCAAACGCAGCCGCTGTAAGTCTTGGAACAGACAGGGCCCCTGTTGCAACAGGTCCTGTCTTAGAGGAAGAGGCCACGGATCTTCTGTGAGCAACTCTTGCAGCTCCGGATACCAAGTCCTCCGTGGCCAATCTGGAACAATGAGGATTGTTCTGACCCTGCTTATTCTTATTATTCTCAACACCTTGGGTATGAGAGGAAGAGGAGGAAACACATAGACCGATCTGAACACCCAAGGTGTCACCAGAGCGTCTACCGCATGAGGGTCCCTTGACCTGGCGCAATACCGCTTTAGCTTTTTGTTGAGACGGTATGCCATCATGTCTATTTGAGGCAGTCCCCACCAACCCGTGATCTGTGCGAAGACTTCTTGATGAAGTCCCCACTCTCCCGGATGCAGGTCGTGCCTGCTGAGGAAGTCCGCCTCCCAGTTGTCCACCCCCGGGATGAACACTGCTGATAGTGCGCTTACATGGCCTTCCACCCAGCGTAGAATCCTGGTCGCTTCTGCCATGGCCACTCTGCTCCTTGTTCCGCCTTGGCGGTTTATATGAGCCACTGCCGTGATATTGTCTGACTGAATCAGAACCTGTTTTCCCCGAAGCAATTCCTCCGCTTGACGCAGGGCGTTGTATATGGCCCTCAACTCCAGGACGTTGATGTGGAGACAAGTCCCTAGATTTGACCAGAGACCTTGGAAATTTCTTCCCAGTGTGACTGCTCCCCAGCCTCGGAGGCTTGCGTCCGTGGTCACCAGGACCCAGTACTGAATGCCGAACCTGCGACCCTCTAGTAGGTGAGCACTGTGCAGCCACCACAGGAGAGATACCCTGGTCCTGGGAGACAGGGTGATCCTTTGATGCATTTGTAAATGGGACCCGGACCACTTGTCCAAGAGGTCCCATTGAAAAGTCCTCGCATGGAACCTGCCGAAGGGGATGGCCTCGTATGAAGCCACCATCTTCCCCAGAACCCGTGTGCAATATGCACTGAAACCTTTTTTTTTTGGCTTTAATAGATTCCTGACCAGGGCTATGAGCTCCTGAACCTTTTCGATCGGAAGAAAAACCTTTTTCTGGTCTGTGTCTAGAATCAGGCCCAAAAAGGTCAGACGCGTTGTAGGGACTAGCTGGGACTTCGGTATATTGAGAATCCAGCCGTGTAACTGCAACGTCTTTATGGACAGAGACACGCTGTCCAGCAACTTCTCCCAAGATCTCGCCTTTATGAGGAGATCGTCCAAGTATGGGATAATTGTGACACCCTGCCTGCGCAGGAGCACCATCATTTCCGCCATTACCTTGTTGAAAATTCTCGGGGCCGTGGAAAGCCCAAACGGCAACGTCTGAAATTGGTAGTGACAGTCCAGCACTACAAATCTCAGGAACGCCTGGTGAAGGGGGAATATCGGAACATGAAGGTAAGCATCCTTTATGTCCAGGGACACCATCCAATCCCCCCCCTCCAGGCTGGCGATAACCGCTCTGAGTGATTCCATTTTGAACTTGAACCTCTTCAAGTACAGGTTCAGGGATTTTAGGTTTAAAATGGGTCTGACCGAACCGTCTGGTTTCGGGACCACAAACAGGGTTGAGTAATATCCCTCTCCTTGCTGGAGATGAGGAACTGTGACAAACACCTGTTGAATATACAATTTTTGGATTGCTGCCAACACTAGCTCCCTCTCCGACGGGGAAGAGCCGATTTGAAAAACCGGTGAGGAGGCAAGTCTTCGAATTCCAGCCTGTATCCCTGAGAAACAATCTCTAATGCCCAGGGATCCACCTGCGAGTGAACCCAGACGTGGCTGAAAAACCGAAGACGAGCCCCCACTAGATCTGCCTCCCCCCGGGAAGCCCCAGCGTCATGCGGTGGACTTTGCAGATGCAGGGGAGGACTTCTGCTCCTGGGAACTAGCTGTGTGCAGCTTTTTTCCCTTGCCTTTTCCTCTGGCAACAAAGGACGATCCCCGTACCTTCTTGCTCTTATTGGAACATAAGGACTGCATTTGATAATGAGGTGCCTTTTTTGTATGCTGCGGGGGGACATAAGGTAAGAAATTCGACTTACCAGCCGTAGCAGTAGAGACAAGGTCCGAGAGGCCGTCTCCAAACAACTCCTCCCCTTTGTAAGGCAAGGACTCCATATGCCACTTTGAATCGGCGTCTCCCGTCCACTGTCGGGTCCACAAGAGCCGCCTAGCAGAAATAGACATAGCATTTATTCTGGAGCTTAGTAAACAAATGTCTCTTTGAGCATCTCTCATATACAAGGCAGCATCTCTGATATGCTCTATGGTCATTAAAATGACATCCCTATCTAAGGTGTCAATCTCCGTAGATAAGGAATCTGCCCATGCCACAACAGCACTACAAACCCAGGCCGACGCCATAGCCGGTCTAACAATAGTACCTGAATGAGTAAATGTTCTTCATGGTAATTTCCTGCCTGCGATCAGCAGGATCCTTGAGGGAAGCCGTATCTTGAGAAGGCAGTGCCACCTTTTTGGATAAGCGTGTCAGCGCCTTGTCTACTTTAGGCGAAGATTCCCATCGTATCCTATCCGTTTGTGGAAAAGGATACGCCATAAGAATCCTTTTGGGAACTTGTGGTCTCCTATCTGTAGATTCCCAAGCCTTTTCGCACAATTCGCTCAGCTCAAATGAGGACGGAAAGGTGACCTCAGGCTTTTTCCCTTTATACATGTGTACCCTCGTGTCAGGGACAGGGGGTTCCTCAGTAATATGCAAAACCTCTTTAATGGCAATAATCATGTACCGAATACCTTTTGCCACCCTGTAATTTTGCATCTTCATAGTCGACACTAGAGTCAGTATCCGTGTCATCGATCTGGGATATGGTGCGCTTCTGAGACCCCGAAGGTCCTGGCGCCACAGGGACAGGCATGGTCTGGCTACCTGACTGATCCCTAGCTTCAGCCTTGTCTAACCTTTTATGCAATAGACTGACATTTGCATTTAAGACATTCAGCATATCCACCCATTCCGATGTCGGCGTTGCCGACGGCGACATGACATTCAAGCACTCCCCCTCCACGTCAAACATGTCGACACACGCGTACCGACACACTTCACACACACAGGGAAACTCTTTTCTGAAGACAGTATCCCCTTTAAGGCCCTTTGGAGAGACAGAGAGAGAGTATGCCAGCACACACCCCAGCGCTATACCCCTGAAAAAAAACAAAAACCCAGAATGCCCTTTTCCAGAAGCGCTGAGTAGTAATAAAACGCCAATTATGTGCCCCCCCTCTCCTTCAAACCCCCTTTCACGGTGTGTAAAGCAGGGGAGAGTCCGGGGAGATTCCTCAGCAGTGCTGTGGAGAGAAAATGGCGCTGGCGAGTGCTGAGGGAGAAGCCCCGCCCCCTCGGCGGCGGGCATCTGTCCTGCTCAAAGTTATTAAAAAATGGCGGGGGCTCTTTTATATACATGTACAGTGCCCACCTGTACATGTATATTGTCTTTTGCCATAAGAGAGGTGTTATATTGCTGCCCAGGGTGCCCCCCCTGCGCCCTGCACCCTTACAGTGACCGGAGTGTGTGAGGTGTATGGGAGCAATGACGCACAGCTGCAGTGCTGTGCGTTACCTCAGTGAAGCTCTGAAGGCTTCTGCCGCCTGAGACGTCTTCTGACTTCGTTTCTTCTGGCTCTGTGAGGAGAACGGCGGCGCGGCTCTGGGAGTGAACGCCCAGGACGAACCTGTGTTCACCCCCTCTGGAGCTAATGGTGTCCAGTAGCCGAGGAAGCAGAGCCTATCATTTAAGAAGGTCTGCTCCTCTCTCCTCAGTCCCTCGATGCAGGGAGCCTGTTGCCAGCAGTGCTCCCTGTAAAAATATAGAAAAAAATCCAAACAAAAATGCTTTTTAGGCAGAGAACTCAGGGGAGCTCCCTGCAGTGCACCCATTTCACTCTGGGCACAGTGTAAAAACTGAGGTCTGGAGGAGGGGCATAGAGGGAGGAGCCAGTGCACACCCAGATACCAAAGCTTTCTTAAAGTGCCCTATCTCCTGCGGAGCCCGTCTATTCCCCATGGTCCTTACGGAGTCCCAGCATCCTCAAGGACGTTAGAGAAATTTGTATTTTAAAAGTGTATTAAAAAATATTTTGTTTATTGTAATCATATAGTATCATTTAGCGCTGTATACTTTTTCTCTTTATCCCACTTACTTTGGGAGATTGACTATCTCCTGTTATACAGCTGCTAGGTTGAAACACTCATTGGAGCGTCTGAGTTTTATATACGAGTTATATAAAACTTTTATAGGTTTGGAAAAATGGTCTGCTATATAACTGTATAGTGCATGCCCAGCTTAAGAGATATGCCTCCTAAAAGATTTATCAGTTCCTGTTCCACATCTCCACCTGTACGGAGATGCACTCCTATTAGTGGTCAGTGATGTTACTCCCAGAGAGTTCCAGCATAACCCACATCTACAGTCTCCAAATACTTCTGTTATTTTCCCACACTTATTCATCACGTACCACCTCATGATGAAATCACCTATAACAGCACAGACAAAAAAAAAAGTGTAAAATACTATGGAAAACGGAAAAAGCAAACAGGTATGCACAGGACTCATTTAGAAATTGGAAGATGAAAACTTGCAACAGAAAAGATGAAAGAAAAAAAGGGTAATGGTAAAGATACTCTATATAATAAAATCAAGTATTGCAGGGTGTATGCGCACTAAACTTAACTTGCATCGTGCACACCTAACCCAAATACAAAATAATTACACTATGCCTCCATAAAGGCTCAAGACCGTACGAAGACACAGAGGAGCAGGAGAGTGGTGGAGACCCAGTACTGCCAGGGGACAGAAAGAAAAAGGGAAGTGAAAGAGGGAGAAGAGTATCAGACAGAGCGAGATACAGATATTACAGGGATTTAGAGGCAGGGAAGAGATAGATGATAAGAAGGGGAGAGAGGAGGAGGAGAGAAAAAAAAAAAAAGATTTTAAACCTACCGGTAAATCTATTTCTCCTAGTCCGTAGAGGATGCTGGGGACTCCGTAAGGACCATGGGGTATAGACGGGCTCCGCAGGAGATAGGGCACCTAAAAAGAACTTTGACTATGGGTGTGCACTGGCTCCTCCCTCTATGCCCCTCCCCCAGACCTCAGTTAGAGAACTGTGCCCAGAGGAGATGGACAATACAAGGCAGGATTTAGCAATCCAAGGGCAAGATTCATACCAGCCCACACCAATCATACCATGTAACTTGGAACATACATAACCAGTTAACAGTATGAACAAACGACAGTAACGGGCCAAGACCGATGTCAACTGTAACATAACCCTTATGTAAGCAACAACTATATACAAGTCTTGCAGAGTTTCCGCACTGGGACGGGCGCCCAGCATCCTCTACGGACTAGGAGAAATAGATTTACCGGTAGGTTTAAAATCTTATTTTCTCTTACGTCCTAGAGGATGCTGGGGACTCCGTAAGGACCATGGGGTTTATACCAAAGCATCCAATCGGGCGGGAGAGTGCGTATGACTCTGCAGCACCGACTGAGCAAACGCTAGGTCCTCATCAGCCAGGGTATCAAACTTGTAGAATTTAGCAAAAGTGTTTGACCCCGACCAAGTCGCCGCTCGGCAAAGTTGTAATGCCGAGACGCCTCGGGCAGCCGCCCAAGAAGAGCCCACCTTCCTAGTGGAATGGGCCTTAACCGAATTTGGTACCGGCAATCCAGCCGTAGAGTGAGCCTGCTGAATCGTATTACAAATTCAGCGAGCAATAGTCTTATTGGCCTCATACAGGACAAACAGAGCCTCTGTTTTCCTAATTCTAGCCGTCCTGGCTACATAAATTTTTAAGGCCCTGACTACGTCCAGGGATCTGGAATCCTCCAGGTCACTTGTAGCCACAGGCACCACAATAGGATGATTCATATGGAACGAAGAAACCACTTTAGGCAAAAATTGCGGACGTGTCCTCAATTCAGCTCGATCCACATGAAAAATCAAGTAGGGGCTCTTGTGTGACAAAGCCGCCAATTCTGACACTCGCCTTGCTGATGCTAAGGCCAACAACATGACCACCTTCCAGGTAAGAAATTTCAACTCAACCTTGTTAAGCGGTTCAAACCAGTGTGATTTTAGGAACTGCAACACCACGTTCAGGTCCCATGGTGCCACTGGAGGCACAAAAGAGGGCTGGATGTGCAGCACTCCCTTTACAAACGTCTGGACTTCTGGAAGAGAAGCCAATTCCTTCTGAAAGAAAATCGAGAGGGCCGAAATCTGTACCTTAACAGAGCCTAATTTCAGGCCCATATCCACTCCTGTCTGTAGGAAGTGGAGAAGACGACCCAGATGAAAATCTTCCGTAGGTGCATTCTTGGTCTCACACCAAGACACATACTTTCGCTAGATACGGTGATAATGTTATACCGTCACCTCCTTCCTAGCATTTATTAAAGTAGGGATGACCTCTTCTGGAATCCCCTTTTTCGCTAGGATTCGGCGTTCAACCGCCATGCCGTCAAACGTAACCGCGGTAAGTCTTGAAATACACAGGGCCCCTGCTGCAACAGGTCTTCCCTCAGAGGAAGAGGCCAGGGATCTCCTGTGAGCATCTCTTGTAGATCCGAGTACCAGGCCCTTCGAGGCCAGTCCGGGACAACGAGTATCGTCTGTACTCTTCTTAGTCTTATGATCCTCAACACTTTTGTGATGAGAGGAAGAGGAGGTAACACGTAGACCGATTTGAACACCCAAGGTGTTACCAGAGCGTCTACTGCTACTGCCTGAGGGTCCCGAGACCTGGCGCAATACCTCCGAAGCTTTTTGTTGAGGCGTGACGCCATCATGTCTATTTGAGGAGTTCCCCAAAGACGTGTTACGTCTGCAAACACCTCTTGATGAAGTCCCCACTCTCCTGGATGGGGATCGTGTCTGCTGAGGAAGTCTGCTTCCCAGTTGTCCACTCCCGGAAAGAAGACTGCCGACAGAGCGCTTACATGATTTTCCGCCCAGCGAAGGATCCTTGTGGCTTCCGCCATCGCGACTCTGCTTCTTGTCCCGCCTTGGCAGTTCACATGAGCCACTGCTGTGACATTGTCTGACTGAATCAGAACCGGTAGGTTTCGAAGAAAACTCTCCGCTTGTCGAAGGCCGTTGTAAATGGCCCTGAGTTCCAACACATTGATGTGTAGACAGGACTCCTGGTCTGACCAAAGACCCTGAAAATTTTTTCCCTGTGTGACCGCTCCCCATCCTCGGAGGCTCGCGTCCGTGGTAACCAGGATCCAATCCTGAATTCCGAACCTGCGACCCTCCAGGAGGTGAGCACTTTGCAACCACCACAGGAGGGACACTCTGGTCCCTGGGGACAGAGTTATTTTCCGATGTAAGTGCAGATGGGACCCGGACCACTTGTCCAGAGGGTCCCATTGAAAAGTCCTTGCATGGAACCTTCCGAAGGGAATGGCCTCGTAGGCCGCCACCATTTTCCCCAGAACTCGAGTGCATTGGTGAACTGACACCCTTTTCGGTTTTAGCAGGTCTCTGACCATGTTCTGGATGTCTTGAGCTTTCTTCTATTGGGAGGAAGACCTTAATTTGTTCCGTATCCAGTATCATACCTAGGAACGGTAGACGAGTTGTCGGAATCAACTGTGACTTCGGTAGATTTAGAATCCAACCGTGTTGCTGGAGCACTCTCAGAGAGAGCGCCACTCTGCTCAGCAATTTCTCCCTTGATCTCGCTTTTATCAGGAGATCGTCCAAGTATGGGATTAATTGTGACTCCATGCTTGCGCAGGAGCACCATCATTTCCGCCATTAACTTGGTGAAAATCCTCGGGGCCGTGGAGAGTCCAAACGGCAACGTCTGAAATTGGTAATGACAATCCTGTACAGGGAATCTCAGGTATTCCTGATGGGGGGCATATATGGGGACATGAAGGTACGCATCCTTTATGTCCAGAGACACCATAAACTCCCCCTCCTCCATGTTGGCTATTATCGCTCTGAGTGAGTCCATTTTGAATTTGAATCTTTTTATGTACAGGATTAGGGATTTCAGATTAAAAATAGGTCTGACCGAACCGTCCGGTTTCGGGACCACAAATAGGGTAGAGTAGTAACCTCTTCCCTGCTGGTGCAGGGGAACCTTGATTATCACTTGCTGTATACACAGCGTTTGAATTGCAGTTAACACTACATCCCTTTCCGATGTGGAAGCTGGTAGGGCCGATTTGAAAAATCGGCGCGGGGGCACCTCCTCGAATTCCAATTTGTAACCCTGGGAATCTATTTCCAATACCCAGGGATTCAGGTCCGAACTGACCCAGGCCTGACTGAAAAGTCGAAGACGTGCCCCCACCGGTGCGGACTCCCTCAGGGGAGCCCCAGCGTCATGCTCTGGGTTTTGGAGCAGCCGGGGAGGACTTTTGTTCCTGGGCACCTGCCGCAGCAGGTGCTCTCTTGCCTCTGCCCTTACCTCTGGCGAGGAAAGAGGATCCCCGACCTCTTTTGGACTCGTGCGACCGAAAGGACTGCATCTGATAGGGTGTTACTTTCTTTTGCTGTTGGGGAATATATGGTAAAAAAATTTGATTTACCTGCTGTAGCTGTGGAAACCAGGTCCGTCAGCCCATCCCCAAACAATACATCCCCCTTATAGGGTAGTACTTCCATATGTTTCTTGGAATCCGCATCACCCGTCCATTGGCGAGTCCATAAAGATCTTCTCGCTGAGACAGACATGGCATTGGCCTTAGAAGCTAGCAATCCAATGTCCCTTTGAGCATCCCTCATAAATAAGACTGCGTCTTTAATATGGGCTAGAGTTAGGAATATAGTATCCTTATCCATATTATCAAATTGATCTGTCAGCTCATCTGTCCAAGCTGCAATTGCGCTACACACCCATGCCGACGCAATTGTCGGTCTTAGCACAGCACCCGTATGAGAATAAATACACTTTAATGTAGTTTCTTGCCTGCGATCTGCAGGGTCCTTAAGGGCTGCTGTGTCAGGAGACGGTAGCGCCACTTTCTTGGACAAGCGCGTCAGGGCCTTGTCCACAGTGGGGGGTGATTCCCAAATGTCCCTGTCCTGCTTAGGGAAAGGGTATGCCATATAAATTCTTTTGGGGATCTGCGGTCTCTTATCCGGAGTCTCCCAAGCCTTTCCAAAGAATTCATTTAATTCATGAGATGTGGGAAAGTTAATAATCTGTTTGTTTTCCTTAAACACGTGTACCCTTGTGTCGGGGACCAAGGGTTCATCCACAATATGCAACACATCCCTTATTGCCACAATCATACACTGAATGGTTTTAGTCACCCTAGGGTGCAATTTTACTTCATCATAGTCGACACTGGAATCAGAATCCGTGTCGGTAGTAGTGTCTTGTGTAAAGGGACGCTTTTGAGACCCCGACGGGCCCTGTGAGTCGGTCCAATCTGAGGATTGACCCCCTGATGTCCCCCCTAAATCAGCCTTATCAAGCCTTTTATGTAAAGATGCCACACTTGCATTCAACATATGCCACATGTCCATCCAATCTGGAGTCGGCACAACCGACGGGGACACACCACTCATTTGCTCCACCTCCTCCTTGGAGAAGCCTTCCGCCTCAGACATGTCGAGACACACGTACCGACACCCCACACACACAGGGATTAACCTATAAGGGGACAAAACCCCAACAAGGTCCTAAGGAGAGTCAGAGAAAGAGTATGCCAGCACACACCAGCGCTTAAAAACACTGGAAAAAATATGTCCAGATAGCGCTTTTTTATATATATTATGCCAATTCCCACTCACTGCGTCGCTAATGTGCCCCCCTCCTCTTTTTTCCAGCCTGTGAGTTCAGCAGGGGAGAGACCAGGGAGCCAGCGTTTTCCTCATGCAGCTTCTGTGAAGAAAATGGCGCTGGTTAGTGCTGAGGATCAAGCCCCGCCCACCCGACGGCGGGCTTCCGTCCCAGTGATTCTTCAATAAAATGGCGGGGGATCATAGATTTACTGCCTCCGCAGTCTAATCCAGCTGTATTTGTGCCAAAATGTGAGGTTTATTGCTGCCCAGGGCGCCCCCCCCTGCGCCCTGCACCCTTCATTGCTGCTCTGTGTGTGTGTGACTGGGAGCAATGGCGCGCAGCTTACCGCTGCGCGCCTTACCTCATGAAGATCTGATGTCTTCTGCCGCCTAAGATGTCTTCTGCCTTCTCATCCGGCTTCTATCTTCGGCATCTGTGAGGAGGACGGCGGCGCGGCTCCGGGACGAACCCCAGGTGAGACCTGTGTTCCGACTCCCTCTGGAGCTAATGGTGTCCAGTAGCCTTAGAAACAGTGCCCAACTTGACAAGCCAGCTCTGCTTCTCTCTCCTCGGTCCCACGATGCAGGGAGCCTGTTGCCAACAGGACTCCCTGAAAATAAAAAACCTAACAAAATTATTTTTCCACAGAAAACTCTGGAGAGCTCTCTGCAGTGCACCCATTCTCCTCTGGGCACAAGATCTAACTGAGGTCTGGAGGAGGAGCATAGAGGGAGGAGCCAGTGCACACCCATAGTCAAAGTTCTTTTTAGGTGCCCTATTTCCTGCGGAGCCCGTCTATACCCCATGGTCCTTACGGAGTCCCCAGCATCCTCTAGGACGTAAGAGAAAAAGGCGCTAAAATAAGAGAGGGAGCTATTACCTAGGCAGCACCAAGGACAACGGTTCCTTTTTTATAAGTTAAGGTGCATACACACTGCCCGTTTTTGCCCAGCAATGATCGTGAACATCGATGGCAGGAAAATAGCTCAGTGCATACACACTCAGCTATTTTTCCTGTGCTCAGCAATGTTCACAGGGGGGGGGGGGGGGGGGGGAGAAGCACTTTCCACAGTAGGAGACTGTGGAAAGTGCTTCACACGGCTGTTCAAACAGCCCGACGGACATCGATGATGCGGTAGCGCACATCAGCGCTCACCCATACACACTGGCCAAGTATGAACTCAAAATGCCAAAAGTTAGCCCAGTGTGTATGGGCCTATAGTCTTTAGCGAGTGCTAAAGGGGTTATACCGCTTGTTCAGTATTTAACAGGCAGTGATCGGCTTAGCTTATAGTTGTTTGTCAATGTACCTGTTATGCCATCTATAGATGGTGTTAGCGCTACTGGGCCTAATTCACATCTGATCGCAGCAGCAAATTTGTTAGCTTATGGGCAAAACCATGTGCACTGCAGGGGAGGCAGATATAACGTGCAGAGAGAGTTAGATTTGGGTGTGCGGTGTTCAAACTGAATTCTAAATTGCAGTGTAAAAATAAAGCAGCCAGTATTTACCCTGCACAGAAACAACATAACCCACCCAAATCTAACTCTCTCTACACATGTTATATCTGCTCCACCTGCACTGCATATGGTTTTGCCCATTAGCTGACAAATTTGCTGCTGCGATCAGATCTGAATTAGGCCCACAGTCGAGACCCAACAAAAGCCTAAAGTCCCCTACACACTCAGCGACCCGCCGCCGAACTGCCCGACAACGGTTACGGCTCACTGTGCTCGCCACGCTGCAGGGACGTTATTCTCCCTCCAGGGTTGTTGCGGACATCCCAAGAGGGAGAATAGTGGTCGGTATTCCGGCACCAGTATGCAGAGCACCGGGATCCCGAGTGCCTCCTGGATTGAGCCTAATGACTGTGAGGAATAGAGATTTTTTTATAAGAGTAGTGCCGGGGTTAAGTCAGAACAGGGGGTATTTATCAGAGGCTGGAGAGAGATAAAGTACTAACCAATCAGCTTCTATCATTTTACAGGCTGACTGGAACCTCCCTCTTTATGGGATGCGGTCAAGATCCCGCCGGACGGAATCCCAGCGGTCGAAATACCGACGCCGGAATCCCGACCGGCACAATCCCGACATATTCTCCCTCCATGGGTGTCCACGACACCCATAGAGGGAGAATAAATTAGTGTGCCGAACGTAGCAATGCACCGAGTCTACAAGGTGCTGCGATACGCTCGCCACCCCTGTTGGGATTGTGTGGTCGTGATTCCGGCGTCAGTATTTCGACCGCCGGGATCCCGTCAAGCGGGATTTAGTACTGATCCCCTCTTTATCTCTCTCTAAGCCTTGGTAAACCTCCCCCTTTCTAACTTGCAATACCCCAGCACTATGCATAGTATAATAATCTTCTCCCTATTCCTCAGAGGCAATATGTAAGCTGAAGCAGTGACACATGAGCTCCCACCCAGTACCCAGGCACATATACTAAGCAGGTGTATACAATATAACAGGATCATCTGACCATGTTGCTAATGCCGGTCTGCTCAGTATAAGGGCTTCCTTCCTCCTTGTCAGGCTGTTGTACACTCGCATCCCAGTGTCATGTCCACTAGGGGTCGCTCGACATCCAGCAGCAGAGGAGCACAGCCTGCGTGCCTGCACATTAACAAGTGCTCCATCTGAGACAACGGAGAGCAGCACTCTGCAGCCAGCCGGGCCCAGGCACCGCTGCATCGTCCTGCACACGCCGGCGGTATCCTGCAATATATTACACTGGGCCGGTGGCCATGCTATAGCCCTTCCACATGCGCGCAGTACTCAGTGTCTGACAGGGGAAAGACCAGCCTCTAGTACATAACCCATCCTCTTCCTCTGCTCCAGTCCTCCCACAATTAACCCGCTAGCCTCCTCAGGGTGACTGACGCTGACTGAATAGACACATATGGCAATACTGCATAGCGATACATAATAGTGTCTTTGGCTTGGATGACAGATACAGTTTTATTTCCCATTATTATAGTATGGCTTTGTGGGTATTATGTATATCTGTCCCCCGGAGCCGATACTGTCCGCTTGTCGCTGCTTTGTGCTGTTTGTTTATCAGACATCCGCCTGCAGCAGACGTGCACGGCTGTAGCTGCACAGGTCAGGCTCCGCCTGGTGTACCCTCACTGCTGGCGGTAATAGGAGGAGACACAGCAGCAACACCCGGCTCACACTGTAGCTGCTGCTGCTACCCTCAGTCTCCGGCTGCCGCTGGCTGTGCGTGTCTGCAGCCTGCTCTGTACACTTATAGTATGACAAGAGAAAATGTCTTGGACAAGTTTTCATGTTGAGGTTTCAAATGACATCATGCTGACTCCTATTCTGCTAGTATGTTGCTCCTAAACTGCTCTGGCGAGATACCCAGTGATTTACCCAACATACTGCAGAGTGCCTCTGCAAAAAATATATCTAACGGGCCATATTTATCAAACCCGATTTTATAGAATTATGCAGAAGCTTTACCTTTATCTATCCAAGCTATGTATCAACAGCCAGTTGTAAGAGATGCCTGCTGCGGTCCCTCCAGGTGTGGATCATAGGGTTGACAGTAACTAGGTTGACAGTCATTAGGTCGACCACTATTGGTCGACAGTGACTAGGGCGACTCCTGAAATAGAAAAAAATATTATTTGTTGATTTTTAAATCCAATTTTCATGCATCACTCAAAAATTAAAGCTCTTATAGCAAGTGATCCCATCATGATCCCAAAATAATGTTGGGGGTATTTATTAATTCCACTATGCACAATTTTTGAGTTTTTTTTATTTAAAAAAAATTCAATATTGGCTCTTTGAGAAAATCTAAATTTTGTTTTTGAAAATGTGAAAATTTTTATTTTTTGTAAAAACGTACTGCTGTGTTATATACAATATGGAAGTCCATAAAATGAGGTTTAAAATGAGACCTTTCCCAACTCTCTAGCTCAATTAGGGGAGCTAGAAGTGCAATTTAAAAATACATAAGCACGTTGTTTGTTAAAAAATTGCAGCTTCAAAGGCATATAACTTCAAAACCGTTGAACATAGCCTAAAATTTGGGGGTTTTCTTTACACCCATGGCAGCATTTATACCAAATTTCATCACAATCAGAAATGGTCAGTCTGAAAACTGGGTTGAGTGAGTGTGGAATAATCCAGGAGCAGGATCCCTCTACCACAGCTTCCATCCCGCAGACTCAGAACACTTACATTGTGCACATGCGCATTGTCAGAAAGAGTGAAAGATGCCTCTAATGTGCTAGGATGTGGGCCCTCATTCCGAGTTGATCGCTCTCTAGCTGTTTTTTGCGGAGCAGCGATCAGATAGTCGCCACCTCTAGGGGAGTGTATTTTCGCCTTGCAACTGTGCGAACGCTTGTGCAGCCGAGCGGGACGAAAAAGTTTTTTGCAGTTTCTGAGTAGCCCAGAACTTACTCAGCCTTTGCGATCACTTCAGCCTGTCCGGTCCCAAAATTGACGTCAGACACCCGCCCTGCAAACGCTTAGACACGCCTGCATTTTCCCTACCACTCCCAGAAAACGGTCAGTTGACACCCACAAACGCCCTCGTCCTGTCAATCTCCTTGCGATGGGTTGTGCGAATGGATTCGTCACTAGAAGCCTTGCACAGCAACAACGCTGTTTGTACCCGTATGACACGGGTGCGCATTGCATGCACAGTAGTACCCTGATCGCTGCGTTTGCGAAAATCGGCAGCGTGCGATCAACTTGGAATGACCCCCGTAGTTTGGAGGGACCGTCATTTATTAAAAGCGCCATCCCTGTAGAAACTGGTAATACACAGCAGGGACAATTATGTAAAAAATTAGGATATCATCGTACTGCCACAATTATTAATACATAGGCCTCTTCGAGGGAGATGTATCAAACCTTGAAGAGAGATAAAGTACTAAGCAATGGTATTTTTTCTCTAAGCTTTGATACATCTCCCCCTAAATATATGTGCTACAGCAGAAACATATACTGTATACCTAACATTCATAGCAAAAAAAAATATTTTGCAGTATTAAAGTGAATACATGGCAAGCACTCTATGGTAAAAAAGATAACATAATAAATATGTGAGATCTGTATACTTTAGCCCCACATAATGGCTTAAACATTCCTCCAGGTTGCAGTGATCTACTTTCCCCCTGGTTCCTCCTTCATCCTTAACTTCGCTTTCTGGCTTCCACACTTTGGGCAGGATGTAATTACGCCTGAGATTGCCGGAGGTGCAAGATGACAGCCAATCTCTGATGTATTTTTAAAGGGGCAATCACTTACAAGGCATCTTGCACCTTCAGCGATCTCGGGGATCATTACATACGGCCCCTAATCTTAGCCCCTTAAGACTTTAATATCCCCAATGAAAATCCCCCAGATTCTGCTGCTTCGGAGCTCCTCCCGTTCTCCTTCCACTTTGACCCTGCTTGATAGACCTAGTTGCACGCTAACCATAATTGCCTACCCTCCCACATTACCTGGGAGACTACCGAAACAATAGGAACTCTCCCGCTGCTCCGGGAGGCCAGGTGAAGCTCTCGGAATCCCAAACGACAGAGTGCGCATGATAAGGGATTCATCCCAGGCAGAGGCGTATCTAGGGTAGGGCGAGTGGGCGCCTTGGCAGGCCCAGGAGAGGGGGGCAGGCCCACTCGCCTCCGTCACGCCGAAAGCCGAAATGTGAGGGGAGGAGAGCGCACCGTCTCTCCCTCCCCTCACCGCCGCTGAAAGCCCTAGCAGCGCTGCTGTGTCCGGCCTCCGGCGGCGTTAGCCAATCAGAGCTTGCGGACCGGCTCCTGATTGGCTGCCGGTCCGCGAGCTCTGATTGGCTAGCGAACCGGCGCCACACAGCCGCCGGAGACCTGTCCTGGAGCGGTGAGGGGAAGGAGAGGCGCTCTCCTCCCCTCACATAGAACAAGCGGCGCCGGTGACTCGGTAAGTGACCGGGGGGGAGGAGGGGGGGCAGAGAGAGAGCACAGTGGGGCATGTAACTGGCACAGTGGGGCATGTAACTGGCACAGTGGGGCATGTATCAGGCACAGTGTGGGGCATGTATCAGGCACAGTGTGGGGCATGTATCTGGCACAGTGTGGGGCATGTAACTGGCACAGTGGGGCATGTATCTGGCACAGTGGGGCATGTATCCGGCACAGTTGGGCATGTATCCGGCACTGTGGGGCAATGTATCTTGCACTGTGGGGCATGTATCTGGCACTGTGGGGCATTGTAACTGGCACTGTGGGGCATTTTATCTGGCACTGTGGGGCAATGCAACTGGCACTGTGGGGCATGTATCTGGCACTGTGGCGCATTGTATCTGGCACTGTGGGGCATTGTATCTGGCACTGTGGGGCAATGTAACTGGCACTGTGGGGCATGTCTCCGGCACTGTGGGGCATTGTATCTGGCACTGTGGGGCAATGTAACTGGCACTGTGGGGCATTGTATCTGGCACTGTGGGGCAATGTAACTGACACTGTGGGGCATGTATCCGGCACTGTGGGGCATTGTATCTGGCACTGTGGGGCAATGTAACTGGCACTGTGGGGCATTGTATCTGGCACTGTGGGGCAATGTAACTTGCACTGTGGGGCATGTATCTGGCACTGTGG
The DNA here is from genome assembly GCF_028390025.1 of Pseudophryne corroboree. Classification (NCBI taxonomy): domain Eukaryota; kingdom Metazoa; phylum Chordata; class Amphibia; order Anura; family Myobatrachidae; genus Pseudophryne; species Pseudophryne corroboree. The sequence goes on along the minus strand of NC_086445.1, from coordinate 361,331,571 downwards.
GGCATTGTATCTGGCACTGGGGGGCAATGTAACTGGCACTGTGGGGCATTGTATCTGGCACTGTGGGGCAATGCAACTGGCACTGTGGGGCATGTATCTGGCACTGTGGGGCATTGTATCTGGCACTGTGGGGCATTGTATCTGGCACTGTGGGGCAATGTAACTGGCACTGTGGGGCATGTCTCCGGCACTGTGGGGCATTGTATCTGGCACTGTGGGGCAATGTAACTGGCACTGTGGGGCAATGTAACTGACACTGTGGGGCATGTAGCCGGCACTGTGGGGCATTGTATCTGGCAGTGTGGGGCAATGTAACTGGCACTGTGGGGCATTGTATCTGGCACTGTGGGGCAATGTAACTGGCACTGTGGGGCATTGTATCTGGCACTGTGGGGCAATGTAACTGGCACTGTGGGGCATGTATCCGACACTGTGGGGCATTGTATCTGGCACTGGGGGGCAATGCAATTGGCACTGTGGGGCATGTATCCGGCACTGTGGGGCATTGTATCTGGCACTGTGGGGCATTGTATCTGGCACTGTGGGGCATTGTATCTGGCACTGTGGGGCAATGTAACTGGCACTGTGGGGCATGTATCCGGCACTGTGGGGCATTGTATCTGGCACTGGGGGGCAATGTAACTGGCACTGTGGGGCATTGTATCTTGCACTGTGGGGCATTGTATCTGGCACTGTGGGGCAATGTAACTGGCACTGTGGGCCATTTTCAGTGGCCACACTCCTTCTGGAGTGTGGCCACACCCCTTCTGGAGTGTGGCCACGGACATTTTTTCAACGCGCGCGCCTTCGGCGCGTGCACATGCTTCTTTTGCTATGTTTTTGTTTTGGGGGTTTTTTTGGGGGGAGGGGGCATTTTACATCTTGTCCTGGGCTCCAAAAACCCTAGCTACGCCTCTGATCCCAGGACCCCAATCATTATTATTACCTTTTCACCCGGCAGGCTGGAAGCCAAGCTGATTTTTGACGTCCAGGGCAGTCTTGGCCAATGCCTTTCATGGACAGGCTGCTGGCAGCCAATAGGATCGCTGTTATGCCTGTCATTACAGTGGGCTGTACATCTCTTAATGATGCTGGGGTAGGGTGCAGCAGTAGGTGCCATCCACCTGGTCATGTAATTGGCTGGGACTGTGTCCATAAAATATGTAACAGGCTGCCAGGCTGAGCTTCGTCCTTTGTTGTGCTCTCTGCTCTGCATGGGAGCCACTGCTGCTGCATGCTCTGTGGCAGTTGTTCCCAGCGGTAGTCCCACTCTGCTGCTGCTTATGGATAAACTGAGATGAGTTAGTACTGCTGGGGGCACTCTCTGTGTAGTATTTAGGGGGTGGCACAGTGTCTCTCCTATACACATGCATCTCTGCTCCTCCTGACTTCTGAAATCTGCACTGCTGATGCAATGCCTGAAGCCTGATGCTCATCTAGGTAAAGGTGCCTGAGCATCTGAGGTGCTGCACCTCTCATTCCATTCCCCTCCTTTCTGTGTGTGCGTTGTGATTTATCTCCTCAATGTGCAGATCCCCCCCCCCCCCCAGTAGCTGCTCACATCGCAATGATCACATGAATGTATGGGTAAAGCAAATGACAAGTGTAAAATATACTGTGTAATGTACCGTAATGTAAATATTTGGCAATTAGCTAAGTTCTCTAATAGCACTTTACTTCATTTGATGGTCATTTTATTTATTTATTTATTTATTTATTAACAGTTTCTTATATAGCGCAGCAAATTCCGTTGCGCTTTACAATTTGAAATAACAATAACAAACTGGGTGATAACAGTCATAGAGGTAGGAAGGCCCTGCTCGCAAGCTTACAATCTATATTTTATTGTTTTGTTTTATTTTTTACATGTAATTATGCGGATTGTGCAATTTTATTATTGTGCATGTGTGGTTTTAGCTCAATCTCTTCTATGGGAGTATATGTCCTTTCTGCATCTACCCTTTGTGTGCCTTTTTTGCCTCTTTTTTACCCTTACTTTAACTATCCCTCCCCTGTCTACCATTTGCCCCAGCGCCTACTTTTCCTATGTGCCCCACACAACCCACTTTTCCTTTTATCTTATACTATAGTTGCTTACCCTCCCGCATCCAGGGGGAGACTCCCAGTTCACAGGGAAGTCTCCCAGCTGCCCCAGAAAATTAAATAACCCCAGATTACCCACTCACTCATCGGGAAGTTATGGGTGCCAGGCCTGGACAAGAGGACGTCACCCAGATATCATAATGAAGTCCAGCGTAAACGTGTTAGCCAGAGCCATAACAAGACATTTTGGAACCCTGTGCCAGAAAGAGAATTGGGTGTGTGTAAGATGGCACTGGCCCGTGTACGTGTGTGTGTGTGTGTGTGTGTGTGTGTGTGTGTGTGTGTATGTGTGTGTGTGTATGTGTGTAGTCTGGCACTTACGTGTGTGTGTGTGTGTGTGTGTGTGTGTGTATATATGCTGGCAATTACCCGTGTGTGTGTGTAGTCTGGCACTGATTCCTGTGTGTGTATGGGGCACTGACCCCTGTGTGTGAAGGGTGGCACTGCCCCCTGTGTACCCAAATAGTGGAGGTTATAAAAAATACTTTGTCAGAGGACCAGAGTTACCAGTGTCAATGATCACGTAGATTAGGGGATTTATTTGTGAGTACACATGCCACCCACACACATACCCTCTCTGGCAGCATGCTACACTTAGTAATCTGGGGCCTAATTCAGACCCCGTCTCTGATGAGCGTTAATTGCTATTAAACGATTTTTGCACATGTGCGTACGCCAGTATGTGCATGTGCAAGGTCCTAAACTGCGTTCTCTCAGTTTGTGGGTGTCGACACTCCATTTAAGGGGCATGATCCGGACAACGCTGGCGTGTCCAAACTGTTGCTGGGGTGGGTTACAGTGACTGCTTGTTGTCACACGCAGCCGCTGCGACCCAAAACATGGCAGAGGTAGCCGTCTGCCTTCGCAGCTAGGCTGTGTAGGCAGAGGGCTACTCAAACCATGCGTATGCATCGCCGCCGTGCAATGCTTTCACATGTCTGCGGGGGGGAGGACAGGACCCGGCATGCGGGGCGGACTCGCCCAGTGCTGGGCGTCCCCCGCGCATGTCAGAGAAAATTATCGTAGATGTGCGGTTTTTCGCACATCTACGATCAGGTCTGAATTACCCCCTTAGTTTCCACCTGTCAATGCAGGACACACCCCTGAGCTGCAATAGACACATCCATGGAGCTAGACACAGCCCCATAGGTGGAGCATGACACACCCCTCAGTTTAGCTGCGCGCTTCGCACACCGCATTCTCATGCTATCTACAATCTCCCTGGGACTGGTTCTCAAAAGTAGGCGAGCATGACTCTTAACTGCAGTAGTAAATGGTATTTCTCTAACGTCCTAGTGGATGCTGGGGACTCCGTAAGGACCATGGGGAATAGACGGGCTCCGCAGGAGACTGGGCACTCTATAAGAAAGATTTGGTACTATCTGGTGTGCACTGGCTCCTCCCTCTATGCCCCTCCTCCAGACCTCAGTTAGATTTCTGTGCCCGGCCCGAGCTGGATGCACACTAGGAGCTCTCCTGAGCTGCTAGAAAGAAAGTTTAAATTAGGTTTTTTATTTTACAGTGAGACCTGCTGGCAACAGGCTCACTGCATCGAGGAACTAAGGGGAGAAGAAGCAAACCTACCTGCTTGCAGCTAGCTTGGGCTTCTTAGGCTACTGGACACCATTAGCTCCAGAGGGATCGACCGCAGGACTCGTCCTTGGTGTTCGTTCCCGGAGCCGCGCCGCCGTCCCCCTTACAGAGCCAGAAGCATGAAGATGGTCCGGAAAATCGGCGGCAGAAGACTTCAGTCTTCACCAAGGTAGCGCACAGCACTGCAGCTGTGCGCCATTGCTCCTGATACACACTTCACACTCCGGTCACTGAGGGTGCAGGGCGCTGGGGGGGGGCGCCCTGAGCAGCAATAATATCACCTTGGCTGGCAAAATAACCACAATATATAGCCCCAGAGGCTATATATGTGGTAATTACCCCTGCCAGAATACAGAAAAAAGCGGGAGAAAAGGCAGCCGAAAAAGGGGCGGAGCCATCTCCCTCAGCACACTGGCGCCATTATTCCCTCACAGTTCCGCTGGAAGGAAGCTCCCTGACTCTCCCCTGCAGTCTACACTACAGAAAGGGTAAAAAAGAGAGGGGGGCACTAAATTTGGGCGCAGTTTAATACAATAAGCAGCTATAAAGGGTCATAATTCAGTTAGTCCCTGTATTATTATATCGCTCTGGTGTGTGCTGGCATACTCTCTCTCTGTCTCCCCAAAGGGCTTTTGTGGGGTCCTGTCTACTTTAAGAGCATTCCCTGTGTGTGTGTGTGTGTGTGTGTGTGTGTGTGTGCGGTGTGTCGGTACGGCTGTGTCGACATGTTTGATGAGGAGACTTATGTGGAGGCGGAGCAGATGCCTATAAATGTGATGTCACCCCCTGCGGGGCAGACACCTGAGTGGATGGATTTATGGAAGGAATTACGTGCAAGTGTCGACTCCTTACATAAAAAATTTGACGACATGCCAAATTCGGGACAGCCGGCTTCTCAGCTCGTGCCTGCCCAGACGATTCAAAGGCCGTCAGGGGCCCTGAAACGACCACTACCTCAGATGGCAGACACAGATGTCGACACGGATACTGATGCAAGTGTCGACGACGATGAGTCAAATTTAATGTCCACTAGGGCCATTTGTGGCATGATTGAGGCAATGAAAGAGGTTTTACACCTTGCTGATATAAACCCAGGTACCTCAAAAAAGGGTATTATGTTTGGGGAGAAAAAACTACCTATAGTTTTTCCCCCATATGAGGAATTGAATGAGGTGTGTGAAGAAGCGTGGGCTTTCCCCGATAAAAAATTGTTGATTTCAAAAAAATTACTAATGGCGTTCCCTTTCTCGCCAGAGGATAGGTCACGTTGGGAAACTCCCCCTAGGGTGGATAAAGCGCTCACACGTTTGTCTAAAAAGGTGGCACTTCCGTCTCCGGATACGGCCGCCCTAAAGGAGCCTGCGGATAGAAAGCAGGAGGCGATCCTGAAGTCTGTATATACACACTCAGGCATTATACTTAGACCAGCTATTGCGTCAGCATGGATGTGCAGTGCTGCCGCTGCATGGTCAGATTCCCTGTCAGAAAATATTGACACCCTAGACAGGGACACTATTCTCCTAACCATAGAGCATATAAAAGACTCAGTCTTATACATGAGAGATGCACAGAGGGAGATCTGCCGGCTGGCATCTAGAATAAGTGCTTTGTCCATTTCTGCTAGGAGAGGCTTATGCAGTGGCGTCACAAGGTGGGTGCGGGGGGTGCGGCCCGCACCCGGGTGTGACACCTGGAGGGGGTGACACCAAATGTCAGCTCCTCCGCAGTGACAGGAGCCAGGTGCTGCAGTGTGAAATTCCGCTACAGCACCCGGCTCCTGTCATAGCAGAGGAGCCGACAGCACACTGAGGCCGTCTCTGGGGGAAGCCCAGCATCTCCGGAGATGCTGGGCACGCCCCCAGAGTGACGATAGCAGTTTCCCCGCGAAGCCACGCCCCCTAGCTGTAAGGCCACGCCCCCTTTTTGCCGCGGCAGTACATCAGGGGTGCGCACCGGGTGTCACCACACCTGGTGACGCCTCTGGGCTTATGGACTCGGCAGTGGACAGGAGATGCAGATTCTAAAAGGCACATGGAAGTTTTGCCTTATAAGGGTGAGGAGTTATTCGGGGACGGTCTCTCAGACCTTGTTTCCACAGCAACAGCTGGGAAGTCTGCATTTTTGCCCCATGTCCCCTCACATCCTAAGAAAGCACCGTATTACCAAGTACAGTCCTTTCGACCCCAGAAAAACAGGCGGGGAAAAGGCGGGTCCTTTCTGTCTAGAGGCAGAGGAAGGGGGAAAAAGCTGCAACACACAGCAGGTTCCCAGGACCAAAAGTCCTCCCCCGCTTCTTCCAAATCCGCCGCATGACGGTGGGGCTCCACAGGCGGAGCCAGGTACGGTGGGGGGCCGCCTCAAGAATTTCAGCGATCAGTGGGCTTGCTCACGGGTGGATCCCTGGATCCTTCAAGTAGTATCTCAGGGGTACAAGCTGGAATATGAGGCGCCTCCCCCCCGCCGTTTCCTCAAATCAGCCTTACCGACGACTCCATCGGGCAGGGAGGCTGTGCTAGAGGCCATTCACAAGCTGTATTCCCAGCAGGTGATAGTCAAGGTACCCCTACTTCAACAAGGCCGGGGCTACTATTCCACACTGTTTGTGGTACCGAAACCAGACAGTTCGGTGAGACCCATTTTAAATTTTAAATCCTTGAACACTTACATAACAAACTTCAAGTTCAAGATGGAATCGCTCAGGGCGGTTATTGCAAGCCTGGACGAGGGGGATTACATGGTATCCCTGGACATCAAGGATGCTTACCTGCATGTCCCTATTTACCTTCCTCACCAGGAGTACCTCAGATTTGTGGTACAGGATTGCCATTACCAATTCCAGACACTGCCGTTTGGACTGTCCACGGCACCGAGGGTGTTTACCAAAGTAATGGCAGAAATGATGATACTCCTTCGAAAAAAGGGAGTTTTAATTATCCCGTACTTGGACGATCTCCTTATAAAGGCGAGGTCCAGGGAGCAGTTACTGGTCGGAGTAGCACTATCTCGGGAAGTGCTACAACAGCATGGCTGGATTCTGAACATTCCAAAGTCACAACTGGTTCCTTCCACTCGCTTACTGTTCCTGGGAATGATTTTGGATACAGAACTGAAAAAAGTGTTTCTCCCGCAGGAGAAAGCCAAGGAGCTGTCATCTCTAGTCAGAGACCTCCTAAAACCAAAACGGGTATCGGTGCATCGCTGCACACGAGTCCTGGGAAAAATGGTGGCTTCATACGAAGCAATTCCATTCGGCAGGTTCCATGCGAGGACCTTCCAGTGGGACCTCTTGGACAAGTGGTCGGGATCGCATCTTCAGATGCATCAACTGATAACCCTGTCTCCAAGGACCAGGGTGTCTCTACTGTGGTGGCTGCAGAGTGCTCATCTTCTAGAGGGCCGCAGATTCGGCATACAGGACTGGGTCCTGGTGACCACGGATGCCAGCCTTCGAGGCTGGGGAGCAGTCACACAGGGAAGAAACTTCCAAGGACTATGGTCAAGTCAGGAGACTTCCCTACACATAAATATTCTGGAACTGAGGGCCATTTACAATGCCCTAAGTCAGGCAAGACCCCTGCTTCAAAACCAGCCGGTACTGATCCAGTCAGACAACATCACGGCAGTCGCCCATGTGAACCGACAGGGCGGCACAAGAAGCAGGATGGCAATGGCAGAAGCCACAAGGATTTTCCGATGGGCGGAAAATCACGTACTAGCACTGTCAGCAGTGTTCATTCCGGGAGTGGACAACTGGGAAGCAGACTTCCTCAGCAGACACGACCTACACCCGGGAGAGTGGGGACTTCATCCAGAAGTATTCCTACTGTTGGTAAACCGTTGGGAAAGGCCACAGGTGGACATGATGGCGTCCCGCCTCAACAAAAAGCTAAAGAGATATTGCGCCAGGTCAAGGGACCCTCAGGCGATAGCTGTGGACGCTCTAGTGACACCGTGGGTGTACCAGTCGGTTTATGTGTTCCCTCCTCTGCCTCTCATACCAAAGGTACTGAGAATAATAAGAAGGCGAGGAGTAAGAACGATACTCGTGGTTCCGGATTGGCCAAGAAGGGCTTGGTACCCGGAACTTCAAGAAATGATATCAGAGGACCCATGGCCTCTACCGCTCAGACAGGATCTGCTGCAGCAGGGGCCCTGTCTGTTCCAAGACTTACCGCGGCTGCGTTTGACGGCATGGCGGTTGAATTCCGGATCCTAAAGGAAAAGGGCATTCCGGAGGAAGTCATTCCTACACTGATAAAAGCCAGGAAAGAAGTAACCGCGAACCATTATCACCGTATTTGGCGAAAATATGTTGCGTGGTGTGAGGCCAGGAAGGCCCCAACAGAGGAATTTCAGCTGGGTCGCTTTCTACACTTCCTACAGTCGGGAGTGACTATGGGCCTAAAATTGGGTTCCATTAAGGTCCAGATTTCGGCCCTGTCGATTTTCTTCCAGAAAGAACTGGCTTCACTGCCTGAAGTTCAGACTTTTGTAAAGGGAGTGCTTCATATTCAGCCCCCTTTTGTGCCTCCCGTGGCACCTTGGGATCTCAATGTGGTGTTGAGTTTCCTAAAATCACATTGGTTTGAACCACTTAAAACTGTGGATCTGAAATATCTCACGTGGAAAGTGGTCATGTTATTGGCCTTGGCTTCGGCCAGGCGTGTGTCAGAATTGGCGGCTTTGTCTTGTAAAAGCCCTTATCTGATTTTTCATATGGATAGGGCAGAATTGAGGACTCGTCCCCAGTTTCTCCCTAAGGTGGTATCTGCTTTTCACTTGAACCAACCTATTGTGGTGCCTGCGGCTACTAGGGACTTGGAGGATTCCAAGTTACTGGATGTAGTCAGGGCCTTGAAACTTTATGTTTCCCGGACGGCTGGAGTCAGGAAGACTGACTCGCTTTTTGTCCTGTATGCACCCAACAAGATAGGTGCTCCTGCTTCTAAGCAGACTATTGCTCGCTGGATTTGTAGCACAATTCAGCTTGCGCATTCTGTGGCTGGCCTGCCGCAGCCTAAATCTGTAAAAGCCCATTCCACAAGGAAAGTGGGCTCTTCTTGGGCGGCTGCCCGAGGGGTCTCGGATTTACAACTTTGCCGAGCAGCTACTTGGTCAGGGGCAAACACGTTTGCAAAATTCTACAAATTTGATACCCTGGCTGAGGAGGACCTTGAGTTCTCTCATTCGGTGCTGCAGAGTCATCCGCACTCTCCCGCCCGTTTGGGAGCTTTGGTATAATTCCCATGGTCCTTACGGAGTCCCCAGCATCCACTAGGACGTTAGAGAAAATAAGATTTTACTCACCGGTAAATCTATTTCTCGTAGTCCGTAGTGGATGCTAGGCGCCCATCCCAAGTGCGGATTGTCTGCAATACTTGTATATAGTTATTGCCTAACTAAAGGGTTATTGTTGAGCCATCTGTTGAGAGGCTCAGTTATATTTCATACTGTTAACTGGGTATAGTATCACGAGTTATACAGTGTGATTGGTGTGGCTGGTATGAGTCTTACCCGGGATTCAAAATCCTTCCTTATTGTGTCAGCTCTTCCGGGCACAGTATCCTAACTGAGGTCTGGAGGAGGGGCATAGAGGGAGGAGCCAGTGCACACCAGATAGTACCAAATCTTTCTTATAGAGTGCCCAGTCTCCTGCGGAGCCCGTCTATTCCCCATGGTCCTTACGGAGTCCCCAGCATCCACTACGGACTACGAGAAATAGATTTACCGGTGAGTAAAATCTTATTTTTCCCACAGCTGTGACATCTCTGATTGGATGAACTTCCCCTTCAATCTGGTTTCATGATAGATGACCATCACTTCATATGAATTTCTCCAAGCCATCTGACTCTTTTTCCTCCTACCTGGCCAAGTTTTTTTTTTACCGCATATCCACAATTTCTAGCACCAAAAACGCTGCTACACTCTATAATGTCACCTTTACTTCACCCTTAAATTTCTCTATCTCTGATAGTGTGCCAACTGTAACAGTACCCAACTCTGCTTGGATAGAGATAGATACGAGGGCTGATTGAAAAGTAATGAGTCTGATTTTGTTTTATTCAGAATCAGACGACTCCACAGGATCTGACCATTTTTCTTTTTCAAAGTAGCGTCCTTCACATTCAATACATTTTTTGCAGCGTTTCAACAATAATTAAAGACGTGCAGTAGACTGTTTTGTGACATCACTTTTAGTGTTGCAGCTGTGGCATTTTTCACTTCATCATCTATTGAGAACTTCTTTCCGTGCAGTTGTTTTTTCAGGGTTGGGAATGCCCAGAAATCACAGGGCACTAAGGGCCTAATTCAGACATGATCACTCCTCTGCAAATTTGCAGAGGTTTGCGATTGGATAGTCCCGGGTTGCAGCGGCTGCATGCGACGTCACGCAGCTGCCGCAGCCCACCCCCCACAACGGTCCACACACGCTTGTGTTCTCCGTTCTAATGCTTTTGGCATGCCCCCTCCTGGGTTGTGCACGCGCAATTCACCCGCTGCCCGTGCGCACTCCACAAAGGGATTCAGACTGTGGTCGCTGCCGCTACAGCGATCCAGTCTGAATTAGCCCCCATGTGCACTGCAGGGGAGGCAGATATAACATGTGCAGAGAGAGTTAGATTTGGGTGGGGTGTATTCAGACTGAAATCTAAATTGCAGTGTGAAAATAAAGCAGCCAGTATTTACCCTGTACAGAAACAATGTATCCCACCCAAATCTAACTCTCTCTGCAAATGTTAGATCTGCCCCCCCCCCCCCCCCTTCCTGCAGTGCACATGTTTTTGCCCATTAGCTAACAAATTTGCTGCTGCGATCAGGTCTGAATTAGGCCCATTGTACAGTGGACAAAAAGAGTATTATGGACCGATGAGCAGAGGTTAAAGTGAGCTGGAACGGGGCGGAACTGCGTTCCGTCAGTTCCAATTAGAGACGGAACGCAGTTCCGCCTCCTCCGGCTCACCTAACCAAGAATGTGAGCCCAGAGCCGCATGGGGATGCCGGGCGCCCACTGAGGTTGTGTTACCAGCGGGCGCCGGCTCCTTCCCCTCAGCGGCAGCCAGAGCTCACTCCTGAGCTCCGGCTGTGTGCAGCGCTGTGGGAGAGATGTCATGAAGTATCTCCCATAGTTCTGAGGAGCGGGCGCCAGGGGGAGGGCAGCAGCGGTCCAGAAGCAGGAGCGGGGCTGGTGAGTATTGTGTGTGTTTTTTTGTTGTTGTGTGTGTGTGTGTGTGTGTGTGTGTGTGTGTGTGTGTGTGTGTGTGAAATGGTGCTACTAGGGGGCAGTTCTAATAGGTGGCATCTGTACTGGGGGCAGCTCTACTACAGGGAATCTGTACTGGGGGAGCTTTACTACGGGGCATCTGTACTGGGGGCAGCTCTACTAGGGGGCATCTGTACTGGGGGCAGCTCTACTAGCGGGCATCTGTACTGGCAGTGGGGCATCTCTACAGGGGGCATCTATACTGGAGGCATAACTACAGGGGGCATCTGTACTGGGGGCATAACTACAGGAGAATCTGTACTGGGGCATATCTACAGGGGGTGTCTGTACTTGTACTGGGGGCAGCTCTGCTGCGGGCATCTGTACTGGGGGCATCTCAAGAGGGGCATCTGTACTGGGGGCTTCTGTACTGGGGACATCTCTACAGGGGGAAGCTCTACTGGGGGCATCTGTACTGGGGGGCATAACTACAGGGGGCATCTGTACTGGAGGCATAACTACAGGGGAATCTGTACTGGGGGCATAACTACAGGGGGCAGCTCTACTGGGGCATCTGTACCGGAGGCATAACTACAGGGGGCATCTGTACTAGGGTCAGCTCTACAGGGGGCATCTCTACTGGGGACATTTCTACAGGGGGTATCTGTACTGGGGGCATCTCTACAGGGGGCAGTGGTGTAACTTCATCCCAGTAGCCCGGAGGCAAGATAGATGTTGGTGCCCCCCTACCCCGCCACATGCTAAATAGGCACAGCACCAAAACGAGGTGTGGTCTATATGTGAAGGGGTGTATCCACACAACAATACCCCCAATTCAAATTAAGCCACACAGTAGTGTAATCTTATTTTAATTACACTGCACTGTAGTAAACCTTATTCACATTCCGTAACACAGTAGTGCCCCTTATTCACATCATGTCACATAGTAGTGCTCCTTATTCTGTAATGTCATACACCATCACCAACTCACCGCACCTCCCTGCAGCACATACACAGTCTCCGGTGCTCACCCTCCCGCAACACATACAGTCACCCGCTCACCTTCCTTCACCCCACAACACATACAGTCAACCACTGACCTCCCTCCCCTCGCAGCACATACAGTCACCCACTAAGCTCCCTCCCCAGCAGCACATAACGGCCACCAGCTGACCTCCCTCCCCAGCAGCACATACAGTCACCCACTGACCTCCCTCCCCCTGCAGCACATACAGTCACCCACTGACCTCCCGCCCCCCGCAGCACATACAGTCACCCACTGACCTCCCTCCCCCTGCAGCACATAGTCACCTACTGACCTCCCTCCCCTCGCAGGACACATACAGTCACCTGCTCACCCCCACCCCCACCCCGCTGCACATATAGACACCCGCTCACCCGCCACTCCACAGCACATACACCCACTCACCACCCCTGCGCAGCACACACAGACACCTGCTCACCCCCCTATGTAGCACATACAGACATCTGCTCACCCACCTGTGCAGCACATACAGACACCTGCTCACCAAACACCCCCTCTGCAGCACATACAGACACCTGCCCCCCTTCCCACCCAAGGCCCAAGCAGATTTTCGCCTGCACCCCTCACCCCCCCCCCAAAAGGTCTTGCAATTACTAGAGAGTTTATTGTGTGCCACCAAATCATTATGATGCAGCTGCAGCTGCTGTTCTCACCTCTCCCGACTCCCGTCCCGCGCAGCTCTTATCTCTGAACGGCTGAAAGCTGAACGCTCTTCGGCACATCCAACTCCTCAGGGTCGCAGTTGGATGTTACATGACATCTGCGACCCCCAAAGCACAATGTCTAGGTCACTCGGGAGGAGCGCCGCGATGATGCTCAGCCCGCCACTCGGCGGATCCTCTAACAGGAAGGACCCGTCTGGCTGTCAGCGCACTGTGAGCGCTGCACGGTAATTTAGACTGCTGTGGTGTCTGACTGCAGGTATCACACCACTCCGACGGAAATGCCCTTCCAGGTGTCTGTACATAGACAAGGGACAATGAAGGAGCCAGGTGCCCCCTTGAGGGCGGAAGCCCGGCGGCAACAGACTCCGTTGCCTCCGGGAATTCCGCTCCTGACAGGGGGCATCTGTACTGGGAGCATCTCTATAGGAGCATCTCTACAGGGGGCATCACTACAGGAGGCATCTCTACAGGGGCATAACTACTGGGGGCAGTACCACATGGGGCATTACCACTGGGGGCCATATGTACTATGGGCTCTACATAAGGGGCACTACAACTGTGGGCACTACCACTACAATGGGCATTGCATAAGTGGCACTACTACTGAGGGCATTGTTTAAGGGTTGCTACTGCTGTGGTCATTATGTGTGGTTGGGGTGCTACTACTGTGGGCTTTGTGTATAAAGGGCCCTAATGTGTGTCATAACATAAGATTGTGCTACTGTGCGCCGTAATTTGATTTGGTGATACTATTGGGTGACCACGCCCCTTTCTTTTTTGAGATTACAACCCTTTTTTGCAGAGTGCACCATACCTTTAGCACTGGGGCGCTGGGGTGGGGTGTGGGGGGGGGGGGGTGAGTTCCACCACCTCTCCAGGACCACTTTAAGCACTGCGGATGAGTTTAACTTTGAGGTGTTGTAGAGCAAATTAAATAATGCTGGTGGAGTATTTGAAGTCTTCTCTCAAGCATGGCAAAGGATATTTAACGGTATTGGCAGAACAATCAGATAATTGTACAGTGTATTTGTCAAGTGACCTCAAGTTGGACATGCCAAATCGTCTAAATTGTCAAAAAGATCTGAGATTCTGTGAACAGCAAATCAAATAGTGTAGTGCTTCTCTGGGCCGACTGCCCAACATTTCCCCTGTTCCTTCACAGGGGAGGAATGGGGAAATGTTTGTCCCCAGAGGACGAACTCATATACCGTGCTGCCATACACTGGCCACAATATCAGGCTTTGAGATAAAATGTGTGTTCGTCTGGCAGACTTTTTATCTGACACTGAACGCCCAGCATTAAGGAATGTGAGGCTAATTCAGGTTGGATCGCATAAGTGATCCAACGTGCAGTTTCAAGATAATCGGGAAACTGCACTAGCCAGGACCCGTTCTGTGGGGTGTAGTATGGTATGCCGGCGGCCGGGCTCCCGGCGACCAGCATACCGGCGCCGGGAGCCCAACCAACGGCATACCGACAGCGTGGCGAGCGCAAATGAGCCTCTTGCGGGCTCGCTGCGCTCACCACACTGCGGGCACGGTGGCACGCTACGCGCGCCACACTTTTTATTCTCCCTCCAGAGGGGTTGTGGACCCCAACGAGGGAGAAAATCTGTCGGTATGCCGGTTGTCGGGATTCCGGCGCCGGTATACTGTGCGCCGGGATCCCGACAGTCAGCAACCTGAAGACCACCCGTTCTGTGCATGTGCAGAACAGGTACAGCGATTGCATCACAGTAATGCGAATGCCCTTGCCTGATTGACAGGCAGAAGCATTTGGGGGGAGGGGCAGCCAGCATTGCTGAAAATGGGGGCATGTTACGCCCGTTTTATAGTAGTGGTGAAGTCAAGGACTGTATCACGTACGCAGTTTCCTTGGCCTTGCAAGCCACAATGCGACAGGTGGTCTGAGTAAGCTCAGGCAGATGAACATTGCGACTGATGGTATACTATTCACCTCCTCGTGCATTTGCATTGTTAAGGATTGCATATGCAAAGTTGCTGTGAGCAGCTCTGCAATTGCAATCCATGCTGAAGTAAGCCCTGTGTCCATACAGCAATACAGGGCTGTTTCTAGACAATTTGTCTCCTAGTGCGAACAGTAAAAAATTGCACTCCCCTATAGATATTCTAAAATGCCCTCCCTCCCCATAGACATAATGGGTGTGTGGCCTGCTAAAATGAGGGGATCCGGTCTGAAGATCGAGACTGTCTAGGTCGACAATGTATAGGTCGACCACTATAGGTCGACAGTCACTAGGTCGACAGGGTTGGAAGGTCGACTGGGTTTCTAGGTCGACATGTGCTAGGTCGACAGGTCAAAAGGTCGACATGAGTTGGGTTTTTTCTTCTTTTTTTTAAACTTTTTCATACTTAACGATCCACGTAGACTACGATTGGAACGGTAATCTGTGCCGAGCGAAGCAGTAGCGGAGTGAGGCACCTTGCCCGAAGCATGGCGAGCGAAGCGAGCCATGCGAGGGGACACGGTGCACTAATTGGGGTTCCCGGGTCACTCTATGAAGAAAACAACACAAAACCCCCCACAACAACTCATCCCTCAACAACCCTGTCGACCTAGTGACTGTCAACCTATAGTGGTCGACCTAAACATTGTCGACCTAGACAGTGTCGATCTAATGATCCACATCCAAAATGAGCGTGGCCTCACTAAAATGGCCATGGTCTCGCAGGAAAAGACTACCTTACACCCCACACCATATTAAGCCCCACACAGTAATGCCCCTTGCAGCATACTATGCCCCCTGCACTATATTATGCCAAACACTACAATGCCCATGATACATTATGCCCTACGGTAAGGCTTTTAATAACTTTAAAATTACCTGCTTGTTGCCAGGGGTTTCATGTTCTGGGTTGCATGCTTGTTACCAGGGGTTTGATGCTCTGGGTGTCGTACTCATTGCCAGGGGGGTATTGCTTGTTGCCATGGGTTTCTTGTGCTGGGTGTCATGCTCGTTGCCAGGGGAGTAATGCTTGTTGCCAGGGGTTTCATGCTCTGGGTGTTATGATTGTTGCTAGGAGTGTAATGCTTGTTGCCAGGGGTTTCATGCTCTGGGTTCCATGCTTTTTGCCAGGGGTTTCATGCTCTGGGTGTCATGTTCGTTGCCATGGGTGTAATGCTTGTTGCCAGGGGTTTCATGTGCTGGGTGTCATGCTCATTGCCAGGGGAGTAATGGTCGTTGCCAGGGGTTTCATGATCTGGGTGTCATAAACGTTTCAGGCTTGGTAACACCCAAGATTATCTTGTTGTTTTACAGTGATAAACTCTATTCATCACACAATTTCCACCACTAATATGAAAAAAAAATCATCATATCAAACAGCACACAATAAACCCCATTTCTCTAACGTCCTAGTGGATGCTGGGGACTCCGTCAGGACCATGGGGAATAGCGGCTCCGCAGGAGACAGGGCACAAAAGCAAGCTTTTAGGATCACATGGTGTGTACTGGCTCCTCCCCCTATGACCCTCCTCCAAGCCTCAGTTAGGTTTTTGTGCCCGGCCGAGAAGGGTGCAATCTAGGTGGCTCTCTTAAAGAGTTGCTTAGAAAAAGTTTTTAGGTTCTTTATTTTCAGTGAGTCCTGCTGGCAACAGGCTCACTGCATCGAGGGACTTAGGGGAGAGATTTTCAACTCACCTGCGTGCAGGATGGATTGGATTCTTAGGCTACTGGACATAGCTCCAGAGGGAGTCGGAACACAGGGCTCGCCCTGGGGTTCGTCCCGGAGCCGCGCCGCCGACCCCCCTTGCAGATGCTGAAGATGAAGAGGTCCGGAACCAGGCGGCAGAAGACTCTCAGTCTTCATCAGGTAGCGCACAGCACTGCAGCTGTGCGCCATTGTTGTCAGCACACTTCACACAGCGGTCACGGAGGGTGCAGGGCGCTGGGGGGGGGCGCCCTGGGCAGCAATGTATAATACCTGTATGGCGAAAAATACATCACATATAGCCCTTGAGGCTATATGGATGTATTTAACCCCTGCCAGATATCTAAAACTCCGGAGAAGAAGCCCGCCGAAAAGGGGGCGGGGCCTATTCTCCTCAGCACACAGCGCCATTTTCCCTCACAGAAAGGCTGGTGGGAAGGCTCCCATGATCTCCCCTGCACTGCACTACAGAAACAGGGTTAAAACAGAGAGGGGGGGCACTGATTTGGCGATATGTATATATATTAAAATGCTATAAAAGGAACACTTATATAAAGGTTGTCCCTGGATAATTATAGCGTTTTGGTGTGTGCTGGCAAACTCTCCCTCTGTCTCCCCAAAGGGCTAGTGGGTCCTGTCCTCTATCAGAGCATTCCCTATGTGTGTGCTGTATGTCGGTACGTGTGTGTCGACATGTATGAGGAAAATATTGGTGAGGAGGCGGAGCAAATTGCCTGTAATGGTGATGTCACTCTCTAGGGAGTCGACACCGGAATGGATGGCTTATTTATGGAAATTACGTGACAATGTCAACACACTGCAAGCCGGTTGACGACATGAGAGGGCCGGCGAACAAATTAGTATCTGTCCAGGCGTCTCAAACACCGTCAGGGGCTGTAAAATGCCCATTTACCTCAGTCGGTCGACACAGACCCAGACACGGACACTGATTTCAGTGTCGACGGTGAAGAAACAAACGTATTTTCTTTTAGGGCCACACGTTAAGGGCAATGAAGGAGGTGTTACATATTTCTGATACTCCAAGTACCACAAAAAAGGGTATTATGTGTGAGGTGAAAAAACTACCTGTAGTTTTTCCTGAATCAGATAAATTAAATGAAGTGTGTGATGATGCGTGGGTTTCCCCCGATAGAAAATTATTGGCGGTATACCCTTGCCCGCCAGAAGTTAAGGCGCGGTGGGAAACACCCCTCAGGGTGGATAAGGCGCTCACACGCTTATCAGAACAAGTGGCGGTACCATCTACGGATAGGGCCGTACTTAAGGAGCCAGCTGATAGGAGGCTGAAAAATATCCTAAAAAGTATACACACACATGCTGGTGTTATACTGCGACCAGCGATCACCTCAGCCTGGATGTGCAGAGCTGAGGTAGCTTGGTCGGATTCCCTGACTAAAAATATTGATACCTTTGACAGGGACAATATTTTATTGACTATAGAGCATTTAAAGGATGCATTTCTATATATGCGAGATGCGCAGAGGGATATTTGCACTCTGGCATCAAGAGTAAATGCGATGTCCATATCTGCAAGAAGATGTTTATGGACACGACAGTGGTCAGGTGATGCAGATTCCAAACGGCACAAAGAGGTATTGCCGTATAAAGGGGAGGAGTTATTTGGGGTCGGTCCATGGGACCTGGTGGCCAGGGCAACTGCTGGAAAATCCACCGTTTTTTACCCTAAGTCACATCTCTGCAGAAAAAGACACCGTCTTTTCAGCCTCAGTCCTTTCGTCCCTATAAGAGTCATATCTGCCCAGGGATAGAGGAAAGGGAAGAAGACTGCAGCAGGCAGCCCATTCCCAGGAACAGAAGCCCTCCACCGCTTCTACCAAGTTCTCAGCATGACGCTGGGACCGTACAGGACCCCTGGATCCTACAAGTAGTATCCAAGGGGTACAGATTGGAATGTCGAGAGGTTTCCCCCCTCGCAGGTTCCTGTAGTCTGCTGTACCAATGTCTCCCTCCGACAGGGAGGCAGTATTGAAAACAATTCACAAGCTGTATTCCCAGCAGGTGATAATAAAATTACCCCTCCGACAACAAGGAAAGGGGTATTACTCCACACTATATGGTGGTACTGAAGGCTAGGTGAGACCTATTCTAAATCTGAAAAATTTGAACACTTGCAAGGGTTCAAATCCAGATGGAGACACTCAGAGCAGTGATAGCAAAGAACAAGGGGACTATATGGTGTCCCGGGACATCAGGGATGCTTACCTCCATGTCCCAAAAATTTGCCTTTTCTCACCAAGGGTACCTCAGGTTCGTGGTACAGAACTGTCACTATCAGTTTCAAGACGATGCCGTTGGATTGTCCAAGGCACCCCGGGTCCTTACCAAGGTAATGACCGAAAGGAGGATTCGTCTTCAAAGAAAATGGACGACCTCCTGATAAGAACAAGGTCCAGAGAACAGTTGGAGGTCGGAGTAGCACTATCTCAAGTAGTTCTACGACAGCACGGGTGGATTCTAAATATTCCAAAACCGCAGTTGTTCCGACGACACGTCTGCTGGTCCTAGGGATGATTCTGGACACAGTCCAGGAAAAGGTGTTTCTCCCAGAGGAGAAAGCCAGGGAGTTATCCGAGCTAATCGGGATCCTCCTAAAACCAGGAAAAGTGTCAGTGCATCATTGCACAAGAGTCCTGGTAAAAATGGTGGCTTATTACGAAGCGCTTCCATTCGGCAGATTTCACGCAAGAACTCTTCAGTGGGATCTGCTGGACAAATGGTCCGGATCGCATCTTCAGATGCATCAGCGGATAACCCTATATCCAAGGACAAGGGTGTCTCTCCTGTGGTGATTACAGAGTGCTCATCTTCTAGAGGGCCGCAGATTCGGCATTCAGGATTGGATGCTCGTGACCACGGAGGCCAGCCTGAGAGGCTGGGGAGCAGTCACACAAGGAGTGTGATCAAGTCTGGAGAATTCTCTCCACATAATTATACTGGAGCTAAGAGCAAATTTATAATGCTCTAAGCTTAGCAAGACCTCTGCTTCAAGGTCAGCCGGTATTGATCCAGTGGGATAACATCACGGCAGTCGCCCACGTAAACAGAAAGGGCGGCACAAGAAGCAGGAGGGCAGTGGCAAAACTGCAAGGATTTTTCGCTAGGCGGAAAATCATGTGATAGCACTGTCAGCACGACCTCCACCCGGGAGAGTGGGAACTTCATCGGGAAGTTTTCCGCATGATTGTGAACCGTTGGGAAAGACCAAAGGTGGACATGATGGCGTCCCGCCCGAACAAAAAAATGGGACAGGTATTGCGCCAGGTCACGAGACCTTCAGGCGATAGCTGTGGACGTCCTGGTAACACCGTGGGTGTAACAGTCGGTGTATGTGTTCCCTCCTCTGCTTCTCATAACCAAGGTATTGAGAATTATAAGACATAGAGGAGTAAGAACTATACTCGTGGCTCCGGATTGGCCAAGAGGGACTTGGTAACCGGAACTTCAAGAGATGCTCACAGAGGACTAATGGCCTCGGGAGCTAAGAAGGGATTTGCTTTCAGCAAGTACCATGTCTGTTCCAAGAGGAACCGTGGCATCGGTCTTTAAGAAAGGACCTGCTCCAGCAGGGACCTTATCTGTTCCAAGACTTACCGCGACTGCGTTTGACGGCATGGCGGTTTGAACGCCGGATCCTAAGGGAAAAGGCATTCCGGAAGAGGTCATACCTACCCTGGTCAAAGCCAGGAAGGAGGTGACCGCACAACGTTATCACCACATGTGGTAAAAAATATGTTGCGTGGGTGAGGCCAGGAAGGCCCCACGAAAAAATTTCAACTAGGTCGATTTCTGCACTTCCTGCAAACAGGAGTGTCTATGAGCCTCAAATTGGGGTCCATTAAGGTTCAAGTTTCGGCCCTATAGATTTTCTTCCAGAAAGAATTGGCTTCAGTTCCTGAAGTCCAGACGTTTGTCAAGGGAGTATTGCATATACAGCCCTTGTGTGCCTCCAGTGGCACCGTGGGATCTCAACGTAGTGTTGGGATTCCTCAAATCATATTGGTTTGAACCACTCAAATCTGTGGATTTGAAATATCTCACATGGGAAGTGACCATGCTGTTGGCCCTGGCCTCGGCCAGGCGATTGTCAAAATTGGCGGCTTTGTCTTACAAAAGCCCATATTTGATTTTCCATTCGGACAGGGCAGAACTGCGGACTCGTCCCCAGTTTCTTCCTAAGGTGGTGTCAGCGTTTCACCTGAAACAACCTATTGTGGTGCCTGCGGCTACTAGGGACTTGGAGGACTCCAAGTTGCTAGACGTTGTCAGGGCCCTGAAAATATATATAGATATATATAATTCCAGGACGGCTGGAGTCAGAAAGTCTGACTTGCTGTTTATATTGTAGGCACCCAAAAAGCTGGGTGCTCCTGCTTCTAAGCAGACTATTGCTCGTTGGATTTGTAGTACAATTCAGCTTGCACATTCTGTGGCAGGCCTGCCACAGCCAAAATCTGTAAATGCCCATTCCACAAGGAAGGTGGGCTCATCTTGGGCGGCTGCCCGAGGGGTCTCGGCTTTACAACTTTGCCGAGCAGCTACTTGGTCAGGGGCAAACACGTTTGCAAAATTCTACAAATTTGATACCCTGGCTGAGGAGGACCTGGAGTTCTCTCATTCGGTGCTGCAGAGTCATCCGCACTCTCCCGCCCGTTTGGGAGCTTTAGTATAATCCCCATGGTCCTGACGGAGTCCCCAGCATCCACTAGGACGTTAGAGAAAATAAGATTTTACTTACCGATAAATCTATTTCTCATAGTCCGTAGTGGATGCTGGGCGCCCATCCCAAGTGCGGATTGTCTGCATTACTTGTACATAGTTATTGTTACAAAAAAATCGGGTTATTATTGTTGTGAGACATCTTTTTTAGAGGCTACTTCATTGTTATCATACTGTTAACTGGGTTCAAATCACAAGTTGTACGGTGTGATTGGTGTGGCTGGTATGAGTCTTACCCGGGATTCAAGATCCTTCCTTATTGTGTACGCTCGTCCGGGCACAGTACCTAACTGAGGCTTGGAGGAGGGTCATAGGGGGAGGAGCCAGTACACACCATGTGATCCTAAAAGCTTGCTTTTGTGCCCTGTCTCCTGCGGAGCCGCTATTCCCCATGGTCCTGACGGAGTCCCCAGCATCCACTACGGACTATGAGAAATAGATTTATCGGTAAGTAAAATCTTATTATAAACCATATAATACTATCAAAATAGCTTAAGTGCTGTCTTGTGTAAGTTATTTTGATAAATCAGCCTACTTTCAAAGCCAGTAATTGAATCAACATTTATGAGACACGTTGGTGTGTGTGTACACAAAATTGATAAATTCAGCTTCCAGAATTAACTCTAGATTTTCACAATTTTATTGCAAGATGGAGACATCCTGGAGAAACATCTACATAAATTTGGTAAAAGTATGACAAATTGTGTGACCTGGGCACATTTATTAATAAAGTAATGGAATCACAATGCTGTGGTAACGGAATCACCAAGTGGGTAATGAGCATGGTAAAGTGTACTGATTACAATATGTTTGCTACCTACTAATGCAACTACTACTACTTATATTTCCTACTATGTTTCACAAAACAAGGACAAAAGTACACAATTTAGAATGTATCAACATGGCTCAATACTTGGATTACTTGTGAATAAAAGTTCACATAAACATTCAAACATTGATTCAGTACATAGAAGAAGTACTAATAAAAAATATCAGCTAGAAATAGATACATTTAAACCAAAATCAAAACTAAACAAGTAGAACATTCACGAAATGTAGCCTCTACTGAGCCTCTGGAACTCACCAGAAATATGTTCAAGTTTACTGACAATAAATAATAATGTTCAAGATTGTGAAGAAAAAAAAAAAAAAAAGACTCAGGGGGTAATTCCAAATTGATCGCAGCAGGAATTTTGGTAGCAATTGGACAAAACCATGTGCACTGCATGGGAGGCAGATATAACATGTGCAGAGAGAGTTAGATTTAGGTGGGGTGTGTTCAATCTGCAATCTAATTTGCAGTGTAAAAATAAAGCAGCCAGTATTTACCCTGCACAGAAACAAAATAACCCACCCAAATCTAACTCTCTCTGCACATGTTATATCTGCCTCCCCTGCAGTGCACATGGTTTTGCCCAACTGCTAAAAAAAAATCCTTCTGCGATCAACTTGGAATTACCCCCTCAGCACACGGTTCATTGCAACTTGTGTAATCATTGACTGAGATCAGCTGTACAAATGGTGGCACCACCTCTTTTTTATTATTATTATCCTTTATTTATATGGCGCCACAAGGGTTCCGCAGCGTCCAATTACAGAGTACATAAATAATCAAACAGGAAAACAGCAACTTACAGTTGATGACAGTATAGGATAAGTACAGGGTAAATAAACATAGCTACATCAGCAGATGACACTGGAATAAGTATCAGGTGGCAGAAGACTGCTGGAGTTGATGCAGTTGAAGATTATTAAAGTAAGAAAGGATAAGCACATGACGGAAGAGGGCCCTGCTCGTGAGAGCTTACATTCTAAAGGGGAGGGGTAGACAGACAGGGGTGACACAGATGGGGTACATAGCGAGTGTAGAACAGAGGGTTAGGATGAGATTTGGCTGGGTTTGATGAAGAAGTGGGTCTTGGGAGCCCGTTTGAAGTTTTGTAGAGAGGTGGAGAGTCTGAGGGGGAGAGGTAGGGAATTCCAGAGAAGTGGTGCAGCACGCGAAAAATCTTGGAGGTAGGAGTGGGAGGAGGTAATCCGTAGGCAGGAAAGTCGTCGTGCATTAGTAGAGCGAAAAGGACGGGTGGGAGTGTAAAGGGAGATAAGATCAGAGATGTAGATGGGAGAGGAGTGGGTGAGGGCTTTGTAAGCGAGTGTGAGAAGCTTGAAATGGATTCTGAAAGGGAAGGGGAGCCAGTGAAGGTCTAGTAAGAGAGGAGAGGTAGACGTAGTGCGTTTGGTGAGGAAAAAGCCGGTGTCACGATCCGGGTATCTGGACGCCATTTCTTACCCATCAGATGCCTCCTAAGGCTGGCTCAGCGCTCCAGGACCGGATCCCATCTGTTATCCTAATGTTCACATTCCTGCATCCTCTCCTGTCTCTCTGAGACGCTGTCACAGTAACGCCTTATTACATCTGGCATGGCGTCTCCCGCGGCCTCCGCCGCCGTCCCTGAGCTTCTGCATGCAGAGTGTCAGAGTGGCGATTACGTCAGCCGCGGCCTCCGCTGTGTCCGCGTGGTTGGATGTGCACTTGTCAGCCTGGCGTCTCCTGTCTCCAGTGGCCGGCGCCGCCATTACTGTTTTCATTACCACATGGATTACAAACCAAACTTCCCTCCAAGTGTCTGCATGGGCGCAGCCATCTTGGATTCTGTCAGCTGATCATTTCCTCCAATCTGTTGTCAGTATTGTTAATCTGCATAATTGCCTAGCCAATCCCTTCCTTGCTGCAGGTATAAATACACGGTGCCTGAGCAAGGAAGGCGTCAGTGCTTTGGTTGTCAAACCTAGTTCCTGTTTGTCTCTCTCCTGTGATTGTCTTCCAGGTTCCAGCTCCTGTCTCAAGACTTCCACCATAGAGACCCGCACCAGCATTCCACCTGCGGTGTAGCCTGACTCTCCAATCCATTGTGGATTCATCGGTTTCCAGCTACAACATTACCTGCTTCCAGCTCAGCTTCCAGCAGAGTACAGCTTCCCTTAAAGGGCCGGTGTCCTTTCTACACTTTACCACTCTCCACCGGTATTATTATTTCTCCGCTCTCAAGTTCTACATTTCAGTTCATATTTCATCGCTCCCAAGTTCATTTATTATTTAACTGGTTCCAGCCAGTATCCACTCCGTGCTAACAACAGTCTGGTTCCAGCCAGTATCCACAGCAGCTGTTTTACCTTCAGCAACCCAGCTTTTCCTGGAACACCAGCTGGCACAATCCTGGGTTATCTCCATTGCTACAGTCGGGCCTGGTAAGGACTTTCCATCTAGAAGATCATAAGAACTATCTCACACTACCAGTGCCCTGTGGCTCCTGCCATCCTGTAGTACCCAGGAACTGTATTTATTCTTTGCTGTCTTTTACGTTTTCTTTTACTGCTGCTGTGTTGCGGAGTTGTCATAATAAACATCATTGACTTTTATCCAAGTTGTCGTGGTCACGCCTTCGGGCAGTTATTATTCATGTTACTTACATGTCCAGGGGTCTGATACAACCTCCCAGGTTCCGGTACATCTCAGCCCCTACAACTGAGGCTGCCTCCCGTCAGCTCAGGCCCTCAGTTGTGACAGTAAGCACTGACCTAATGAATCCAGCCGGAGACCAGGATCAAGCGGCCAGGCCGATGCAAGAACTGGCAGCCCGACTAGAACATCAGGAGGCTGCACAGGGCCACATCATCCGCTGTCTCCAGGATCTCTCTACTCGGCTGGATGGGATTCAGACAACTCTCCGTGGATCAGGCGCATCTGGTGCGTCAACCACAGTGACTCCAGCTATAACCCCACCCACCTTACCCATTTCTGCTCCACGTCTTCATCTTCCAACGCCAGCAAAATTTGACGGATCTCCAAGATTCTGCAGGGGATTTCTCAACCAGTGTGAGATTCAGTTTGAGCTACAACCTGGCAATTTTCCCAGTGACCGTACAAAAATTGCCTACATCATCTCTCTTCTCAGTGGCTCCGCCCTTGACTGGGCATCACCGTTATGGGAGAGGTCCGACACCCTGCTATCTTCTTACACTGCATTCGTGTCAACATTCAGGCGCATCTTCGACGAGCCAGGCCGGGTAACCTCAGCTTCATCCGAGATTCTCCGTTTACGCCAGGGGTCACGTACTGTAGGACAATATCTGATACAGTTCCAGATCCTGGCATCCGAACTGGCATGGAACGACGAGGCCCTGTATGCTGCATTCTGGCATGGCTTATCTGAGCTTATTAAAGATGAGTTAGCTACCAGAGACTTACCTTCTAAGTTAGATGAGCTAATCTCACTCTGCACGAAAGTTGATTTACGTTTCAGAGAGAGAGCAACTGAGCGTGGAAGATCATCTGCTCCAAAATCTTCTGCTCCTCCTCCTCGTCAACTGTCACCATCTAAAGATGAGCCCGTGCAAATTGGCCGTTCCCGTTTAACTCCTGCTGAGCGCCGAAGACGTCTCTCTGAGTCTCTTTGTCTTTACTGTGCAGCTCCGTCTCACACCATCAATGCCTGTCCCGAACGTCCGGGAAAACTCCAAACCCTAGCTCGCCCAGGAGAGGGCCGGCTAGGAGTAATGATCTCCTCTCCATCTCCTCATGATTGTAATCTCCCAGTCTCGCTTCAAGTTGCTCAACGTTATCGGAACGTCATTGCTCTCCTTGATTCCGGAGCAGCTGGGAACTTTATTACTGAAGCCTATGTTAAACGGTGGTCCCTACCCACCGAGAGACTTCCTTCCTCCTTTTCCTTAACTGCCGTGGATGGCAGTAAAATTTTTGATACTGTTATTGCTCTAAGGACTCTACCAGTTCGTCTGAGAGTGGGAGTTCTTCATTCCGAACTTATTTCACTTTTAGTGATTCCAAGAGCCACACATCCTGTGGTCCTGGGCCTTCCATGGCTCCGTCTTCACAATCCTACAATTGATTGGACGACTACGCAAATCCTGGCATGGGGTTCCTCCTGTGCAGAGACATGTTTGTTTAAAGTATTGCCTGTCTGTTCTTCCTCCCCCAGGTCGTCTGATGTTCCACCTCCTCCATATCAAGATTTCACGGATGTGTTCAGTAAAGCTTCTGCTGATATCCTTCCTCCTCATAGAGAATGGGACTGCCCGATTGATCTCGTTCCAGGGAAGGTTCCACCTCGAGGCCGAACTTATCCGTTGTCTCTGCCTGAGACGCATTCTATGGAGGAATACATTAAAGAGAACCTAGCAAAGGGGTTCATTCGACCTTCTTCTTCCCCAGCCGGCGCAGGCTTCTTTTTTGTAAAAAAGAAAGATGGTGGTCTGCGGCCGTGCATCGACTACAGAGGTTTGAACGACATTACCATCAAGAACCGTTATCCTTTACCCCTGATTACTGAGCTCTTTGACAGAGTTAGCGGAGCTACCATCTTTACAAAGCTGGACTTGCGAGGTGCATACAATCTCATCCGGATCCGTGAGGGTGACGAGTGGAAGACCGCCTTTAACACCCGTGACGGACATTATGAGTACCTCGTCATGCCCTTCGGATTGAGCAATGCTCCAGCTGTCTTCCAGCATTTTGCCAATGAGATTTTCAGAGACATTCTATACCGTCATGTCGTGGTCTATCTAGACGATATCCTCATTTTTGCCAACGATTTAGAGGAACATCGTTTTTGGGTTAAAGAGGTTCTGTCCCGTCTCCGTGTCAATCATCTCTATTGCAAATTAGAAAAATGCGTCTTTGAAGTCAAGTCCATTCCGTTTCTAGGGTACATTGTGTCCGGTTCCGGACTAGAGATGGATCCTGAGAAACTACAAGCAATTCAGAATTGGCCGGTACCCTTAACCCTCAAAGGGGTCCAGAGGTTCTTAGGGTTCGCCAATTATTACCGAAAGTTTATACGAGACTTTTCCACCATTGTGGCGCCTATTACTGCTTTCACCAAGAAGGGTGCTAACCCGTCCAAGTGGTCTGAAGAAGCCATGCAAGCTTTTCATCTTTTAAAACAGAGGTTCATCTCTGCGCCTGTCCTGAAACAGCCTGACATCGACTCTCCTTTCATCCTAGAGGTGGATGCCTCCTCCGTTGGAGTAGGAGCGGTGTTATCTCAGAGGGCTAAAGATGGCCATTTACATCCTTGCAGTTTCTTCTCCCGGAAGTTCTCCCCAGCTGAGCGCAACTATGCCATTGGCGACCAGGAGTTGCTAGCCATCAAGCTCGCTCTAGAAGAGTGGAGGTATCTGTTGGAGGGAGCTTCTCATTTAATCACCATACTTACAGACCACAAGAACCTTTTATACCTGAAGGGCGCACAATGTCTCAACCCTCGTCAGGCCAGATGGGCACTTTTCTTTTCCAGGTTCGACTTTAAACTCCAGTTCTGTCCGGGCTCTCAGAATCGCAAGGCCGATGCCCTTTCCCGCTCATGGGAGCAAGAAAATGAGTCAGAGTCTTCAGACAAGCATCCTATTATAAATCCGTTGGCATTCTCCACGGTAGGGATGGACTCTACGCCCCCATCAGGGAAAAGTTTTGTGAAGCCGATGCTAAGGAAGAAGCTCATGCATTGGGCCCATGCTTCCCGTTTTGCCGGACATACAGGTATCCAAAAAACCCTGGAGTTTATCTCTAGGTCCTATTGGTGGCCAACTCTGAAAAAGGACGTCTTGGAGTTTATTGCATCTTGCCCAAAGTTTGCCCAACATAAAGTATCCCGCCAGTCGCCTGCGGGGCAACTGGTTCCACTATCCGTTCCCCGTCGACCATGGACCCACTTGTCGATGGATTTCATTACAGACTTACCTATGTGCAACAAGTTCAATACCATCTGGGTGGTAGTTGACCGGTTCACCAAGATGGCACACTTCATTCCTCTCACCGGTCTTCCGTCAGCTTCCAAGTTGGCTCAAGTATTCATACAAGAGATCTTCCGACTCCACGGTCTTCCTGAAGAAATTATCTCAGATCGAGGAGTTCAATTCACAGCCAAATTCTGGCGAAGTTTATGTCAAGTCCTCCAAGTCAAGCTAAAGTTTTCCACGGCTTACCATCCTCAGACCAATGGTCAAACCGAGAGGGTGAATCAGGACTTGGAGGCCTTCCTCCGCATCTATGTGTCCTCCTCTCAAGATGACTGGGTTCAATTACTTCCCTGGGCCGAGTTCTGTCATAACAACCAGTATCATTCTTCATCTGCTTCAACACCATTCTTCACTAACTTTGGATTCCACCCTAAAGTTCCTGAGTTCCAACCGCTTCCAGCAACTTCTGTTCCCGCAGTGGATATCACCTTGCATCAGTTTGCCAATATCTGGAAGAGCGTACGATCAGCTCTGCTCAAGGCATCGTTCAGGTACAAGAAGTTTGCGGATAAGAAGCGTCGAGCAGTTCCTGCTCTCAAGGTGGGTGATCGGGTATGGTTATCCACGAAGAATTTGAGGTTAAGAGTTCCCAGTATGAAGTTTGCACCTCGCTATATCGGTCCTTTCAAGATTGAACAAGTCATCAATCCTGTTGCTTACAGACTCCAGTTGCCTCCCTTCTTAAAAATACCCAGGACATTCCATGTTTCCCTGTTGAAACCGCTGATCTTGAATCGGTTTCATTCCTCACTTCCTCCAACTCCGAAAGTCCAAACTCAACGAGGCGTTGAGTATGAAGTGGCCAAGATCCTGGACTCACGTCACCGTTACGGTCAACTACAATATCTTATTGACTGGAAGGGTTATGGTCCTGAGGAACGTTCATGGACCAATGCTTCTGATGTCCATGCTCCTGCCTTGGTCCGGAGATTCCATTCCAAGTTTCCTCAAAAGCCAAAGAAGTGTCCTGGGGCCACTCCTAAAGGGGGGGGGTGCTGTCACGATCCGGGTATCTGGACGCCATTTCTTACCCATCAGATGCCTCCTAAGGCTGGCTCAGCGCTCCAGGACCGGATCCCATCTGTTATCCTAATGTTCACATTCCTGCATCCTCTCCTGTCTCTCTGAGACGCTGTCACAGTAACGCCTTATTACATCTGGCATGGCGTCTCCCGCGGCCTCCGCCGCCGTCCCTGAGCTTCTGCATGCAGAGTGTCAGAGTGGCGATTACGTCAGCCGCGGCCTCCGCTGTGTCCGCGTGGTTGGATGTGCACTTGTCAGCCTGGCGTCTCCTGTCTCCAGTGGCCGGCGCCGCCATTACTGTTTTCATTACCACATGGATTACAAACCAAACTTCCCTCCAAGTGTCTGCATGGGCGCAGCCATCTTGGATTCTGTCAGCTGATCATTTCCTCCAATCTGTTGTCAGTATTGTTAATCTGCATAATTGCCTAGCCAATCCCTTCCTTGCTGCAGGTATAAATACACTGTGCCTGAGCAAGGAAGGCGTCAGTGCTTTGGTTGTCAAACCTAGTTCCTGTTTGTCTCTCTCCTGTGATTGTCTTCCAGGTTCCAGCTCCTGTCTCAAGACTTCCACCATAGAGACCCGCACCAGCATTCCACCTGCGGTGTAGCCTGACTCTACAATCCATTGTGGATTCATCGGTTTCCAGCTACAACATTACCTGCTTCCAGCTCAGCTTCCAGCAGAGTACAGCTTCCCTTAAAGGGCCGGTGTCCTTTCTACACTTTACCACTCTCCACCGGTATTATTATTTCTCCGCTCTCAAGTTCTACATTTCAGTTCATATTTCATCGCTCCCAAGTTCATTTATTATTTAACTGGTTCCAGCCAGTATCCACTCCGTGCTAACAACAGTCTGGTTCCAGCCAGTATCCACAGCAGCTGTTTTACCTTCAGCAACCCAGCTTTTCCTGGAACACCAGCTGGCACAATCCTGGGTTATCTCCATTGCTACAGTCGGGCCTGGTAAGGACTTTCCATCTAGAAGATCATAAGAACCATCTCACACTACCAGTGCCCTGTGGCTCCTGCCATCCTGTAGTACCCAGGAACTGTATTTATTATTTGCTGTCTTTTACGTTTTCTTTTACTGCTGCTGTGTTGCGGAGTTGTCATAATAAACATCATTGACTTTTATCCAAGTTGTCGTGGTCACGCCTTCGGGCAGTTATTATTCATGTTACTTACATGTCCAGGGGTCTGATACAACCTCCCAGGTTCCGGTACATCTCAGCCCCTACAACTGAGGCTGCCTCCCGTCAGCTCAGGCCCTCAGTTGTGACAGCCGGGCAGCAGCATTGAGGATAGATTGGAGTGGAGAGAGGTGTTTGTCAGGAATGCCAGTCAGGAGGAGATTACAGTAATCCAGTCTGGAGATGACCAGTGAGTGGATAAGAGTCTTAGTAGCATCCTGGGTCAGAAAGGGTCTGATCCTGGAAATATTTTTTAGATGAAAACGGCAGGTTTGTGAGAGGTGCTGAATTTGTGGTTTGAAGGAGAGGGAGGAGTCAAGGATTACTCCAAGACAGTGCACTTGGGGGCTAGAGGAGATAGTAGTGCCATCAATAGATAATGAGATTGTAGGAGGTGAGGTTATGCGGGAGGGAGGAAAGATGATCAGCTCGGTCTTAGACATGTTAAGTTTTAGAAAGCACTGGGACATCCAGGAAGAGGTAGCAGAGAGACAGTTGGAGATACGAGTGAGGAGAGCAGGGGAGAGGTCTGGAGAGGAAAGACAGATTTGGGTGTCATCAGCATAGAGATGATATTGGAAACCAAAAGAACTAATGAGCTTACCTAGTGAGGATGTATAGAGAGAGAAGAGGAGAGGACCAAGGACAGAACCTTGGGGTACACCTACAGTTAGTAGAAGTGAGGGGGAGGTGGAGTCATGAGAAGAGACAGAGAATGAACGGTCAGGTAGGAAGACAGCCAAGAGAGGGCAGTGTCGCGCAGACCAATGGAGTGAAGGATTTGCAGTAGGAGAGGATGGTCCACAGTGTCAAAAGCAGCAGAGAGATCAAGTAGAATAAGTAGAGAGTAGTGTCCCTTAGATTTAGCAGCATGGAGGTCATTGCATACTTTGGTAAGGGCAGTTTCAGTGGAGTGGAGAGGATGGAAGCCAGACTGGAATGGGCCAAGTAATGAGTGTGAGGAAAGAAAGGAAGTAAGGCGGTTGTAGACAATACGCTCAAGGAGTTTGGAGGCAAAAGGGAGGAGAGAGATGGGTCGGTAGTTGGAGAGAGTGTTTGGATCAAGGGTAGGTTTTTTAAGAATAAGAGAGATGAGTGCATGCTTGAAGGCAGAGGGGACAGTGCCTGATGAGGGAGAGATTGAGAAGATGGGAAAGATGGGAACAAGCAGAAGGAGAGAGGTAGCGGAGGAGGCGGGAGGGGATATGGTCAAGTGGGGTGGTGGTGAGGGGACAGGAACGAATGAGGGCCATGACTTTCTCTCCAGTTGCATGGGAGAAAGAGTTCAGAGTAGGTGGGAGGGATGGGGAGGGGTGGTAAGGGATGGGAGAAAGCTGGTTACTGATGGTCTGGTGTGATGTGATGTCCTTACGTATGGAGTCAATTTTGGATGTGAAGTAAGTGGCAAAGTCAAGAGCAGAGAGTGAGGAATGGAGACGAGGTGGAGGTGGGCAGAGGAATGAGTTGAGAGTGGCAAAGAGGCGCCGGGGGTTGGAAGACTGGGAGGAGATGAGGTTCTTGAAGTATGACTGTTTAGCAAGAGACAGGGCAGCACTGAAGGATGAGAGCATAAGTTTGAAATGTAGGAAGTCTGCCTTAGAGCGTGATTTCCTCCAGTGTCGCTCAGCAGTACGTGAGCATTTTTGCAGATATCTGGTACATTTGGTGTGCCAGGGTTGAGGTGGTAATTTGCGAGGGTGAATAGTGGTTGGTGGAGCAACAGAGTCAAAAGCAGAAGTAAGGGATGCATTGTATATGGAAGTGGCTTGTTCAGGGCATGAGAGAGAGAGAATAGGAGAGAGAAGCGAGTCAAACAGGGAGGAAAGGAATGGGGTGTCAATAGCCTCAATGTTACGCTTAATGATGGTAGCCTTAGGAGGTAGAGATGGGGAAGTCGAAAGAGATAGGTTAAAGGAGAGCAGGTGGTGGTCAGAGAGGGGAAATGGGGAATTGGAAAAATCAGAACTCTTTAGAACTACTTCCTGATCAAAGAAGCAACCTATAGATGTGTCCTCATACATTATTGGGGCAGTTGTGCCAAAGAGCCCCTCTTGGTGCATCAGGTCCCGTGAGACTCTTCTAGCGCATGTTTTTGTGTCTTTTTACCCCAAAAAAATCCATCTTAGTTACAATGTGATGCCACTAAGATGCATTGGGAGACTGATCTGATTAATCTGATATGTGACACTTGTACAGTATATTTGTGTGCGACTGAGTCTGAATCTATATGCAAATTGCTACAATGCAGTGGCCTAGGCTTTTATCCATGCTAAGCTCTGTTGTTCTACATGAACAGCCTCAGACACACACATGTGACACACACACACACAGAGCCGGAGGAACCCGCTCAGCAAAGGAATGCAAGGCAGGGAGGCGCCAGGCTGGAGAGGCGCTCTCCCTGCTTTGCATCCCTGTGTTGTGCACTGTTGCTACCGGCTGCTGCTGCACCTATCACTGTACAAGCAGTGGTGCCGGCAGCCTGAATCGCGGCTCTTCTACTCCCCACTCCTGCCCCGATGTGATCTCCTCCTATGTCAGCGCGATGGCGCTATCGGGGGTGGGGGGGGGGACTTACCAGCAAAGGATGGCTTCGGGAGCTGAGAGCTGCAGTTACTTCTGACTGCAGTACTACCAGGAGCCACTAGATGACCCCATCTCCATTGAGCCATCGCATCACCTGCCAGGATGAATAGCCCGAGACCCTACAGAGGAACCAGTGTGAGTTTTTATGTGTGGTTATCTGTCTGTCTTTCTGTCTCTATCTATGGGGGTCATTCCGAGTTGTTCGCTCGCAAGCTGCTTTTAGCAGCTTTGCACTCGCTAAGCCGTCGCCTACTGGGAGTGAATCTTAGCTTATCAAAATTGCGAACGAAAGATTCGCAATATTGCGAAAAGACTTCTCTGTGCAGTTTCTGAGTAGCTCAAGGCTTACTCTGCCAGTGCGATCAGTTCAGTGCTTGTCGTTCCTGGTTTGACGTCACAAACACACCCAGCGTTCGCCCAGACACTCCTCCGTTTCTCCAGCCACTCCCGCGTTTTTCCCAGAAACGGTAGCGTTTTTTCACACACACCCATAAAACGGCCAGTTTCCACCCAGAAACACCCACTTCCTGTCAATCACATTACGATCACCAGAACGAAGAAAAAACCTCGTAATGCCCTGAGTGAAATTCCTAACTGCATAGCAAATTTACTTGGCGCAGTCGCACTGCGGACATTGCGCATGCGCATTAGCGACTAATCGCTCCGTTGCGAAAAAAAAATAACGAGCGAACAACTCGGAATGACCCCCTATTTGTCTGTCTATTATCTATTTATCTATCTATCTATCTATCTATCTATCTATCTATCTATGTGTCTGTCTATAACAGAGGTTCTCAAACTTGATCCTCAGGACCCCACACAGTGCATGTTTTGCAGGTAACCCAGCAGGTGCACAGGTGTATTAATTACTCACTGACACATTTTAAAACGTCCGCAGGTGGAGCTAATTATTTAACTTGTGATTCTGTGAGGAGACCTGCAAAACATGCACTGTGTGGGCCCCCGAGGACCGAGTTTGAGAACCTCTGGTCTATAATCTATCAGTGATGCCGGAGCAGGTCCACGTCCGGCAGTACAGTAAGTTAAGTACTGCACTCCCAGCTGCCACTTGCCAGCCTGCAACATTAGTTTTATAGTGCTGTAGAAGGGATGAAATGGAGACTAGCGGAGCTGGTCGGGGGGACAAGACCGATCTGGTATGATTTACCGACATTCGGGATCCCAGCGGTCAGGAGACCGATGTTGGAATCCCGAAAGACGGAATACCGACAGTGGAGCACAGAGTTCATTCTATGTGCGCTATGTGCTGTGTAATGTGAACAAGATTGTGCTATTATGTGGAGTAATTTGAATTGGTACTATTGTGTGGCCACGCCACGCCCATTTTTTGCACCGTGCGACTTCGACGCTCATTGTCCCTTTATTAAGTATGGGAGGCAGGGCGCAAATTTATAGTTTGCAGGGGGGCGCCGAACACCCTTGCACCGGCCCTGCGCACACACCACACACACACACACACACACACACACACACCCCCCCCCACACACACACACACACACACACACACACACACACCAAATTAATAAGCACAGACTGGTGCATCCTAGCTGCGTTGCATTATGACTAAGACATTTTTTGGGGGTAAAAACATGCAAAAAAGACACAAAATAGACGCTAGCAGAGTTGAATGGGACTAGGCAGCTCACTCACGCCAGGGGGGAAATGTAATACGGTGTGAGAATCAGAAAGTGAGAGATTTTGGTTAAATTCTCCTGGTTTTTTTTAAGTGCCAATCATTTACATAGCAAACTCAGCCTGTAAATGATTGCAACTTAAAAAAAACCAGGAGAATTTGACCAAAATCTCTCACTTTCTTATTCTCAGACCCAGAGCCGGCCCTAATCAATATGATGCCCTAGGCAAGATTTTAGCTGGTGTCCCCTTCCACAGACTCTAGTTCCGCCACTGACCCTGTATCCTTTTCCCAGCACCATCACCCCTCACCCATAGCAGTCCTCATTTTGGTGCTCCTACCCCCTATATTTTAAATAGGAACAGTATGCACATTCGGTGCGCAGTCCAAAACGGGGAGTCTTCTTGCTGGGATGGGTCATGGCAACACAATAATACTCCCAGTTGAAATTACGCCACCCAGTACTGCAACTTTATTCACATTATATCATGCAATAGTGTTTCTTATTCATGTTACATCACACAGTAATAGCACGTTACTCCTCACAGTAGTGCCCCTTATTCACATTACACCACACCATATAGCTCTTTATTCACATTAGACCACACAGCAGTGCCCTTTCTATACATTACGCCACAACGTACTGTAGTACAGCTTATACACATAATTCTGCACATTAGTAATGCATTTTCTATGCAGATAGAGCCGCAGTCACACAAAGAATATAGGCATGCTGCATATCATTCTAATCGGCAGAAGCTGCTTGTGCCTCTAGGCCAGCGGTGGCCAACCTGTGGCTCTTGAGCCACATGTGGCTCTTTCTTTATTCAAATGTAGCTCCCAACACTCTAAATCATGTGACCACAGCAGATACAGAAACCGCTGCACTCCAGCCAGACACGCAGCAGCACTACAGGGACTGAAAACTGAAGGAGTCAGATACTAGAGGTGAGACACCCACAAGCAAACAGAGGACACATTAGGGACTACTGCAATGACACGAGTTGATGGGGGGGCTGTAGTGATACATGAGGGTGGACTAGAGTGACACATGGCAGAGCTGGCTGGAGAGACACAGGAGGGTCCTGGCAGGAGTGACGCGGGAGGGTGGTAGCAGTAGTGACACATGGGAGAGCTGGCTGAAGTGACATAGGAGGGTGGTAGCAGGAGTGACACATGGGAGAGCTGGCTGGAGTAACATATGAGGGTGGTAGCAGGAATGACACATGGGCGAGCTGGCTGGAGTTATATAGGAGGGTGGTAGCAGGAGTGACACATGGGGGAGCTGGCTGGAGTGACACAGGAGGGTGCTGGAAGTAGTGACACATGGGAGAGCTGGCTGGAGTGACAGGGTGGTAGCAGGAGTGACACATGGGGGAGCTGGCTGGAGTGACACAGCAGGGTCTTGGCAGTAATGACACATGGGAGACCTGGCTGGAGTGACACAGGAGAGGGCAGGAGTGACGCGGGAAGGTGCTGGAAGTAGTGACACATGGGAGAGCTGGCTGGAGTGACATAGGATGATCCTGGCAGTAGTGATGCGGGAGGGTGCTGGAAGAAGTGACACATGGGTGAGCTGGCTGGAGTGACACAGCAGGGTCTTGGCAGTAGTGACACATGGGAGACCTGGCTGGAGTGACACAGCAGGGTCTTGGCAGTAGTGACACATGGGAGAGCTGGCTGGAGGGACACGGGGGAGCTGACTGGAGTGACATAGGAGTGTGCTAGCAGGAGTTACACATGGAAGAGCTGGCTGGAGTGACAGGGGGTGTTGGCTGGAGTGACACATTGGGGCGCTGGCTGGAGTGACACATGGGAGACCTGGCTGGAGTGACACAGCACGGTCTTGGCAGTAGTGACACATGGGAGAGCTGGCTGGAGTGACACAGCATGGTCTTGGCAGTAGTGACACATGGGAGAGCTGGCTGGAGTGACACAGCACGGTCTTGGCAGTAGTGACACATGGGAGAGCTGGCTGGAGTGACATGAGGGAGCTGGCTGGAGTGACATAGGAGTGTGCTAGCAGGAGTGACACATGGAAGAGCTGGCTGGAGT
This sequence comes from Pseudophryne corroboree, assembly GCF_028390025.1. Taxonomy (NCBI): domain Eukaryota; kingdom Metazoa; phylum Chordata; class Amphibia; order Anura; family Myobatrachidae; genus Pseudophryne; species Pseudophryne corroboree. The sequence continues at coordinate 361,295,206 of NC_086445.1, read as the reverse complement.
GACAGGAGGGTGTTGGCTGGAGTGACACATGGGAGAGCTAGCAGGAGTGACATGGGGGAGCTGGCTTGAGTGACATAGGCTTGAGTGACATAGGAGGGTGCTAGCAGGAGTGACACATGGGGGAGCTGGCTGGAGTGACTGGAGGGTGTTGGCTGGAGTGACACATGGGGGAGCTGGCTGAAGAGACATAGGAGGGTGCTAGCAGGAGTGACACATTGGGGGAGCTGGCTGGAGTGACAGGAGGGTGTTGGCTGGAGTGACACATGGGGGAGCTGAAGTTTATTATGTGAATCTGGCTTTTTCAATTATTTTTTGTGAAAGTGGCTTTTTAAATGGATATGGCTTTAAAAGTTTTATTTTATGTCGTTCTGGCTTTTTCAATGTATTTTATACCAGGGGTGTGGTCTAGCAGGCACAAGGCCATATTCCATTTTTGCATGCGCGCCATCGGCTCGGTGTCGGCTCGATGTCGGCTCTTTGACGTACCTAACAAGGTTTTTTGGCTCTTTGTCACTGACTGGTTGGCCACCCCTGCTTTAGGCATTCCAAATGCCCTAGGCATTTTTCTAGTTTGCCTATGCCTAGGGCGGCTCTGCTCACACCCTTTTACACTTCCCCCCCAGGTGTCTTGTGTCATATGGCGTATTGAGGCTAGTTGTATGAGGACACATCTGTAATGAGATTCCATTAACAAAAATATGGTGATTCCATTACATCAAATTACAGTCTGTAAAAATATGTTAGGATCATATCCTTTCAAAAATGAGCTTGTATTTAGAAACCTTAATTTAAAACTGAATTTTGAGGTAACACTGTCTCAAAATCTGAATAAATAATCAAACTTTATTGCCTTTTTCGGTAACGGAATCAACTTTACTGTTGTACGTTTTTATTTAACCCTGTCATGGAGAGAGAATTATTTATGGCTGTTAAATTGCCTTATTTCCATTATATTCACCCTGATATTTAAATATTATGTGATACTATATACAGTGGCGGATTTTACCTAACTGCAGCCCCCCCAGATAAAATCTGCCACCCAACTCAGTGTCAGTAAAGCCAGATGCAGTCCGTTACTGCACTGACTTCACTGTGACTGGCAGTGACTTCCTATTGGAAGTCCTACCTGTCAGTCACAGACACACAAGGCAGTCCCATTGGGAGGTGTTTCCTCCCTCCGGGACTGCCAGACTGGGCTGCGATAAGCAGAGAGCTGGCTTCCTGTAGGCAACTACTCCATGCCTTTTGCGCAGCCCAATCCAGCTTCTATGGGCTGCAGTTGGTACAGTCCAGAGAAGCCAGGGGTTTGCGCAGTCGCACTGCAGTGTCTACAAATGCGCAGTGGATCTGACAGATCCCGGGACCCGGGGCTGGCTGTCTCCTATCTGGGAATGGGGGCAGCGGCAGCACCCCTAATAAACGCAAGTAGGATCCGCCGTTGATAAACACCTATATTTTCATTACTTTATATGCAAATGAATGAAAGCCTCTCCATTATATTGTTTTAATTCAGTGAATACTGATAGGTTCAAGGTAGTTTCAAAAGCCCTAATATGTAGTACTAAATTACAAATCAAAATGAGCAAAATAGAGAACATAAACTAATTAATAATGCCAAAATCTTGTGTACCTGTGTTGATGTTTATGCTTTAGGCTCTCTATCCATATTTTCATGGAATTTCCCTTTTATAACTGCATGTGTGAAATCAACAGGACATTTACTGGGTGGGGTGAGAAGGTTTAGTAGTGGAGTCTGTGGTTATATAAGAGAAGCTAAATATTTAAGGTGAATAATCCAATTCAGTTATCAGGTTAATATTAAGGTACAATGGATAATTGTGCTAGACGTGACTAGGGTGTCACGATCCGGGTATCTGGACGCCATTACCTGCCGTTTAGGTGTCTTCTGAGACTGGCTCAGCGTTCCAAGTCCGGATCTCATCTGTGTCAACATTCTGCACATTCCTCCTGTCATTCTGAGACACTACCACAGCGGCGCCATGTTTGAATCCAACATGGCGTCTCCCGTCCTCCGCGGCCTCCGCCGCCGTTACTGTGTTATTGCTGCAGGTTCTCAGAATCATGTATCATGCCTGCCGCGGCCTCTGCTGCCCTCCAAGTGTATCAGCATTTAACAGTCATCTGGCGTCTCCTGTCCTCCGCGGCCGGCGCCGCCATTATCACTATGTTTGCACATTTAATTTCAAACCAGTTTTCCCTCCAGGTTCCAGCATGGGCGCAGCCATGTTGGATTTGATCACATGCTCCAATTCCTCCAATCCACCGTCTCTGGAATCTGCATAATTGCCCAGCCAATGCCTGCATAGCAGCAGGTATAAGTATCCTGTGTCTAGGCCAGATAGATGTCAGTGCTTTGAATGTCATACCTTGTTCCAGTCTCTCTCTCCTGTGGCTTGTTTTTCCAGGTTCCAGTTCCTGTCTCCAGCATACACAAAGAGACCCGCACCTGCTTTCCATCTTGCAGTGCAGCCTGACTCTACAGCCTTCCGTGGCTGTCCAGTTTCCAGCTATCTACTATCTGCTTCCAAGCAGCCAGCTTTCAACTGATTCCAGCTTCTAGCAAACACCGGTGCTGACCCAGCGGATCCTATCTTACCAGCAGTATCCACTACCACCGGTAATCATTATCAGCTATTCTGTTTCTACGCTCCCTAGCATCTCACATCATCCACTCTGTGTTTTATCACCTGGCTAGTTCCATCCAGCATCCACTCCGTGACTTTAGTACTTGGCTGATTCCATTCAGCATTCACTCTGTGTTTCATCACCTGGCTGATTCCACTCAGCATCCACTCCGTGTTTTACCACCTGGCTGGTTCCATCCAGCTGATACAGCAGCATACTCAAGTTACAGATTCACCTGCTACAACTACTGGCATGTTCCTCGGCTATTTCTACAACTACAACCAGGCCTGGTAAGGTGATTCCATCAAAGGACTTTTACATCTGTTCTAAACCTACCAGTGCTCTGAGAAACCTTCTATGGTTATGTATTCCAGGAACTGTTATTTGCCACTTTCTTTGCTAAACTTGAATACTGCTTGTTATCACACGGAGTTTGTTAATAAACTTTTATTTTGAATTTTAAACTGGTTATCATGGTCACACCTTCGGGTAATCATTCTGCACTTACATGTCCAGGGGTCTGATTAAACCTCCCAGGTTTAATTTCAACTCAGCCCCTACAACTGAGGCTTCCTCCCGTCAGCCTAAACCCTCAGTTGTGACATAGGGGAGCAAGAGTACTCACTGTTCCATAATGAAAGATTTAACTGAGGGTATACTCAAAATATATCGTTTCTTAAGGGGGGTACACACGGAGAGATCCGTGTTTAAAATCTAAGCAATCTGTCTAGATTGCTTAGATTTTAAGCATGGATCTGTCGTGTGTATGCCCCCCCCCCCCCCCCAAGCGTTAGCGATGCGCTATAGCTGGTGCTAGATTGAGCCTGCAGGCTCAATCTAGCGGGTCGCTCACTTCAGCGCTGTGTGAAGCGAGCGGCCCCTGTCCGTCCGTCCCCTCGCTGTGTACAGATCGCTCAGCACACATCTCTCCCGTCAGTACCCCCCTTAAAACAAAGTTTGACGGGAGATGGATTTAGGAAGCAAGGTATTAGAAGTTTGCCACACAGAATCAGAAACTAAAGAGACAGTTACATGGAGTGCTGGATTAGAATAGGAAATAATACATTTGTAATGAAGGAAGTCTGCTGTGTAATGTGAACTTCACCATACACATTCTCAGCAGTGAGTGAAGGCAAGGAAAGGGTATTTCAGAATTTAGCAGGGAGTTGGGGTTTCAAGGACATTACAGAGAGAAAGAAGCAAAATAACCAAAACAGTTCAAGAAGATTACACTGGTTTTAATGAATTACAAATAGATATACAAGATAATTTAGTGTTCATGGACTTTTTGAAGCGTGCAACATCCTGGGATCTCAGTTCTCTATAGAAGAAGGGATAGGTGAAAGGTGGAGTGATGAACCTTTCAGGAAGTGAATGGATAGATAATGAGTATAGAAAATAAGCCAGTACTTATACAATAAGAGTGAGCTAAAGAGACCAGATATGGAACAGCTAGTGTTGAATATCTGCCATTTATTATGAATTTCCATTAGTATTGAATCGTTCACCTTGATGCCTTTACTCAATTTCTGGTGTGACAAGTGCAAGACATTCATTCATTATGCTACTAGGGTTGGGCTGATGGATTTGGAATTGTTCCCAGTTGGGTTTATAAAGCTGTCAGCAGCACACATTCATCACCAGTGATAGCATTCTCATGTCTGACTTACTGTATCTGCCAATTTCTCTTATCCTGCTTGCTGTGGAAGTTGCTCATCTTTGACTGTTCTGCCTGCAAATGACACTGCTCATATTTGACTGTTCTGTCTGCTATCCTTGACTAATGCCTGTTATTGGTTATTATTGTCTTCTGTCTGCCACAAGCTCAGTCCATCTACTTTCATGATTACATGCTGTATGACTGGTGCCATATATTTACAAACTGCAATGGCTCACATGCATGTGTCACCACCATTTTATTTTCTATCCAGACTGTCCATCGATAAGCAGTGCAAGTTACTGCTGCCGAGGTTACTGAGTCACATGCAGTGGTGACTAGAGTGGCAAATGTCAAGTGGCCTACAAGGTGAAGGGGGTCCACCAAGCACCGACATCCGAGCTTAGACATCTGTATATGCCCGAAGCCGCTGCCTGGTTTGCCGGACTCATGGATCATCGTCGGTGCGACCATGCTGTCTGCTGCTTACCTAAAGAGGCGTCTCTGTCATTGGGGTCCATCTGTGGAGGTTGGTGTCCCTATGGGTACCCCTGCGCATGCCTGTTCGTTGTGTCAGTTCCCTGGGAGTGCCTCTGACCAACATTCTGTACAGCTTCCTCCTCTTCTGCCGGTTTCCTGTTTGGCTCTGTTGGTACCTACACAGCTGTAGCTGCACATGTAGACCTAAGGGTTTATAGAAATCACATAGAGGCCCACCTTGAGAGTTTGCCAGGGGCCTCCAAACCTTTAGTTATGCTACTGGTCACATGCTGTGCCTACCAAGAAGTTCAGCTTTTCTTACTGGATATCTTTCGTCTGGCCCATGTCTTGATTTTTGTCTTGCTCCAGGTTTAACTCTAGTTCCCTGTCAGCCCCGGTTCTTTTACCTGTCTAGCACCTTGCTAATCTGCATATTGGCATACTAGCTGACACTTCAATACATTCCTGCTACTCTAAGCTTGAGTTCCTGGGAGCATCCAAGTACCTGTAAGCATATAGTACTGTATGTGAATGACGGCTTGCTACAGCTGAAGACCTCAGTAATGCTAGGTGCACACTTCAAAGATTTTATTCATGAGCCATGATTATCTGAGAGTTGAAACAATCTTGAAAACATCTGATTTCCAGTGTATATAATATAATACTGAATTATCCGTTCCGTTATGTCCTATAGAACACAACAGAAAATGTGCAGGATAATCGATTACGAAAAATGTCAATTCAGCAAGACAGATCAGTTGAGCAGATCCAACTATTTTTTTTTTTAAATAATAAGATTTTATTAAAGTTTAAAAAATACAGTGAAAAGAATGCAGCACTATACAACATATCATGATAGAGAGTAAGGAGAACAATATACATGCATAAATGCATTCAAACCAATAGGTACATTGAAAGTGAAATTGATGAAATGAACAGGATCAACTAGGAAAAAGATAACGTTACAAGAAAAGAAAAAGGAGGCCAGATAACTTGCTAGAAGAACCCATATCTAAAGATAGTCATGTAGAGGCAATGCACAGGAACAAGAAAGGGGCCATGAACTAGTACAACTAGTGGGTAATTAGTCTATTTAAGTGTAAAATGGTAATGTGTGAGATTGTGTAAAGGAAGGATTCATAGGTGTAGTGTGAATGAGTCGGGGGTAGAAAAGAGTAGAAAAAATACTGTATATACTCGAGTATAAGTCGACCCGAATATAAGCCGAGGCACCTAATTCTACCACAAAAACCTGGGAAAACTTATTGACTCGAGTATAAGCCTAGGGTGGGAAATGCAGCTCAAGCCGTACACAGCCCTCAGTGCCAGATATGCCCTCATACTGCCAGATATGCCCCCACAGTGCCAGATATGCCCTCATACTGCCAGATATGCCCCACAGTGCCTGATGTGCCAGATATGCCCTCATGCTGCCAAATATGCCCCACAGTGCCAGATGTGCCAGATATGCCCTCATGCTGCCAAATATGCCCCACAGTGCCAGATGTGCCCTCATGCTGCCAGATATGCCCCTCATGCTGCCACATATGCCCCTCATGCTGCCACATATGCCCCTCATGCTGCCACATATGCCCCTCATGCTGCCACATATGCCCCCTCCCCCAGTGCCTGTTACTTACCCCTCCGTCGATCCCACGCTGTCTTCTGAAGGAGGGACACGGAGCGCACAGCGCGCGCCTCTCCTGTGTCCCTCCTTCATCTCCGGCGGCCGTGGCGGGTCTATTAAAGGAAGTGCCGGTTCGTGATCAGAGGTCACGAACGGGTACTTCCTTTAATAGACCTGCCGCTGCCGCCGAAGATGCAGGAGGGACACAGGAGAGGCGCGCGCTGTGCGCTCCGTGTCCCTCCTTCTCACTGCTCTGCCTGTCACACTGCACTGCCACTGACTCGAGTATAAGCCGAGGTGGCTTTTTCAGCACAAAAAAAAGTGCTGAAAAAGTCGGCTTATACTCGAGTATATACGGTAAGTAGTATAAGGAAAATGAAAGGAAGGAGAGGTTATGCAAAGTCATATACATCCAGGGAGGGTCGCGTTATGGAACGTCTACCAAGGAGACCAAACTGCATGAAACTTGACTACTATGTTGTTGTGGAGAAAAGTAATATATTCCATTTTGGATATGAACCAGATCCTGTTTAACAGCACCTGACGAGTTGGGGAATCAGGCTGTTTCCAGGCTTTGGCTACTTGATAGCAAGCTGCGCAAGCAATATATAGGATCAATTTAGTCTGTCAGACTGAGGCACACAAGACCATGCTAGCTGGGGTGAGAGGAAAACTGAGGGCTGTTACTGAGGCGATGAGTGACTAGACCATTACCCAGAATAGAATGATACGTGATAAGTCCAGTAAATGTGTTATAAAGTGCCAGTGTGACTGCACTCCCGCCAGCACTGGTCAGGCACATTGGGGTAGGTGCTGTGGACCATGATACCACAGGGTATACAACTTGTAGGCATTCTCTTTTATGGATACACTAATGGAGCACTTTGATACCGTGGCTCTGATTGTGTTCTAGGCTTTATCCCCCAGAGGAGAGCTTAGATTTGACTCCCACGCAATTTTAGGAATGGCTAAGGGTGGAGAGTCCAGAACTATAATGGAATGATATAGGTAGGAGATGGTGCCACTGTCCGTGGACTGATAGATACAGAGCCATTCCAGCAGTGTGAGGTTGCAAAGAGAGCAGGTGTTGGGAAGGAAAGAACTGACAAAGTGCTGGATTTGGAGATATTGGTAGAAACAGGAGTGGGGTATCTGGCATCTCAGAACTGGTTCTATATGATGATCAGCTCTTTGTGCCTTGTGCACACTATGCAATAAATTGAACAAGCAGCCAAAAATCAGCTGTTTGGACTGATTATTGCATAGTGTTTACTTAGCTTAAGTCTTGTTCCAGGGTCTCATCTAGTGCCCTAACACCACCTTCCCTGACATCAGCATTGTAGCTATACTATGGTTGCCTGCTTTGAATTTGGAGTTGTACCTGAGTTTTCTGTATTGTATTATTGTTCTCTTTGTTACATCTTAGCCAGCTCAGTGTATTTAGCTATCATTATTTAGGGAATATACCCCCAATATTGTATTGTTTGAATTTATCCTAGTGAACCTATACTACCATGTTTCTAAGTTATAAAAAACCTATTGAACTACAGGCGATAAGTGAATACCAGAAATGAGTTCATTCCAAAAAAAAAAAAAAAAGAGCATTGCTGGTCGACCAAAAATGCAGTTTGGAATTAAAACCATGAGCCCCAGTTATATTCTGAAAGTCAGGTTTAGTAACAGCAAGAATGTGTCGAGCAGGGGAACGGCATAATAGAGTATGAGTTGCTAGAAATTACTATAATGTTGTGCGGATTGTAGAGATGTGCGGCGGACACTTTTCGTGTTTTGTGTTTTGTTTCGGGTCTGGATCCCCACTCATGTTTTAGATCTGGATTCGTTTTGCCAAAACCACCCTTTCGGGTTTTGGTTTTGGATCTGGATGATTTTTGAAAAAAACATAAAAACAGCTAAAATCACAGAATTTGGGGGTAATTTTGATCCTTTGGTATTATTAACCTCAATAACATTAATTTCCACTCATTTCCAGTCTATTCTGAACACCTCACAATATTTTTTAGGCCAAAAGGTGGCACCGAGGTTGCTGGACGACAAAGCTAAGCGACACAAGTGAGCGGCACAAACACCTGGCCCATCTAGGAGTGGCACTGCAGTGGCAGACAGGATGGCAGTTTTAAAAACTAGGCCCCAAAGAGCACATAATGCAAAGAAAAAAAGAGGTGCAAGATGGAATTGTCTTGGGCCCTCCCACCCACCCATATGTTGTTTAAACAGGACACGCACAGTTTAATAAACCCATCATTTCAGCGACAGGTGGTTCCCCTGGAAAAAAGCTCACCAAGTTCTCTGAAACATAGCTAGCTACAAACATACAACCTCCTTCTTTGATGACTTTTCACATTATGAGAAGAGGACAGTGTCAAGAAGATGATTAAAAATTAGAGAGGCACACGCAATCAGGAACAACACACAGGCTTTCACCTCCACTCCTATATTGGTGTGGAACAGAAAGGACTTCAACCAAGCAAATATATAATTATTAAGTACCACTTTACTGGAGAAACTAAAAAACTAGGGGCCAAAGCCTCCAAAATTGTACCCCCTTCTCCATGTTCAGGGATTAAGATAATCTCAGATTTAATGCTGGGATGCAAATAAACTGGTGTATACACCAGGATCAAGATTGGATATTTTCCCCTCCATGGAGTCTGGAAACTTATTTTGTGAAAATCTTGTGGGATTCTTTTTTTCCAATTTTTTATTGCATTTTTAGTTACATATTTTGTGGCAAATGCCTCATTTTTGTTTTTCACAGCTCCCAGTTACACGCAAGTGAGCATACCTGTGTCCCAGTTACACGCATGTGAGCATACCTGTGTGTCTTGTTTATTTTATTCCTATTTTATTTTTAAATAAAGCAGCTCCTTAGATGTTTTAGCAGTCCCTCCTGAGCCCCCACAGCAGCCCCGGATGGGGCAAGTTGAGTTCGAGTGGGTTTGGTAAAGTGCTATGCATGATCGTGCAGTGATTTTTTCTGTTATTGAGCCCCTGCCCTAGTGGAGCTTACCACTTTACAGCGAAACTCATTTCATACTATAAGAAGGACTGTGGGAGGAAGCAATGCTAACCTCTGTGCCCACAGCATGCCTCAGCCTGGCAAGCCAGACATCTTCCTAACTGTAAGCCACCTTAAGACTCCATACTGGGCCTTATTCAGTAACTGTTTGTGCCTCACAGGAGCTCCTGGCCCATCTAGTGCTGCAGTGCAATGGAAAGCTGATGCAATGCAAGATCACTGAAACTCTGTTCTTCTAACACCGCAAGGTTTTGCGATAACCCTATGCAGCCCTTAGAAAAAGAAGATCATTGAACAACAAATATGCATCTTCTAAATAAATAATCCCAAAATGTGAAACATCAATAATAAATCAAAATGAAGGTTGACTAATTGGAGCCATTCATTTGAGTGATTCCCTAACATGAAATAATTGAGAAGAACTTCTCTCTAATGCAGAAAATATCACTTTTACCTCTCCGGCAGTTGCGCTGGATTATGATTCAGTCTCTTCTGAGTCACACTGACTTTAGCCACAAATATTGTCTCTCCCCACTTTATTTACAAACACTTTGGCACTTTCCATTTCCACCTTTGCGGCTAGTTTTCACATATCTGTTTGTGATGTTGAAGCTTTTTCATATCTGTCACTGGGGGTCCCTAATACTAGGTATGGGTCTGCAGATATATGCAACTAAGATCTCCATATTATCTGACTATTATGTAGTAATATTTTTCACTTGGTGTGCATTAGGGAACACATTGTTTTTTTCCTACACAGAATTACCCCTCCCTTTTAGCACCTGAGTGACATTACAATCTGATTGAGCAGCTTACCATTTTGTGCATTGTATTTAGAGAGGCATGGATGGGTCAGCATTAGGAGGAATTGCTGACTCCAGAGTGCCATAGGGGAAGCCAGGGGTATCTCCAGGTAAGCTGGCTCTCAGATGCTGTAGGAGCCATTACCATGTGGCCTTACACTGGGAATTTAACCCAGACATATTTGTAATTACTTATGGGGTGGGTGTGGGGTGCGGTGGCCCCTGTGTCGGTATGGCTGGGCTGCTTCATGTCGGCACACCCTAACACTTTATTAACACTTATGATTTTCCCTATCACTTTGTATATATTTTTGTATTATTTTAATCACACCACTTACATAGCACTTCTGTGCTTCTTATTAACCCTTATTAATTCTCACCTGTGTGCTGACCTGGGGTGGCCGACCTGTGCCGGCATCGAGGGGTCCTGCACCCCGGACCCATACCTAGTATTAGGGACCCCCAGTGACGGAGAAGCCTTGTCGATCGGCCTGGGTGCTTAACCCTATATCTGCAGATATATGCAACTAAGATCTCCGTATTATCTGACTATTATGTAGTAATATTTTTCACTCGGTGTGCATTAGGGAACACATTGTTTTTTTCCTACACAGAATTACCCCTCCCTTTAAGCACCTGAGTGACATTACAATCTGATTGAGCAGCTTTCCATTTTGTGCATTGTATTTAGAGAGACATGGATGGGTCAGCATTAGGAGGGATTGCTGACTCCAGAGTGCCATAGGGGAAGCCAGGGGTATCTCCAGGTAAGCTGGCTCTCAGATGCTGTAGGAGCCATTACCATGTGGCCTTACACTGGGAATTTAACCCAGACATATTTGTAATTACTTATGGGGTGGGTGTGGGGTGCGGTGGCCCCTGTGTCGGTATGGCTGGGCTGCTTCAGGTCAGCACACACTAACACTTTATTAACACTTATGATTTTCCCTATCACTTTGTATATATTTTGGTATTATTTTAATCACACCACTTACATAGCACTTCTGTGCTTCTTATTAACCCTTATTAATTCTCACCTGTGTGCTGAAATGGGGTGGCCGACCTGTGCCGGCATCGAGGGGTCCTGCACCCCGGACCCATACCTAGTATTAGGGACCCCCAGTGATGGAGAAGCCTTGTCGATCGGCCTGGGTGCTTAACCCTATATCTGCAGATATATGCAACTAAGATCTCCGTATTATCTGACTATTATGTAGTAATATTTTTCACTTGGTGTGCATTAGGGAACACATTGTTTTTTCCTACACAGAATTACCCCTCCCTTTTAGCACCTGAGTGACATTACAATCTGATTGAGCAGCTTTCCATTTTGTGCATTGTATTGAGAGAGGCATGGATGGGTCAGCATTAGGAGGGATTGCTGACTCCAGAGTGCCATAGGGGAAGCCAGGGGTATCTCCAGGTAAGCTGGCTCTCAGATGCTGTAGGAGCCATTACCATGTGGCCTTACACTGGGAATTTAACCCAGACATATTTGTAATTACTTATGGGGTGGGTGTGGGGTGCGGTGGCCCCTGTGTCGGTATGGCTGGGCTGCTTCAGGTCGGCACACCCTAACACTTTATTAACACTTATGATTTTCCCTATCACTTTGTATATATTTTTGTATTATTTTAATCACACCACTTACATAGCACTTCTGTGCTTCTTATTAACCCTTATTAATTCTCACCTGTGTGCTGACCTGGGGTGGCCGACCTGTGCCGGCATCGGGGGGTCCTGCACCCCGGACCCATACCTAGTATTAGGGACCCCCAGTGACGGAGAAGCCTTGTCGATCGGCCTGGGGGCTTAACCCTATATCTGCAGATATATGCAACTAAGATCTCCGTATTATCTTACTATTATGTAGTAATATTTTTCACTCGGTGTGCATTAGGGAACACATTTTTTCCTACACAGAATTACCCCTCCCTTTTAGCACCTGAGTGACATTACAATCTGATTGAGCAGCTTTCCATTTTGTGCATTGTTTCATATCTGCTCTAGGCATTCATTTAGACCTAGGATCAAGTACAGCAGCACCCCTGGAATTATATGGCAGCGCCCCAGGATTTATATAGCATAGGCAGCACCCCTGGAGAATTACACAGTACAGCAGACAGGCAACAGCACCCCTGGACTTAAACGGCAGTGGGCCAGCACCCCTGGATTGATAGGGCAGAGGGGCAGCACCCCATATAGGGCAGCACCCCTAGAATGATGTGGCAGACAAAGGAATGACGTGCGTGCAAGATGGAATTGTCCTTTGGCCCTCCCACCCAACCTTTTGTTGTATAAACAGGACATGCACACTTTAACAAACCAATCATGTCAGCGACAGGGTCTGCCACATGACTGTGGCTGAAATGATTGGTTTTTTGGGCTCTCACTAAAAAAGAAGCAATTAATCTCTCCTTGCACAAACTGGCTCTACAGTGGCAAGATGTTGTACTCGTCCTCAGATTACCCCCCACACACACACCTTCAGTGTTTACATCCTCATCCTCAGAGAAATACTATTCAAACAAACAAACCACATAATTTAGGTGTCAGTGGACTGCTTATGATATTACCCAAAGTTTCTGAACTTGACAATGACTTATGATGATTGCACTGCAGGTGACATATAAGGGAGGATGTTCCTAGGTGGTTAACGTCCTTACCCCTACTTATTATGGATTGACAAAGGCAACAGATGGCTTGACACCTGTTTGGATTTGTAGTGAAATAATTCCACACCGAAGAGGTGTCTTTTTTGGTATTTTGTCCAGGCATGACAATGGGCTTTTTCATCCCATGACCAACAACTGTCTCCACTGGTGCTTTATTCAAACAAACCACATCACCATCAGAATACTCATCGTCAACTTCCTCCACAGTGCCAGCTACACCCATATCCTCCTCATCCTGGTGTACTCAGGGCCGGTTCTTGCCCTTTTGGCGGCCCGGGCGGGAAATATGGGCGTGGCTTCATACAGGGGGCATGGTCAGTTACGCCCTCTGTACAGTAGAGTAGTGCCGCTGTAAAAGAAAAAAAAATTAATACTTACTATCCTCGCTCCCGACCACTGCAGACCTCCGCCGGCGCCGCTCCTCTCCTCGGATCTGCCATAGACAAACACTAGAGGTCAATTATGACCCCTAGCATCTGTGTCAGTCCAACAATGCTGTGCGGTGCACGATGACGTCATCACGCACCGCACAGCAAAGGTCCTCTCCACGAAGGAAAACTAGATGCTACGCGTCTAGTTCCCTTCACAGCGGGGGACCAGCGGGGCGGGGGGGGGGGTTTCGCAGCGGGCAGCGGGGCACAGCAGTAGCAGATCTTGCCATGGTGCTGCGCCCTCCGGATGGCGGCGCTCTGGGCAAAAGTCCTGCTTGCCCGTGGCAAGATCCGCTACTGGATGTACTTCTACAGTGACATCCTCAATCTCAATATCAGCAACTGGACTGGCGGTGCTCCTCCCAGCACTTGCAGGGGGCATGCAAATGGTGGTAGGAGCCTCCTCTTCCCATACAGTGTTGTGAAGGTCAGGCCTAGACATCGCAAACGCGGACAGTGCCAGCACTCCTGTATTTTCACAACACCACTGTAATTTTGAAGCATATAAGACAAGGCCAGTGTACATTTATTTTCCCTGCACCCATGAATTTTTACAGCATACAGGACCAGTGTACTTTTATTTTAACAACAGCACCCCTGAATTTTTACAGCATACAGGGCCAGTGTACATTTATTTTCAAAGCACCCCTGAATTTTTACAGCATACAAAACAGGACCAGTGTACATTGATTTTCACTGCACCCTAGAATTATTACAGCATACAAGACAGGGACAGTGTACATAGATTTTCAATGCACCCTAGAATTATTACAGCATACAAGACAGGGCCAGTGTACATTGATTTTCACGGCACCCCTAACTTTTTACAGCATACGGGGCCAGTGTACATTTATTTTCACTGCACCCCAGAACTTTTACAGCATACAAGACAGGGCCAGTGTACATTGATTTTACTGCACCCCTGAATTTTTACAGCATACAGGGCCTGTGTAATATTATTTTAACAGCAGCATCCCTATATTTTTACAGCATACAGGACCAGTGTGCTTTTAATTTTTAACAACTGCACCCCTGGATTTTTACATCATACAGGGCCAGTGTAATGTTATTTTAACAGCAGCACCCCTATATTTTTACAGCATACAGGACCAGTGTGCTTATAATTTTTAACAACTGCACCCATGAACTTTTACAGCATACAGGGCCAGTGTAATATTATTTTACCAGCAGCACCCCTATATTTTACAGCATACAGGAGCAGTGTGCTTTTAATTTTTAACAACTGCACCCCTTAATTTTTACAGCATACAGGGCCAGTGTAATGTTATTTTCTCTTACGTCCTAGAGGATGCTGGTGTCCACATTAGTACCATGGGGTATAGATGGGTCCACCAGGAGCCATTGGCACTTTAAGAGTTTGAGAGTGTTGGCTGGCTCCTCCCTCTATGCACCTCCTACCAGACTCAGTTTAGAAAATGTGCCCGGAGGAGCTGGTCACAGCTAGGGGAGCTCTCCAGAGTTTCTCTAGTAAAGTTTAGTTTTAGAGTTTGTTATTTTACAGGGAGGCTGCTGGCAACAGCCTCCCTGCTTCGTGGGACTAAGGGGAGTAGTGTCCGCCCTGCGGGTTCTGAGCCACTATCTTCGCTGACTGGACACTGAGCTCCAGAGGGGATAGATCATTCCCCGCCACAGGGGATCGCTCACCCCAGCAGCATGCCACCAGTCCCTTACAGAGATGAAGATCAGTGGCGAGTGAGTCCCCCCTAGCAAGCGGGGGGCTGGTGTGAAGATATCGGCATTAGGGTAGGAGCGCAGTATTAACTGCGCTCTGGAGGCTCAGCGGTACATAGTGCGGCGCTGTGAGGGGCGCCCTGAGCCAGCGCCTACACCCTACACTGGTCACACAGCCTATCTGGGTCACGCAGCATAAATCCTCAGGCCAGTATAATCCTATGAGGAGCAGGAAGACAGTGCCATTTTGGGGGCAGAGCTTCTCCTCAGAGCGGACCCAGCAGCGTTCAGCGACATTTTCCTGCCTGCACAATGCTGTCAGTGAAGAGCAAGTCCCTCCACAGCAACTCCAACTATCTCTCACGGTACCAGGGGGTTGTAGAAGGGGAGGAGGCTGCAAAAGGACTATGTAACCCAATGGGGGCCAACCTGTGGCTCTTGAGCCGCATGTGGCTCTTTCTTTATTCAAATGTGGCTCACAACACTCTAAATCATGTGACCACAACAGATACAGAAACCACTGCACTCCAGCCAGACACGCAGTAGCACTACAGGGACTGAAAACTGAAGGAGTCAGATACTAGAGGTGAGACACCCAGTGCCGGCCCTAACCAATATGATGCCCTAGGCAAGATTTTGGCTGGTGCCCCCTAGCACCACCGCTGGTTCCGCCTCTGACCTTGCACCTCTTTCCCAGCACCATCACCCCTCACCCATAGCAGTCCTTATTTTGGTGTTTGTACCCCCTATATTTTAAATAGGAACTGTTCGCACATTTGGCGCACAGCCCAAAAAGGGGTGTGTTTTTGCTGGCAAGGGTCATGGCCACATAGTAGTACCCCCAATTCCAATTACACCACACAGTACTGCAACTTTATTCACATTTTATCATGCGATTGTGTCCATAATTCATATTACATCCCACAGTAGTATAAACGTTACTTCTCACAGTAGTGCCCTTATTCACATTACATCACACTGAATTGCTCCTTATTCACATTACACCACATTACACCACACCCTATTGCACACCCTATTGCTCTTTATTCACATTAGACGATACAGTAGTGCCCTTTCTATACGCAATGCCACATAGTAGAACACCTTATACATATAATGCCACACATTAGTAATGCATTTACACACATAATTCCACACAGTAATGCCCCTTACACATGTGAGACACATTATTAATGTACTTATACACATAATGTGCCTTACACATTATGACAACCTTTATTAATGCCCTTTTACACATAATGTCCCTTACACATATTCCGCACATTATTAATTCCCCCTATACACACAATGACACATATATAGTAGTACCCTGTTACACATATGCCGCACATTATTAATGCCCTTATACACATAATGACACACATAGTGCCAACCCACTCACATGCACACACCACTCACACTGCCACTAACACTGTGACCTCTGCCTCTGCTTGGATACAGATGTGTCCTCAGAAATCTTTCCTCAATGCTAATGTCGGGCACCTCTTTTATGAAAATGCATCTTTTTTGCATTGCTATGTGGCTAGGATGCACAAGCAACTTCTGCTGATTAAAATGATATGCAGCATGCCTATATACTGTGTGAGACTGTGGCTGTATCTGCATACACAGAATATAGGGATGCCGCATATCATTTTAATCAGCAGAAGCTGCTGATGCCCTTAGGCATATCAAATGTTTGCCTATGCCTATGGCCGGCTCTGGAGACACCCACCAGCAAACAGAGGACACATTAGGGACTACTGCAATGGCATGAGTTGATGGGGGGGCTGTAGTGATACATGAGGGTGTGCTAGAGTGACACATGGCTGGAGAGACACAGGAGGGTCCTGGCTGGAGTGACGCAGGAGGGTGCTGGTAGTAGTGATACATGGGAGAGCTGACAAGTGATATAGGAGGGTAGTAGCAGTAGTGACACATGGGAGACCTGGCTGGAGTGACACAGCAGGGTCTTGGCAGTAGTGACACATGGGAGAGCTGGCTGGAGTGACACGGCGGAGCTGGCTGGAGTGACACGGGGGAGCTGGCTGGAGTGACATAGGAGGGTGCTAGCAGGAGTGACACATGGGGCAGCTGGCTGGAGTGACAGGAGGGTGTTGGCTTGAGTGACACATGGGGGAGCTGAAGTTTTTTATGTGAATCTGGCTTTTTCAATTATTTTATGTGAAAGTGGCTTTTTCAATGGATTTGGCTTTAAAAAAATAATTTTATGGTGTTCTGGCTTTTTCAATGTATTTTATACCAGGGGTGTGGTCTAGCAGGCACAAGGCCACATTCCATTTTTGCATGCGCGCCATCTGCTCGATGTTGGCTCTTTGACGTACCTAACAAGGTTTTTTGGCTCTTTGTCACTGACTGGTTGGCCACCCCTGGTGTAACCTATTAAGGTGCACAGTCAGCGCTGATAGGGGCTCTCCCTTTATATTTAGAACGCTGTGTGTGGGTTGGCTCCAGTCTCTGTGTCTCTCTTGCCATTCTTGGAGGGGAAACTCTGTCTGTACGTGTGTGTGTGTGTGTGTGTGTGTGTGTGTGTGTGTGTGTGTGTGTGTGTGTGTGTGTGTGTGTGTGTGTGTGTGTGTGTGTAATGTCTGTGGTCTCCATTAAGCAATGTCCAGGGACTCTGTGTCATATGCTGCAGAGGATATGTCCTCTCAGGATGACCCCATTCCATGTAATCAGGATTGCACTGGTTTAGCACAGATACCAGCAAGGAAGCCTGAGTGGTTATCCTCTATCAAATCTATGATTTCTCAGATTTCTAACAGGGTTGCACAAAATGAATCTGCAACTCAGGCTTTACAGAACTCTATGGCAGTCTGGCCCAGTTCTGGTATATCGGGGCTCCCCGCTGTATATTCACATAAACGTGCTCTTGCACAGATCATGCAGGATGATACCGATACCGATTCTGATACTGCAGACGGTGTGGGGGATGTGTTGCGGGGGCAGCATCTCTTGCAAAAGGGGTGCAGTTGATGATAGAGGCTATTAGAGATGTGTTGAATATTGCTGATACAACACCCAAGCAGGTTGAGGAGGCTTACTTCACTGAAAATAAGAAAGCCTCGCTAACCTTCCGTGCGTCAAAGGAATTAAATGCTATATTTGAAAAGGCTTGGGAAAACCCGGATAAAAAATTCCAGATACCCAAGAGGGTTCTGGTAGCATTTCCTTTCCCGGTAGAGGATAGGAAAAAATGGGGAAAAACGCCTATTGTTGACGCGTCAGTATCCAGACACTCAAAAAAGGTGGTTTTACCTGTTCCAGGATCTACCGCCTTGAAAGAGCCGGCTGATCGTAAAATTGATAATACGCTCAAATCCATGTACACGGCTTCTGGGGCAATACTACGTCCCACTATTGCCAGTGCTTGGATTGCCAAAGCTATAGTAAAGTGGTCAGGCACGTTACTTGAGGACTTGGATACTATGGAGAAATGTGATGTTGAATTGTTTTTACGTAACATTCAGGATTCGGCAGGACTCTGGTAGAATCCATGAAAGACCTGGGTTCCATGGCTGCGGGAATTTCCTCCATGTCAGTATCAGCTCGTCGAGGACTATAGTTGCGCCAGTGGTCTGCAGACGCGGAATCCAGAAGAAGTGTGGAGACCTTACCCTACACAGGTCAGGCTGTCTTTGGGGAAGCGTTAGATGCGTAGATCTCCACGGCTACAGCTGGTAAGTCACCCTTTCTTCCCTCAACTACACCTGCTCCGAAGAAACCCTTTTCTTCAGTTACATCACAGCCCTTTCGGTCTACCAAGCCCAGAAAGGCCAGCCGTCCAACACCTTCTTTCGGGGAGGTCAGCCCAAGTTCAAGAAACCTGCGGCTGCAGGTTCCCAGGAACAGAAACCTGCTTCAGGTACACCAAAGTCCTCCGCATGACGGTGTACTGCACGCCCCGGAGGTGGGGCCGGTGGGAGCGAGACTCAGACATTTCAGTCATGTCTGGGTGTCCTCCGGCCTGGACCCATGGGTGCAAGATATTGTGTCCCAGGGGCACAGGCTGGAATTTTAAAATCTCCCCCCTCACCGATTTTTCAGATCAGGGTTGCCAGCTCTGCTGGCAGACAGGACTGTCCTGCAAGAGGCCATCCAGAAGTTGGTGGAGGCACAGGTCATTGTGTTAGTACCACCTCATATGCAAAGCAAAGGTTACTATTCAAACTTTTTTGTGGTATCGGAGCCGGATGGTTCGGTCAGGCCCATTCTGAACCTAAAATCACTGAACCCCTTTCTGAGGGAGTTCAAGTTCAAAATGGAGTCTCTAAGGGCAGTGATATCAGGTCTGGAGGAGGGGGAATTCCTAGTATCCCTAGATATCAAGGATGCGTACCTCCACATTCCGATTTGGCTGGCGCAACAAGCGTATCTTCGATTCGCACTGCTGGACTGTCACTTTCAGTTCCAGGCCCTCCCGTTCGGCCTCTCCTCAGCGCCGAGGGTATTCACCATGGTGATGGCGGAAATTATGATTCTCCTCCGCAGACAGGGGGTGAACATAATTCCATATCTGGACGATCTGCTGATAAAGGCATCGTCCAAGGAGAAGCTATTACGGTCCATAGCACTCACGACCCAGCTTCTCAGGGAACATGGTTGGATCCTGAATCTTCCAAAATCACATTTGGAACCAACCAGGAGGTTGTCCTTTCTGGGAATTATCCTCGACACGGAGGTGCAGAGGGTGTTTCTTGCAGAGGAAAAGGCGTTGGTGATTCAAATGATGGTCTGGGATGTCCTGAAGCCAGCCCGGGTGTCAATTCATCAGTGTATTCGCCTTCTGGGCAGGTTTCATGCTCGGTCCTTCCAACTGGATCTCCTGGACAAGTGGTCGGGATCCCATCTACACATGCACCAGAGAATACGTCTGTCGCCATAGGCCCGGATTTCACTCCTCTGGTAGATGCAATTACCTCACCTTCTGGAGGGCCGCAGGTTCGGGATTCAGGACTGGATCCTTCTAACCACGGATGCAAGTCTCCGGGGCTGGGGCGCAGTCACTCAAGGGGTAACCTTCCAAGGAAGGTGGTCAAGTCTGGAAGCCGGCTTACCGATAAACATTCTGGAACTAAGAGCTGTCTACAAAGTCTAAACATTACCATCGAATTTGGAAAAAATATGTATCTTGGTGTGAGTCCAAGAAATTTCCTGCGGTTGAGTCTCAAGTGGGACGGTTTCTCCTCGTCCTACAAGCTGGTGTGGATATGGGCCTGAAGTTGGGATCTGTGAAGGTCCAGATTTCGTCCCTGTCCATTTTCTTCCAGAAACAATTGTCTGCCCTCCCTGAGGTTCAGACCTTTTTGAACGAAGTTCTGCACATCCATACTCCTTTTGTACCGCCTACGGCGCCATGGGATCTTAACGTGGTGTTGCAGTTTCTCCAATCGGACTGGTTTGAGCCTCTACAGGAGGTCGAGGTCAAATTTCTTACATGGAAGGCTGTCACTGTTTTGGCTTTAGCTTCTACTAGACATGTGTTGGAGTTGGGGGCTTTGTCCTGTAAAAGCCCATACTTGATCTTCCACGAAGATAGAGCTAAGCTCCGGACACGTCAGCAGTTTCTTCCGAAGGTTGTGTCGGCATTTCATATCAACCAACCTATTGTGGTGCCAGTGGCTGCTGACGCCTCAATTTCATCAAAGTCCTTGGATGTTGTAAGGGCTCTGAAAATCTATGTGAAGAGGACTGCTCGTCACAGAAAATTGGACTCTCTGTTTGTCCTGTATGATCCCAAGAAAATTGGGTGTCCTGCTTCTAAGCAGACGATCTCTCGCTAGATTAGGTTCACTATCCAGCATGCATATTCTACGGAAGGATTGCCGTGTCCTACGTCTGTCAAGGCCCACTATACTCGTAAGGTGGGGTATTCCTGGGCGGCTGCCCGGGGTGTCTCGGCTTTACAACTTTGCCGAGCTGCAACTTGGTCTTGGTCGAACAAGTTTTCAAAGTTCTACAAGTTTGATACTTTGGCCTCTGATGATCTGAAGTTCAGTCAATCAGATCTGCAGGAGCCTCCGCGCTCTCCCTCCTGTTCTTGGAGCTTTGGTACATCCCCATGGTACTAATGTGGACCCCAGCATCCTCTAGCACATAAGAGAAAATAGGATTTTGGTTACCTACCGGTAAATCCTTTTCTCGTAGTCCGTAGAGGATGCTGGGCGCCCGCCCAGTGCTTCGTTTTCTTGCTATTGTTATTTGGTTCAGTACAACTTTGTTTTAGTTAAGTACTGCATTGTTACTTGGTAAGCAATGTTTCAGCGGTTGTTGAGTTTTCATGCTGCGTTAGCTTGATGTGCCTTGTATGTGTGAGCTGGTAAGAATCTTGCTACTATATGTGTTAAATTCTTCTTTCGAAGATGTCCGTCTCCTTGGGCACAGTTTCTAGACTGAGTCTGGTTGGAGGGGCATAGACTCTTAAAAGTGCCAATGGCTCCTGGTGGACCCGTCTATACCCCATGGTACTAATGTGGACCCCAGCATCCTCTACGGGCTACAAGAAAAGGATTTACCGGTAGGTAACCAAAATCCTATTTATAATAATAATAATAATAATAATAATTTTATTTATATAGCGCTCTTTCTCCAATAGGACTCAAGGCGCTTAACAGATACATAGCATAATATGGTACCGAAAATAATGAAGAACATTTTCATAAAATACAGAAGCATGAAGATACTAAAAGGGACACTATGGAAATGCTTGAGTAAACAGGAAAGTCTTGAGTCTACTTTTGAAGGATTCTATAGTTGGGGCCTCTCGCACTGTGCGGGGAAGTGAGTTCCATAGAGTCGGAGCCGCATGACTAAAAGCTCGACCCCCAGATGAATTACGGTAGATACTAGGTACTCCTAAAAGTCCTTCATCTACAGATCGCAGTAATCGAATGGGGCAGTATGGGGTCAGAAGCTGTTTCAGGTACCTTGGGCCCTGGTCATGTAATGCTTTGAAACTCAGTAAGCCAATCTTGAAGATGATTCACCATTTTACAGGCAGCCAGTGAAGGGAGTAGAGGATGGGTGTTATGTGGCTAGAACGGGGCGGGTTGGTTAACAGCTTGGCAGCTGTGTTTTGCACCAGCTGTAAGCGTTGCAATTCTTTTGCTGGGAGACCAAGGTAGAGGGCATTACAGTAGTCCAATCGAGATGATACAAATGCATGTATGACCTTTGGCATATCATCTGAGGGAATTAAGTGCTTGATTCTGGCTATATTCCTCAGGTGAAAGAATGAGGATTTGATTGTGGCTGATATCTGATGTTTAAGTGTCAAGCCACCATCCAGGACAACGCCAAGATTCCGCACACGATCACTGGTCTGTAATTCTGAATCCCCGAGTGTAAGTCCAGTTGGTTGGCTATGCTGCAGTCTTGTCCTTTGATGTTGCGGTCGTATCATAAGGACCTCTGTTTTATCCGGGTTCAGTCGCAGCCAACTGGCGCTCATCCACTCCTGTAACTCAGCTAGACAGCCATTTAGGGTTGCTATTGGGTTATCAGTGCCCGGAGCAAAGGACAAGTACAGTTGTGTATCATCTGCATAGCAGTGGTAGACCAGGCCATGGCGCCTGATTATTTCACCCAATGGGAGCATGTATACTGCAAAAAGCATGGGGGATAGTATAGAAAACAGCAGCACCCCTATATTTTACAGCATACAGGAGCAGTGTGCTTTTAATTTTTAACAACTGCACCCCTGAAGTTTTACAGCATACAGGGTCAGCGTAATATTATTTTAACAGTAGCACCCCTATATTTTTACAGCATACAGGAGCAGTGTGCTTTTAATTTTTAACAACTGCACCCTTAAATTTTTACAAGATACAGGGCCAGTGTAATATTATTTTAACAGCTGCACCCCTATATTTTACAGCATATAGCAGTGTGCTTTTAATTTTTAACAACTGCACCCCTGAATTTTTACAGCATACAGGGCCAATGTAATGTTATTTTAACAGCAGCACCCCTATATTTTACAGCATACAGGGCCAGTGTAATTTTATTTTAACAGCAGCACCCCTTTATTTTACAGCATACAGGGCCAGTGTAATGTTATTTTAACAGCAGCACCCCTATATTTTACAGCATACAGGAGGACAGCTACACCCATGTACAGCTGCAGCACCCGTAACAGCACATGAAACACCAGTAACAGCCAGGACAGCACCCCTAACACAGCACAGGTACACCACAGTGACTACAGCAACACCCCTACAAAGCACACACTAACTCCACCCAACCCAACCACCCAAAGAGAGACAGAGGTCTGTCTGTCTCCCTCACTCTCCAAGTCCGGAATGAAAATGGCGTTGACGTGCGTATGTTTATATGGAATCCAAAACCTGCGAGAATCCGACAATGGGATGATGATGTTTTGCCTCATTCTGGTTTCTGAGTCTGTCGGGAAGTCCCGAGACGGATTCGGATCCGGGCTTGGAACGGGATGTTCGGGGGGATTCGGTTCTCTGTGAACCAAACCCGCTCATTTCTAGTGGATTGATGAGGCACAGATTTGCACTGGGTAGAGAGTGGTATGATAATAATTTATATAGAGTAGGGCTCGGAAACTTGCTTTAGATTAATTTGCTTGCAGTTGCCATATATATTTCTGTTATATATCTCTGTTATTAAAATGTTAAGTGATCATTGAAGAGCAGGTATCACAACTCTTGCTAAGATGATATGGATGCTGATTGTACAGTGAGGTTTGGCATACATCCAGAACTGCAGCGTGGAGTCTGACATATCGGTGACCTACACCTGGGCTTTGCTGCACCTGATATGCAGGTTGTGGCCCTCTGGGTTCCTATGTACAGGCTGGCAGGTACGAAGGTTGGCAGTAAGCTGGTCACCATGAAGCATACTGAAGCATACTCTACAGAAATGGGTCAGAACCAGGCAGGCAGTGCTATATCAGAGGATGGGCAGAATCAGCTCAGAAGAATAGACATAGTCATGCACTATAGTAATAGAACAAAATATATATTAAAAAAAACAAAAACCCAAGGAGTAATTGAAATAACGGCTAAACAGTCACCCCAGCTAAAATTAGTCATAAAAATATTACAGTGTAGGAGATCACTAACAGGTTGAACCCGATGGACAATTGTCTTTTTTCAACCTCACAAACTATGTTACTATGTTGCTATGTAAATGTTGCTGTCCCTGAAGTATAAGATATTTAATGAATGAATTAATTTTAAAAAATAAAAATAAAAAAACACTGTCAAGATTTAGAAAGTAAGAAGTTCCATAAAATTTCTTATTTTTTCTACATTTACAAACCCTTATAACTCAAAAACTACACAAGATAAAAATGTAAAACACAAGATTTGTAATCAGCTTTGATGTCTCATTTAGTGCAATCAAATTTGAAAACCTGAGGTAAAAAAGTTACAAAAAAATTAAGTCAGTTTATGTGGAATGACTCACTATCAAAGTACAAAAATGTATTGTGACCTGCAAGCACTGGTGCATAATTTAGAGATGAGCTCAGGAAATTTTTCGGGTTTTGTGTTTTGGTTTTGGGTTCGGTTCCGCGGCCGTGTTTTGGGTTCGAACGCGTTTTGGCAAAACCTCACCGAATTTTTTTTGTCGGATTCGGGTGTGTTTTGGATTCGGGTGTTTTTTAAAAAAAAAACACTAAAAAACAGCTTAAATCATAGAATTTAGGGGTCATTTTGATCCCAAAGTATTATTAACCTCAAAAACCATAATTTACACTCATTTTCAGTCTATTCTGAATACCTCACACCTCACAATATTATTTTTAGTCCTAAAATTTGCACCTAGGTCGCTGGATGACTAAGCTGGGCGACCCTAGTGGCCGACACAAACACCGGGCCCATCTAGGAGTGGCACTGCAGTGTCACGCAGGATGTCCCTTCCAAAAAACCCTCCCCAAACAGCACATGACGCAAAGAAAAAAAGAGGCGCAATGAGGTAGCTGACTGTGTGAGTAAGATAAGCGACCCTAGTGGCCGACACAAACACCGGGCCCATCTAGGAGTGGCACTGCAGTGTCACGCAGGATGTCCCTTCCAAAAAACCCTCCCCAAACAGCACATGACGCAAAGAAAAAAAGAGGCGCAATGAGGTAGCTGACTGTGTGAGTAAGATAAGCGACCCTAGTGGCCGACACAAACACCGGGCCCATCTAGGAGTGGCACTGCAGTGTCACGCAGGATGTCCCTTCCAAAAAACCCTCCCCAAACAGCACATGACGCAAAGAAAAAAAGAGGCGCAATGAGGTAGCTGACTGTGTGAGTAAGATAAGCGACCCTAGTGGCCGACACAAACACCGGGCCCATCTAGGAGTGGCACTGCAGTGTCACGCAGGATGTCCCTTCCAAAAAACCCTCCCCAAACAGCACATGACGCAAAGAAAAAAAGAGGCGCAATGAGGTAGCTGACTGTGTGAGTAAGATAAGCGACCCTAGTGGCCGACACAAACACCGGGCCCATCTAGGAGTGGCACTGCAGTGTCACGCAGGATGTCCCTTCCAAAAAACCCTCCCCAAACAGCACATGACGCAAAGAAAAATTAAAGAAAAAAGAGGTGCAAGATGGAATTGTCCTTGGGCCCTCCCACCCACCCTTATGTTGTATAAACAGGACATGCACACTTTAACCAACCCATCATTTCAGTGACAGGGTCTGCCACACGACTGTGACTGATATGACGGGTTGGTTTGGACCCCCACCAAAAAAGAAGCAATTAATCTCTCCTTGCACAAACTGGCTCTACAGAGGCAAGATGTCCACCTCATCATCATCCTCCGATATATCACCGTGTACATCCCCCTCCTCACAGATTATCAATTCGTCCCCACTGGAATCCACCATCTCAGCTCCCTGTGTACTTTGTGGAGGCAATTGCTGCTGGTCAATGTCTCCGCGGAGGAATTGATTATAATTAATTTTAATGAACATCATCTTCTCCACATTTTCTGGATGTAACCTCGTACGCCGATTGCTGACAAGGTGAGCGGCGGCACTAAACACTCTTTCGGAGTACACACTTGTGGGAGGGCAACTTAGGTAGAATAAAGCCAGTTTGTGCAAGGGCCTCCAAATTGCCTCTTTTTCCTGCCAGTATAAGTACGGACTGTGTGACGTGCCTACTTGGATGCGGTCACTCATATAATCCTCCACCATTCTTTCAATGGGGAGAGAATCATATGCAGTGACAGTAGACGACATGTCCGTAATTGTTGTCAGGTCCTTCAGTCCGGACCAGATGTCAGCATCAGCAGTCGCTCCAGACTGCCCTGCATCACCGCCAGCGGGTGGGCTCGGAATTCTGAGCCTTTTCCTCGCACCCCCAGTTGCGGGAGAATGTGAAGGAGGAGATGTTGACAGGTCGCGTTCCGCTTGACTTGACAATTTTCTCACCAGCAGGTCTTTCAACCCCAGCAGACTTGTGTCTGCCGGAAAGAGAGATCCAAGGTAGGTTTTAAATCTAGGATCGAGCACGGTGGCCAAAATGTAGTGCTCTGATTTCAACAGATTGACCACCCGTGAATCCTGGTTAAGCGAATTAAGGGCTCCATCCACAAGTCCCACATGCCTAGCGGAATCGCTCCGTGTTAGCTCCTCCTTCAATGTCTCCAGCTTCTTCTGCAAAAGCCTGATGAGGGGAATGACCTGACTCAGGCTGGCAGTGTCTGAACTGACTTCACGTGTGGCAAGTTCAAAGGGCATCAGAACCTTGCACAACGTTGAAATCATTCTCCACTGCGCTTGAGACAGGTGCATTCCACCTCCTATATCGTGGTCAGATGTATAGGCTTGAATGGCCTTTTGCTGCTCCTCCAACCTCTGAAGCACATAGAGGGTTGAATTCCACCTCGTTACCACTTCTTGCTTCAGATGATGGCAGGGCAGGTTCAGGCGTTTTTGGTGTTGCTCCAGTCTTTTGTACGTGGTGCCTGTACGCCGAAAGTGTCCCGCAATTCTTCTGGCCACCGACAGCATCTCTTGCACGCCCCTGTCGTTTTTTAAAAAATTCTGCACCAAATTCAAGGTATGTGCAAAACATGGGACGTGCTGGAATTTGCCCATATTTAATGCACACACAATATTGCTGGCGTTGTCCGATGCCACATATCCACAGGAGAGTCCAATTGGGGTAAGCCATTCCGCGATGATCTTCCTCAGTTGCCGTAAGAGGTTTTCAGCTGTGTGCGTATTCTGGAAACCGGTGATACAAAGCGTAGCCTGCCTAGGAAAGAGTTGGCGTTTGCGAGATGCTGCTACTGGTGCCGCCGCTGCTGTTCTTGCGGCGGGAGTCCATACATCTACCCAGTGGGCTGTCACAGTCATATAGTCCTGACCCTGCCCTGCTCCACTTGTCCACATGTCCGTGGTTAAGTGGACATTGGGTACAACTGCATTTTTTAGGACACTGGTGAGTCTTTTTCTGACGTCCGTGTACATTCTCGGTATCGCCTGCCTAGAGAAGTGGAACCTAGATGGTATTTGGTAACGGGGGCACACTGCCTCAATAAATTGTCTAGTTCCCTGTGAACTAACGGCGGATACCGGACGCACGTCTAACACCAACATAGTTGTCAAGGCCTCAGTTATCCGCTTTGCAGCAGGATGACTGCTGTGATATTTCATCTTCCTCGCAAAGGACTGTTGGACAGTCAATTGTTTACTGGAAGTAGTACAAGTGGGCTTACGACTTCCCCTCTGGTATGACCATCGACTCCCAGCAGCAACAACAGCAGCGCCAGCAGCAGTAGGTGTTACACGCAAGGATGCATCGGAGGAATCCCAGGCAGGAGAGGAATCGTCAGAATTGCCAGTGACATGGCCTGCAGGACTATTGGCATTCCTGGGGAAGGAGGAAATTGACACTGAGGGAGTTGGTGGGGTGGTTTGCGGGAGCTTGGTTACAAGAGGAAGGGATTTACTGGTCAGTGGACTGCTTCCGCTGTCACCCAAAGTTTTTGAACTTGTCACTGACTTATTATGAATGCGCTGCAGGTGACGTATAAGGGAGGATGTTCCGAGGTGGTTAACGTCCTTACCCCTACTTATTACAGCTTGACAAAGGCAACACACGGCTTGACACCTGTTGTCCGCATTTCTGTTGAAATACCTCCACACCGAAGAGCTGATTTTTTTGGTATTTTCACCAGGCATGTCAACGGCCATATTCCTCCCACGGACAACAGGTGTCTCCCCGGGTGCCTGACTTAAACAAACCACCTCACCATCAGAATCCTCCTGGTCAATTTCCTCCCCAGCGCCAGCAACACCCATATCCTCCTCATCCTGGTGTACTTCAACACTGACATCTTCAATCTGACTATCAGGAACTGGACTGCGGGTGCTCCTTCCAGCACTTGCAGGGGGCGTGCAAATGGTGGAAGGCGCATGCGCTCCACGTCCAGTGTTGGGAAGGTCAGGCATCGCAACCGACACAATTGGACTCTCCTTGTGGATTTGGGATTTCGAAGAACGCACAGTTCTTTGCGGTGCTACTGCTTTTGCCAGCTTGAGTCTTTTCATTTTTCTAGCGGGAGGCTGAGTGCTTCCATCCTCATGTGAAGCTGAACCACTAGCCATGATCCGTGTGGTAAATGGCATATTGGCAAGTTTACGCTTCTCCTCCGACAATTTTATTTTAGGTTTTGGAGTCCTTTTTTTTACTGATATTTGGTGTTTTGGATTTGACATGCTCTGTACTATGCCATTGGGCATCGGCCTTGGCAGACGACGTTGCTGGCATTTCATCGTCTCGGCCATGACTAGTGGCAGCAGCTTCAGCACGAGGTGGAAGTGGATCTTGATCTTTCCCTAATTTTGGAACCTCAACATTTTTGTTCTCCATATTTTAATAGGCACAACTAAAAGGCACCTCAGGTAAACAATGGAGATGGATGGATACTAGTACTAGCTAATAATACTAGTACTAATACTAGCTAATAATAATAGTACTAGCTAATAATACTAGCTAGATACTAGCTGCTAATATAGACTGGTTGATAATGAGATGTAGTATGTATAAAGAAGAAAGAAAAAAAAACCACGGGTAGGTGGTATACAATTATGGATGGACTGCCGAGTGCCGACACAGAGGTAGCTACAGCCGTGAACTACCGTACTGTGTCTGCTGCTAGTATAGACTGGATGATAAATAATGATATAAAAAATATATCACTACTGCAGCCGGACAGGTATATAATATTATATAATGACGGACCTGCTGGACACTGTCTGTCAGCAGAATGAGTTTTTTAAAGAAGAAAAAAACACCACACAAGTCACACGAGTCCACGACGAGTGTACTTTTTCAGGCAGACAATCAATAAATACAGTACTATAGTACTGGTGGTCAGTGTGGTCAGGTCACTGGTCACAGTGGTCAGTCACACTGGCAGTGGCACTAGTCTCTCTCTGGCAGCAAAAGTGTGCACTGTTTAATATGTACTCCTGGCTCCTGCTATAACCTATAACTGCTCCCCAGTCTCCCCCACAATTAAGCTGTGTGAGCACAGTCAGATATTAATGACGGACCTGCTGGACACTGTCTGTCAGCAGAATGAGTTTTTTAAAGAAGAAAAAAACACCACACAAGTCACACGAGTCCACGACGAGTGTACTTTTTCAGGCAGACAATCAATAAATATAGTACTATAGTACTGGTGGTCAGTGTGGTCTGGTCACTGGTCACAGTGGTCAGTCACACTGGCAGTGGCACTAGTCTCTCTCTGGCAGCAAATGTGTGCACTGTTTAATATGTACTCCTGGCTCCTGCTATAACCTATAACTGCTCCCCAGTCTCCCCCACAATTAAGCTGTGTGAGCACAGTCAGATATTAATGACGGACCTGCTGGACACTGTCTGTCAGCAGAATGAGTTTTTTAAAGAAGAAAAAAACACCACACAAGTCACACGAGTCCACGACGAGTGTACTTTTTCAGGCAGACAATCAATAAATATAGTACTATAGTACTGGTGGTCAGTGTGGTCAGGTCACTGGTCACAGTGGTCAGTCACACTGGCAGTGGCACTAGTCTCTCTCTGGCAGCAAAAGTGTGCACTGTTTAATATGTACTCCTGGCTCCTGCTATAACCTATAACTGCTCCCCAGTCTCCCCCACAATTAAGCTGTGTGAGCACAGTCAGATATTAATGACGGACCTGCTGGACACTGTCTGTCAGCAGAATGAGTTTTTTAAAGAAGAAAAAAACACCACACAAGTCACACGAGTCCACGACGAGTGTACTTTTTCAGGCAGACAATCAATAAATATAGTACTATAGTACTGGTGGTCAGTGTGGTCAGGTCACTGGTCACAGTGGTCAGTCACACTGGCAGTGGCACTAGTCTCTCTCTGGCAGCAAAAGTGTGCACTGTTTAATATGTACTCCTGGCTCCTGCTATAACCTATAACTGCTCCCCAGTCTCCCCCACAATTAAGCTGTGTATCGTTTTTTTCAGGCAGAGAACAAGAACAGAACGGATTATTATTTAAATATTAATAAATTATAAAACTGCACTGGTGGTCAGGTCACTGGTCATCAGTCACTAGTAGTATAATATAATAACTCCTCCTAAGCTCCAGTAAGTATAGTAATGAACGTGTCTCACTCTCACTCTCCTATTTTAATTTCTAAACGGAGAGGACGCCAGCCACGTCCTCTCCCTATCAATCTCAATGCACGTGTGAAAATGGCGGCGACGCGCGGCTCCTTATATAGAATCCGAGTCTCGCGATAGAATCCGAGCCTCGCGAGAATCCGACAGTGTGATGATGACGTTCGTGCGCGCTCGGGTTAACCGAGCAAGGCGGGAAGATCCGAGTCGCTCGGCCCCGTGTAAAAAAAACTGAAGTTCGGGCGGGTTCGGATTCAGAGGAACCGAACCCGCTCATCTCTAGCATAATTCAGATAAAATTCAAGATGGTTATGTTCTAATTGGCACCTTCTGGAATGTCTAGGCTACAAACCTTGGATGGACAACTGTTAAAAAATTAGATGAATGGGAATGTTCTATCCAATGATGGTTGATGGGACTATACCTGTAGTTGTCCCTGAACTGACAGGGATTAATGTTGTTCTTAAGGTCCCTGTGATCTTTCCACGTCAAGTATTTAAATGAAATGCACTACATATGATGCTCTCTGTGCCCCTGTGTTCATAAATTGGGAAATTTAAAGATTCTAGTGCATTATCCTATATGACAAACACAATTTGGACAGAGAAGTGATAACATACTGTATAGGGGCAAATTCAATTTCACATGGGAACAGAAGCTTTTACATTTTTCTGCATTTTCCCGATAGATTCTATGGATTTGCCTGCGCATTAATCCCCAAATGGTGCATTTACCATGGATTTTTCCTCACAGCTCCTGAGGCTGCAAGGAAAAATCAATGTAAAGGGGCTGAACGCGCTGGGATGTGCTCCTAATTAAATAGAACAGGGGAGGGCAATTAGCCACAAGTCAACCCCACAGCTAATTGAACCTGCCCCACATCTGAGGGAATAATTCACACAGAGAAAATGCTTACCTGAAAGTGGTAATAAAAATGCCCATCAAATATTAGAGGACAAATATCCAGCTCTCTGCCCTGTATACCACCAACAATTCGCAAAGGGTAGGTAAGTTATATGCAATATGAGTGAGAAGTGTATTCTCCCAAAATATGTATATGAGATGATGTACGTATGCACATTCCAAATAGAAAAAATATAATGCAAATGGACATATAAAATATGAAACCCAAACGAGAAAAGTTGTGTACCCTTACCAGAAGGTGATAATATATCAGCTTGTGATAGTGAGCTCTTGAACCTCTTTGTCTGACCTGCCTGTCGCTCATTACATTATTTGTTTAACCAATTGTATTAATCTTATAAATTCCCTCCTTCCACTCTAAATATGAAATGGAAAAATCAAAGCATTAGTCTACGAAAGGTACTTAACACTAACACATTTAATTTCAGTGTATAACACTGGTGAAACCACTTGGTCTGATCTAAGACCTTGGGAAAGCCGTACTGTATAACTAATATAAACTGATAGTTGTACGACTAATAACTGATATGCCACTTAGTTATTCACATCGGGCTCTGTATGGAGGTAGGCCACATGGACCCAGAAGGACCTATACCAGACTCTAGGACTTTGGTGAGTAAAACATTTAGAACTAGGGATTTGCGTGGATGATAGTTATTTATATTTTACATTTTTTATTTATATTTAATTCCTCCTTGGCACACTACAAGTCCCATTGTACCCTGGATGCTAGTGTAAGCTGGGACATATAGGGAAAACCTATGATTTTATCTAACAACCCGACTCTGTCAACCAGGGGTGTGGGACTAGCCATCGTGCTATCACTAGAATTTTCCTATGGGGAAGAGGGCTGTATCTAAGGGACGAAGTCCTGTGCTGACCAGCCTAGAAGTGGTCGCTATTATGGCATGACATCCCCTTGCTGCCAGTTTCCCTAACATAGCCATGCTTTTTGTTCCCATGATCTTACCAGAACCAGCCTGGGCTGTGAGCACTACAGATGGTTTGACTTTCAGGAAGGAGGGACAACTCATTCTTATTTAACTTTTCTGCAGATAAAGCAGTACCCGTGCGAATGATGGCCATCATCAACACAGACCTTGCACCAAGAGGGAGGCAGAAGCAACTGATATACCTCCTAATAGACATACATACAGCTGCTTGGTTTCTACATATCTGATGTGAGGTGCAGGGCCGTTTCTTGGGGCAGGCGAGCAGTGCAACCGCACTGGGCGCCCGCCGCGGCACTAACTGTGGCTCCCTGCTTCCCCCTCCTATTTCTCCCAGAGTAACCCGCTCGGGGGGCGGAGTTTCACGGAATGACGCGGTTGCGTCGTTACGTCACGACGCAACCCCGTCACTCCGCGAAACTCCCCCCCGACCGGAGTACAGAGGGGGATCCAAGTTAGGAAGAGGGAAAGGCCGGCGCGAGGAGCGACTGGTGAGGCAGGCCGAAGAGCGGTAATCGCCTCTGTAAGTATTCTCTCTCTCTCTCTCTCTCTCTCTCAATGTGTAAAATGGGGACACCTGCCGTAATGTGTGAAATGGGGACTCTTGCCTGCCATAGTGTGGGGATTTAATGTAACAAGGGCATTGCGGTGTGTGGCATAATATGGTGCAGGGGGCATTCCTGTGTGGGGCTTAATATGGTAGAATTTTTTTTCCTGTGGTGGTCGAGATCTGTTGGAACAGGGTCAAAAACTGGATTGTGAGGTAGTCTTTTCAGACGAGGCCACACCCATTTAGATGAGGCCACACCCCCTTGTCGGGTGCGCGCGCAAGTTATTGTTTTTTTTATCTAGGTGTGTGTGAGGGGGGGCCACATTTTTTTATGTCATGGGGGGGCGCATTTTTAAATCTCGCACTGGGAGCCAAATTGGCTAGAAACAGCCCTGGTGAGGTGGTTAATACACCATTACTATACTCAGACAGCATCAGCCCACCACTTCTCTCCCCGTTCTGCCTTTCTAAGCATACAGAGAGACATACTCCATCTTACTGAACATGCCCAGTACAAAAAAAATTTCAATTATTCTGCAGTTCTCAATTTGATTTACATCCAACTATATATGATTCCTAAATTGTTTAAATTCATCCAGATGGATTGTCTAGAATCCAGATTAGATAAACAGAAAAAAAATTCTACGGGAAAGCCATATAGTATTAATAACTTGCCTACGGTCACTGAAAGTCAGCCTAAACCACAACACATGGTATGAACTTCGCAATTAGATAATAGATAATAATGATCCTGTTTGTACACTGTGGGCCCCAATTATAGGCATGAATGCTCTCCTGTACGGTCCTGCTCTTCATCATTTTCTTGACTTCTTCTATATGGGTTTGTTTCCGTTTGAGATTTTGCAATATCGTATTTGATTTTATGTCCATGTTGGTAGCCTAGCTTTAAGTTAGCTTTTATCATTACATTTGTTTGCAGTGGTTCCCAAGCTCGGTCCTCAAGGACCCCCAATAATTCACATTTTCCAGGTCTCCTCACAGAATCACAAGTGAAATACTTAGCTTCACCTGTAGATCTTTTAAAATGTGTCAGTAATGAATACACCTGTGCACCTGCTGGGTTACCTGGAAAACATGCAGCAGGCAGCAGCGGAAGCAGCAGCAGAGCCCTGATGGCAGTGGAGACTGCCCCGGGTACGTGCAGTTACACCGGGAGAGTAGACACCGGCTGAAGCGGCATGAGAGGCCACTGCTGGTGCAGAACGACTACCTCTTCCAGCTGAGCTTCAGGGACCTGTGCCGGGTGCAGGAGGAGGGCATGGAGCCGGAGATCGGCTGTCCCATCCACTTCTGCACAGGTAAGAAGGCATGTGCGACCCTATTATGTGCTGTTGGCACCATGAATCCATATAGCCTAGAGGGCACAGAGACTGGCACCATGTGGGTAGATCACCTGACAGGTAACACTGAGGGCTGCCGCAGTGCGTGCTGAGGCAGCAAGGAAGTGCACTATGCCTTGGCCAGTGGCTGCTGTCTGTATCCGGCATACATAGTGCAGGCTTAGGGCTGTTTTATCATCTTCAAGAACTACTTTGAACTTTAGCACTTGGATACTGGCATTGCCGGGCACCTAATCATGGGCCAGTTACATGTCTGGAACTAACAATTTTGGACCGTGCTTGATGTTGCTTTATCCTAATCACTATACACCACTCTATGGGGTAAATGTATTATCTCCATAACGTGCCTTATATGCCTACTCCTCTGGATCATGTGGAAGTGGGTCCACGTATCGTCACCATGTATCACCCCTGTTGTTGCTATCAGCTGCCCATACCTGCTTTCCAGTGTGTACAGCGCATTTGTCTACTGCATGTCGCAGCGGCCCCTGTGTCTCACCCCCCCATCCCAGGATACTCTAGGCATGCGCAAGATCTCGATACTCACGTGAGATCTCACCCGCAGCCCGGAGACGGCAGCTGCCGCAGCGCTGTCCCTGGCTGTGGTGTATGGGCATCGACACCTGCAGCAGTCGATAGCGATAGCTGCAGGTGTTGGAATGGGCAGCACTGCTGACCGTTCATACATTGCTCTACATATCAGCGTACTATCTTTTAGAGCAAGCACAGCTGCTGTAATACATGGGGGTGAAGCAGTATCAGGGCACATAACGTGTGCTGATACCACTTCTCCCCCATATCGACTTTTAACACATTTACCCCAATGGCCCAAATCTATGCAGCCTTAAAAAGTGATAAAGTGGAGACAGATATAAATGACCTGCCAACCAGCTCCTAACTTGGGCCTAAGTTCTATGGTTGCTAGATAACACACACAAAATACATTGATTTGGTGTATGCAGAGTAAGACTGAGGGGCAGGAGAAGCGCACTGCGCTCTCCTCCCATGCCCTCAGACACAGGAGCAGCATTAGCAGCGGAAGCAGCAGCAGAGCTTGGGTGGCGGCGGTGAGCAGAACTGTGGGAGCATATGTGTATCTGGCACTCTAGAAGGGGCAGTATGTGTAACTGGCACAGTGGGGGCAGTATGTGTAACTGGCACAGTGGGGGCAGTATGTGTAACTGGTACAGTGGGGGCAGTATGTGTAACTGGCATTGCTGGGGGCGTATGTGTATCTGGCACAGTGGGGGCAGTATGTATAACTGGCACTGCTGGGGGCGTATGTGTATTGGGCACTGCTGGGGGCATATGTGTATCCGGCACTCTACTGGGGTCATTATTTATATCTACTGTTCTCTCCTGGTGTAACCTAGGGCAAATGTACTACTGTTCTCTCCCGGTGTAACCTGGGCAAATGTACTACTGTTCTTTCCCGGTATAACCCAGGCACATATACTACTCTCTCTCGGTGTAACCAACAGCCTGAAGTAGTCAGCGAGTTAGAGCTCTTTTTCTTTATATACTATGCTAGGTGGCGCATATAATGGCTGGCCACGTGGCCACACCCCTTCCAGCATATGGCAATGCCCCTTGGTGGGCCCCTGTGATTGCATTTCCCTGGTGGGCCCTTCATGCCCCAGTCCGACACTGGTGTCAGGAGCATTACTGCGGGGACTTAATATGGTGCAAGGGACATAATATGGTGTTGCTTCATATGTGTATAGGAATTTTATTGTATTTTTAAAAAAATATATATATTTTTATTTATTTTTCATAGGCCTGCCTATTTTGTCAGTCACGGGCCTCACAATTTCTGATGGCTGCACTGGTGATAGGCAACCTGATCCACTTCACAGGCAACAGTTTTCCCTTAATCTCAGTAATAAAAAAATAATAATAATTTAATCAGAAACACACTTATTTGTAATAACATATCAGGAAGCATTTAAAACAAGTGTTTCTGTATAAGCTGCAGCAAATACAGCAAAATAGAAAGGAGATGGGACCACATGTGAAGGGTCCGAGGGCCACATTTGGCCCTAGAGCCACTTGCTGGCAATCACTTCTCTAGAACAAATATTGGACCTGATTCAGAGATGTACACAAATACATTTGCAGCTGCGAATTTGTACGCAGCGACCGTATGAAAATATGCTAACGTAGAAGCCGCCGGAAGTTGTATAGAGGCGCCAATAGTCGTTGTCTCTGATCAGCCGCTTGCATAGGATGATCAGAGACACCATAGGATGCACTTTGGGCCAACATAGACCATCTCACTAGCCCTATTGTCGCACAGCATGGCTGCTGGTAGTAAGATGCTTGAGCCATTGTAACCTGGGAATATGTAGAATTTGTATTTGGGAAGAAACATTTTTTTTAAACCAAACTTTTTAAATCAAAATCTCTAACAAAGTTCATTCATTCTAGACACTATTGAGAAAACCAAAATATTTAGGGGTCTATTTACTAAGCCTTGGATGGAGATAAAGTCGCTGGAGATAAAGTACCAGCCAATCAGCTCCTAACTGTCATTTTTCAAACACAGCCTGTGACATGGCAGTTAGGAGCGATTGGCTGGTACCTTATCTCCAGCGACTTTATCTCCATCCCAGGCTTAGTAAACATAAATATATAAATATATAAATGTAATTACTTAATATTATCCTCAATACTGTATTGTTTGAAAATAAAGGGAAATTTGTATTAAAGCTTGGGAAATGATAAAGAAGAGAGAGCTATCAACCAATCATCTCCTGTCAGTTTACAGACTGGGGGTCAGATTTATTAACCTGGAGAAGGGATAAAGAAGTGATAAAGCAGTGATAAGCACAAGGTGATAACGCACCAGCCAATCATTACGGATTTGAAAAATGACAGTTATGAGCTGACTGGCTGGTGCGTTATCACCTTGCGCTAATCACGGCTTTATCACTTCTTTATCCCTTCTCCAGGCTTAATACATCTGCCCCTGTGTTTGAAAAATGACAGGTGCTGATTGGTTGGTACTATCGCTCTACAAGCTTTGATATATATCAAAATCGAACAACATCAAATTTGATTTTTAAATCTATTTCAAAATCGAATCTTAGCAAATGTGAGATTTTTGAGTGAAAATGAATGTTGATTTGTTTCGATTACAGTCGATTTAAATCAAACCTAAAATCGAATACAAAATCATTAATAAACTTTAAAAAATATAGCCCCCGTGTGTCTCAAAATGCCGGACTGCCGTGGGCGCTTTCAGCAGTACCTGCAGGACTTCCGGGTAAAGGGGGTCATTCCGAGTTGATCGCTAGCTGCATTTGTTCGCAGCGCAGTGATCAGGCTAAAAAACGGCATTTCTGTGCATGCGTATGCACCGCAATGCGCACGCGCGTCGTACGTGCACAACGAACGATGTAGTTTTGCACAGGGTCTAGCGAAGCATTTCAGTCGCACTGGTGGCCGCAGAGTTATTGACATGAAGTAGGCGTTTCTGGGTCTCAACTGACCGTTTTCAGGGAGTGTTCGAAAAAATGCAGGCGTGGCAGAAAAAATGCAGGCGTGGCAGAAAAAATGCAGGCGTGGCAGAAAAAAATGCAGGCGTGGCCGGGCGAACGCTGGGTGTGTTTGTGACGTCAAAACAGGTACTGAACAGTCTGAAGTGATCGCAAGCGCTGAGTAGGTTTTGAGCTACTCTGAAACTGCACAAAAAAACTTTGTAGCCGCACTGCAATACATTTGTTCGCACTTCTGCTAAGCTAAAATGCACTCCCAGTGGGCGGCGGCATAGCGTTTGCACGGCTGCTACAAACTGCTAGCGAGCGATCAACTCGGAATGACCACCAAAAAGACCAGCCTCACCTCTGCAAGCTTACTCCCTCTGTTGCCCAGGCAATCAGCGTTGAGACCTTCACAATGCCACAAACATCCACCACTGGAGGTAATGTTGTAACTCTGTCACAATTATGAGCTACTTTAAAATTTCATATCTTATACCGTCACCACTTGATAACAAGCATTAGTAAACATAGTAATATGACTTAAATATTGTATATGAAATGTCAAAAGGTTATTTGTTCTATTCCTATAAAGGAAATTACAATTATAAATAATAATTAGAATTCCTCACATATACTGACCAAAGGATAAATGGTCATTCAGACCACGTGGTTTCACAGTGTCCAGCAAATAGATCTATTCAGAGGCGTAACTAGGGTTTTTGGAGCCCAGGGCAAGATGTAAAATGGTGCCCCCCCCCCCCCCCCCAAAGAAAAAAAAACATATCAAAAGAAGTATGTGGGCGCGCGACGAAAAAATGGGCTTGACCACACACCAGAAGGGTGTGGCCACGCTCCAGAAGGGGTGTGGCCACTGAAAATGGCCCACAGTGCCAGTTACATTGCCCCACAATACCAGATACAATGCCCCACAGTGCCAGTTACATTGCCACACAGTGCCAGATACAATGCCCGACAGTGCCAGTTACATTGCCCCACAGTGCCAGATACAATGCCCCACAGTGCCAGTTACATTGCCCCACAGTGCCAGATACAATGCCCTACAGTGCCAGTTACATTGCCCCCCAGTGCCAGATACAATGCCCTACAGTGCCGGATACATGCCCCACAGTGCCAGTTACATTGCCCCACAGTGCCAGATACAATGCCCCACAGTGCCAGATACATGCCCCACAGTGCCAGATACAATGCCCCACAGTGCCAGATACAATGCCCCACAGTGCCAGTTACATTGCCCCACAGTGCCAGATACAATGCCCCACAGAGCCAGTTACATTGCCCCCCAGTGCCAGATACAATGCCCCACAGTGCCAGATACATGCCCCACAATGCCAGTTACATTGCCCCACAGTGCCAGTTACATGCCCCACAGTGCCAGTTACATTGCCCCACAGTCAACCAACAAACAAAGAGGAAGGGGGGTGCAAATCCCCACCCCCAAATTCCCTTCCGCACACTGAAAATTACCTGTAACCATCTCTGAATCTATCTGGTAATAAAATTCAGAGAATTGGTCACAAATGTTTGCAAACACATGTTTAGCTGCTGGCCACTTCACGGCTTCTCTGATACAGCAGTCCTAACTCTACTTGATAGCAGTGCCCACATAGGGCCATGTAATTTGTCACAGTACGCCTCATGATAAAGGCTATTAATAAAACATGCCAGTTACATGCCCCACAATGCCAGTTACATTGCCCCACAGTGCCAGTTACATGCCTCACAGTGCCAGGCCCCACTCAGTGCCAGTTACATATGCCCCATTTGGTGCCAGATACATGCCCCACTGTGCCGCCAAGCCCGCCGCCCCCGCCCGCCCCCCCGTCACTCACCGCTTGCTCTATGTGAGGGGAGGAGAGCGCAGCGCAGTGCCTCTCCTTCCCCTCACCGCTCCAGGTCTCCGGCGGCTGTCTGGCGCCGGTTCACTAGCCAATCAGAGCTCGCGGACCGGCAGCCAATCAGGAGCCGGTCCGCAAGCTCTGATTGGCTAGCGCCGGAGACCGGGCACACGCAGCGCTGCTGGCAGCGGCGGTGAGGGGAGGGAGAGATGCTGCGCTCTCCTCCCCTCACATTAAGGGTTGACGGGGGGTCGCCAGCGGCGCCCCCCTCTCCTAGGCCTGCCAAGGCGCCCAGGGCACGTGCCCCACTCGCCCTACCCTAGATACGCCTCTGGATCTATTTCATTTCTAACTGTGGGAGTCTTTAATGCCGATCACCCCCTCTATTTTTGTCCATAACATGATCAATAATAATATATCTTAGTCTTGAATATGGGGGTAAATGTAATAGGGTACGAGAAGCTAGAGGTGCGGGAGTCTGTGCAAGAATTCCCGTATTTTTAAACCTGGTTTTACCCTGTAAATGATTGCCGCTTTAAAAATACGGGAGAAATTGCCCATGGCAACCAATCAGCTGCTCTGTATACTTTTATAGTATGCAAATTATAAATGTTACGTCAATGCTGATTGGTTGCCATGGGCAACTTCTCCACTGGCTCACTTCTCCTGTTTTATCACTGCTTAGTAAATCTCCCCCTAAGTTTTGTGCCAACTAACAATTTTAAGGAGCTGGAATGGTAAATTGTCCACTGCCACTTGCATCGACAATTAAATTTAAGACAATATTTTGAAATAAAGATAATATACCAATTGCTAACAAGCAAATTTAAAAATTCAAAAGGAAATCTACATTTGATTCAATATCACATGTGTCGCTATCAGGCTTTATGGGAGCTTAAGCTATTCAAGTTTTGAATTCAAATCGAGAGCCAGCACCATATAAGAGTAATTTGACTCATGAGGAATGGCATGCATTAAAATACCTCAGGTCATAGAGAGGTGCAGTCAGGGCCCAGGTACTTTTCAGGGGACGTGGCCTAATCACGGGAGGCGTGGCCATACACCCTT
The DNA here is from genome assembly GCF_028390025.1 of Pseudophryne corroboree. Taxonomy (NCBI): domain Eukaryota; kingdom Metazoa; phylum Chordata; class Amphibia; order Anura; family Myobatrachidae; genus Pseudophryne; species Pseudophryne corroboree. The sequence goes on along the minus strand of NC_086445.1, from coordinate 361,254,329 downwards.
ACAAAAAAAATACTGAAAAAATGGTGTTTTAAGCTCATTCATGGCCACACTGCCATCCAGCAACGTGTGCTGGGCTGAGAAGAGCTGTAGCTGCTGCTGCCAGGTAAGGTTGAGGGGGCCTAAGGCCCACACTGGGCCCCTCCATTATACGTGGACCCGGGTAATTTGTATCCTCTCCCCCCTCTCTTGGATGCAGTAATAAGACCAGTAGACAAGAGAGGGGGAATTGTAGTAGTACACGATGTACTCCAAAACCGGGAGGAAATATATTCCCAACTATTTGATAAAGATATCTATATAAATTGGATAATAATCCCACAGAACTCTATAAAAAGTGAATTAGACACACTACTAGATGGATCTCTACGTAATAGAATTATTGAGGCGGATACACGTCTATTTCTTAAAACATATAAAAATAAAATGCTATTATATAACCTGCTTAAAATACACAAGAGAATGATAAAGCCACCTTGACAGCCTATAATACTGGCCAAAGAATCTTTAGCAAGGTTTCAGAATATTGATATATATTTTTTTTTGTATCTACTCCCTTGTGAACAGGCAGAGAATGCTTATCTTAAAGATACAGCAGACCTACTCAAAGATGGGTAAATGTATGAACAGGTACTGTGGGGGAGAAGCGGTATCAGCGCACGTTATGTTCGCTATACCGCTTCTCCCCCATATATGATGGCTGCGGTGCGGGCACAATGACAATGCGGTGCGGGCTATCTAAAAGATACCAGGCCGATATGCGCAGGGCAGTGTATGAACCATTTCGACACCTGCAGCTGCCCATTCACCAGAGCAGGGACAGAGGTGTGGCAGGTGCCGGCTCCGGACTACGCTGGGGGTCTCGAGATCCCGAGCATTTGCTCAGGAGCCGGTCGGGAAGGAGGCACAGTGCATCAGCTCTGAGCTGATGCGCTGTGTGCTCGGGGCACATCGCCGAAGAGGGAAGCTTTCACTTTTGTTGATGTCCCTTCCTGCTTCACCTCGGTGATGAGGCGAAGCAGGAAGTGTTATAGCGGCACGATGCGTGCCGCTAAAATACATTTACCTAAATGTATCATAGAGGAAGAAAGAAAGAGACATGGGGTAGAGGTGAGGAGGAGGGACAGAGACATGTGGGAAGTGGAAGACGTGTAGAGACACACATGGGGTGCGGAGTGGGAGGTAGTGGCATATATACTAAACTACATAGTGTACCGATAAAGACGGGGAGACAGGTCAGGGACACACATGCAGGGTGGTAGGATGGGAATATAGAGATGCAGGGCAGTAGGCAGAGAATACAGAGATGTAGGGCAGGTGGCAGAGAATACAGAGATGCAGGGCAGTGTCACAACTGAGGGCCTGAGCTGACGGGAGGCAGCCTCAGTTGTAGGGGCTGAGATGTACCGGAACCTGGGAGGTTGTATCAGACCCCTGGACATGTAAGTAACATGAAGAAGAACCGCCCGAAGGCGTGACCACGACAACTTGAATAAAAGTCAATGATGTTTATTTATGACAAACTCCATGCATCACAGTAGCAGTAAAAGAAACATAAAATCAGCAGAGAAATAATACAGTTCCTGGGTACTACAGGGTGGCAGGGGCCACAGAGCTCTGGTAGTATGAGACAGTTCTTATTATCTGCGAGTTGGAAAGTCCTTACCAGGCCTGACTGTAGCAATGAAGAAAGCCCAGGATCGTACCAGCTGGTGTTCCAGGGAAAGCTGGCCTGCTGTAAATAAAATAGCTGCTGTGGGTTCTGGTTGGAACCAGACAGATGTTGGCACGGAGTGGATACTGGCTGGAACCAGTTAAATAATAAATGAAGCTTGAGAGCGATGCAATATGTATGAAATGTAGAGTTTGAGAGCGGAGAAATAATAATACCGGTGGAGAGTGGTAAACTGTAGAAAGGACACCGGCCCTTTAAGAGAAGCTGTACTCTGCTGGAAGCTGGGCTGGAAGCAGGTAATGTTGTAGCTGGAAACAGATGAATCCACAATGGATCGGAGAGTCAGGCTACACCGCAGGTGGAATGCTGGTGCGGGTCTCTATGGTGGAAGTCTTGAGACAGGAGCTGGAACCTGGAAGACAATCACAGGAGAGAGACAAACAGGAACTAGGTTTGACAACCAAAGCACTGACGCCTTCCTTGCTCAGGCACAGTGTATTTATACCTGCAGCAAGGAAGGGATTGGCTAGGCAATTATGCAGATTATCAATACTGAGAACAGATTGGTGGAAATGATCAGCTGACAGAATCCAAGATGGCTGCGCCCATGCAGACACTTGGAGGGAAGTTTGGTTTGTAATCCATGTGGTAATGAAAACAGTAATGGCGGCGCCGGCCACCGGAGACAGGAGGCGCCAAGCTGACAGGTGCACATCCAACCACGCGGACACAGCGGAGGCCGCGGCTGACGTAATCGCCACTCAGACACTCTGCATGCAGAAGCTCAGGGACGGCGGCGGAGGCCGCGGGAGACGCCATGCCAGGTGTAATATGGCGTTTACTGTGACAGCGTCTCAGACAGGAGAGGATACAGGAATGTAAACATCAGGATAACAGATGGGATCCGGTCCTGGAGCGCTGAGCCAGCCTTAGGAGGCATCTGATGGGTAAGAAATGGCGTCCAGATACCCGGATCGTGACAGCACCCCCCCCTTTAGGAGTGGCCCCAGGACACTTCTTTGGCTTTTGAGGAAACTTGGAATGGAATCTCTGGACCAAGGCAGGAGCATGGACATCAGAAGCATTGGTCCATGAACGTTCCTCAGGGCCATAACCCTTCCAGTCAATAAGATATTGTAGTTGACCATAACGGTGACGTGAGTCCAGGATCTTGGCTACTTCATACTCAACGCCTCATTGAGTTTGGACTTTCGGAGTTGGAGGAAGTGAAGAATGAAACCGATTCAAGATCAGCGGTTTCAACAGGGAAACATGGAATGTCCTGGGTATTTTTAAGAAGGGAGGCAACTGAAGTCTGTAAGCAACAGGATTGATGACTTGTTCAATCTTGAAAGGACCGATATAGCGAGGTGCAAACTTCCTACTGGGAACTCTTAACCTCAAATTCTTCGTGGATAACCATACCCGATCACCCACCTTGAGAGCAGGAACTGCTCGACGCTTCTTATCCGCAAACTTCTTGTACCTGAACGATGCCTTGAGCAGAGCTGATCGTACGCTCTTCCAGATATTGGCAAACTGATGCAAGGTGATATCCACTGCGGGAACAGAAGTTGCTGGAAGCGGTTGGAACTCAGGGACTTTAGGGTGGAATCCAAAGTTAGTGAAGAATGGTGTTGAAGCAGATGAAGAATGATACTGGTTGTTATGACAGAACTCGGCCCAGGGAAGTAATTGAACCCAGTCATCTTGAGAGGAGGACACATAGATGCGGAGGAAGGCCTCCAAGTCCTGATTCACCCTCTCGGTTTGACCATTGGTCTGAGGATGGTAAGCCGTGGAAAACTTTAGCTTGACTTGGAGGACTTGACATAAACTTCGCCAGAATTTGGCTGTGAATTGAACTCCTTGATCTGAGATAATTTCTTCAGGAAGACCGTGGAGTCGGAAGATCTCTTGTATGAATACTTGAGCCAACTTGGAAGCTGACGGAAGACCGGTGAGAGGAATGAAGTGTGCCATCTTGGTGAACCGGTCAACTACCACCCAGATGGTATTGAACTTGTTGCACATGGGTAAATCTGTAATAAAATCCATCGACAAATGGGTCCAAGGTCGACGGGGAACAGATAGTGGAACCAGTTGCCCCGCAGGCGACTGGAGGGATACCTTATGTTGAGCACACTTTGGGCAAGATGCAATAAACTCCAAGACGTCCTTTTTCAGAGTTGGCCACCAATAGGACCTAGAGATAAACTCCAGGGTTTTTTGGATACCTGTATGTCCGGCAAAACGGGAAGCATGGGCCCAATGCCTGAGCTTCTTCCTTAGCATCGGTTTCACAAAACTTTTCCCTGATGGGGGCGTAGAGTCCATCCCTACCGTGGAGAATGCCAACGGATTTATAATAGGATGCTTGTCTGAAGACTCTGACTCATTTTCTTGCTCCCATGAGCGGGAAAGGGCATCGGCCTTGCGATTCTGAGAGCCCGGACAGAACTGGAGTTTAAAGTCGAACCTGGAAAAGAAAAGTGCCCATCTGGCCTGACGAGGGTTGAGACATTGTGCGCCTTTCAGATATAAAAGGTTCTTGTGGTCTGTAAGTATGGTGATTGAATGAGAAGCTCCCTCCAACAGATACCTCCACTCTTCTAGAGCGAGCTTGATGGCTAGCAACTCCTGGTCGCCAATGGCATAGTTGCGCTCAGCTGGGGAGAACTTCCGGGAGAAGAAACTGCAAGGGTGTAAATGGCCATCTTTAGCCCTCTGAGATAACACCGCTCCTACTCCAACGGAGGAGGCATCCACCTCTAAGATGAAAGGAGAGTCGATGTCAGGCTGTTTCAGAACAGGCGCAGAGATGAACCTTTGTTTTAAAAGATGAAATGCTTGCATGGCTTCTTCAGACCACTTGGACGGGTTAGCACCCTTCTTAGTGAAAGCAGTAATAGGCGCCATAATGGTGGAAAAGTCTCGTATAAACTTTCGGTAATAGTTGGCGAACCCTAAGAACCTCTGGACCCCTTTGAGGGTTAAGGGTACCGGCCAATTTTGGATTGCTTGTAGTTTCTCAGGATCCATCTCTAGTCCGGAACCGGACACAATGTACCCTAGAAACGGAATGGACTTGACTTCAAAGACGCATTTCTCTAATTTGCAATAGAGATGATTGACACGGAGACGGGACAGAACCTCTTTAACCCAAAAACGATGTTCCTCTAAATCGTTGGCAAAAATGAGGATATCGTCTAGATAGACCACGACATGACGGTATAGAATGTCTCTGAAGATCTCATTGACAAAATGCTGGAAGACAGCTGGAGCATTGCTCAATCCGAAGGGCATGACGAGGTACTCATAATGTCCGTCACGGGTGTTAAAAGCGGTCTTCCACTCGTCACCCTCACGGATCCGGATGAGATTGTATGCACCTCTCAAGTCCAGCTTTGTAAAGATGGTAGCTCCGCTAACTCTGTCAAAGAGCTCAGTAATCAGGGGTAAAGGATAACGGTTCTTGATGGTAATGTCGTTCAAACCTCTGTAGTCGATGCACGGCCGCAGACCACCATCTTTCTTTTTTACAAAAAAGAAGCCTGCGCCGGCTGGGGAAGAAGAAGGTCGAATGAACCCCTTTGCTAGGTTCTCTTTAATGTATTCCTCCATAGAATGCGTCTCAGGCAGAGACAACGGATAAGTTCGGCCTCGAGGTGGAACCTTCCCTGGAACGAGATCAATCGGGCAGTCCCATTCTCTATGAGGAGGAAGGATATCAGCAGAAGCTTTACTGAACACATCCGTGAAATCTTGATATGGAGGAGGTGGAACATCAGACGACCTGGGGGAGGAAGAACAGACAGGCAATACTTTAAACAAACATGTCTCAGCACAGGAGGAACCCCATGCCAGGATTTGCGTAGTCGTCCAATCAATTGTAGGATTGTGAAGACGGAGCCATGGAAGGCCCAGGACCACAGGATGTGTGGCTCTTGGAATCACTAAAAAAGAAATAAGTTCGGAATGAAGAACTCCCACTCTCAGACGAACTGGTAGAGTCCTTAAAGAAATAACTGCATCAAAAATTTTACTGCCATCCACGGCAGTTAAAGAAATGGACGAAGGAAGTCTCTTGGTGGATAGGGACCACCGTTTAACATAGGCTTCGGTAATAAAGTTCCCAGCTGCTCCGGAATCAAGGAGGGCAATGACGTTCCGATAACGTTGAGCAACTTGAAGCGAGACTGGGAGATTACAATCTTGAGGAGATGGAGAGGAGATCATTACTCCTAGCCGGCCCTCTCCTTGGCGAGCTAGGATTTGGAGTTTCCCGGACGTTTGGGACAGGCATTAATGGTGTGAGACGGAGCTGCACAATAAAGACAGAGAGACTCGGAGAGACGTCTTCGGCGCTCAGCAGGAGTTAAACGGGAATGGCCAATTTGCATGGGCTCATCTTTAGTTGGTGACAGTTGGCGAGGAGGAGGAGCAGAAGATTTTGGAGCAGATGATCTTCCATGCTCAGTTGCTCTCTCTCTGAAACGTAAATCAACTTTCGTGCAGAGTGAGATTAGCTCATCTAACTTAGAGGGTAAGTCTCTGGTAGCTAACTCATCTTTAATACGCTCAGACAAGCCATGCCAGAATGCAGCATACAGGGCCTCGTCGTTCCATGCCAGTTCGGATGCCAGGATCTGGAACTGTATCAGATATTGTCCTACAGTACGTGACCCCTGGCGTAAACGGAGAATCTCGGATGAAGCTGAGGTTACCCGGCCTGGCTCGTCGAAGATGCGCCTGAATGTTGTCACGAATGCAGTGTAAGAAGATAGCAGGGTGTCGGACCTCTCCCATAACGGTGATGCCCAATCAAGGGCTGAGCCACTGAGAAGAGAAACAATGTAGGCAATCTTTGTACGGTCACTGGGAAAATTGCCAGGTTGTAGCTCAAACTGAATCTCACACTGGTTGAGAAATCCCCTGCAGAATCTTGGAGATCCGTCAAATTTTGCTGGCGTTGGAAGATGAAGACGTGGAGCAGAAATGGGTAAGGTGGGTGGGGTTATAGCTGGAGTCACTGTGGTTGACGCACCAGACGCGCCTGATCCACGGACAGTTGTCTGAATCCCATCCAGCCGAGTAGAGAGATCCTGGAGACAGCGGATGATGTGGCCCTGTGCAGCCTCCTGATGTTCCAGTCGGGCTGCCAGTTCTTGCATCGGCCTGGCCGCTTGATCCTGGTCTCCGGCTGGATTCATTTGGTCAGTGCTTACTGTCACAACTGAGGGCCTGAGCTGACGGGAGGCAGCCTCAGTTGTAGGGGCTGAGATGTACCGGAACCTGGAAGGTTGTATCAGACCCCTGGACATGTAAGTAACATGAAGAAGAACCGCCCGAAGGCGTGACCACGACAACTTGAATAAAAGTCAATGATGTTTATTTATGACAAACTCCATGCATCACAGTAGCAGTAAAAGAAACATAAAATCAGCAGAGAAATAATACAGTTCCTGGGTACTACAGGGTGGCAGGGGCCACAGAGCTCTGGTAGTATGAGACAGTTCTTATTATCTGCGAGTTGGAAAGTCCTTACCAGGCCTGACTGTAGCAATGAAGAAAGCCCAGGATCGTACCAGCTGGTGTTCCAGGGAAAGCTGGACTGCTGTAAATAAAATAGCTGCTGTGGGTTCTGGTTGGAACCAGACAGATGTTGGCACGGAGTGGATACTGGCTGGAACCAGTTAAATAATAAATGAAGCTTGAGAGCGATGCAATATGAATGAAATGTAGAGTTTGAGAGCGGAGAAATAATAATACCGGTGGAGAGTGGTAAACTGTAGAAAGGACACCGGCCCTTTAAGAGAAGCTGTACTCTGCTGGAAGCTGGGCTGGAAGCAGGTAATGTTGTAGCTGGAAACAGATGAATCCACAATGGATCGGAGAGTCAGGCTACACCGCAGGTGGAATGCTGGTGCGGGTCTCTATGGTGGAAGTCTTGAGACAGGAGCTGGAACCTGGAAGACAATCACAGGAGAGAGACAAACAGGAACTAGGTTTGACAACCAAAGCACTGACGCCTTCCTTGCTCATGCACAGTGTATTTATACCTGCAGCAAGGAAGGGATTGGCTAGGCAATTATGCAGATTATCAATACTGAGAACAGATTGGTGGAAATGATCAGCTGACAGAATCCAAGATGGCTGCGCCCATGCAGACACTTGGAGGGAAGTTTGGTTTGTAATCCATGTGGTAATGAAAACAGTAATGGCGGCGCCGGCCACCGGAGACAGGAGGCGCCAAGCTGACAGGTGCACATCCAACCACGCGGACACAGCGGAGGCCGCGGCTGACGTAATCGCCACTCAGACACTCTGCATGCAGAAGCTTAGGGACGGCGGCGGAGGCCGCGGGAGACGCCATGCCAGGTGTAATATGGCGTTTACTGTGACAGCGTCTCAGAGTGACAGGAGAGGATACAGGAATGTAAACATCAGGATAACAGATGGGATCCGGTCCTGGAGCGCTGAGCCAGCCTTAGGAGGCATCTGATGGGTAAGAAATGGCGTCCAGATACCCGGATCGTGACAGGCAGTAGGCAGAGAATACAGAGATGCAGGGCAGTAGGCAGAGAATACAGAGATGTAGGGCAGTAGGCAGGGAATACAGAGATGTAGGGCAGTAGGCAGGGAATACAGAGATGCAGGGCAGTAGGCAGAGAATACAGAGATGTAGGGCAGTAGGCAGGGAATACAGAGATGCAGGGCAGTAGGCAGAGAATACAGAGATGTAGGGCAGTAGGCAGGGAATACAGAGATGCAGGGCAGTAGGCAGAGAATACAGAGATGCAGGGCAGTAGGCTGAGAATACAGAGATGTAGGGCAGTAGGCAGGGAATACAGAGATGTAGGGCAGTAGGCAGGGAATACAGAGATGCAGGGCAGTAGGCAGAGAATACAGAGATGTAGGGCAGTAGGCAGGGAATACAGAGATGCAGGGCAGTAGGCAGAGAATACAGAGATGCAGGGCAGTAGGCAGAGAATACAGAGATGTAGGGCAGTAGGCAGGGAATACAGAGATGCAGGGCAGTAGGCAGAGAATACAGAGATGTAGGGCAGTAGGCAGGGAATATAGAGATGCAGGGCAGTAGGCAGAGAATACAGAGATGCAGGGCAGTAGGCAGAGAATACAGAGATGTAGGGCAGTAGGCAGGGAATACAGAGATGCAGGGCAGTAGGCAGAGAACACAGAGATGTAGGGCAGTAGGCAGAGAATACAGAGATGCAGGGCAGTAGGCAGAGAATACAGAGATGTAGGGCAGTAGGCAGGGAATACAGAGATGTAGGGCAGTAGGCAGAGAATACAGAGATGTAGGGCGGTAGGCAGGGAATACAGAGATGCAGGGCAGTAGGCAGAGAATACAGAGATGTAGGGCAGGTGCAGAGAATATAGAGATGCAGGGCAGTAGGCAGAGAATACAGAGATGTAGGGCGGTAGGCAGGGAATACAGAGATGCAGGGCAGTAGGCAGAGAATACAGAGATGTAGGGCAGGTGCAGAGAATATAGAGATGCAGGGCAGTAGGCAGAGAATACAGAGATGTAGGGCAGTAGGCAGGGAATACAGAGATGCAGGGCAGTAGGCAGGGAATACAGAGATGCAGGGGTTCCGGTATGAATGGTCGACCATGTCATGGTCGACAGTCATTAGGTCGACCACTATTGATCGACATGGACACATGGTCGACACATGAAAATGGTCGACACATGAGAGGTCGACACATGAAAAGGTCGACATGAGTTTTTAACCTTTTTTGGTGTTGTTTTTTGCGTAAAGTGACTGGGAACCCCAATTAGTGCACCGCGTCCCCTCGCATGGCTCGCTTCGCTCGCCATGCTTCGGGCATGGTGCCTTCGCTCTGCTACCGCTTCGCTCAGCACAGATTACCGTTCCAATCGTAGTCCACGTGGATCGTAAAGTATGGAAAAGTTCCCCAAAACAAAAAAAAGTTAAAAAACTCATGTCGACCTTTTCATGTGTCGACCTTTCGTGTGTTGACCATTTTCATGTGTTGACCATGTGTCCATGTTGACCATGTCAATGTCGACCAATAGTGGTCGACCTAATGACTGTCGACCATAACATGGTCGACCATGTGAACGGATACCAGATGCAGGGCGGCAGGCAGGGAATACAGAGATGTAGGGCAGTAGGCAGGGAATACAGAGATGCAGGGCAGTAGGCAGAGAATACAGAGATGCAGGGCAGTAGGCAGAGAATACAGAGATGTAGGGCAGTAGGTAGAGAATACAGAGATGTAGGGCAGTAGGCAGAGAATACAGAGATGCAGGGCAGTAGGCAGAGAATACAGAGATGTAGGGCAGTAGGCAGGGAATACAGAGATGCAGGGCAGTAGGCAGAGAATACAGAGATGTAGGACAGTAGGCAGGGAATACAGAGATGTAAGGCAGTAGGCAGAGAATACAGAGATGTAGGGCAGTAGGCAGAGAATACAGAGATGCAGGGCAGTAGGCAGAGAATACAGAGATGTAGGGCAGTAGGCAGAGAATACAGAGATGCAGGGCAGTAGGCAGAGAATACAGAGATGTAGGGCAGTAGGCAGAGAATACAGAGATGTAGGGCAGTAGGCAGAGAATACAGAGATGTAGGGCAGTAGGCAGAGAATACAGAGATGCAGGGCAGTAGGCAGAGAATACAGAGATGTAGGGCAGTAGGCAGGGAATACAGAGATGCAGGGCGGTAGGGAAGAAATATAGAAATGCAGGGCGGTAGGGAGGGAATATAGAGATACATGGCAGTAGGCAGGGAATAAAGAGATGCAGGGCGGTAGAGAGGGTATAGAGAGATGCAGGGCAGTAGGCAGGGAATACAGAGATGCAGGGCAGTAGAATGGAAATATGGAGACGCAGGGCAGTAGGGAGGGAATATAGAGATACATGACATTAGGCAGGGAATACAGAAATGCAGGGCGGTAGGGAGGATATAGAGAGACGCAGGGTAGTAGGGAAGAGATAGAGATACGCAGAGTAGCATGGAGGGGATATAAAGATGCAGGGCAGTAAAGAGGGAATAGAGAAATACAGACACATGGGGGGGGGGGGGGATCCCTGTACTACTTACTGTGCTGTGCATGCAGTGTTTTTCTTGGGCAGGGTGCCTGACAAAAGTCCCTAGTGAGACAGCCGAGGAGGATAAGTACTTGGCAGGGCCGGTTCTATACCTTGTGGCGCCCAGGGTGAAGGTTTCCTTAGACGCCCCCCCCCCCTATAGGTAAAACAGGGTTAGTGCGTGCCGCAGGCGTGCGTAAAAATAGGAGCGTGGCCACAGTTATGCCCCCAGTAGATTTGCCCCCTGAAGAGTTGTGCCCCCTGTAGAGTTGTGCCCCCTGTAGAGTTAGGCGTCCTGTAGAACTGTGCCCCCTGTAGATGTGCCCTAAGTAGCTGTGACCCCAGTAGATTGGCTCCAGTAGTTGTGCCCCCTGTAGCTGTGCCCTCAGTAGTTGTGCCATTAGTTTTGCACCCAGTAGTTATGCCCCCTGTAGCTGTGCTCCCAGTAGTTTTTCCCCCAGTACTGTGCCCTCTGTAGTTTTGCCTCCCAGCCCTCCTTTCCTACCAGTTGTCAGCGTCTTCTGCCCCATGGTGGTGAGTGGCAGTGGAGGAGTCCTCAGTGGCTGGGCAGCGTGGCTCGCGGGTTGCCTGGGGGTGAGTGCAGCTCTGGCTGGATGGTGCGGTGGCTATACAGGGAGCTGGCTTCTCTCCCTGGGCATGTGTGTGGCTGCAGGTTGCTATGGAGCTGCCCAGCATTGTGCAGCTGTATAGTGAGGCGGCTCAGCAGCTCCCCTCCACCGCCCACAGGCTCCTACCTGACAGCGTGCGGGCTGCTGTGTGTCCCGGCCTTATATGCGCCGCTGCTGGGGTCTGCTGCAGCTCTCGGCAGGACGCACATGCTGGGAGTTGTAGTACTCAGTTGTAGTTATCTCACAGCTGTGGGGGCCACGAGGGGCCGAGGTCTCATGCTCGTTGTGATTTATATGAAGGGTCCCCAGCCTTTATCTAATTGTGAGAGTGACAGTGTCCTGCGCCGTACGCAGTTGCGGCTCTTGCCACGGCGGCGGCACCCTCGGGACAGTGTACCCCGGGCAAAAAGCCTGCTTGCCCGTGGCAAGAGCCGCTACTGGTACTGGGGTTGGTGGACTCTGGGGGCAGAGACATAGTGCACAACAGAGTAGTGGAATTGATACTGCACTCTCTCTGTAAGGCAGTGCGCTCCTGGTCTTGCAGGAACCCTTAAACTGGGGGGGAGGGGGGCTGGTGGATGTGACCAGCATCAGAAGCGATGACACCCCACAGCCATGCACATCACCACGGTAGAATGGGGTGGGGGATTACTATGTGTGCCTACAGCACGTAAACTAATAGTCTCATAATGCCTGAGTGCTGTTTATAGCTCCACCTAACTTCGAGACAAGTATTTTATAAATTTGGAACAAAGACAACTTAAACAACCTTAAAATACTCATAGAAAAACAAAATCTATAATTTATCTTGTCACATGCAAACATAGCAGCAGCCTCCAAGTATGTACTACTTACAAACTGGGACAGGACTCAGGAGGACTGTGTGTGTATGTGATAACATAAGATGCAAACACCCAGGTGGATAGAGAAGCTTGGATCCCTGGGTCACTTACAGCTCTCTCCCACCTCCTGTCCCTCCTCTGGTCGGGAATGCCATTGTTAGCTCATGAAACCTTATACTCCAGTGTCTCTGTCTGCAATGCATACTGTCAAGATCACAATCTGGCTGCATGATTCTGCTGCTGCACAAAAGGGAGAGCTAGGGGTCCCCTGACAGGGGGTGGCCCGGGGTACAGTATCCCCTGTGCCCCCATAATCTGGCGATGTACCTAATGCTTCTTATTAAGTGGTGACAATATCAGATGTGAAAATGTAAAGTAGTTTATAAGTGTGACAAAGCTGCATCATTACCTCCAGAGAATTTGTTTTTAATACTTTTTCTACAATGTAATTACAGTGGTGGCGGATGTTTGTAGATGGTTGTAGACTGTGGGTTGCCAGTGTAACAGATGGAATGAGTTTGTGGAAGTGAGGCCAGTGCATGCACTGCTGGTAGCGCCCGTGGCAGGCCAGCATTTTGAGGCACACTGGGTGTCTTATGTCCCGATATGTTAGGAACATGAAATTTAACATCGGTATTCTTCAGGTGGGACATATGAAAACTACGTAATTAGACTGTTAATAAAACTCCCCTAAGGTGATGAAAAGGGGGTTGACATAATTATGTCATTACCGATGCGTGCCTTGCCTTGCGGGAACAATAACGCCGAAACAGACCAAAATTTGGATTGTACCCCCCAGTGGGTAGAATTTAATAAACTACAAAAATGGCCCAGTCACTTTTTACCATACCTGTTATGGGTGCTCCTTAGGTAAAGCCAAGAACCATCTCCTATATAATAGCCCAGATTTATCACTCTGTGACTGTGTGGATAACGCTGGGCATGGCTAGGAGCTCTCATTGGGTTAGCGGCAGGTCTATCACAGCCAGTCCACAGCTGATTGGGCGAGAAACGCCCTCCCACACAGGTTAAATCTAATGGGAGGCTCTGCCCTTTGGCTGCTGTGTTCCCAGAGCAGGATTAACAATGGGGCTGATGGAGCTGCAGCTCCAGGTCCACAGCCCAAAATAGGCCCACTGCATCTGCAGCAACATACCCTCCAACAATTTACACATAAAAATCGCTACAAATTTGAAAAGGGGGCGTGGCCACGGGTAAAGGGCCATGGTCACGCCCCTTTTCCTATACTTCCAATGGAAGTTTGGAGAGCCAGAAATCGGTACAGACCATAAAAAAAGGTATTGTCCCTGCCAAAAAGGTACAGTTGGAGGGTATGAAGCAAGTCTCTGCGTTGTAGATAGGGGAAAAAAAATAAGATTTTACTTACCGATAAATCTATTTCTCGTAGTCCGTAGTGGATGCTGGGCTCCGTCAGGACCATGGGGAATAGCGGCTCCGCAGGAGACAGGGCACAAAATTTAAAAGTTTGACCACTAGGTGGTGTGTACTGGCTCCTCCCCCTATGACCCTCCTCCAAGCCTCAGTTAGGATACTGTGCCCGGACGAGCGTACACAATAAGGAAGGATTTTGAATCCCGGGTAAGACTCATACCAGCCACACCAATCACACCGTACAACTTGTGATCTGAACCCAGTTAACAGTATGACAAACGTAGGAGCCTCTGAACAGACGGCTCACAACAATAACAACCCGATTTTTTTGTAACAATAACTATGTACAAGTATTGCAGACAATCCGCACTTGGGATGGGCGCCCAGCATCCACTACGGACTACGAGAAATAGATTTATCGGTAAGTAAAATCTTATTTTCTCTGACGTCCTAGTGGATGCTGGGACTCCGTCAGGACCATGGGGATTATACCAAAGCTCCCAAACGGGCGGGAGAGTGCGGATGACTCTGCAGCACCGAATGAGAGAACTCCAGGTCCTCCTTAGCCAGGGTATCAAATTTGTAGAATTTTACAAACGTGTTCTCCCCTGACCACGTAGCTGCTCGGCAGAGTTGTAATGCCGAGACCCCTCGGGCAGCCGCCCAAGATGAGCCCACCTTCCTTGTGGAATGGGCCTTGACAGATTTAGGCTGTGGCAGGCCTGCCACAGAATGTGCAAGTTGAATTGTGCTACAAATCCAACGAGCAATCGTCTGCTTAGAAGCAGGAGCACCCAGCTTGTTGGGTGCATACAGTATAAACAGCGAGTCAGATTTTCTGACTCCAGCCGTCCTTGAAATATATATTTTCAATGCTCTGACAACGTCCAGCAACTTGGAATCCTCCAAATCGCTAGTAGCCGCAGGCACCACAATAGGCTGGTTCAGGTGAAACGCTGAAACCACCTTAGGCAGAAAGTGAGGACGCGTCCGCAGTTCTGCCCTGTCCGAATGGAAAATCAGATATGGGCTTTTATACGATAAAGCCGCCAATTCTGACACTCCTGGCTGAAGCCAGGGCCAGTAGCATGGTTACTTTCCATGTAAGATATTTCAAATCCACCGATTTGAGTGGCTCAAACCACTGGGATTTGAGAAAATCCAAAACTACATTAAGATCCCACGGTGCCACTGGGGGCACAACCGGGGGCTGTATATGTAGTACTCCTTTTGCAAAAGTCTGGACTTCAGGAACTGAAGCCAATTCTTTCTGGAAGAAAATCGACAGGGCCGAAATTTGAACCTTAATGGACCCTAATTTGAGGCCCATAGACAATCCTGTTTGCAGGAAATGTAGGAATCGACCCAGTTGAAATTCCTCCGTCGGGGCCTTCCTGGCCTCACACCACGCAACATATTTTCTCCAAATGCGGTGATAATGTTGTGCAGTCACCTCCTTCCTGGCTTTTACCAGGGTAGGGATGACCTCTTCCGGAATGCCTTTTTCCCTTAGGATTCGGCGTTCAACCGCCATGCCGTCAAACGCAGCCGCGGTAAGTCTTGGAATAGACACGGTCCCTGCTGAAGCAGGTCACGTCTTAGAGGTAGAGGCCACGGATCTTCCGTGAGCATCTCCTGAAGTTCCGGGTACCAAGTTCTTCTTGGCCAATCCGGAGCCACGAGTATCGTTCTTACTCCCCTTTGCCGTATAATTCTCAGTACTTTTGGTATGAGAGGCAGAGGAGGAAACACATACACTGACTGGTACACCCATGGTGTTACCAGAGCGTCTACAGTTATTGCCTGAGGGTCTCTTGACCTGGCGCAATACCTGTCCAGTTTTTTGTTGAGGCGGGACGCCATCATGTCCACCATTGGTCTTTCCCAATGGACCACAATCATGTGGAAGACTTCTGGATGAAGTCCCCACTCTCCCGGGTGCAGATCGTGTCTGCTGAGGAAGTCTGCTTCCCAGTTGTCCACTCCCGGGATGAACACAGCTGACAGTGCTAACACATGATTTTCTGCCCAGCGGAGAATCCTTGCAGCTTCTGCCATTGCCCTCCTGCTTCTTCTGCCGCCCTGTCTGTTTACGTGGGCGACTGCCGTGATGTTGTCCGACTGAATCAACACCGGCTGACCCTGAAGCAGAGGTTTTGCCAGGCTTAGAGCATTGTAGATTGCTCTTAGCTCCAGTATATTTATGTGAAGAGACGTCTCCAGGCTTGACCACACGCCCTGGAAGTTTCTTCCCTGTGTGACCGCTCCCCAGCCTCTCAGGCTGGCATCCGTGGTCACTAGGACCCAGTTCTGTATGCCGAATCTGCGGCCCTCTAACAGATGAGCACTCTGCAACCACCATAGCAGAGACACTCTTGTCCTTGTGGACAATTTTATCCGCTGATGCATCTGCAGATGCGATCCGGACCATTTGTCCAGCAGATCCCACTGAAAAGTTCGTGCATGGAATCTGCCGAATGGAATCGCTTCGTAAGAAGCTACCATTTTTCCCAGGACTCTTGTGCATTGATGCACAGATACTTTTCCTGGTTTTAGGAGGTTCCTGACTAGATCGGATAACTCCCTGGCTTTCTCCTCCGGAAGAAATACCTTTTTCTGAACAGTGTCCAGAATCATCCCTAGGAACAACAGACGTGTCGTCGGGATCAGTTGGGATTTTGGAAAATTCAGAATCCACCCGTGTTGTTGGAGCACTACTTGGGTTAGTGCTACTCCGACCTCCAGCTGTTCTCTGGATCTTGCCCTTATCAGGAGATCGTCCAAGTAAGGGATAATTAAGACGCCTTCTCTTTAGAATCGGTCTTACCGAGCCGTCCGGCTTCGGTACCACAAATAGCGTGGAGTAATACCCCTGTCCCTGTTGTAGGAGGGGTACCTTGACTATCACCTGCTGAGAATACAGCTTGTGAATGGCCTCCAATACCGTCGCCCTGTCGGAGGGAGACGTTGGCAAAGCAGACTTTAGGAAACGGCGAGGAGGGGACTTCTCGAATTCCAACCTGTAACCCTGAGATACTACCTGCAGGATCCAGGGGTCCACCTGCGAGTGAGCCCACTGTGCGCTGAAATGTTTGAGGCGACCCCCCACCGCCCCTGAGTCTGCTTGTAAGGTCCCAGCGTCATGCTGACGCCTTTGTAGAAGCCGGGGAGGGCTTCTGCTCCTGGGAAGGAGCTGCTTGTTGCAGTCTCTTACCCTTTCCTTTGCCTCGGGGCAAATAGGAATGTCCTTTTGCTCGTTTGTTCTTATAGGAACGAAAGGACTGCGGCTGAAAAGCCTGCGGCTTTTTCTGCTGGGAGGTGACCTGGGGTAAAAAGGTGGATTTTCCGGCCGTTGCCGTGGCCACCAGATCTGATAGACCGACCCCAAATAATTCCTCCCCCTTATACGGCAATACTTCCATATGTCGTTTGGAATCCGCATCACCTGACCACTGGCGCGTCCATAAACTTCTTCTGGCAGATATGGACATCGCACTTACTCTTGATGCCAGAGTGCAAATATCTCTCTGTGCATCTCGCATATAAAGAAATGCATCCTTTAACTGCTCTATAGTCAGTAAAATACTGTCCCTATCCAGGGTATCAATATTTTCAGACAGTGACTCCGACCAAGCCACGCCAGCACTGCACATCCAGGCTGAGGCGATTGCTGGTCTCAGTATAACACCCGTATGTGTGTATATACTTTTTAATGTATTCTCCAGCCTCCTATCAGCTGGATCCTTGAGGGCGGCCGTATCAGGAGACGGTAACGCCACTTGCTTTGATAAGCGTGTGAGCGCCTTATCCACCCTAGGAGGTGTTTCCCAGCGCGCCCTAACCTCTGGCGGGAAAGGGTATAATGCCAATAACTTCTTTGAAATTAGCAGTTTTCTATCTGGGGTAACCCACGCTTCATCACACACTTCATTCAGTTCCTCTGATTCAGGAAAAACTATCGGTAGTTTTTTCACACCCCACATAATACCCCTTTTTGCGGTACTTGCAGTATCAGAGATATGCAAAGCCTCCTTCATTGCCGTGATCATATAACGTGTGGCCCTACTGGAAAATACGTTTGTTTCTTCACCGTCGACACTGGATTCAGTGTCAGTGTCTGGGTCTGTGTCGACCGACTGAGGTAAAGGGCGTTTTACAGCCCCTGACGGTGTCTGAGACGCCTGGACAGGTACTAACTGGTTTGCCGGCTGTCTCATGTCGTCAACCGACTTTTGTAGCGTGCTGACACTATCCCGTAATTCCATAAACAAAGCCATCCATTCTGGTGTCGACTCCCTAGGGGGTGACATCACCATTACAGGCAATTGCTCCGCCTCCACGCCAACATCGTCCTCATACATGTCGACACACACGTACCGACACACAGGGAATGCTCTGATAGAAGACAGGACCCCACTAGCCCTTTGGGGAGACAGAGGGAGAGTTTGCCAGCACACACCCAAGCGCTATAAATATATATATAGGGACAACCTTAATAAGTGTGTTCCCTTTATAGCAGCTCAAATATTATAAATATCGCCAATAAGTGCCCCCCCTCTCTGTTTTTACCCTGTTTCTGTAGTGCAGTGCAGGGGAGAGTCCTGGGAGCCTTCCTCGCAGCGGAGCTGGGCAGGAAAATGGCGCTATGTGCTGAGGAGAATAGGCCCCGCCCCCTTTTCGGCGGGCTTCTTCTCCCGTTTTTTTTGGAACCTGGCAGGGGTTAAATACATCCATATAGCCCCAGGGGCTATATGTGATATATTTTAGCCAGAATAGGTATATTACATTGCTGCCCAGGGCGCCCCCCCCAGCGCACTGCACCCTCAGTGACCGCTGGTGTGAAGTGTGCGGAGAGCAATGGCGCACAGCTGCAGTGCTGTGCGCTACCTCATGAAGACTGAGACGTCTTCTGCCGCCGGTTTCTGGACCTCTTCTCTATTCGGCATCTGCAAGGGGGTCGGCGGCGCGGCTCCGGTGACCCATCCAGGCTGTACCTGTGATCGTCCCTCTGGAGCTAGTGTCCAGTAGCCTAAGAAGCAAATCCATCCTGCACGCAGGTGAGTTCACTTCTTCTCCCCTAAGTCCCTCGTTGCAGTGAGCCTGTTGCCAGCAGGACCCACTGAAAATAAAAAACCTAACAAACTTTTTCTAAGCAGCTCTTTAGGAGAGCCACCTAGATTGCACCCTGCTCGGACGGGCACAAAAACCTAACTGAGGCTTGGAGGAGGGTCATAGGGGGAGGAGCCAGTACACACCACCTAGTGGTCAAACTTTTAAATTTTGTGCCCTGTCTCCTGCGGAGCCGCTATTCCCCATGGTCCTGACGGAGTCCCAGCATCCACTAGGACGTCAGAGAAAATCCTTTTACTGCAGCGTCCTATGTCCTGCTGCCAATCCGCCTGCCCCCTCCGGCATCAACAATACCCACTCCCTAGCCGCGGCGTAGGTGGAACAAAAGCTGCTGCGGCCACCGGCATAGATGTGTATGATAGCCCTCCCTGCACCGCATACTCTGAGCCCCGGAGCCTCCTCTGCGCATGATGTCACAGAAGTGCCTCCCCACAACAGCCATGCCCAGATCCCCAGAGTCCCTGACTCCGCAACACATCACCTGACCTGCCGGCCTGGAAGCCCCAAAATGGTTAATGTAACGGATAGAGTGGGTGATATCGCGGAGGGTAGTCTGGATGCTGAATCAATGTAAAGGGTGACAGTGCTGTGCAGTGCAGTGGGTATGCAGTGTCACTGACACTGCACAGCACTTTCACCTTCTACATTGATTAAGCGAGTCAGTCAGTTCTGCCAGTCACTATTGTTAGCGCCGCACTATATAAACTATAGCTCCCAGCAGCCCTTAGCGCCGGAGCATTCCGGCGCTAAGGGGTGCTGGGAGCTGTAGTTTATTGAGTGTATCTTCTACCCTGTAATGTGGCGCGTTGGGACACCGGCTCTAACAATAGTGACTGGCTGCTTGGCTGCTGTGCGAGTCTCCGGGAGAGCCACTGCCAAAGGGAGGACAGCAGCTTAGCTGCTTCCAGGAGAAGCATTACCCACCCCTCCCCCACTCGCAGCACCCCCGGACCCCCTCCGCTATATATCAGTTATGTGCGGTGGGGTCAGTGCCTGGTGAGGCACTGGATGATTCACCCCCCCATAGAGAAAAAAAAATGATTGGGGTTCCTCATACCTAAACAAAACCAGCACCAGGCTGAACCAACCAGGGGGAGTAATGCCATAGCAGGGGGGACACTCGGTGTGGGTTCCCCCCTGCCATTGCATTAAACTTCCCCAAGCCAGTTAGCCCAGGGCTGAAATTCCTCAGAAAGCTGGGACCCCAGAAAAAAAATGGGATCCCCCCTCCCGAGCAGCAACCAGCACTGGGCTGGTGGTGGTGGGTGCGGGGTTCATGACATAGAATATTGTTTTTTGCAGGCGGCCTACAGGTCCCAGCAAGCCTGTCCAAGTATGCTGGCACTTGGAGAACCACAAGTGCCAGCATGCCCAGACATTAATGGGCCGCTGGCACCTGTAGTCCGCCTGTAAAAAAAAATATTAAAATATATACACAACACAATTTATTTTAAAAAGTTTATTGTACATCATCTTCACCTGGGTGGGCGGCGGCCTTTGGGAGCTCTTTTGCATGACCGCCGCCTCCCAGGACTTCCCGACGTCTTTTGTCTTCACCTGGGAGGTGGCGGCCTTTGGGCAGCTCTTTTGCATGGCCGCCGCCTCCCAGGACTTCCAAGTGTCTTCTGTCTTCGGGAGCTCTTGCACGCTCCCTCTCCGCCGGCGGACTGACAGCGACTGCCTTCCGCTGGCTTCCCCGAGGGGCGGAGCGAGGGGCAGAGCGATGACGCTGCAAGCCGTGATTGGCTCGCGGAGGCCATCTTAGATTTCAAAAACGACACTAACGGCGCCATTTTTTAAGTTGGAACCACTAAGCTACGCTGATGAACTCTGCAAAAACGACAGGCAGGGACTGGATCCTCTTGGATCCAGGCCTGCCATCTTGCCAACTGGGTCCCGCCGCCGCACATCCCGCTGCCCAACAAATGGTGACAGCGGATCCGTCACTGGACAGCTGTATCCAGTGACAGATCCGCTGTCTAATCACATCTGCGTGATTGACAGGGGCGTGCTTTCATGTCCAGTGAAAGCACGCCCCTGTCACCGTGGCACTTATACAAGTGCCGCTTCTCATACTATTTCCAATGGGCTTTTAATGCTCATGGCTTGGCCCTGCCCCCGCCCGCTCCAGCAGCTTTCCTATTATCAACGGGAGGGCCTCCAAACCTATTTTTAATGTAGAATTGGTTATTATAACATAAAGCAGATACTTATGACACTGAATCTGTATGGGTCACTGGGTCGACTCAACTTAGGTCGACAGTCATTAGGTCGACATGGTCATTAGGTCGAAGTGGCCATTAGGCCAACGTGGGTTTTTGGACTTTTTTTGGTGTTGTTTTCTTCATAAAGTGACGGGGAACCTCAATTAGTATACCATGTCCCCTCACATGGCTCACCTTGCTTCAGGCAAGGTGCCTCACTGCGCTCGGCACAGGTTACCATTCCCAATTGTAGTCCACGTGGATCATAAAGTATGAAAAAATCCAAAAATTTTAATTTTTTTGAAAAACTCATGTCGACCCTTTGACCTGTCAACCTAGTACATGTCGACCTAATGACCTATATATATATATATGTATATATACACACACACACACATTTTCACAGACTATGGGGTCTATTTACTAAGTCTTGGAGAGAGATAAAGTACCAAACAGCTCCTGCCACGTTACAGACTGTGTTTGAAAAATGACAGGAGCTGGTTGGCTGGTACTGAGGGGTCTATTCACTAAGCCCTGGAGAGAGATAAAATGGCTGGAGAGAAAGGCCAGCTCCGTGAGTAAATCGCATCACCATTGTATGGTGAATGCGATTCATGAAGGAATGGAAAGCTCAGCTTACTGCTTCGCTATATCAGGATAGCGCAACATGAACATCGGTGCAGAGATGGTAGGGAAGCCCAATGCTTCCCTGTTCTCTGTACGGCACCCGTGCTGGCTCCACCCCAATGCCTGAGAGGTCGGCTGACTCTGTGAATCGCACATGAATAGACCCCGAGGGGAATTCAAATCTTTGAAAAGTCAGTTGGGTGTCTGTTTTTTCCTGTTATTAGACAGAAAGAAAAAAAAACAGACTCCCAACTGACTTTTCAAACAATTGAATATGTCTCTTACATACTGTGAGCAACAAACTTAGAATAAACCTTGTGCAATGTTTTTTTTCCCCTTTCTTGGAAACAGGAGAGGCAGGGGGGGGGGGGGGGGGGGGAAGCTTGGTGTAAGGTGCCCGTGATGTAGGAGCTACAACGCCACCAGCATGGTAGAGTAAAAAGCCAGGCACAGTACAGCGTCGTTACCGGAGCGCTCTGCCAGCGGCGTGTCCCATATGGTGCTGGGCCAGAGGGCCTAATTCAGGTTGGATCGCAGTGTACGATCAAACCAGAAGATGCGGGAGCATGCGCATGCACCCGAATTTTATGCAGGGGGACCGCAGAAAATGCGATCGCCTCTGCCTGTCAGACAGGCAGAGGCAGTCGCAGAATGGGCAACGGTCCATTTCCAGGGAGGAGACGGAACATTACGGGCGCTTTGCGAACAGGGGGCAGAGGTGGCAAAACAGGGGCATGATCGCAGCGGCTGTGTGACATGACACGCGGCCGCCGTGTTCAAGAACGATGCTTTAGCAATTTCTGCTTGTGAAACTGGGGGATGTGTCGGCCAGCATGCTGGGCGGCCTTGCCCAGCGATGGGCGGCCACCAGCATGCAATCCAAAGGACTGCAAAGCAGATTTTGCAATCCTTACTGAATTAGGCCGAGTGCGGCAATGTCGCGGTGAAGAATCTAACGCGCAAGGCAGGCGGCACAACCGCAAGCAGTCACCAGCGACGGCGATAACACCGGGCGCACGGCCGCACACATTTCTATTTCTGAAGTAGTCTCCAGAGTGATCGGTCCCAAGCACGCGCCGCTGCCCGCAGCCAGAGGCTGCAGTCCTACAGCACAGTGCCTAGCTCAGCACGTACACCTAATACAGCGTCCCTATTCCGGTGCACGCACCCTGACCTACAGTCTCCCGCACAGCCAGCAGCCATCATCTTATAAAAACAGACAGCCGATCAACATTAGCATCCTCAGCCAAGTACAGAGACAGACTGAGTATGCCCCTAACCCAGCTCCGCCCATCTATACGTCATAGACCACGCCTATACCTTGATCACGCGCCCTCTCAACCCACCAGTGAGGCACGAGGACCGGGATGTTGGCGTTGTTGTCATGGTTACGTATTAGCTGGCCAAACTCCGCCCACCACAGCGAGGACACGCCCACCTTACGCTATCAGCTTCCTTTTTCTTTCTCTTTCCCCGCCCAATGCGGGCGCGCGTCGCGCGTTACTAGTGGCTACAGCGATTAAAGTTTTGTAGTGAAGCGCGCTCTGGGCTGGGCAGTGATTGGCCGGCTGCCGGTGACAGGTGGCTGCGCTGTCAGATGTCATGTGCGCGCTCCCGCGACTCCCGTGTGTAACTTTATGTATGTACGTGGAGCGGACATAGCGCCCCCCACAGTCACCGCGCTGCTCAGCCGGGCTACTCTGACGGACCCGATCAGCCGTACACTGCCAGCTCCTGGCTCTTACTGCGCATGCTCCCTGGATGTAAGGGAAGAGGGTGAATGTTTCCCAAGTGCTGGAACTTGCTGCCAGTCACAGTGTATGTGCCTGGCGCCGTGCTTGTAGCGCACTCACTTGTGACACGGAGGGTCAGTCACCGAGCTGTGGGTCTGATCTCCCTGCCCGGCCCCGGGTGCAGAGCGCTTCCATTATATTATCCCCATCATCAGTCACCACCAGCGCTGCTGCTGCTGCAGCATTCCCCGGCGCTGCCGGCCCTCCCCTCTGCCCGCCCCCTTACACACACACACACACACCCCACACTGACTGCCTCCTTCCCGAGTTGTTGCCCAGAAAGACAGCCATTCAATCAGCTGCTCACACTGCCGGACTTTCTTCGCTCCAAGCCGCGCTCTCTGCTGCTCGGCTCCGGCATCCCCTGGCTGCTAGACGTCGCCTGTCTCCTGCCCAGCCAGCAGCTTACCGGAGTGGATCGCTTTGTACAGCCGTGCCCCCAGGACTGTGGTGCATGCCCAGCCGGGGTCGGGGAGACAGCATTCATCTCTCCCCCTGGCAGTAGGTGGGGGCCCCCCGGAGGGACAGACCCTGGAGCTGGCAGGAGCCCGCTGGGGCTTTGCTGGAGACTGGAGTAGCACAAGATGCTGAACCCGAGCAACGGAGACCAGACCCACATGGTGACCTATGTGGAGGATTACTTGGACTCCATCGAGTCTCTGCCGTTCGACTTGCAGAGAAATGTCTCCCTGATGCGGGAGATTGACGCCAAGTACCAAGGTAGGCGGCCGGTGCATAGTGTCCACCCAGCCGGAGAGCTTGGGCAACTTTCCCCGTGTTATGTGCTGCAGTCTCCCTGACCTCATATGCATCCCTCACTCTCTGCTCTTTACCCCCTATATGCATCCCTCACTCTCTGCTGCCCCCCCCCCCATATGCATCCCTCACTTTCTGCCGTCTTCTCCCCCATATGCATCCCTCACTCTGCCCTCTCCCCCCCCCCCCCCATATGCATCCCTCACTCTGCCCCCCCCCCCCCCCATGTTCATCCCTCACTCCCCCCCCCCCCCCCCCCAATACGCATCCCTCACTCTCTGTCCCCCCCCCCAATACGCATCCCTCACTCTCTGCCTTCTCCCCCATATGCCTGCATTGTGCCCCCCATCCCTCACTGATGCACAGACTGTGTTGTGTGCAGTCTGGGCTGCTGCTGGCCGGACACTTGCAGTATGTAACCGCCTGTCATTGGGCGGAACAAAAGGTGCCCAGCAGCTCTCACACACCCGCCGCCGCCTCCTCTCCAGCATCACTTATACTGTATATGTGCGGCATAAGCGGGCGATCGGCTGCACAGGAGAGGTAGATGTGTGTGGAGAGATTACAGCAGCACAACAACACTGGGGAGGAGGAATGTACAGGCGCAGGGTGGCTGTAGTAGTAGCTGCTGCTGGTGGGCAGGGTTTCCTTTGCTTATTTTTCTCATTGTGTTAATAGCGATCCTCGCCGTAAATAGCGCACATCACAGCGCCCTGGCTGTAGCACGGGCGTCATCAGTCACCTTTGTTGTACTGTACTACGCTGCCAGCAGAGTTATTACCCCCTGGCCTCAATGTTATCGCCGGGACTCCGCTCCCCCTCCTTATTCGTATGCCTGTCACCCAGCCGGGCATTGTGCTGCATGTACAGGCGTAAAGTGCCCCCGTGTACAGGGCATATATGTGTGCTCAGCGCTGTATCCGCTGCGGGGAACTAGTTACTGTGACATTGGCAGTATGGGTAACATTATGCACCACGTCACATACAGCTCCCCCTCCCCCCGCACCGAGCACCGGAGGAGGCGGCACCGGGAGCGGGTAACTCGCTTCCCCAGAGACAGCCGTGCACTGTGTAAATGCGTCACATTCGGAACGTCTGCACCTGCATTCCCTCCGCCGCTTCCTAGCGCCCGGGCTGGGTTCCCACTCATACCAGGGCTTGTATTGCACTCAGCATCATAACTTAGTAGTAACCGAGCACCGAGAGACGCGCCGCAGATATATATATATATATATATATATATATATATATATATAGTGGGAGCACCAACTGAGGCGTATGTTACAAGTTTGTTGTTGCTTTGTCTATGTGTGACGGTCGGGAAGCACATACATGTATAACTGTACAGAGGCAGCTGCAGGACGAGACGGTATACCTCCTCTAATGCATAGCGCCAACCGCGCTGTAACCTGGCTTTAAGACACAGCTCTGTTTTATACTGGGGGGCCTTGTAAACGTCGTTCTATTAGACACGCCCCTCTGAGCCGATTGGTCCCTACTTTCTAGTTTAGAACGTCCCGGGTGCAGTCTGTTTTTTCATTTGCTGCTGGCTTGCTTCGTTCCCTGTGTTACTCCGCCCTCCTCTTCGCTCTTTAACATTTCCCTTTACTCTCATTTGAATGTCTCTGCCCTCCCGACTATAATCATTGGCTGCCAGGTAGGAGATGGGCGTGTCTGCTTCCCTGAAAGAAGCACTGATATGGGCACAAATAAAAGTAAAGTACGCAAGTGTGTGGCGGCCATCTTTTATGTGGGCATGAGATGAGGTTTCCTGTCACAATGGCCATTGTTTGTTATGAGAGGCAGCTATGTCTTATATACTGTAGTGTGGGGTTCTGTGAGCCTGCTGCTGCTTTTCCTGTTATAAACCACAGCATCGGCTACTCTCCACTATGGCCATATTAAACATGGCGGTGCTCAACGAAGCTTCCAGGCTGCCTGTATTTACCAGGAGCTGGCGGGGATGGCTGTGTGTGCAGCTGAGAGCGAATCAGGGCGCCGTCTTCCCAACTCCGAGCAGCAGTTGTCTGTAATAAGTGCCGGGTGCCTGCGACCTGGTGACCACATTGCGGCTGCTGCATGCGTTGCTGTCTCCTGTGCGCTCAGGTACTATGCACCATGTCCCTGGCCCACCATGCAGGATTGGGTTCTTGTAGTACTTGCTTTCCTGGAGTCCAGACACACCGGTTATAACTGAAGTGCATACATGCACGTTTCACATTTAACCCTTCATCAAATGTAATTCAGACCATTCATCTTTCAGTTAAATGAGTGATGGAACACTGCAGTATCTATTCATATAAACTATTATTACATGGAGCAATTAAAAAAAAAAAAAAAAAAAAAAAAAAAGTTGAAATGTATCTCCCTCCATAAAGCTATGCTGCTAAAACAGTGTCGTCTGTTCATTGCAACAAAGGTTAGAGAATCATAGAATTTGACAACAGATAATAACCAATTTGCCCTTCTAGTCTGAACTAAATATTGGTAATGTATGAATTGACCGTTTACATGTTCAACATAGTATCATTGTTTCTTTGTTGTGATGGAAAATGTAGCCACTTTATGTGGTACACCTTTTTATAGTGCTCAGTAGAACACCCTTTTTAGGGTTGACCATTGATGGTCTGCTGCATAGGGACAATAATACCACTTTCACATCTCCAAAGCCGGATCCCACCTGGGAATTGGAAATGTGTCCTTCCCGGGTGGGATCCGGCATTGGAGGCTGCGTGCTGGCTTCCCGACCCGGCAATTTGCCCATGTCGGTTGCCATAGCAGTGGGGGGCGGAGCCAGGGGTGGGAGATGAGCTCATCTCTGTGCCGCCTCACCCTATGCTGTGAATGGGTACCGTGTCGCATCGCCCTGGCAACCCATTCACACTGTGCCTGCCTGAACCGGTATTCAATCCGGGAATAACCCTTCTTATTACCTGGGTTGAATTACCGGGTCGGGTGAACCGGGAATTCGGACATGGTGCTTTCATATCACACACTGACCCGTGTCGACCCAGCAATATGCTGGGTCGATACCAGGTTATTTGTACTATGTGAAAGGGGTATAAGTTTACTGCTGGCTCTTAAATACTGGAAGGAGGACATAACCCCTTTAGCGAGTGCTAAAGGGGTTATGCCTCGTTAAATGGACCCATAAGGGCCCCATTCAGTAATGAGTGATAATTCCCTTTAGAATGTAAGCTCTCACGAGTAGGGCCCTCTTCCCTCATGTGCTTATCCTATGTCTTACTTTAATCCTCAACTGCACCAAATCCAGCAGTTTCTGACCACCTTGATACTTATCTCAGTGTCATCTGCTGATGTAATTATGTTTAGTTACCCTTTACTTGTATTATATTGTCTTCAACTGTAAGTCACTGTTTTCCTGTTTTGATTATGTGCATATGTACTCTGTAATTGGGCGCTGCAGAACCCTTGTGGCACCATATAAATAAAGGATCATCATAATAATAATAATATTAATTCTTTTATCACTCATTTCTAAAGCCAAAAAAAAATATATAGGTAACTTTCTGGCATGTATCAAATCAGATACCTCAATTTATCATAATGTAGCTAGCAGTGTTTGCATCCTATCTCCTGCAAATAGAAAAAGTATGAGCCTGGTGTTTAACCACGAGCGGTGTACTGTATGTGACTTACCGGTCCTTGTGATGGCCAAAACTCCCCAGGATGTTCAGCTGCGCTGGCGATTACTGTTCAGCAAGTTTTCACATCCAGATCATTAGCCACAATGCAGCTGTGTGTCTTACACACTTCTTAAACAAACAATTAGTTGCATGGACAACGTACAGAGGGATTTTGTTCAGTTAACAAGCCCTATGAGTGTTGATATTTATTCACATCCCTGCGAATATTTATATTTTATATGCCAGCAGGATGTTATCTATCTTTTATTATAAGATGATCCATATACATTTGTATATGCCTATATACACCACCACCTACCTGCATTATGGCACCCACCTGAATGTCATTCTCCTTTGCAACTAATGGGCCCCACACACTGGCAGATCTCACTGCATGAAACTCGTTCATATCGTGCATTGTGAAGGCACCAATGATTAACGATGCACGGCACCGCGCTCGTTCATCGTTTGTGCATGCAGGCCAATATGGGCAATTCCGTCCATATTAGCATGTACTGCTATGGAGCCGGGTAACGGGGAGTGAAGAAACTTCACTCCCCCCCCCCCCCCTGCCACCGGGTCGCCTGTCGGATGTATCCGCCGGTGGGCAGCTCAGATTCTCTCCAGCCCCAATCTACCCTCGCTCACTTCTTCAATCTCTCTCACCTCTAGAACATAATCTTCCTTTTTCCAATGAACACTCGTTTTACCAATCCTGAGGAAACAATCTTTCAACCCAACCCCTTTCCCCAACTCCATCACTATCTTTCCTCTCCAGTTTCTGGTTTCCGCAGTACTTGAATGGATTGTGTACATTCGCCTAGCCCTCTTAATCTTCTCTCAATGCCTCCTTGTGCCTCTGTAATCTAGATTCCATTCCACAGAGACTGTCCTAACAAGTTACCATTGAGCAATTAAAAAGTAGGCTAAAGGGACCATTTCTGTTGCTGCCTTGAGGTACGGTGGTTTCCAAAAAAGCTCAAAATTTGCAAGAAAAATTGTTTTTCATAGAGATAATGAATGGAAATACGACTTTAAAGTACATCCAATTTTTAAACGTTATGGTATTTCAGCAAAGTCAGTGGACCAGTTCTTTGCTTGGTTGTTTCATAAATGAGCTAACACTTTTGAATGTACATCCATTGCTGATAATAAATACTTCTATTGTTGAATAAAACAATGTTAAGCATTCAGAAGTCAAACCTTAGATAAAAACATCCTGGATAAGTTCTCACAATTAAGGATAATGATGATTTAAAAAAATCTAACAACGTAACACAGTATCACATAAAAAGGAAATAGCAGGATTACAACATGTAGTACTGATAAACCAAAATAAAGCATTAAATAAAAAGTGGAGAAAAAATTCATTCTGATATACGCAATGCGTTTCCTTGAATCAGACTGCTTCCTCAGGCTGACAATGCTTCACATTGGTTTACTAATCAATACAATGATCTATTATCCGCACTGGATGGACATTCAAATGTGTTAACTCGTTTAAGGAACGAATGAGTAAAGTATTGGTCCCACTGGTTTTTATCTAATACCATATAACTTTAAAAAATGTATTTTACTTTAAGGTTTTATTTCTCTGCATACTCTGTTAGGGCCAAAGAAAACCCTTTTTCTTTCTTAGTAACCAATGGTTTACTCACAGCAAAGTCCAAAGGCAGCACATCCCTAACTTTCCTCTTACGTGTTTGACACTGTTGAGCACCCTTTTTTCCTGCACACCCTTAACTCCATTGAGTTTACCGCTTTTCCCTGGCTCGCATCCTTCACCTCAATATCTTCGTCTCTGGACACATTCTTCTCTTCCACTACTTTCTGAGGACCCACAAGATTCTGTCCTTGACACTCTGCTTTCTTAATACATCTTTTGGTGAACTAATCCACTTATTTGGTTTCCAGTATAACCTATGTGCAGTTGAACTACAAATACTCCACCATTCTTCATGTTACCTACCTCTCTTTTATGTAGTGTGATCAATTCTCACACTGTTTTATCCACATGGATGGTGCAGTGGTTCCCAAACTTTTTGGAATCATGGCGTCCTAGTGTATCAGAATTTTTTTTCATGGCACCCCTAGGCTAAAAGTTACGTATTGAGAAATGTAAAAAAGTTAAGTAAATTGTGTTTATATGTCATCCTTAGGTCAAGTTATGTGGTGAGGGACAAGGATTCACATCTGTTTGTCCACATATGTTTTGATTGGAAATCACAAGTACTGGTTTTGCCTATTCGATTAACCATAAACAATTTGATTTGATCTTTGACCACCAACCAAAGACACTTAGTTTGGGACCCAATAGCATATTTACTATGGAATTCCTCATGTTTTATCCTCCCAGAGTCATCTCCCCCTCACTGTCAAGAACTCCCAGTGAGGGTGCTTAGGTTTCTTTCACACATGAAACTTCCTGAAAACTGCCCTTTTCTACTGAAGATGCAACAAAACTGCTAATTCACTCCCTTGTTGTCTCCCGCTTTGGCTATTGCAGCCTCTTTCTAGCTGTAACTCCTCTCACTTTTATGTCTCTATATCAGTTTATTCTGAATGTTACTGCAAAATAATCTTTGCTGCTCCACTTTGGCAAATCCCTAATCCCTACTCCGGCTCACCATCCCCTTTAGAATCCAGTTCAAAATCCCTACTTGCTGTCTACGCATGGATTTGTAAGACACATTAGACCAGGGCTGGCCAAACCGGTCCTCGAGATCTACCAACAGTTCATGTTTTCCAGGCCTCCTGGAGATCTGTAGAATTGTCAGTTAGGAATGAATGCAGCACATCTTAATTAGTAATTACTACACCTGTGCACCAGCTAGGAGGTCTGGAAAATGTGAACTGTTGGTAGATCTCGAGGACTGGTTTGGCCAGCTCTGCATTAGACTCTCGTCCAACCCCCAATGTTTTAAACACATTCTGAATACCCACCTATTCTCTAATGCCTACCCAACAGTCATGAGTTACTCCCCATCCCTGCCCAAAATGGGCAGAAATATCCTTCCTTTACAAACTTAAACTTGATCACATTCAGTCCTGAACAAAGCCAAGTTGCATGGTAGCTGGTACAGATTTTAAATGTGTGAATAGATTTATATTTGATAGGGGAGTGTCCAAAGTCAATTTAAATTGTGGTGTAAAAATAAAGCTATCCAGTATTTGTGGGCTAATGTACATGCAAACACAGACAGTATTTACCTGTACCCCTTGCATTGCAACATGGTTTGTTCCAGATGCAAAGTTACTTGCTTTTTTGCTTTACTCTCCACTAAGAATCTGCCCCAATATTCTAAAATAACCACCACCACTTTAAATTTCATATCACAAGTTTTGTAAAACTGCTTAAAAGTTATTAGTTATTTTGTGTAGCATTTTAGAAGAGATCTATAATAAAATAAAATCTATAATTTGACATTGCACATGACAGCCAGAGCTCAGTGAAAGTATGGCTTTGTTTTTTTAAATCCTTTCTGCTCTTGTAGGCAATAAGCTTCAGTGAAACCTGTGTGTTTTCGGTAAAAATTGCCCCGTTTTTGCACGAAAACGGAGCTGTTTTCGGGGATTTTGCTTCGCCTGCCTGAGACTTGCACCGTCTTATCGGGGCTAATTGAAAAGCCTCAGGCGACGCAATTACCTGCGGTAATTGAATACCAGCCATAGTGTTATAATTTGTTTTCAAAGTCAGACTGTACATTGAGTAATGCGGCCGTATATGTCTGCTTTTCCCTGATCCGTCAATCAAAAAACACTGATTGCCAATCATTGGGAAAATTCTGCATGTTAAAAATCCCATTTTCACTGACCCCAATCATTTTTTTGACAGAAACAACATATCTGGAAAATCCAACGTTAGATTTCCCCACCCACTGCGCTGGCAAAATGGGAGATTAGAGCAGTACATCATTGATGTACGGGCCCCATTATGTACACTTTATTTTTAAATCTAATTTTGTGTGAATGGAACCATAGGAGAAATGTTGACTATCCCCTGGTGAAGCGTGTCTGAGGAAACAATTGGTTTAATTAATGGTTAGGCAACTTTTATCAGTTTGGCTGTATGCTTATCAAGAGCACATATAATTTGTTTCATTAGTTTATAATTATATGTCCTTAGTTTTCTAAATGATATTCAAGAATATGATATATATTTTGCAATATTTAAACTCTGTGTACAAATGATGTCACAATGTCAAGATTGGGATCCACCACCATAGTATATATAACTCTTTATATGAAATTAAGCATGAAAATATCGGAACTGATTGAATATGATGCAATTGAGTTCTAATATATCTAATACATAAAGTATCACTGCTTGGTCACTAGATGGCAGTGACAGAGCAACTTACTGATAGATGCAAATATTGAGAGTACTAGGGATCTGTGTGCAGAAGAATACACTACAGCTAGCTACTAGCAAACTCCTGGATTTATGTAAACCTTAGATGTGTTTGAAGTTGACAATACTGGTGATGATTAATGCTTTCATTTAACCACTTATCTTACGGTTAAAAAAACAAAAAACCTTTTCCGATTATTAAAAAAACAACAACTCTGTCTTTAAAGTTTAACAAGTAAAAAGTATGTTAAATGTTTTGTTGGAAAAAAACAAACAAGCAAAAAAAAAACCACATAGTGGTACTAAACCCCCAGTGTCCATAGATCCCCACTGGGACATTAACCCTGATCACCCTCCATCCCTTCCCCCACAGTGGCAGTAGATTTCCGAGTATTGATAGGTCCTGCAGAGCCTATAATGCCCGTCCCCCTAATAGTAATAGATTCCCCCCCCCAGTGGTTACTCCCGTGACCTTTAGTGACTATAGGCCCCCACTGAAGTCCTTTCTGCATGTCGGAGAAATCCCATGTGGCAGCTGTCACATCCCATGGAACCATTGCCGTTAAATTGTAAAGTGCAACGGATTATGCTGGCGCTATAACGTGGTTGGTTGTGCCTTTAAAAAAAAAAAATCACTTTCAATTTCACTGGTAAATTGATTAAATAGATACTTGGTAACACTGAATCTGTTAAATTTGTTCCTTAGTTTTGCAAGTGATTTCTCATTAAAGTAAATGAGAGCAGTGAGTTGTAGAAAATCCCCTGCAACACATCCGGTGGCACAGTGGTTGGCATTGCTGCTTCACAGCACTGGGGTCATGGTTTCTATTGCCACCCAGGGCACTATCTATGCAGAGTATATGATGTTTTCACAAGTTGAATTGGTGTTCTCATAGGGATCATTACATATACCTTATAGCTGTGTAAGGTAATAATTATAGTCATGGTAATATCTATCATGCTTGTTCTATCAGATCAGCCAATTGAAATAATTGCAGGAAGCGTAGACAGTTGGTCATCTCTAGTTGTAATTCAGTTGGACGCAAAAGCAAATAATAAATGCTATAAATTTGAATTGAGCTAAAGTATATCCTGTTGTAAAATACCATTTACCCGCAAAATACAATCTGCTAGATTGCCTATTCCTTGCCACATTTTTTTTGCATTAAAAAAAAAAAAAAAAATTTTTTTGTATCAATCATAATGGTATACAGTGTTTCTAATTGTGTAAAAAAAAATAATAATGGCGAAACAGCAGCATTACGTAAAATATGATATCTACCCCCATAAATCTAGCAGCAAGCTTGGAGCGCTATTTAAGTTATAAATTTATCCAATTTCAACCCCTACCTCTATGGACTTATAGGGAAGTGGCTAATTCATCTTGCCTAATTCCAGCTAATGATAAGATTAATTGTTAGATATCTGAATATAGCATAAACCATCTTCTTTTAGAAAGATTTGAATAACACACATTATGCACAACTGGAATGAGCATTTTAAGCAGTTCTTGTATTCCAGTGACTGCAGGTGTTGAGATCAAAAGAACAGTTGTAGTTTCGCACCACATGAGAGCTAAATGTTGTCCAGCATTAAAATCTTTTTTTGTTATCCATGTGTTTTATCTAATGAGTGGTAACTCTTCCATGTAACCCCCCTTTTTATAGTGATTATTACTTTCACTTACAAAGTATGTATACTTTATTGAAGGCTGTGTGGAATAAAGAGTCCAAAAGTTATGGGACAATTTAAATATCTACTTGTTTTACATTATATTTACATTGAAGTAGATATTTACCAATTTATACACTTTTTTTTCTTTTTTCTTTTTCATTGTAGAGATCCTGAAGGAGTTGGATGACCATTATGAAAAGTTCAGACATGAATCTGATGCAATACAAAAGAGACGCATACTGCAGTTCATCCAAAGAGCTCTTATTCGTAGCCAAGAGCTTGGCGATGACAAAATTCAAATAGTTAGCCAGATGGTGGAATTGGTAGAAAACAGGACAAGGCAAGTAGACAGTCATGTGGAACTCTTTGAAACATGCCAAGATCTGAATGACAGTACGAGTAATAGCAGCAAAAATACACAGGATAAGTCCAAAAATGAGGCTGTCTCTCAGACTGAGAAAGCCAGCAATAAGAGATCACGGAGACAGAGAAACAATGAAAATCGGGAAAATTCGACTATTAATCATGATCACGATGACCTTTCATCTGGGATGCCCAAAGAGAAGAAGGCAAAAACGTCAAAGAAGAAAAAGAGATCCAAAGCTAAAGCTGAAAGGGAAGCATCTCCTGCAGATCTTCCTATTGACCCAAATGAGCCAACCTATTGCCTGTGTAACCAAGTTTCTTATGGTGAAATGATTGGCTGCGATAATGAAGAATGCCCAATAGAATGGTTCCACTTTTCTTGTGTTGGACTCAATCATAAACCAAAGGGAAAATGGTACTGTCCAGAGTGTAGAGGGGAAAATGAGAAAACCATGGGCAAAGCACTTGAGAAATCTAAAAAAGAGCGGGCTTACAACAGGTAGTCCACAGACACTTGCCACAGGAGAGGATGAAGGAAATATGAGGAAATGTATTTATTGTCCAGACACCTTGTGAAGGTGATAAGGATTGCATACTGTATATTTTTTATCTAGGGATACACCCATTCTGGTTGTAGTGACAGCAATAACATTACTTTTTCCCCTTTTTGATATAAGGTCTGACCGTGAATTGTCCATGAATCTACCAAGTGAGCTGGTTATTGTCCATGCCATGCATGTATTCTCAGACTCCGTGTTTCCAGCCTTCCAGCCACAGATGAGGACTAATACTGTATCCGTTGTGGTGGCTGTTTAATGCACTTCTAAAACTACAAGCACTATATCCACACACTTGTTTTCAAACAAATTGTCACCTAGACACAGCTATGATCTGTCCCCTACCTTATGGCATACCATCATGTGACATTATTTTATTGTATTGGTCTCTAAGTTTTGGCTTTTGTCAATAGCCACTTTTTTTTTTAATTTTTTCTTTCTTTCAGTATGTCATGGCTTCAACATTGTATTGGCATGGGAAGGATAAAGGTCAAGCTTGTTCTGTAGCTATATTATTATTCCAGGAATGGAAAATTCACAACAAGTATCTTATTTTTTAAAAGAATGCAAAAGGTTGCATTTTACTTGGCGGATATTTTATACTGTATTCTGGCCTGGAAACCAGGAGAGGCCATTTTAAAATAATTGACTGTTTTTTTTCTATTGAACCAAACAGTGGTTTAGTAATAATACACACCAATCAAGCTTTATACAGTCACAGGTAATAGTGAAGCAATCCTAATTTGTATAAATGTACATTTAAAGTGACATTGCACTTGTATTATAATTGGAAATGCAGCAAATGCCATTGTATAACCAATGTGCATTTCCTTATGTATGTATGTATGTATGTATGTATGAAGATTGTACAGCTGTGATACTTAAAATAAATACAGATCTATGGAAAAATCTTTTTTTTTTTTTTTTAATTTAGTTTACATATTAAGGTGAGTAAAAAAGGATAATCATGTCTTGGAGAAGATAATCATAATCTAGGAATACAGGGTGATTCAAAAGTCACAGTACACCCTTTTGTTTAAAAAACTGTGCAGGAAATGGAAAAAATGAATACTCCAGTAAGGTATGGGTGAGGTGGGCTTAGGGTATGTACCGAACAAGGGCGCCATTTTGAAATCAGCCATCTTGAATCTAAGTCAGTTTTCCCATTTTCTGCACAGTTTTTGAAACAAAAGGGTGAACTGCGACTTTTGAATCACCCTGTAGTAGTCACGGAGGCTCCATTAAGGCCTTAATCTTCTATCAGCATTGTTCAGGAAAAACTCAGGGCCTGAATCAGGTTGTTTTTCAACTGCGCATCCATCTAATTAGATAAAAAGTTGCACAGCGCATGTGTCCCACGATGTCACAGTAGCGACTGAGACAGACTGTCTCAGAAATGTATTGGAAAGGTACTGAGCATTCCTGTGTGGTGGCTATATTCAGACGTAAGATGTACCATTTTATAGGAATGTCGCATAACTGGATGTGAACTCAGACACTTAATCACTCACATTGGGGGCCGTAATCTGATAGAGATTCTGCACCTAGCATGGTGCTGGTACAAGTTTGGATGGTGAGAACGATTGTTGCATTTTAAGATGCACAAAGTGGGATTGTACAACTGCAGCTGCTCAAAGTGGGCGTCCCAGCCCTTGCACACTAGAACACTCAGACGCATACTTGTACACCAGGGAAGGGCTTTTCCTAGCAGTAGTGTAAAGCCACAGACACAACTACGGCAAAAGAAGCTAAAGTCATCGCAGCAGCATACAAGGCAGGGCCTCAGTTTTTATGTTTTCACAATACACAGTCAAAATGGTTTATTATTCCTATTCAGTCACTACGTGGCTTCTGCATTATGCTACTCATGGCTTGGGGACAATTTTTTAAAACAAAATCTCCAAATTTTGTGTCTGTTTTATTATTATTATTATTATTATTATTATTATTATTATTTATATAATATGTGGAGAAAGAGACACACAGTCCTGTTCACCACCACGTAACTGAACCTAAGGAAGGCAGGTAAGCCTGACGTATTTCATTTAATAATTTCTGCTGCGTTTCTCAATAAGAAACATTTGGCCTAGGGGCGCTGTGGAAACAATGCTGATACTCTAGGGGGCCATGATTCTAGAAAGTTTGGGAACCACTGGTATACTGTGTGTGTATATATTTCACACCAACCGGTTTTCACCGGATGGCAAAAAACGCACGTTTTTTGGCTGTGAATCAGAGCCTTTCACACGGAACGGCTTTGTGCTGTGTTGAATGATGTGGGCAGTGCCATAACTAGACATTTTAGCGCTGTGTGCAAGAAACAGCATTGCCCACCCCCTTCATATTTAAAATAGGGCCAGTGCGTGCCATAGGCGCGCTGCACAAATATAGCATGATGGCTTCAGGGGGATGGGACACAGCCCCAAAATAATACCAATTCATATTATGCTGCACAGTAGTCTTCATTATTTAAATTATGCTGCACAGTTGCGCCACTACCACACATTACGCTAAGTAGAGCCCCTTTTACACATTACACCAGGTAGAGCCCCTGCCACACAATACGACAGGTAGAGCCACCTGTCACACATTATGCCAGGTAGAGCACGTTATATAAATTGCACCAGGTAGATCCCCACACATTGCTCCAGGGAGAGAGATGTGTGTGTGTGTGTTTGGCACTCTGCATGTGCTTCCGGATCTCAAGCCGACGCCTCCGTGCTGTGTCTGCTGCTGCCTGCTGGTACAGGCAACCCTCTGCATCATGTGCAACTTCTGCCTCACTGTTCTCAACCGCCACAGTGCTCTGAGACGTCATCTCTGGTGTGAGCAGGCTGCAGTTGCCGCCAGTGTCCCCTGTGCCTGCACACAGCAGGCTGCAAGAGCGGATCCAGAAGAAAATGATAGGGGGGGCACCACAATAAGGGGCGGAGCCTCGGGTGTGTGTTTCTGATAATGGGGCATGACCCCATTGCAATGGGCGGGTCCTCGCAGGATAAGCTGTCTAGAAGATGGTGACAGAGAGTTACCGACATTGTAAAGCGGGATGGGGCTACAATGACTCGATTTAGCGCGAATCAAGGCATCTCCCTGGGGATGAGCGGATGAAAGGGGGGATGTGGGAAACTTGCCCACTTTCCTGGAGGGCTGGGAGTGCCACCTGATTATCGGGAACCTCCTGGCAATTCCGGGAGAGTAGGCAAGTATGAGGTACATATCCCCCGGTCTCCACACAGCTCAGGCCTGTGTGATTGCATTTCTGTCACCCTCTG
Organism: Pseudophryne corroboree; assembly: GCF_028390025.1. NCBI lineage: Eukaryota > Metazoa > Chordata > Amphibia > Anura > Myobatrachidae > Pseudophryne > Pseudophryne corroboree. The sequence goes on along the minus strand of NC_086445.1, from coordinate 361,216,338 downwards.
GCGTGTGGTATATTATGAACTTGGGGTGGGTTAGATGAGGGAGAGCCAAAGTATATTTTTGCACCTTGGCCCACCACTCACAAGTTCCGCCACTGCACTGTTAAATATAAGGGAATGCGACTTTTGGTGGGCGAGCCGAACCGACTGGCCGTATCTTAGCTGAGCTCTCCGTCCAGGCTGCTCACGTTACCCCATATTACCGGCTGGACTGGGACCCCGATTTCTACACCTGCAGGGTCTGGAGATAGTGAGGAGCAAAGTGGTGCTTCCCGGCTCGCCCCTGGTCTGTACTCATCGCTGTAGTCCGCGCACGCTGTGTGCAGCATATGACAGTGGCCATCTTGGATCCCGGCCGCGTCTGGGCTCCGGCTGCCTGAGGGGGCACGGAACGCCTCCCATACTCTGCTACAGCTGCCTGCGGATCAGAGGACTCTCTGCCTCCCGTGCTTCACGCGGATACCGCCTCAGTGACCCTCCGGAGGTGATCCACGCTGTGTGCGGCATGCTGCTGCGGCTATCCTCCCGGCCGCGTCTGAAGCTCCACAACGGGAACTCGCCAGCCTCATAGGTGTGCTGGATGCTGCCTACTGCAACTGAAGGCTGGGGGTGGAGGGCTCCCCCACTTCCCGCCCTGCTTCACACAGGCGTTTCCTGCTGTGCCTGGGCTCCTCATGCCTAACCTTGCCCTGTCATCACCAGCGTTACACCAGAGGCTGCATTAGGAGTCACAGGGCTATTCCCTCCTCCCTTCCTCACAGGTTTATCAATACTTACACACAGGGGAGCTACACTGCACATTAATTGCTCTCTCTCTACCTCATAACAGAGGTAATATTTGGTGGTGGAGGGCGCTCTCCCCCTTGTTTCCTCTATTTACCAGTTGCCTATATAACTTCTAAGGCTGTATTGGGGGCAAGCAGACTTCCTCCTTCCCTGTTGCGGTGTGTCTCTACCTGCTCCTGAACCCCTCCCTCTACGTACAACAGTGCTTTCACCAAGATTGCTTATTATTTAACAACAGTGGAACTTTCCTTCTCCATCATATCCTTATCAGGATCGTTCCTCCTTTATCCTTTATTGAGATATATTTAAATTACAACACCGACCATGGAGTGGTATGTGGCTAAAACACAGCGGACAAACAAAGGCTCCCAGAATAAAAATAAAACGGCAACTAAAGATAAAGATATTTGTTCTAACCACTCCCTATCCCCATCTCACCTGGCGGGGGGAATACCGCGGATACGGTGGCCGCTTTTGACAGATTCAATCTGTCCTCTGTTCAGAGGGCTAAAGAAATCTCAGACATTATCTCACCCCTATTGGGTGCAAAGCCTGCTCCGTTGATGGAGGTCATTAATTCGGCTGCTGCTCAAATAACGCAACACACCCAACGTCTTGTGGAAGCGGAGGACCGTATTTCCAACTTGGAGGATGAACAGCTTGAGGCCAAATCACAACTGCAAACACACGACGCCACTCTTGCGGCACTAACCGATAAAATTGAAGATTTGGAAACTCGCAATAGGCGGAATAATTTGCGACTCATTGGCCTTCTGGAATCGGTTCGATCCAAAGATTTACTGGACCTGGTCTCTCGTTGGCTTCCTACCACTCTGGGTCTCTTCCTCGCCCACATCTTATATGGTGGAAAGGGCCCACCGTGTTGGCCCTGACAAACAAGCTTCACAAAATCGCCCTAGACCAGTGATCTTCAAGTTATTGAATTATCTGGACAAGGTGAAAATTATGGAGACTTATTGTAAAACCTCAAACTTCAGTTATGAGGACTCCAAATGCCTCCTCTTCCAGGGTTTTTCGTTTCAAGTTTCTTCACAAAGATGGGAATTCTCTCTGATTTGCAAGGAACTCTTCTCAAAAAACATCCGCTTTGCACTCCTTTATCCTGCAAAATTGAGGCTCTTCCATGCTGGCAAACCGCATTATTTTGATACCCCTGATGTTGCTTGGAACTTTCTTAAATCTTTATCTTCACCTTCATCTGACTCACGTATGGATGATGCCGATTGACTGTCCATGGCTTGTTGAGTATCGCTATAATATGTCTCCTTTATCCTTCTCTAATGAGTGAAATATTGTTTGATTTGTGTTTTTTGATTGCACTGTTGTTTTTGTTGTGAGGAATTTCTCCGGCAGGGTCCACAGGTTATCCACAGGATAACAATGGGATATGATGAAGCGACAGCGGATTTGCACCAATCGGTCAAAGCTTTTCCGGCCTCCTTGCATGCAACGGGCCCATCCATATATCCCCGCCTCCTGGCTCAGACAAATCAGTTTTTTGTTTGGTGCGGCATGAGGGCTTCTGGTTTTTAGCAGCCCTAAGCTTTCTTATTTTATTTTTATAGTCTTACATTTTTTTCTGATCAATCTTTCTAAACAGCATCTTATACGTACCTTAGAAAGAGTCTCTCCAACAACTCTCCGCCGGGTCGCAACAACGTTTACCCACGAGTACAGTGCTGTTTCGGCGGGTGTCTGGGATATACTAGCATGTCCAGCAGACGTTACCAGGCTGTGGCCGGAGCACGGAGAGAAGGTAAGACATCAGTTCTGCTTAGAAGGGGAATACGGACACAGCTGCATTGTTTTGGGAGGAGACTACCAAACCGTCACTGACGCGGCTGCCACCCCGGGTGCACCAGCACTAGGCCTTAGGGATCAGAGACTCCAGGAATAGTATGAGGCCGCGATCCCTAGGGTTGATGTCAGCAGTGGGCAGTCAGATGCTCTCCTGGTCGCCCCTCCCAGGTTCATGACCAGTTTCCTCCGAGTCTCCCACCATGAACTGTTTCCCGCTTCCGTCTCAGACGCTGTACATGAAGGGGACCCAGTCGCAGCATAGGAGGCTGTGTGACTGGTGCGTCTGTGTTCACTGAGCATCTGTGTTCACTATAGGTTCATGGAACGGCAGTGTACACTAGAAGCGTCTGGATCCACTCAGCATTCGCTAAAGTATTGATCAGTCCTGGAAGCGAGGTGAGTGTCCCTGCATCCCACTCTGCTGAGTACGGTTATTACAGCACTAAATCTCTATCTACCCTTTTGAGTACGAATAGTTAGATAAGTGCCTATTGCATATGAGTCTAGATACATTTACTGTTGTTTCTTTCGCAATGCAACTGAATACGTTAGATCTGTTTAAACATGATTCAGTAATATGTTCTCCTACATACTTAAAATGTAGTTGTAGTTGATGATGTGCTCATATTGCTTATTATACTAATGTATAACATGTGACTGACTGCTAGTGTGATTGCTGACTTTACTATATTTCTGTCAGTTTTGTTTTATTCCGATCCTCAATGCTGGTGCTTGGGTATAGTCTGATTGTATGTCACTTTAAGAAGCTTAATGTGATTACAGTCACAAATTGTGTAGTACACTGGGGTAGTGTTGATTATTTATCATGTCTAAGAGCGGCAAAGGTGAGGAAGGTAAACTCACAGCAACACCAACACTCATATCATGTTTGTCTTGCAAAGCTGTGTTAACCTCTCAGGATCTATTTCAGGATGGTTTGTGTGCAAATTGTTTTAGCTTTCACCAGGGTTACTGAAAAATACAAGGCAGATTCAGGTGCAGATGGATCCACCTTGGGCTATGTTTGCACAGACTTTATCCAGTATAGCTGAATGGATAATTCCTCCAACAACTGTACCAGGGATAGTTTACACTATTAACCCTTACATGCAGTTCCCCACCTATGGTGTATCACTTCCAGCAGCAGCCTCTCAAAAGAAACAAGCTGATAAGCCGGTGATAAGGAAATCTTCACCCTCATAGGCTACACATGATTCAGATGAGGATTCATTGGAAGATGAAAGCTAAATTAATTTTACTTCGGCATACGAAGAGGAGGAGGAAGGTCTCAGCTCAGTGGATATAGCTGATTTAATCAAAGCAACGAAAGCCATTCTATCCTCAGGGGATTCAGCAGAGCCTGTGTTAAAAACCAAGGCACCTGTGTTTAAACGTCCCAAAACAGTTAAGACTGAGTTTCCAGGGTCAGATCAGCTGACGAAAATCGTGGAAGATGCTTGGGCTACACCCAATAAGAAGTTTAGAATTCCTAAGAAATGGATTTCCAATTATCCTCTTCCAGCTTGGGATTGTTTAAAAAAGTAGGTGGCTCCTAAAGTAGATACGCATGTAGGGCCTAATTCTGAGTTGATAGCAGCAGCAATTTTGTTAGCAATTGGGCAAAACCATGTGCACTGCAGGATGGGCAGATATAACCTGTGCAGGGAGAGTTAAATTTGGGTGGGGTGTATTCAAACTGAAATCTAAATTGCAGTGTAAAAATAAAGCAGACAGTATTTATCCTGCACAGAAACAACATAACCCACCCAAATCTAACTCTCTCTGCAAATGTTATATCTGCCACACCTGCAGTGCACATGGTTTTGCCCAATTGCTAACAAACTTGCTGCTGCGATCAACTCAGAATTACCCCCGTAATTCGATTAGTGCGAAAATCTTAATTACCTTTGCCTTCAACATCATTAAATGATGTCACGGATAGGAGAGTGGATGGATTTCTAAAAAACATTTTTTCCCTGTCTGGGGCAGTCATAAGGCCAGCCATGGCTTCAGCTTGGATGGCAAAGGCAGTGGCTGCCTGGGCTGATGCATTGGAGGGGGATTTTTCAATAGCTTCTAGAGAGCAAAAATCCCATATAGCACATATAAAACAGGTTGCAATGTTCTTGGAAGAAGCAGCATTGGATATGGGTACTATTGCCTCCAGGGCATCAGCTTCAACAATAGCTGCTCGCGTATGTGGAAAGCTGATTCAGAATCTAAGAAGGTTTTGGAATCTTTGCCCTTTTCTGGAGATATTCTTTTTTGATAAAGAATTGACAGATATTCTGGAGTCAGAAGTAGACTCCAAGAAGGTCAAGTTTCCTTCCACATACAATTTCAAAACCTAAAGTTCCGGATTTCCAGCCCTTTCGGTCTCAAGGAAAAGCTAAAGGTAAAAGTGATAGCAGGCAGCCCCAATACAACAAGCCTGGTAAGACTAAAAAGCATTGGGCTACCAGAGGACTGGTTGGTAAAACAGATAAGCCATCAGCCTGATGGTGCGGGCCTCCACCTGGGGGATCCCAGGGTGGGGGGCCAGCTTCTTCAGTTTGCACAGATCTGGCAGCAGTCTACAACAGATGCCTGGGTGCTGGAAGCTGTATCTCTAGGTTATGCTTTTGTCTTCAAGAAGCACCCTCCTCGAAGGTTTTTTTGTACCAGTCTGTCTCGGGTAGAGACGAAGGCCAGAGCTTTGTTAGAGGCAGTTCAGAAATTGTTTCAGTCAGGGGTAGTCATTCCAGTTCCTTCTGGACAACGAGGACAGGATTTTTACTCAAACCTGTTTTTAGTTCAGAAGCCAAATAGGACATTTCGGCCCATTCTCAATCTCAAAGTGCTGAACAAATACATTTGGGTACCTCGGTTTCACATGGGGACATTACGTTCCATTATTTTGGCCATGGAGCCAGGGGATTGATTATATGGTATCCCTGGACATGCAGGATGCTTACCTACATGTTCCTATAGCACTGTCCCTTCAGTGCTATCTCAAGTTCGCTATCGTCCAATAGCATTTTCAGATCCAGGTCCTACCTTTTGGTTTAGCCACAGCCCCCAGAGTATTTACGAAGATTATGGTGATAATGGCAGCTTATCTCCGCCAGCATAGGATAAGAATATTTCCATACCTTGATGATCTTTTAATCCTGGCACAGACACAGGAATTGCTCTTATGTCATCTGCAACAGACAATAACGTGTCTGCAGAACCACGGGTGGCTCATAAATTGGGCAAAATCGTCTCTGGTTCCGTCACAGCAGATGACTCATTGGGGGCTGTATTGGATTCAAGTCTTCAGAGAGTAATTTTACCTCTGAACAAGATATCAAGGATTCAGGACTTGTTACACAGTCAAAAGGTATCCATTCATGCAGCAATGTGCGTGATGGGTTTGATGGTGTCAACATTCGACATGGTGGAGTATGCACAATTCCACTCGAAGCCTCTGCAGCATCTGATTCTTGCCAAATGGAATGGGTTGCATCAGACGATAAAAACACAGACTATGGCTCTTACGATAGAAGTAAGAAGGTCATTAGCCTGGTGGCTACAGACATCTCATCTGGAAAAGGGCAGACCCTATTGGATATCAGATTGGGAAATTCTGATGACAGATGTCAGTCTCCAGGGCTGGGGAGCAGTGTCAGGAAAGTTGTGTTTTCAGGGGCAATGGACCAAGGAAGAAAGTTGCCTGCCAATAAATATATTGGAACTTTGGGCCATATACATGGCACTGATTCAGGCAAAGGACATTCTTCGGAGAAAATCAGTACAGATCCGCTCGGACAATGCAACGGCAGTAGCGTATCTCAACCGTCAGGGAGGAACTCGCAGCCGAAAAGCGATGAAGGAGGTAAGTCACATACTAAAGTGGGCAGAACTTCATCATCCAGCCTTGTCCGCAGTGTTCGTTCCGGGAGTCCTCAACTGGGAAGCGGACTTTCTCAGTCGACACGCCATTCGGGCAAGCGAATGAGCTCTACACCCGCTGGTCTTCTAGGCTCTAGTAGACAAGTGGGGGTTGCCAGAGATAGATCTCATGGCGTCCCATCTGAACAACAAAGTGCTCACATACGGGTCAAGAACAAAGGATCCCAGAGCCATCTTTGTGGATGTCCTGTCGGTGAGATGGGACTTTCATCTGGCTTATGTGTTTCCTCCACTCACCCTATTACCCAGGGTGGAGTAAAAGATAAAGCAAGGAAAAGGTGCCGTCATACTAATAGCTTCGGCTTGGCCCAGAAGGCATTGGTACACAGATCTGCAGAGGATGTCGATGGATGTTCCACTTCTGCTCCCTCAACGTCCAGATCTACTGATGCAGGGTCCTTGTTATCACAGACATCTGGACTGACTGTCTTTGACGGCGTGGCTCTTGAAACCTCTATCCTGATGTCAAGAGGATTCTCACAACAGGTAATTCAAACTATGCTCAGAGCAAGGAAACCTTCCTCAGCTCGCATTTATCACCGAAAATAGCAAACCTATATTCATTGGTGCACTGAACGGAAAATGGACCCTAAGTCTTTCAGAGTTTCCAGGATCTTAGCATTCCTTCAAGCAGGAATGGATAAAAGTTTGAAGGTGGCTTCCTTGAGAATGCAAGTGTCGGCATTGACTGTATGGTTCCAGAAGAAAATTGCCAATTTACAGGATGTGCGTACTTTTTTCCAGGGAATGCTGCGCATTCATCCTCCTTTTTTTTCCCCTCCTACAGTGCCTTGGGACTTAAGTCTAGTCCTAAAAGCCCTTCAAATTGCCCCATTTGAACCACTTAATAAAGTGGATCTTAAATGGTTGATAGCTAAACTTCTCTTTCTACTGGCTATGGCGTCAGCTAGAAGAGTATCAGATTTAGGGGCATTATTAAGTCATTCCCCATTTCTGATTTTTTTATCCAGATAAAGCAGTTCTCACAACTAGATCTGGGTATCTTCCGAAGGTGGTGTCTAAATTTCACCTTAATGAAGAAATTTTAGTCCCGGCTTTCCAGGTACCGGGCCTTTCTGCGGGAGATGCATCGCTGGACGTGGTCCATGCATTATGGATTTATGTGGATCGTACCAGGGCCATCAGAAAGACAGACTCTCTCTTCATTCTCTACGGATTTCACAAGAGAGAATGGCCTGTGTGATAAGCAGATGGCAAGATGGCTTCAGGTGACGATTTCAGAAGCATATTCTCAGGCTGATCTCTCTATTCCGGCTAATGTTTCTGCTCACTTTACTCGTAACATAGGTACATCATGGGCAGCACAACATGATGCTTCAACAGAACAGATATGTAAGGCAGCCACATGGTCTTCCATTAACACATTCATTAGACATTATGCTTTGGATACCTTTGCCTCTCATGACGCTGAATTCGGGCGAAGGATTCTCCTGTCCAATCAGGAGCGTCCCCACCACTAAATTGCTTTGGGAAATCCCATTGTTATCTTGTGGATAACTTGTGGACCCTGCCGGAGAAATATACGTTATGGTAAGAACTTACTGTTCATAACGGTATTTCTCCTAAGTCCACAGGATCCACAGGGATCCAACCCTGACGCACCTGATTTGAGGATCATTGTACTCACTAACTAGGGTGGCCAATCCCGGGTTCAGGATCGGCGGGATCCCGGGATTTAGGCCCAAAAATGGCTGGGATTCAATCCCAGGATTGGAAGCTCCAATCCCGGGGATTGAGGGACCAGCGTTGAGCCTCATCAGGACGCTCAGACGCTGCCCAGCTTCCTGCTCCCGGCTCCCCGCGCAGCGTGACCTGTGACTGTGAAGTCACGCTGCGCTGTCAGCAGCCGCAGAGCCGGAAGGTACAGCGGTCTTCACCCGCCGTCTCCCCCTGCACTCACCCACCACATGCTCCCTGCTCTCCCTGCACTCACCCACCGCCTCCTCCTGCGTGCTGCCGGCTCCCTCTGCACTCACCCGCCGCAGGTTTGTAAGTGTATTTATGTCGACAGGGGCGTGGGGGACAGCCGGACACAGTTGAAAGGCAATCCCGGGTATCCCGGGAGTGACCATTTTTCAATCCCGATGCCCGGGATTGAAAAAATGTCTGGGATTGGCCTCCCTATCACTAACCTCTTCCTTCTTGTATGGAAGGGTGTGCATGTGTGTTCTTATCGCCTGATTAGTGATATGATGCCCCTTCCTTGAGCTTTGGAATACAACTGATTTGCCTGATCCAGGAGGCGGGGATATATGGACGGGCCGGTTGCATGCTGGGAGGCCATAAAAGCTTTGACCGATTGGTGCAAATCTGCTGTCGCTTCATCATATCCCATTGTTATCCTGTGGATCCTGTGGACTTAGGAGAAATACTGTTATCAACAGTAAGTTGTTACCATAACGTATATTTTCCCTTCTATTCTGAGGACAAAGGGATGGAGGGATGTTGTTTCTACATTTTTTCTGTCTATTCTCATCTTTTCTTCTTTCTCTATTCGTATTAATACTTTTGTTATGTTTCAATGGTTTTTAGGACTGTCCCACTGGGTTCTTAAAATTTCAGAATTCTTTGACAGGTGGCAATTGTTATATGTTCATGTGACTCCTATATGTATTATGGTACAATTTATCCTTCTTGATTGTAATCTGTACCTTTTCTTGATGCATGTCTTTAGTTCCCCCTCCACCCCCCTGCTCGCTGGGACGGGGGGTTGGACGCTTTATTATGGCTTCTCTTCCATGTTCTATCAGTCTGGGTATTGGCTAATGCCAGGACCTACTGTTACTGACATTTCCAGGGATAGCTTAAAGACTTCTCTTAAACTGGTCTCTTGGAATGTGGGGGGATTGAACACACCAGTTAAGAGGAAGAAAATTTTGTGTCACCTTAAATTTTTTTGCCCAGATGTTATATTCTTACAAGAGACACACTGGCGAATTACTGACCCTAACAAAGTTAGGGATACTTGAATTAGTGACTTTAGGTGTGCCTCTTACACTACAAAAACCCGGGGAGTGCTACTTTTATTTAGTAAAGCATTACGCTATGAAATCAAGGACGAATGGATAGATCCTGGGGGGAGGATTTCATTCTTGAAGGTAGATATTGAAGGGGAGAGTTTCACCTTAGCGTGCATATATGCCCCCACAGTACCGAATATATTGGGGGGGGGGGGGTTCAGATCTTTTTGTTTATCTACAAGGTTGGCTAGAGGGCTCATTAATCTTGGGTGGTGACTTAAAAGTAGTTTTTGATCCTTTGCTAGATGTATTGGTTTGGCCCCAGGCAGTCAGGTTTGAGTAGATCTGCTCCATCCACCTGTCAAAGTCGAAAAATATTGCAGAACACACAGCACGTATAAAATACACACACATGCCCACTGCGCGTGCACTTGTTCCGCCGTGCGTGCACATATCCGCAATTTGCGTATGGTCGCTCCCGAGGTCCTGCTCGTGGTATGGGTATTTACAGCGGAGTTTGTGAACGCATGGAGGGCTATCAAAACATTACATATTTAATCCAAATAGTGCACATTGTACACATAGTCCCCCTGCACCACATCAGCAAGTATCAACAGTTTAAATGATTCCAGAACAAGGGGATTCACCTTTGCATGATAGGAGGGGAAAGACTAAAGTTATAAGGTGGTGTCTGGTATCCAGCTGTAGGGTATTTTAAGGGTAACATTCCGGTGTTGGTTTGAGGAAGATCGCATGTTCCTGTGGATAGTTATGTGCAGAAGCAGAATATAGATATAAACTGTATTTACTGTATATTATGTATGCGGCGGGAATCCAGAGGAGACCACCCACAAGAACAGTTGAGAAAGACATCGCCCACCTTTTCAAATCAACCTATGACCTCTCCTGTACTGTAAAGATGCATCCCTGTGTCCAATGGACAAAGGGATTACAGTATCCATTGTATTGCTTTTGGAAGTATTGTATAAAAAGCCTGTTGCTGCCTGGCCGGACACACAAGACTCTCAACGCTATCTACCTGATAGTGGAGGACCAGACCGGGAAGCGCATGCGAATATTCTCACGTATGTACATTGACTGTGGCCATTTACTCTGTTGTATTGTAGTGCATAATTTGTATTGTTAACCCCCTGTCACAACTGAGGGCCTGAGCTGACGGGAGGCAGCCTCAGTTGTAGGGGCTGAGATGTACCGGAACCTGGGAGGTTGTATCAGACCCCTGGACATGTAAGTAACATGAATAATAACTGCCCGAAGGCGTGACCACGACAACTTGGATAAAAGTCAAGGATGTTTATTATGACAACTCCGCAACACAGCAGCAGTAAAAGAAAACGTAAAAGTCAGCAAAGAATAAATACAGTTCCTGGGTACTACAGGATGGCAGGAGCCACAGGGCACTGGTAGTGTGAGATAGTTCTTATAATCTTCTAGATGGAAAGTCCTTACCAGGCCCGACTGTAGCAATGGAGATAACCCAGGATTGTACCAGCTGGTGTTCCAGGAAAAGCTGGGTTGCTGAAGATAAAACGGCTGCTGTGGATACTGGCTGGAACCAGACTGTTGTTAGCACGGAGTGGATACTGGCTGGAACCAGTTAAATAATAAATGAACTTGGGAGCGATGAAATATGAACTGAAATGTAGAACTTGAGAGCGGAGAAATAATAATACCGGTGGAGAGTGGTAAAGTGTAGAAAGGACACCGGCCCTTTAAGAGAAGCTGTACTCTGCTGGAAGCTGGGCTGGAAGCTGGTAATGTTGTAGCTGGAAACAGATGAATCCACAATGGATTGGAGAGTCAGGCTACACCGCAGGTGGAATGCTGGTGCGGGTCTCTATGGTGGAAGTCTTGAGACAGGAGCTGGAACCTGGAAGACAATCACAGGAGAGAGACAAACAGGAACTAGGTTTGACAACCAAAGCACTGACGCCTTCCTTGCTCAGGCACAGTGTATTTATACCTGCAGCAAGGAAGGGATGGGCTAGGCAATTATGCAGATTAACAATACTGACAACAGATTGGAGGAAATGATCAGCTGACAGAATCCAAGATGGCTGCGCCCATGCAGACACTTGGAGGGAAGTTTGGTTTGTAATCCATGTGGTAATGAAAACAGTAATGGCGGCGCCGGCCACTGGAGACAGGAGACGCCAGGCTGACAAGTGCACATCCAACCACGCGGACACAGCGGAGGCCGCGGCTGACGTAATCGCCACTCTGACACTCTGCATGCAGAAGCTCAGGGACGGCGGCGGAGGCCGCGGGAGATGCCATGCCAGATGTAATAAGGCGTTACTGTGACAGCGTCTCAGAGAGACAGGAGAGAATGCAGGAATGTGAACATTAGGATAACAGATGGGATCCGGTCCTGGAGCGCTGAGCCAGCCTTAGGAGGCATCTGATGGGTAAGAAATGGCGTCCAGATACCCGGATCGTGACACCCCCTTTTAGAAATATTACTCTGTGGTGTCGGAACCCAGTGATTAACTACAAATCGGTGTTGTGTCCTCTTTTCCCTGCTAGGGTTTTGTTATGCACACCAGTGCCTGCAGGAATGTACTGGTGTCTGAACTGTTATGCACACCAGTGCCTGCAGGAATGTACTGGTGTCTGAACAGATAGGGATGCAAAACAAATGAACTCACAGACAGACTGGGGAATATGACATTACGTACACAGAAGGTGATAGGGTAACAAAATAAACACAAAATGAACAGAGAAGCCCAGAGGCTAAGAAACTGGGTGTCTCCCTAGTATTAAGAATGCTCAGATGGAAAAAGCAAGATGTTGTGTTTTAATACGTAGAGAACCCGAAATGCTGTTGCTAAGGGCAACAGCAAAACCCTAAAGGGTTACCAACGGGTGTGGCAGTAAACTCCTTGGTCAGAGATGGAATGATAGACACAAGGAGAGTCTCCACAATCCTAATCCTCACTTGCAGTGCACAGGTTCAGCTTACTGCCACTAAACTGACACCTGAACACCTTGCACAGTGAGACAGGATTTAGGCAGGCAAGTCTGAGAATACAGCTGCAAACTTGCTAAATTCACAGAGTAGCAAAAGAACCCCAGCAAGTTAAACGACTGACTCCAGTCTTACTGCTAGGTCTGGATTGGCAGAGTGTAGTACCAAATCCCAAGGCCTATATGCAGTAAGCAACAACAAATACAAAGCTACACAGTACTGGCTAACTTTCAGGAACTAACTAACCAACAAAGATTCAGCAGCATCTGCTTAACCTGAGAAGAGGCCTTATATAGCAGGTGCTGTCCACGCCCCACTCAGACCTCACAGACTGTGAGCACAAAAACCAGCACCGGATCCCCTGCCGTGCACAGAGCCTGTAACCACTGCACAGCAAAAGACCTGAACCGGAGTATCAGCTGCGCTCAGGTTACTCCGCTAGCACTTGTCTCCCGGTTGCCATGACGACGTGGCAGCACAGGGCAGGAGACCCTAACAGGTTTAAAGTGTATTACATTGCCTAACTGTATATGGTTTAAAAGTGTATTAATTGAGTGTGTACGCGCTGCGTGTACTTTGTACCCCCAGCGCGGCGTTTGTACGCAGAGTCCGTACATAATACGGTACTCATTACGCAAATAGCGTAAAAGGTACGTAGAGTGCATATTAAGTTTAGCGGCCGCAGCGGCTCCATGGTAAAAGTGTGTTTAAAGGTATAGCTTTATGTTTTAAGATAATATCGACATTATCAATTGGGGGCATCGTCCGGTTTTTCCACATACCCGCAGCCTAGCAGGTTAAAGCAGACTTTATCAGCAAAGGACGGACAGGTATCCTACGTAAACCTTTTTCTGGCCGCAGGATACACTGGAAACCCTATTTTATTGCTGATTAGATGGTGTCTGCTCTGCATGGTTTGTAGGGATGCTGGTGGGACCCGTAAAGTAAATGCGCAAAGCTATTTAAAAAGTCTGTGAATTTCTGTTTGGCGCCAAATGCGCACACAACACAAGCGTACACCTGTTCTCTGTATACCTGCTCACATTGTTGCCATAAGTACTGATTACTAGATTCATTTAGACCTGTGCGGAGAAATTTGTTGCTATTTAGTTAAAATATAGAATAAATATTAAGGAAGTAAACGTAAAACACAAACACAGTCTGGCCTAGTTAAAAAGGTTTATACAGAAAGAAACTGTGTTGTGTTAAGTGAGCGATTAAAGGTAATATCACTTACATTTATAGAAGTGTGGGATTTGTACTATTGCGGACGTGCGGTTTTTGTACACGTGTCTCGGACAAAGGACGGGACTGCGTACGCAACATAAAGACATACACACGGTCGCGTGTTTACGCAACGTGCGTAAAGGTACGACCGCTAAGTACAAATTACACAATAGCATCGTCTAGTTTAGGGGCGGGACAGTAGCCACGCTACATTAGCACAAATTGCTCGGTTTCCAAGATTTAGTTTAAATAAAACCTTTTTTTACTGTATTGCCTCTGGTAGTAAAGCTGTTTATCTGAATGAAAGATAATTTTCTATACAGAAAAACCATTGTATATTTGAATGAGTGAACGTGAGTAAGCAAACGTAACAGAGAACGTAGTGGACCCAGGAATTCGGGATCCCGTCGAGTGGTACATCAAGTGAGTGGAGACTTGGTGGCGTGAGGCAGCTGACTCACGTTAAAATAGATTTAAATACAAAGGAGCAAGCTAGCCAATTGTGTTAGAGTACCGCGGCCCAGGGGGTTAGCGAAAGTTTACCCATTTATTTATTTATTTTTTATAAGCTCCGGCTGAGGTTTCGCAGCCTGAAAATCCATTCCAGTGGTCGTACGGCGCATAAGTAACTAGTACCTATATGCTGTGCGATTGGACCGCGCGTTCGTGGGTGCAATATTTAGCGCAACGTGATACCTTTTTACGAGCTTTGCGTAAAATCGCGGTATCATTAGCGCTGTATATAGCATACGCAAGCGTGATTTGTGTATAATAAAGGTTTAGGGAGTTTTCGCTGGTCTCTCTCAGGAGATCTCCAACGGCTTATATTTACTGGAAAGGGTAAGTTATTCCCAGAAACTTCCAGTAAATAGAGGTTACATAGGGCCCTAAGTTGGGTACATTGCCTTCGCTATCGACAGTGTATGGTAGTACTGGCCAACGTGGGCGGTGAGCGGGTGAAGAGTGCTCGGAGAACTTTCACAGTTGCCTTATATTGAGTATTTTGGTTTTTTTTGTGGGATTAGCCGAAAGGACAATACCTGCAAAATATGGGGGCCAGTTGCTCAAGTAAGTGACGTTCAACCAGGGTTCAGGTTGACATACCGCGGCCCAGGGGGTCAGCGAGGTTCATAATGTGTGAGAAGTATGGACCACACACACAAGTTTTGTGCAATGAATGGGAACGTATGACTGCGGAAGATAGGGAACCATTCCCTAAGGTAGGCAGTTTTGAACCAGAGGTATTTCAGAAAATCCTGAAAACAAAGGGTCAGACACACAAATTGTTTAAACTTATGGCAGCAAGAGGGCGATATGCAAAGAGAATTAGCTCACATAGCAGGTTCCAAACCTAGCAGGAAAATGATGGCAACCGCACCACCACCACCACCGTATATTATGGGGGAGAAAATGGCTACAGACAATGGCATATTGGTATCCGATAAGAGTATAGTTGATAAATGTACTAACCCTAACCCTTGCCAGTTGTATCCCATTTTAAACTTTCCTCAGGACTGCGAGCAAGAAGATGAGCCCAGCACGATATCGGCACTCTCTCTAGCAGCCACCATACAGAATACTCAGGTGGGCACGGCCCAACCAGCAAGAGCAGTAGGAAGGCCCCCTAGCGGAGGGATAAGTGAGGTCGTGTCCACAGGTAAGTACGGTACCATACATTATGCAGAGACAATAGCACCTCACATTGTGGAGTCAACTCAGAATGACGTAGTTGAACTAAATCCTGTCAGGGTGATCGCAGTCCCCAATGGAAAGACTGACGCTCAGGGAGTAACTCCCATCAGGAACATTGCTATGCATTGTCCCTGGTCCGGGACAGAATTGAGGGCAATTATGTCAGAATTTCCCGATCGCAGAAAGGATCTAGTTGCATGCCAGAGGTTCATTAAAGAGTTAGGTAACGCCACCGAACCCACAAAAAAGATTGGTGAACAGTGCTACGAGTATGTTTACCTTCCAATATTGACCCCGCGAAATTCATTACTGATTGTAAATTAGACGCAGAAGTACCTCTCACTGATGAGTACACTCAGGAGAATGTACGACAAATCAATCTGCAATTAGGAGTATATTTCCCTACTGTTGTCAAATGGAATAAAATCTTTTCCATAAGACAAAAAGAAGGTGAAATGGCATCTGAATATTTCCACCGAGCACTGCAGGAAATGGCTAGATACACTGGGATCGAGGACATTAAGGACAATGTACATCACAGGGAGGTAGCTGTGTCAGTATTAATGGACGGGTTAAAAGAGACATTAAGAACAAGGGTACAAACCTCTCTACCTAACTGGAGAGGTATCTCGGTGGCTGCATTAAGAGAGTCCGCTATCGAACACGATCGGAATATCATTAAGCACAGGGAGTCTCAGGGGGACAAGCTGATGACAGTAAGTATAAATGCTCTTACAACAAAACCGCATCAGCCAAAACCCCAGACCCCTGATGGTAAGTCACGTGTAGTAGTATGCTATAACTGTCAGAAGGAAGGACATTTTGCATGGAATTGTAGGTATAAAAACACACATAAGGTATACCGACCCCCTAGACCAGGATATGAACCACACTATAATACACATAATTGGGATCAGGGATCGCATAGGAGAAGTTATGAGCCACATGCAGGGGAAACGAGGTACCCACCTAGGACGGACTGGCAGACCTCCGAAAATTCTCAGTTACCCCCCTCACATATTGTAGCTGCCAGTGCGCTGCGGGAGGGTCACAATACACAATAGGGGTTGGGCCACACCTGTAGTCTGCAGCCAGTAAAGTTGATTGCTAGCCTTGGTAGTGAACCTGAGGTCACAGTTGATGTAGCTGGTAGATCATTACCTTTTCTTGTAGATACAGGGGCGGCCAGGTCAGTGTTAAATTCGACGGTAGGTATGAAAACCACGGGTAAAACAATTTCAGCAATGGGAGTAACAGGAATAGTGCAACACTACCCTTTGAGTATACCTGCGGAGATTACGATAAGGCCTTTGCAGACCAAGCATTCCTTTTTGCTAGCTGCATCGTCTCCGACTAATCTACTTGGGAGAGATTTATTGTGTAAAATGAGGTGTGTCATATATTGTACTCCTGAGGGTGTCTTCTTGGATATTCCCGAGAATCACGTTCAGGAAGTGCAGGATATGTTAGACACCCCACATAGGCTAATGTCACACTCTGCTGTTATAGACAGGTGTCCATCAAAGGTAGAGGAAATGATTTCACGAATATCGGGATCCCTCTGGACCAAAGATGGACAAGACACTGGATTGATGGCGAATGTAGCTCCAGTAGTAGTGCAAATAAAATATGGTAGGATAGCTCCAAAAATCCCTCAGTATCCTCTGAAGCCAGAGGTGGAATTAGGAGTATACCCAGTCATAGAGCGCTTGCTACAACAGGGCATCCTAGTCAGGACGTCCAGCACTGCCAATAGTCCCATCTTCCCTGTGAAAAGGAGTGGGGGGAGGGGTTACAGGCTAGTGCAGGATCTAAGGGGGATAAACAAGATAGTTGAGAGCCAATTCCCCATAGTGCCAAATCCAGCTGTCATCCTCATGCAAATTCCCCCTACTGCAAAAATTTTCACTGTCATTGACCTCTGTTCTGCTTTCTTTTCGGTCCCTCTGCACCCTGACATTTACATACAGGGGAGTACCCTGTTTGCATTTACATACAGGGGAGTACAGTACACCTGGACTCGCCTACCCCAAGGTTTCATTGACAGCCCAAGTATTTTCTCCCAGGCTTTGCATGACTGTTTACAATCCTTTCAACCTGAGAGCGGATCAGTATTAATACAGTATGTAGATGACTTACTGCTGTGTTCTGATTCACTTGAATCGTCCTTGAAAGACACGAAACAGCTTCTGTTTCACCTTTCTAATACGGAACACAAGGTTTCAAAGGATAAGTTGCAGCTGTGCCAGACCAGGGTAAAATATTTGGGACATTGCTTGACGCAAGTACTTAGACACCTCGCCGCTGATAGAATACAGGCGATTCGCGACATGACTCAGCAACAGATCCGCACCTTTCTTGGAATGTGTGGGTACTGCCGAAACTGGATCCCAGGGTTCTCCATACTGGCTTTACCTTTGCAATAAATGGTCTCTTCGAACAAACCAGATCGGATCTTGCACACAGATGAGTCCGAACTGGCATTTGAGAGACTCAAACAGTGCCTATCACAGGCACCTGCATTAGGCATGCCAGATTATGGGAAACCCTTTGAATTGTACGGTACGGAAAGTGCTGGGTGTGCGGCAGGGGTGGTATTCATGTGACCGCCGGTCAGCTGACCGACAGTCACATGACCTCCTCCACCAGCCCGACGGGTCACTGTCCCGATGGTCGGCATGCCGACCAACAGGGACTATTTCCACTCGTGGGTGTCCACGACACCCATAGAGTGGGAATAGAACCCGTGGCGACCGCAGGTCGCCACCGAGCCCGCAGCGTGGCGAGCGCAGCGAGCCCGCAAGGGGCTTGCTGCACTCGCCCCTCCCCGCCGGGATCCCGGCGTCGGTATGCTGCCGGGATCCCGGTGTCGGTAAGCTGACCGGCGGTCAGGAGACCGCCGGTCAGCCGTACTACACCCGTGCGGCAGGTGTCCTAACCCAGAGACATTGTGATGCCAGCAGGCCGGTAGCTTACTACAGTGCACAGTTGGACACCGTAGCGCGGTCTCTCCCCACATGCTTGCGAAGTGTTGCAGCGATAGCTTTGCTAGTAAGTAAAAGCAAAGACGTAGTGTTAGGACACAACCTGACAATCCATACACCTCATGCAGTGTCAGCCTTACTGAACTCCGCCCAAACCAGACATGTCTCATCGACATGGTTTACAAAGTGGGAATTAGCACTAATGGCCCCTGTAAACATCACCATAAAGAGATGCAGCGCACTAAATCCTGCAACTTATCTGCTGGGTGTGCCTGGACAGGCACAAAGGGTGGAGTATGAGTATGATGGTTAAGGAGGATTTAGTGCAGACACTGACACGCATGATTGTATGGAATATCTGAACCAGACTTTCACTGCAAGACCTGACATTAGCGACAACCCACTGGAAGGCGTAGATTTTACTTTTTACACTGATGGTAGTTGCCACAGACAGATGGACTCAGGAGACCTGTGTACTGGATACGCAGTCGTAGATGACAGAGGTATCATAGAAGCTGAACCCCTGGGCCCACCGCACTCAGCACAAGTTGCTGAGCTGGTCGCCCTAACCAGAGCGTGTGAATTGGCCAAGGGTAAGTCAGCCAATATATATACAGATTCTAGGTATGCCTTTGGAGTAGTGCATGATTTCGGGGCCCTATGGCGCCTCAGAAATTTCATGACGGCAGCTGGCACACCTGTAGCGCATGCATCCCACATAAAAAGGCTTCTCACAGCGATACAAGAACCAGACAGAGTGGCTGTTATCAAGTGAAAGCACACACTTACAACCAAGATCCAATCTCACTTGGTAACAGCCGGGCAGACAAAGCTGCTAAATCAGCAGCCAGCACCCCCATACAAACCGATATCACATCACTGATGACATTCAACACAATCAACGCACAAAAAGTAATTGAAATGCAAAATTTGTGTTCTCCACAGGAAAAGGCGGTCTGGAGGTCAAAGGGGTATGGCCAGGAGTCCTCAGGACTCTGGACAGGTGGACAGGGTAAGCCAGTGGCCCCCAGAGCATATCTTCCAAGCTTAGCTGAGGCGGCACACGGTCTGACTCATCTGGGTAAAGAGGGTATGTGTAAGCTGGTGAGAGCCTACTGGTGTGCGCCAGGATTCTCTTCTCATGTGGGTAAGAGAGCAATGACATGTCTTACTTGCTTGAGGAAGAATATTGGAAAGTCAATACCAACAGAACCATCCCATATCCCTCCGACAGACGGCCCTTTTCAGGTAATACAAATTTATTTCATACAGTTACCACCCTGTAGGAATTTAAAATATGTGTTAGTCTGTATTGATGTGTTTTCCAATTGGGTAGAAGCATTCCCTGCTACCACAAATACTGCTACGTTCACTGCAAAGAAAATTGTGCAGGAATTTGTGTGTAGATATGGTATCCCTAGAATAATTGAAAGCGATAGGGGTACCCATTTTACAGGTGAAGTCTTTCAGGTTATGTGCAAACTGGTGGGAATTAATAGCAAGCTGCATACTCCGTACCGACCACAGGCAAATGCGAAGGTGGAGAGAGTGAACAGCACTATCATGGTAATGTCATATTCTGTCCCATATGTTCTCCCCGATGATGCCTATTTCATATGTGGGAGGAAGGCGTATAAGTGGCTTGCCCCGAACTCAGTGGGATTGTGTTATGTTGGAAGAGTGTTGCCAGAGGTCATGACCATAACCCATGATAAGATGAAAGATGTTCACCGCAGTGCTCAGGCTCCTTATACTCATACTCACTATGAACACATCGTCAAGAGACACCTCATAGAGAGGACAGAGCACGTAGCCTCTGATTTGATCCACGAATCCACCGGGATTCAATTCCTTCTCGCATTAGACATCACCCGTACTGCCAGAGGAATTATAAATTATAGGTATATCCATGCGCTAGCAAACTTGATAGATAATATCACTGAGATGTATGACGACACCTTCAGGTATACGGGTAGGGAGTTACAAGCTTACAAGACAGAACTGATCCAGCACAGGATGGTCCTCAATTATATCACAGCCGTGTTTGGTGGGTACTGTGTCACTTTGGCAACTCAATATGGTGTGAAGTGCTGCACGTATATTACAAACAGCACTGACGACCCCACAGAGATTATCGATCAAAAGATGGATGATATATTGCAGTTGAAGTGGGAGTTCCGGAGGAGACACAACCTTACCCTGACCGCTGTGGGTAATGAGCTGACCGGCTGGGTCTCATGGTTGAACCCATGAAATTGGTTCTCAGGATTAGGAGAGTGGGCTCAAAATGTTATTATGAGTGTAGGAAAGTTTCTCCTTTGTATCCTGGGAGTCGTCATAATTATTGGTTTGATATTTAGGTGTCTTCGAATTCTAACGCGGCGCAAGCACTGCACAAATTTGATGAGTTTAAGGAGCGGGGGCATTGTTACAGCAGCAGATTTAATTTACGACCCATCCATAGAGACAGTTTTATGATAAGGATTGCAAATGAATTCCATGGCCTGTTTCTTTCACCCGTTTTTCCTTTGTCTCCCCCTCTGCCCAGATACACCCATCCGGAAAAGACATCGACCATACCCAAGAATAATTATGAAAATGTTATGTGAATGTATTTTAGATATGTGTCTTATCTTCATCTCTACAACCTTCAGTTAATGACACACATAGTCGACAGGTGATATCCACATATACTAGCACTCACATATGTTCCCCCTCCATGTATCATCAACTAAATGTGCACCCCATTTGTTGGAACAAGAAGCCGAAAAGAGCTCGGTAGTGTTTGTTGGCCCACTTACAGACCCTTAATACGGGATAAGAAGGATTTAACGTATACTTCGCAATACCTCGAAGCTTATCTAGAACATATACGGCACGATGATACATGCCCCTCAGACATGGATTCATACATACATGCTTTTTACTATCCCACTAGTTCATACATTTCCCGCCTACAACTCTCCTCCTACCAACCAATCGTCTGTAGATATTGTATTGATATTTTTCTGTTTAGTGTTTAGATAGTGGCAGTTATTGTTGACTGCCAAAGGGTGGACTGTCAAAGTAGAAAAATATTGCAGAACACACAGCACGTATAAAATACACACACATGCCCACTGCGCGTGCACTTGTTCCGCCGTGCGTGCACATATCCGCAATTTGCGTATGGTCGCTCCCGCGGTCCTGCGCGTGGTATGGGTATTTACGGTGGAGTTTGTGAACGCATGGAGGGCTATCAAAACATTACATATTTAATTCCAAATAGTGCATATTGTACACATAGTCCCCCTGCACCACATCAGCAAGTATCAACAGTTTAAATGATTCTAGAACAAGGGAATTCACCTTTGCATGATAGGAGGGGACAGACTAAGGTTATAAGGTGGTTGTAACGAACCGATCTCTCACCTCTGCGGGTTCTGGGGTCCATCCGTTGCTGGTGCGGTTGCTCGCGGTGCTGTGCGGCCGTGTGGGGACGCGGTGTGGTCAGTGGCACAGGTGATGCAGGAGCTGGGAGTGCGGGGACCAAATGGCCAAAGGCACCGCTGTGTGTATGCAGTATAGGAGGCAGCCATGTTGGAGACCAAATGAGCACTAGAGAGCACTTGTGAAACACCTGTGGGTAAGTGTTAGCCAATCCCGTGCTTGTGCTGCCTTTAAATAGACTGGGGTTATGTTACTCTGAGCCAGTGCTTTGTTGTATCTACTCTATGCCCTAGCTCTGTGCTTTCTCCGTGCATTCCCGTGTGATTCCCATGGTCCAGATATCGCCTCCACTCCCAGAGGTCTGCCTGCATCCTTCACTGCTAAAGATCCACCAGCTCCCTGCTGTGCTGTCAGTCAATCACTCTCCCAGTGGCAAACAAGTGGATTTCCAGAGTCTTGTGAGAGGTTACCCTGTCTGTCTGCTTCAATCACACAGCCTTTGGAGGATTCTACTAAAATCAGCTGTTCGTTTGTTCTGCTCTAAACTTAACCCATTCATCACCATTGTCGTCTGCTGCAGTTTCACAGTGCTGTGTTATCTTCAGAACTCGCAAGTAACCCATTTCAGTATTGTATTTTCTTTGTTGCTGCAATCAAGGACAATTCTTCACAGCCGCTCAGTTTAATCTCTAAACTTCAGTACAAGTCTCTACAGTTACTCATTTATGTCTGCATTATCCAGGTAAACACTCTTTACAGTCTGGCATCAAATATTGTTTCTTTTGGACAATTCATCATTCATTCACAAGCCTGTTTAAAACTCAGTTTTATGAACATTTCCTCAATGTATCTTTAAGACTGTTCCTGCTTATCATTCTACCACTCTATGCAATACGTCAGTTTATATATGGTGATTAATAATTTGTCATTTAACTCCTTACTGGAATTGTTGCCTTTAATAAATATATGAAACTGAACTTTCTTCGTCCTCCCTGCTTTCATCATACCCCAGCACCTACACCTTTGGTTGGTCCAGGGTTAATGGATTCACAAAAACACTCGGCCCTGACAGTAAGCACTGGCCACATGGATCCGTCGGGTGACCAATTCGCAGGAGGCAGTGCTACGACAAACATCCTTTCCCATCTGGAAAATCAGGAGTCTATACAGACACAAATAGTTCAGTTTATGCAAACTATGGCAGATCGTTTGGAAGTTCTTCATACGGCTATAAAGACATCTCAAGTCCAAGTTCCAACTCCGGTCGTTTCGGCTACCACAACGGTTTCTCCTGTGACGTTGCCTATGTCCCGTTTGCAGTTACCCTTTCCAAGTAAGTTTGACGGGACCCCAAAGCTTTGCAGAGGATTTCTGAACCAATGCGAGATCCAGTTCGAACTGTTGTCCGCTAGTTTTCCATCAGCCCATTCTAAGGTCGCATATATTATTGCCCTCCTGTCCGGTCAGGCCCTGGAGTGGGCGTCGCCACTGTGGGAGAGGGGAGATTCTATTCTCTCTAATTACAAAGAGTTCGTATCATCCTTCCGGAAAATCTTCGATGAACCAGGCAGAACCACCTCAGCATCTTTGGAGATCCTCCGTCTACGTCAAGGTTTACGTCCTGTCAGTAAATATATTATTCAGTCTCGCACGTTGTCTTCAGAGTTAAACTGGAATGAGGAGGCCCTGGTCGCGGCGTTTTGGAATGAACTTTCAGAAAAAATCAAGGATGATTTAACCATTCGGGATGTGCCAACTAAGCTGGATGAATTGATTTCTATCTGTAATAAACTCGATCTACGCTACAGAGAGCGATGTTTAGAGAAATCCAAGGCAGAGCGACCTAGTCCGCGCTATCATCCTAGACCTCGACAAGATTCTTCATCTCAGTCTCCTGTAAGGACAGAAGAACCTATGCAGATCGGGCGCTCTCGCCTCACAGAGGAGGAACGAATTCGTCGTCGACAGGGTAACCTCTGCATGTACTGCGAGTCCTCCGAACATTTAGTTAAGTCTTGCAAACTCCGTCCGGGAAACTCTCGCTCCTAGCTTATTCAAGAGAGGTTAAGCTAGGAGTTACTTTGGAATCGCGTTTTGGGAAAGAGCCGACGTTGCCTATTCGTTTAGAAGTTCCAAGTTCTACAGTTAAAGTTTCAGCTCTCCTAGATTCCGGTGCAGCCGAGAACTTCATCACCTCAGCCTTTGTCATACGATCTAAAGTTCAAACCATGCCTCTGGAGTAGCAGTTGCTGTTACTGCAGTGGATGGAAGTCGAATTCCAGACGGCATAATTACTCATCGAACCGTATGTCTCAAGATGAAAGTAGGTGTGCTCCATTCCGAATTTATTTCCTTCTTCGTGATTCCCAAAGCCTCTCATGATGTGATACTTGGATTACCTTGGCTACAGAAACATAATCCACAATTTAATTGTCAAACCATGGAAATTCTTTCGTGGGGTGAATCCTGTACCAAGGACTGTTTAGCTTCAATTATACCCCTCCGGTCAGTTAGTCTTCCCGAGTTACCCTCAGTCTATCAATCTTTTGTGGATGTCTTCAGTAAACAAGCGGCAGACTCCTTACCCCCTCATCGCGAATGGGACTGCCCAATCGTTTTGGTGCCGGGCAAAACACCTCCTAGGGGGCGAATTTATCCGCTGTCCATCCCAGAGACTCAAGCTATGTCTGATTATATACAAGAGAATTTAACCAAAGGATTTATCAGACCATCTTCTTCACCTGCAGGAGCCGGATTCTTCTTCGTTAAGAAGAAAGATGGTGGGTTACGGCCATGCATAGATTACCGTGGACTTGAGATCACTGTGAAAAACAAGTACCCATTACCGTTAATTCCAGAATTATTTGACCGGGTAAAGGGAGCTACTGTGTTTACAAAATTAGATCTTCGTGGGGCCTACAATTTAATCCACATCCGTGCAGGGGACGAATGGAAGACTGCCTTTAATACCCGGGATGGGCATTACGAATACCTTGTAATGCCTTTTGGTCTTTGTAATGTGCCTGCAGTTTTCCAAAACTATGTGAATGAACTTTTTTGTGATCTTCTCTACAAGTGTTTAGTAGTGTACTTGGATGATATCTTAATATTCTCCAAGGATCTGAAGTCCCACCGTCACCAAGTTAAAGAGGTACTGACACGTCTGAGGAAAAATCGACTATATTGTAAGTTGGAGAAGTGTACTTTTGAAGTATCTTCTATACCGTTCCTTGGTTACATAATTTCCGGATCAGAGCTATGTATGGATCCTGTAAAGGTACAAGCTATCCGAGACTGGTCCACTCCTACGACTCTCAAGGGGATTCAGCGATTCCTTGGCTTTGCTAATTTTTATAGGAGATTCATTAAGAATTACTCTACGTTGGCCACTCCCATCACAGCCCTGACTCGAAAGGGAGCAAATCCTATGAACTGGTCTTTTGAAGCAATCAAAGCCTTCTCTGATTTAAAACAAGCCTTTGTGTCAGCCCCCATTCTTCGACAGCCAGATTTGAACCGTCCCTTTCTACTGGAGGTGGACGCATCTACGGAAGCAGTGGGAGCTGTGTTGTCACAAGTCTTTGAAGATAAAAAAAGTCCATCCCTGCGGATATTTCTCCCGTAAGTTCCTACCGGCCGAACGTAATTATGCAATTGGGGAGCAGGAATTACTTGCCATCAAGTTGGCATTTGAGGAGTGGAGATACCTTCTAGAGGGAGCACAACACCCCATTACAGTATATACTGATCATAAGAATCTTCTATATCTGCAGTCGGCTCAGTGTTTGAATCCACGACAAGCTCGATGGGCTCTTTTCTTCACACGATTTAATTTTAAGCTCACCTATCGTCCAGGGTCTCAGAACAAAAAGGCAGATGCCCTTTCTCGGTCCTTCAATTCTTCTGAATTAAATGATGTTACCACGAATCAAGCCATTGTGAGTCCTATGTCCTTTTTAATGACTCGAACTTCTCCGGTCCCGGTTCCTCCACCTGGCAAAACCTTTGTCGCCACAAATCTTCGAAAACGACTGCTTACTTGGGCTCACTCTTCATCCTTCATGGGTCATCCTGGGGTTCTAAAGACTCTCAAATTTATTCAACAGTCTTACTGGTGGCCACGTCTTAAAGCCGATGTTCAAGAGTTTATAGCAGCATGTCCTAAATGTGCCCAACATAAGAGTCCAAGGGGTTCTCCGCCAGGTTTGTTACATCCATTATCTATACCCAAACAACCGTGGACTCATATCTCAATGGATTACGTGTCCGATTTACCTCCATCAAAAGGGCGGAATACCATTTGGGTGATAGTGGATCGATTTTCGAAAATGGCGCATTTCATTCCATTAATTGGATTACTATCAGCCCCTTCACTAGCCAGATTGTTCATTTCTGACATCTTCAAGTTGCATGGCCTTCCTCGAGAGATCATCTCTGATCGGGGAACACAGTTTGTAGCCAAGTTTTGGAGGTCGCTTTGTTCATCTTTAAACATTAAGTTGAATTTTTCTTCGGCATATCATCCTCAGACAGATGGACAAACTGAGAGAGTAAATCAAGATCTTGAAACCTTTCTCCGGCTATACATATCGTCCTCACAGGATGATTGGGTTGACTACCTTCCATTGGCAGAATTCGCTCATAAAAATCTCTTTCATTCGTCTTCAGAATCTACGCTGTTTTATACTAACTTTGGTTTTCATCCTCGTGTGCCAGAGTTCCATCCGTTGCCAGCCCTAGAGGTTCCAGCAGCAGATCAAGAGCTTCAACGTTTGTCTAAAATCTGGAGTTGTGTGCGCAAGTCGTTGATCAAATCTACTGCTCGTTATAAATCTTTCGCAGATAGAAAACGTAAGGCTGTACCAAACTACAAGGCAGGAGACCAAGTTTGGATTTCTACTCGCAATCTTAAGTTCAAAGTTCCTTCTAAGAAGTTTGCTCCCAAGTTTATTGGCCCATTTCCCATTGTAAAGGTACTCAATCCTGTGTCGTACAAAGTCAAGTTGCCACGTCTTTGAAAATTCCTAATGCCTTTCATACATCGTTGTTGAAACCTTTGATTATCAATAAGTTTCGTACTACCCTGTCCAAACCTCCTAAAGTTCACTCTTTGCAGGATGAGGAATTTGAGGTTAAGGAGATTGTGGACTTACGTCGCCGATATGGACGTCTGCAGTTTTTGGTCGATTGGAAGGGTTATGGTCCGGAGGAGAGGTCCTGGGTTTTTGCCGAAGATGTTCATGCTCCAAGACTGGTACAGAAATTCTATTCCAAGAATCCTGATAAAGCTCAAAGGTGTCCGGAGTCCACCTTTAAAGGGGGGGGGGTACTGTCACGAACCGATCTCTCACCTCTGCGGGTTCTGGGGTCCATCCGTTGCCGGTGCGGTTGCTCGCGGTGCTGTGCGGCCGTGTGGGGACGCGGTGTGGTCAGTGGCACAGGTGATGCAGGATCTGGGAGCTGGGAGTGCGGGGACCAAATGGCCAAAGGCACCGCTGTGTGTCTGCAGTATAGGAGGCGGCCATGTTGGAGACCAAATGAGCACTTGTGAAACACCTGTAGGTAAGTGTTAGCCAATCCCGTGCTTGTGCTGCCTTTAAGTAGACTGGGATTATGTTACTCTGAGCCAGTGCTTTGTTGTATCTACTCTATGCCCTAGCTCTGTGCTCTCTCTCCGTGCATTCCCGTGTGATTCCCGTGGTCCAGATATCGCCTCCACTCCCAGAGGTCTGCCTGCATCCTTCACTGCTAAAGATCCACCAGCTTCCTGCTGTGCTGTCAGTCAATCACTCTCCCAGTGGCAAACAAGTGGATTTCCAGAGTCTTGTGAGAGGTTACCCTGTCTGCCTGCTTCAATCACACAGCCTTTGGAGGATTCTACTAAAATCAGCTGTTCGTTTGTTCTGCTCTAAACTTAACCCATTCATCACCATTGTCGTCTGCTGCAGTTTCACAGTGCTGTGTTTTCTTCAGAACTCGCAAGTAACCCATTTCAGTATTGTATTTTCTTTTGTTGCTGCAATCAAGGACAATTCTTCACAGCCTCTCAGTTTAATCTCTAAGCTTCAGTACAAGTCTCTACAGTTACTCATTTATGTCTGCATTATCCAGTTAAACACTCTTTACAGTCTGGCATCAAATATTGTTTCTTTTGGACAATTCATCATTCATTCACAAGCCTGTTTAAAACTCAGTTTTATGAACATTTCCTCAATGTATCTTTAAGACTGTTCCTGCTTATCATTCTACCACTCTATGCAATACGTCAGTTTATATATGGTGATTAATAATTTGTCATTTAACTCCTTACTGGAATTGTTGCCTTTAATAAATATATGAAACGGAACTTTCTTCGTCCGCCCTGCTTTCATCATACCCCAGCACCTACACCTTTGGTTGGTCCAGGGTTAATGGATTCACAAAAACACTCGGCCCTGACAGTGGTGTCTGATATCCAGCTGTAGGGTATTTTAAGGGTAACATTCCGGTGTTGGTTTGAGGAAGATTGCATGTTCCTGTGGATAGTTATGTGCAGAAGCAGAATATAGATATAAACTGTATTTACTGTTTATTATGTATGCGGCGGGAATACAGAGGAGACCACCCACAAGAACAGTTGAGAAAGACATCGCCCACCTTTTCAAATCAACCTATGACCTCTCCTGTACTGTAAAGATGCATCCCTGTGTCCAATGGACAAAGGGATTACAGTATCATTTGTATTGCTTTTGGAAGTATTGTATAAAAAGCCTGTTGCTGCCTGGCCGGACACACAAGACTCTCAACGCTATCTACCTGATAGCGTAGAACCGGACCGGGAAGCGCATGCGAATATTGTCACGTATGTACATTGACTGTGGCCATTTACTCTGTTGTATTGTAGTGCATAATTTGTATTGTTAACCCCCTTTCAGAAATATTACTCTGTGGTGTCGGAACCCAGTGATTAACTACAAATCGGTGTTGTGTCCTCTTTTCCCTGCTAGGGTTTAAAGTGTATTACATTGCCTAACTGTATAAGGTTTAAAAGTGTATTAATTGAGTGTGTACGCACTGCGTGTACTTTGTACCCCCAGCGCGGCGTTTGTACGCAGAGTCCGTACATAGTACGGGACTCATTACGCAAATAGCGTAAAAGGTACGTAGAGTTCATATTAAGTTTAGCGGCCACAGCGGCTCCATGGTAAAAGTGTGTTTAAAGGTATAGCTTTATGTTTTAAGATAATATCGACATTATCACACCTTATCACTATTGTTAGATTATTTACAAATATTGGACCCCTGGCAATTCTTATATCCTGACTCTAGAGAATATTCCTTCTTCTCTCATCCACATAAGTTGTTTTCCCGATTATACTATTGGTTGATATCAGACTTGTTAATTCATAGAGTTGAAGATTCAACTATAGCTAACATTCTTCTATCTGACCACGCCCCTATTACCCTGACGCTTACCCTGACAGCACCCCGCACATACTCCCGTAATTGGCGCTTTCTAGATTACCTAACCTCCTCTGAAGATTTTAAACTTTACTTGACACACTCTTTCTCTAACTATGCCCATGACAATAGTGTACATTCTGATGATATAAATCTTTTTTGGCAGACTTCGAAACCGGTTCTCAGGGGTCACATAATACCATATGTCGCCACTAAAAAAAACGATTTCAGGAAAGATTGACTCATGCGACCTGTAAAGTTGCTTCATCATACTCTGAATTATTAACTGACCCTTCTGAATCTAATAGATTGTTATATAAAGATGGATGCTAAGCCGGTCCATGATACCCTTTGTGCTGAGCAGGTTAAGTTGTTCCTGTCGTTTCAGTCTAACAATTTTTGTTGGGGTAATCGCCCCGGAAAATTAGTGAACGCCTCCACTGCTTCTAAATACATTTCATCTGTTCGAACCACTCAGGGAATGCTAACACTAGCCCAAGATAAAATTAATGACACTTTTCTTGAATTTTTTGAAAATTTATACACTGCAACCCCTGACCCACCCACTAAGGGCATAGACTTTTTACTTCAGGCGGACCTTCCTAGTCTCAATGATGATGATAGTTAAACTCTCACTGCTCCCATTACTGATGCGGAGTTGGAGTCTGTTATAAATCCCTCCCCAATGGGAAATCCCTGGGACCAGATGGCCTATCTGCCACATATTATAAACTTCTATCCCCACACCTACAAGAATATCTGTGCAAACTTTATAACTCTATTCTTGCAGGTCGCAAAGCCCCACCTGATTTCAATACAGCTAGGGTTATAGTCCTACCCAAACCTATTAAAGACCCCACTTTGGATTCCTCTTATAGACCATTCTCTCTCTTGACCAAGATTTCAAGATTTTCACAAAGATTATTGCTTCCCGCCTTCAGTTGGTTTTGCCCAAATTGTTATACCCTGCCCAGACAGGTTTCTTATGCAAGAGACATTCAGTCCATAACGTCCGCTCTTTATTGGCGGCCATGATTAAAACTCACAGTTCACTGGAGACAGGAAACATAGTTTTAAGTCGTGACCCCGATAAGGCCTTTGATACGGTCTCCTGGGCTCATATTGGTAGGATCCTTCAACACCAGAAATTTGGCCCTGACTTCTTACTTGTATTTCGCACTCTTTATCAGCACCCACTGGCTTTTTTGACAATTAACGCCCATAACTCCCGTTACTTTGCACTACATCGAGGTACTAGACAGGGTTGCCCTTATCTCCACTTTTATTTAATCTGGCGTTAGACCCTCTCTTTCGACATTTTCTAAAGGAACATAGATGGCATGGCATTAAATTGGCCCATTTAGAACTTACATTTTCAGCGTTCGCTGATGATATTCTGCTCTATTTTAGTAACCCTCATGTGGTGTTACCACACTTACTCTCCATTTTGGATTCTTTTGAATCAGTATCTGCTTTCAAAATTAATTATTCAAAAACAGAAGCCTTGGCCTTCTTTTCCTCTGCTAAAACAGGGTGGGGTACCTCCTTTCCATTTCACTGAGCAACTGACGACTGTGTTACCTATTTAGGTATCAAAATTCCTAGTCACCCTTCCAAATTATACTCCCTCAATTTTTCCCCATTACTTGCTAGAACTTAAGGGGGGTACACACGGAGAGATCCGTGCTTAAAATCTAAGCAATCTTGCTAGATTGCTTAGATTTTAAGCACGGATCTGCCGTGTGTATGCCCCCCAGCGATAGCGATGCGCGGCCCCGCGCATCGCTATCGCCGGTGCTAGATTGAGCCTGCATGCAGGCTCAATCTAGCGGGTCGCTCACTTCACCGTTGTGTGAAGTGAGCGGCCCCCCGTCGGCTTTCCCCCTCGCTCAGCACATCGCGCTGAGCTGAGCGGGGTGAGAGATGTGTGCTGAGCGGTCTGTGTTAAGATCGCTCAGCACACATCTCTCCCGTGAGTACCCCCCTTTACATGGACTTCTCTCAATGGGCTCATCTTCCTTTGATGTACACATGTCGTTGTCACTTGTTTAAAATGATCAGCTTCCCACGTTTCCTATATGTATTGCAAATGCTTCCGTTGATCCCACCCAAGAGTACATTTGCCAAAATGGACAAGGCATTGACCTAATTTATTTGGGCGGGTAAATGTCCATGATTTTCATTATTCAAATTATTGCGCCAACCAAGATCCCTTTGTGGCCTTAATCTATCGTGTTTGCGTACTTACACAATGGCAGCTAACTACAGAGTGGCTTTGGACTGGATCAACGGACGTAATGTATATGCTAACTTACAATTAGAACAAACCTTTGTACCTACTTGGAACCTGGTAACCTTATTACATACCTCACACCACACTCCATGCCTGACTTTATAAAAGATAACATCCTATTGTCATCTACGTGTATAGATTGGAGGACGATGCATTCTAAACTTAAATCTTATTATTATTATTATCCTTTATTTATATGGCGCCACAAGGGTTCCGCAGCGCCCAATTACAGAGTACATAAACAAATAAAATAAACAGGAAAACAGCAACTTACAGTTGATGACAGTATAGGACAAGTACGGGGTAAATAAACATAGTTACAGCAGCAGATGACACTGGAATAAGTATCAGGTGGCAGAAGACTGCTGGATTTGGTGCAGTTGAAGATTATTAAAGTAAGAAAAAAGAAAAGCACATGAGGGAAGAGAGCCCTGCTCATGAGAGCTTACATTCTAAAGGGGAGGGGCAGACAGACAGGGGTGACACAGACGGGGTACATAGAGAGCGTGAAACAGAGGGTTAGGGTGAGATTTGGCTGGGTTTGGTGAAGAAGTGGGTCTTGAGAGTTTGTTTGAAGTTTTGTAGAGAGGTGGAGAGTCTGAGGGGGAGAGGTAGGGAATTCCAGAGAAGTGGTGCAGCATGTGAAAAATCTTGGAGGTAGGAGTGGGAGGAAGTTATCCGTAGGCAGGAGAGTCGGCGTGCATTAGCAGAGCAAAGAAGATGGGTGGGAGTGTAAAGGGAGATAAGGTCAGAGATGTAGATGGGAGAGGAGTGGGTGAGGGCTTTGTAAGCGAGTGTGAGAAGCTTGAAATGGATTCTGAAAGGGGAGGGGAGCCAGTGAATGTCTAGTAAGAGAGGAGAGGTGGACATAGTGCGTTTGGTGAGGAAAATGAGCCGGGCAGCAGCATTGAGGATAGAATGGAGTGGAGAGAGGTATTTGTCAGGAATGCCAGTCAGGAGGAGATTACAGTAGTCCAGTCTGGAGATGACTAGTGAGTGGATAAGGGTCTTAGTAGCATCCTGGGTCAGAAAGGGTCTGATCCTGGAAATATTTTTTAGATGAAAACGGCAGGTTTGTGAGAGGTGCTGAATGTGTGGTTTGAAGGAGAGGGAGGAGTCAAGGATTACTCCAAGACAGCGCACTTGGGGGCTAGAGGAGATAGTAGTGCCATCAATAGATAATGAGATTGTAGGAGGTGAGGTTATGCGGGAGGAGGAAAGATGATCAGCTCGGTCTTAGACATGTTAAGTTTAAGAAAGCGTTGGGACATCTAGGAAGAGGTAGCAGAGAGACAGTTGGAGATATGAGTGAGGAGAGCAGGGGAGAGGTCTGGAGAGGAAAGATAGATTTGGGTGTCATCAGCATAGAGATGATATTGGAACCAAAAGAACTAATGAGCTTACCTAGTGAGGACGTCTAGAGATAGAAGAGAAGAGGACCAAGGGCAGAACCTTGGGGTACACCCACAGTTAGTGGAAGTGAGGGGGAGGTGGAGTCATGAGAGGAGACAGAGAATAAACGGTCAGAGAGGTAGGAAGACAGCCAAGAGAGGGCAGTGTCACGCAGACCAATGGAGTGAAGGATTTGCAGTAGGAGAGGATGGTCCACAGTGTCAAAAGCAGCAGAGAGATCAAGTAGAATAAGTAGAGAGTAGTGTCCCTTAGATTTAGCAGTATGGAGGTCATTGCATACTTTTGTAAGGGCAGTTTCAGTGGAGTGGAGAGGACGGAAGCCAGACTGGAATGGGTCAAGTAGTGAGTGTGAGGAAAGAAAGGAAGTAAGGCGGTTGTAGACAATACGCTCAAGGAGTTTGGAGGCAAAAGGGAGGCGAGAGATGGGTCGGTAGTTGGAGAGAGTGTTTGGATCAAGGGTATATCTTTATTTTTACCTCTTTGGGGTAATCCCAACTTTGAACCGCATAACACCACAAATTTTTCATTCATGGTATAAAGGGTGCCTTAAGTATGTTTATAATTTTTTACTCAAAGAGGATTTAGTCTTGCTCACGCACTCCAAGATTATGGAACGTTTTCCATCTTCATTGATCCCCTTATTCCCTTTCTTACAAGCCAGTAGTTATGTACAGAGGGTTTTGTCCACTTTAACCATGACTGATATGACTAATACTCTAGATGGAACATTACGCCGCGACCCGGGTGGACATTTCTCAACTGCTTTTATACACACCCACTCACGACCCTTACTTAATCTGGACTCTGGTAATGTGGGTTTATTGCGATGGAATCTAGAATTTCTAGACCTCACACTAAAGACCATTCTGGATGCTAATATATATTTAGACAAGACACTAGGATCCACCACATATATGGAGATGCATCAGAAAATACTACATAGGGCCTATGTTACGCCTAAATGTAGATTTGCATTTGGGCTGCCCCTACGTCTCATTGTTTTAAATGTAACTCGTAACTATTATTAATATGGATCCGTACCAGTTGAGAAGATTATTGATGCAAAGATAAGTTTAGTAAAATTGTACAATAACCATCATATGAACGGTTATTTGATAAATTCTAAACAGTATTTGATTGACCCTTTTCGGGAACACTCCTTTGTAATATGGATATAATGAAAATGAAAGTAAATATGTATGTGTTGATAAAAATTAACCTTTATTAGCTCTTAAGTAAAAAACTATTCATTGGGATCAATGAACATCTACAATACCAATATTAAAAACTTGATTGCCTTTTTAACAAATAAGGTTCAAGATGTAATAACAGGTGAAAATATCAAAGAGAAAGATATACTTGGTTCCTATATATAAATATCAAGGTATCCAAATAATCACTGGATGTGCTTAGGATATAGCTTGGAAATTCTGACACTTCTATAGGTAGAGCGCTTTAAAATTCTAGCACTTCTATAGATAGAGCCTCAGGTTGGGCAATAAGATCAGTAGAGAAGAAATGATAGTCTCCTTGGAAAATGGCCCACTGCACCTGGTATTCTCAGGCGGTTTCCCTTCCAAGTACTAACCAGGCCTTACCTGCTTAGCTTCCGAGATCGGACAGGATTGGGCGTATTCAGGATAGTATGGTCGTGGGCCGTTTGTATCAGGAAAGAAAGAGGTGGATAGGTCACTTCTGTTTTCCGTACTCAACAACAGATCAGGTTTTATAGGGACCATGATCGTGTTTTTCCAGGTGAGAGAGTGTAAGAGTGAGCACTTATGCTGTCTGTTGTGACAATTTGTTGTTCACTGGTTTGAGCTTAATGCCCAACCAGAGTAACTGTCAACCAGATGAGAGAGTGTGAATTGCAAAGTGGTAGAAAGAATCTGCTATTCATAAATGCAAAAAATCTATGGATTACAGTATTACAGTACAGTATTATAGATAGGCACCAAGGTTGTAACTAGAACTTTGTGGGCCCCCGTAACAGAATCTTGAAAGGGTGGCAGGGAAGGGATAGGGAGACGCGGGGCTGCAGGGAGGGGATAGAGAGATGCGGGGCTGCAGGGAGGGGATAGGGAGATGCGGGGCTGCAGGGAGGGGATAGGGAGACGCGTGTTGTAGGGAGGGGATAGGGAGATGCGGGGCTGCAGGGAGGGGATAGGGAGACGCGGGGCGGCAGGGAGGGGATAGGGAGATGCAGGATGATAGTAAGACGCGGGGCTGCAGGGAGGGGATAGGGAGACGCGGGGCGGCAGGAAGGGGATAGGGAGATGCAGGATGATAGTAAGACGCGGGGCTGCAGGGAGGGGATAGGGAGACGCGGGGCGGCAGGGAGGTGATAAGGAGAAGCAGACACACTGGGGGAAATTGAAATGTTTGAAAAGTCGGTTGGGTGTCTGTTTTTTCCTGTCTATTAGATAGGAAAAAACAGACAGCCAACTCACTTTTCAAACATTTGAATTCCCCCTAGTGGGTGATATTCTTGTACAACTTATTGTGGGGTGGTATTTAGGTTGCCGGCTGTTGGGATCCCGGCGCACAGTATACTGGCACGGGAATCCCGAAACCCGGCATATCAACACCTTTTCTCCCTCTTGGGGGTCCACGACACACCTGGAGGGAGAATAGATAGCGTGGCCACAGCGCGGCGAGCACGCAAGGGGCTCATTTGCGCTCGCCCAGCTCTCGGTATGCCGGTGGACAGGATTCCTTATTATGCTGTGCCTGCAGCATTTTTCCTGGGTCATGTGTGCCTGACAAAAGTCCCCTCCCTGCCAGTAAAGAAGCTGAGGAAGGAGAAAAGGGGGGAGTGTAGTGGGTGGACTCCGAGGGCAGAGACATAGTGAGCAACATAGTAGAGACACTGATACTGTACTGATTCTCTAAGGCAGTGTGCTGAGCTTGATCCTAGTCCTGTGGGAACTATTAAAATAGGTGAGCTCTAGTGGACGTGACCAGCGGCAGAAGTGGTGACAACTCATGCACATCACTGGGGGGTGTTACTGTGTGTGCCCGCAGGAGCAGAGTTCTAACCTGCACAGCGGTGCATTCTCGCCTTTCGAATGCAGTAGACCTCACCATCAGCAGTGTCAGCCCTCTGCCCATTCTATCCTCATCTTGGGGTTTCCGGCAGCAGTAATGATGCTAATGTTAGGGGGAGGGATCATTGATGGTAGCCAGAGGGGAGAACTTGAAGTGCTGTCTAGGGCACAGGCGGGGATAAAAGGGCTGCAATCCTTACTAATGACGCCTCTGAATCTGACTCTCCTCCGTATAATGCCGACAGCCCTGCCCCTGCTCCATGTCTCTAACAGAAAAAGATGGAGCTGGGGGTATGAGAGAGCAGGTCAGGAGACGGGCACCACACAGGGTGAGTCATTCACTTGTAAACAAGCGCAAGGCATGTTAGCGCTGACGCCTAGGATGCCTGTTAGGCTGTCTGTGTGGCGCCCGTCTCCTGACTTGCTCTCTCATACCCGCAGCTCTATTTCTGTTAGAGACATGGAGCAAGGAAACCAATACACTGCCGTTGGTGAGGTGAGTGACGGCTGTGGCACGCTAGACACTGGCCGCGGCCGCCCCTGGACTTACCTAGAAAAACATTATGTTTTTAGTAAAACAGATCTAAGTGGAGCATGCCACCCTCCAGTGGCCAGTGTCTGTAGGCAGCTGCCTAATGGTGGCGCCGGCCCTGGGTGCTAACTCCGGTGCTTTTATATGCATCAAAACTAATGAGCACCCGAATTGTTCCACCTATTGGTATAGACATCCAGCGGGGAGCTCGCAAAACAATTGACTTGCCACCATAGTGTCCACCTAAAGTTGTTGTGCCAAATGCTCTATCAAATTAACATGCCACTTATATTATGTGTTTGCAGATCCTTCTAGGCTACTGCATAATCTGTAATTGTCAGAATCCCTACTTGCTCTGATGTCATAAAGAGCTGTAACCACATGTTACATAAAGGTGTAAACTTAGGGGAAATTAGGCATAATGCACTCAAATACAAAATAGTACTTCTGCGATTACTAAATTGGACAGGTCCCATAATGGCTCTGTCAGTCCTGTGCCAGTGAACCTCCCTTCTGCTTGGCTAAATAAATGCCAACAAACCCTAGAGACAACAGGATGCAACAGGGCTGCCATCAGAAACTGTGGGGCCCGGGACTGACAGAATAGACAGGGCCCCTCCCTTCCAAAAAAATATTCTGCCACACTGCTCCACCTCTATGTGATGTCATGCATTCTGATGTTACACATAGGTGGAGTGTTGCGGACCTTCAGGAACAGTTTACAGAGATCTGATGCACAGATTAGGTTTGTTTTAAGAAGTCCTCCCTGCACATCAGACTGCTGTTGATTCACAGACTGGTGCAGCTCTACAGGTATTGGTGGCAGTAGCCAGGGGTGGGCCCCTTTTTCCGTAAGGGCCCGGGACACCAGTCCCCACAGTCCCCCCTGATGGCTGTCCTGGGATGCAATGTAATCTGGGGAAGAATGTTAGTAACAAAGATTCACCAAGAACGTCATTCATGAAGCAGTGAAAAGTGTGGAGTAGTGAGTCAGTGGAGAAGTTGCCCATGGCAACCAATCAGCATTGAAATAACATTTATAATTTGCATACTATACAATTGTACGGAGCAGCTAATTGGTTGCCATGGGCAACTTCTCCACAGGTTCACTTCTCCACTCTTTTCACTGCTTCATGAATGGACCCCAATGTCTTGTATGTAATCAAGCCATATACCTGTAGAGGAGAGCACTCTGCTGTTTCCTCATTACTGTCGTGTCCCCGGGTCTAACATCACAGCGACCTCCAACCCAATACATTATTGCGCAGTGCGACTTTTCTGCTCCTCTTCCTTCTATGCCCTCTGTGAGACATCGATATGGGTGGGACTGCAAAGTGGGCAATCATACTGCAAACAAAAAGCACAAGGGGAGGCAACTATCAGATCTGACTCGTTGAGGGGGGTGGCTTGAAGCAGTGCCAGGTCACATATCCAGGACGTTTCCCAGCACCCAACATGGAGCAACCAACGTGAAGGAGAAGCTGATGTTCAAGACGGCTAAAATGCAGGTGAAAGTGCTGGTGAGTAGCTGATGGGACTGGGCAAAGGGGGCACAGGGCTGGCCCATTTCTTTCAGGTCAGGCTGTAATAAGGTATCCAACCAATGGACTTGAGCTGAAGTGGCAAAGCCCACTGAAGGAAGAAGGCGTGGAAGTAATTTGTGGTTTCTTCCTATGGACTCCCCGGACAGGAAGAGACATTGGGCTAGATGCATCATCGCTTGGAAAGTGATAAAATGGAAAGTGAAAAAGTGCCAGCCAATCAGCTCCTAACTGCCATTTTTCAAACATAGCCTGTGATATGGCAGTTAGGAGCTGATTGGCTGGTACTTTTTCACTCTTGATTTTATCACTTTCGAAGCGATGATGCATCTAGCCCCCTATCTGTGACAACTGGACACTATATAACTGTTACAAAGACTGGAACCTCAGTAACTGTGATTGGCAGACATTAACTGTGAAGACTGTGAGCTAGATAACTGTGGCAAGACGATAATGATTGTGGAGACTGGGGACTTGTCAACAGTGGCTTGTAAACAATAACTGTGGAAACTGAGAACTTGGTAACGGCTTGTAGATATCAACTGAGAAGACTGGATACTTGGAAATTGTGAATGGAAGACACAGACTGAGAGAACTGAATACTTGGAAATTGTGAATGAAAGACTCAGACTGTGAGAATTGGATTCTTGGGAAATGTAGCTGAAAGGCTTGGACTGTAAACTCTGGATACTTGGCAAACGTAACTGAAAGACTTGGACTGTGTACTCTGTATACTTGATAAACGTAACTGAAAGACTTGGATTGTGAACTCTGGATACTTGGACAACATGACTGAAAGACTTTGACTGTGAACTCTGCATATTTTGAAAACGTGACTGGAAGAGTTGGATCGTGGAAACTGAATACTGTGCAACTGAGCAGAGAACCGAAGGAATCACCAGCAGCTCCGGATATCCCACAGCTTCCACCTGGCAAGCTGGCAGCCGCAGGAGGCAATGCCGGTACCAAACTCAGAACCAGAGCACAGAGGATAGTGGAGTCAGAGGCGGAACTACCGCCAGTGCAACCAGTGCGTTGCACTGGGGCCCGCCACTGTCCAGGGGCCCAAAGCATGTAATGAGTCAAACTGACTCATTACATGCCGCTGTGTGCTGCGGGCAACCGGTGCCCGCAGCTCACAGCCACCCGGATAGGAGAGGAGCGCAGTGGACACGAGGGGAAGGAGGAGGAGGGAGGTGGAGGAGGGAGCCGCAGCAGCACTGTGTTATTGGTTGAGGTGCTGCTGCTGCTGTCCCTCTGCTTCACTATAGGCTGTCTTCCGCCACTGTGAAGCGCATCCCAGCATTCACAGCGGCAGAGAACAGCCTATATTGAAGCAGAGGGACAGCAGCAGCAGCGCCTCCACCAATAACACAGCGCTGCTGCGGCTCCCTCCTCCTCCTCCTCCTCCTCCCCTGCCCAGGATCTCTGCCAGAAGCTGCACCGAGGAGCCTGAGCCAGCGGGGAGGGTAAGTATAATTCTCTCTCTTTCTTTCTTTCTTTCTGTGCAAAAAGGGGGACTGCCTGCCGTAATGTGTAAAAAAGGGGGAATCTGCCTGGCGTAATGTGTAAAAAGGGGGAATCTGCCTGCCGTGATGTGTAAAAAGGGGGACGCTGTCTGCCGTAATGTGTAACAAGGGCACGCTGTCTGCCGTAATGTGTAAAAAGGGGACGCTGTCTGCCGTAATGTGTAAAAAGGGGACGCTGTCTGCCGTAATGTGTACAAAGGGGTGCTGTCTGCCGTAATGTGTAAAAAGGGGATGCTGTCTGCCGTAATGTGGAAAAAGGGGACGCTGTCTGCCGTAATGTGTAAAAAGGGCACGCAGTCTGCCGTAATGTGTAAAAAGGGGACGCTGTCTGCCGTAATGTGTAACAAGGGCATGCTGTCTGCCATTATGTATAAAAAGGGCACGCTGTCTGCCGTTATGTGTAAAAAGGGGACGCTGTCTGCCGTTATGTGTAAAAAGTGTACGCTGTCTGCCGCTATGTGTAACAAGGGCACGCTGTCTGCCGTTATGTGTAAAAAGGTGACGCTGTCTGCCGTTATGTGTAAAAAGTGCACGCTGTCTGCCGCTATGTGTAAAAAAGGCATGCTGTCTGCCGTTATGTGTAAAAAGGGGGACGCTGTCTGCCGTAATGTGTAAAAAGGGGACGCTGTCTGCCGTAATATGTAAAAAGGGGAATCTGTCCGCCGTAAGGTGTAAAAGGGTCTCTACCTGGTGTAGTGGTGCTACTGTGCAGCGTAATTTGAATAATGGAGACTACTGTGCACCGTTTTAGGAATTGGTATTATTTTGTGCCCACACCCCTTCCCCACAAAGCCACACCCCTATGTATTTTTGCGCACGCCTACGGTGCACACTGCCCCTGTTTTGCATGCAGGGGTGGGGCTCCTATGCCGTTTCTTGCACACAGTGCTAAAATGTCTAGTTACGGCACTGTTGCTAGGTATCTATTTCTCTGGCCCTGAGCAGGTCCCCCTCATCAGATCCTCTCCAGGGGTGAGGGGGTGGACTTGGATGGGATGGGGGGGGCAAAGCATTGTTGCACCTGGGCTCACCGCTCGCTAGTTCCGCCACTGAGTGGAGTGTCGTGCTGGAGAGCGAAGCAGGAGATTTACAGGGACTCAGAGAAACAAGCAACAAGGACGTCTGCGGGAGCACAGAGCTGAAGCACTTTCTAGGTAGAGCAACATAAAGCACTGGCAGTATTTGATTCAAATCCAACACCTTTTAAAAGGGGAAGCAGACTGGGATTGGCAGAATAACCAGAGGGCACTACTATTGGTTACACTGCATGCATTATTTGGTCTCCAACATGGCAGCTCCCATACCTGCAGACAAACAAGGAAGCACTCCCTTTCCCTGCTGAACAGTGACGTGCGGTGGGTTGAGGCAGGTGAGGCAGAGCCTTTCCTGTCATACTAACGTTTGTGCCAGAGTTTTAACTGTATAAAGTATATGAAAAATATAAAGAATTTGTTTGAAATATCTTATTTGCTTTATTCTAATCATTTTTATAGCCAAAACTCTGGAGTAAAAAGTCTATGGCAGGTGAGGCTTATATATTTTGTGTAAATCTGGCTCTGGTGCTAGCCAGTGCCTCCTGAGCCTCACATCTCTGCTGCTGAATCCCTGAATTCTGAGCTCCACTGCAAACCTCTTACCACAGGCCACCTGCCACTACGGCACAGCCATGACCCAAACAGGGAGACCCCGGACCGATGGTAAGACTCTGGACCCTGACAAATGCCCTCCTGTGGGCAACATACCTCACCCATTCACAGGGAGGAAGCAGATAGTGCCTAAAAAGTTTTAGGCTGCGTCTGCAGAGGTTCTGCAACATGTTTTAATGTGCTGTTTTATGGTGGGCACCTCTTCCCTTTGGGCACCATCCTGGGCAGCATCAGGTTCTTGGGTCATTCCATGTCAGATCACCCAGGCAGGACACCCACCGACTCAAATTTTCATGATACTTTGTACACTTGATACTACAACATAGCTACTAACCATATCCTCCAATTGTACCTTTTTACCAGGTACAGTACCTTTTTTTATGGTCTGTACCGATTTTTGGCTCTCCAAACTTCCATTGAAAGTATAGGAAAAGGGACGTGACAACGCCCCCTTTACCCGTGGCCATGCCCCCTTTTGTAATTTGTACCGATTTTTATGTGTAAAATGTTGGAGGGTATGCCAATTTTTTCTTCTCGAGACCTCATAGTTTTTGAGATATAGGGGGTCAAAGTTTAAAAAAATTGCTGGAAAATGCCACTACTGATGCTCCGTTTTTTTTTTAAGGTGTATCTGGAATAAAAATTCACATCTCAGTGCCTAATCCACGTCTCACTTTGAAATGTTGACTCTTTGTCAATCAAATTATGGAGATTCCAGTAAAAAATGTTTTATCAATCTTGCCTGACTCCGAGAATTCATTATACATTCCTTTACTTCATATTTAATAATGTTTTTGGTGCAAACAAGAGTGGGTTCAATTAGCATTATCAACCTTAGGCAGATGAGTTATCATGTCCTTTTTTTTGTTTAAATTGAACCTCAAAGTATACTTTTAAAGGCTATGAAAAAAAATGGGATTTTGATTGCCTGTATGAGTATTTTAATGTTTAATTATAATTCTCTCGTAAAAAAAGAAAATTACCATTAGGTATAGTTTTGCCCACCACGAGAGTATTTTTATTTGCATATTTCTATGCATATGTGCAGATTTCTAATTACACGTAGGGGAGTATTCAGTTACTGTAGCTGCGATAACCTGTTTTTTGTGCGAAAAACTGCGATTTTACTGCAAATCGTGAAAAACCCCTATTCAATTAGCAACAATAATTACTACTCTGAGCAGGTGCAAAGTTGGGGAAAATCTCTATTTTAAGGTAAAAATGTCAGGATTTGTTTCAGAATTATTTATTATTTTATTTATTAACAGTTTCTTATATAGCGCAGCAAATTCCGTTGCGCTTTACAATTTGAAATAACAATAACAAACTGGGTGATAACAGTCATAGAGGTAGGAAGGCCCTGCTCGCAAGCTTACAATCAGAACCAACGTTTTTAATTATTTTCAGCTGTCCAATAATCACATGTAATTTTTGGGGTGAAAAAGTGACGGAATTTGGGGTTCAAGGTATGGGAGAGGTTTATTGGGGTGCTTTATGAGTGGGACAAATGTTTTTAGGCTTGCAGATGGGAGTAGTCAGTCTTTTTCCACTATTTTTTTTCCGTCTCCTAAAATGGCCCAAATATATACTTTTACTAATTTTTATGTACCCCAAATTTAGTGAGAGCACTTATTTTGCTGAAAAAAAAAAATGGTTTTATAGTTTTTTTTTTAAAGCATATAAAAGCCATTTGACACATTTTAGGTACCCCAAATCCATTTAATATGACCTCTAATAAACTTTTATACTGTTAGCCTATGTTAGTTTGCCATTTTTTGCGGGTACAGGCTGATTTTCCCATTTTACCCTAAACTTTTCACAGCAAGAATTTTCATGCAAATCCTGTTTTTGCGATTTTTTAATTTGCACCCATTTAATTCCAAAATTGCGAAAACAGGATTCTTACCGTGAAAAGTGCCTGTGGTGTTGGTACATATGCAATATACTATTCTGTCCCATATGAGTTTGTCAGTAAGTGCATTATAATCACATTTCAGTGCCAACAAATTTAGCCTTGCCACTTAGAACTGAATGCATTCAGCAGGGTCTTGCACCGCTGTTACACACATGTCTGACCATGATTTTGACAGGGGGATCTCAAACTTTGCTGTTAATGCCTCAGGATCTTCTCTGTACTCTCCTTTTCCACTTTATCCAATGCTAGAGTGCAATCAAGATACAGGTGAGTGTAAGCTTTTCCTTCTTGGACTTGTCCTGCATAGCAGCACACGCACCACTCCTTGCGGAACTTCAGCTAAGTATCGAAGATGTGCTCATAGAAAACCAGAGAATCAATCCAGAAGAGACCCTGAGCCTACACCATGTAGATCAAACTGGATCAAAGAAAAATTACAGGAGGCACCACACTGAATTACAGCAATAGCCACCGGGTAACATCCAGGGCAAATGGTGAGCTGGTGGGGATAAGTCCCACCAGCCATGCATGCATCTGCAAAATCTATTTGCCTGTTTTAAATTTTCTTGCTCCTGGGAAATTGCTCTGCCCTTGTTTGACATACCAGTGTTATGGACCTCCAGCAGAATTGCATAAGACCTCTTGAGCCCTAGTGAGGGTCTTCTGCCTATAACAGCCACCCGTTGTTCCCTAATTGGCTGGAGACCACAGGATAGGAGGCTGGAGTAATATACAAGGAACAAGTAATGGACAAGACTGGAACACAGGGAGTTAAGGTCAGGACTGAGTCAGGATCTTAGCACGGGCAGAGGAGGCACTGTGAGGTGGAATAGGAGCACCATGCAGTTGGTATATATCTTGCAGGCTGAGTAGGCAAACAAGAGGTAAACAAACACTGGAACAGGACGAGGGTTCAGGCAAGGCAAGGGCTAGACTTCTGACACGCAGAGAATCCGGCACACGGGCAGAGTATCCACAGGACAGACACAAGGTGCAGAAACCTGGAACACGGACCAGCAGCATAAACTATAACCAGCAGGGAGGAGCTTGCCTAGCTGCCTTATAGTGGGGAGGTCAGCCAATCAATGTAGTCAGGAAAGGAAGGACTCCTAATTACCCAAGTGAATGCAGCTGCAGCGCTTTACGTACGCGTGAAAAACTCACATCAGTGATCTGAAGTTCCATGACTACCTGCGGCTGCCCGGCATCCTGGTTGCCTGGCAGCCGCAGCTGCCGTCTTTGTCTGGGGTCCTAGCAACAAGCAGGACCACCAGACCCTGCGGCCGGAAGGCGCAGTGCCCTGGTTGCCTAGCAACAACTGGGACCCGCCCAGTAGTCACATCGTAGTGGCGTCTTGTGACAACCAGCTCT
This sequence comes from Pseudophryne corroboree, assembly GCF_028390025.1. Classification (NCBI taxonomy): domain Eukaryota; kingdom Metazoa; phylum Chordata; class Amphibia; order Anura; family Myobatrachidae; genus Pseudophryne; species Pseudophryne corroboree. Next base: position 361,171,772 of record NC_086445.1, on the reverse strand, counting down.
ACACACAATTAATTTGGGAGGAGTAGGATCACCTTTTCATTATGGGACGACAGTGGATCACAGACAGTAACAATTGTCTGTATGAATCTGTGTGCATTTAGCCATGGAAAACATTGGCCCTCATTCCGAGTTGTTCGCTCGCAAGCTGCTTTTAGCAGCATTGCACACGCTAAGCCGCCGCCTACTGGGAGTGAATCTTAGCTTAGCAAAATTGCGAACAAAAGATTCGCAATATTGCGAAAAGACTTCTCTGTGCAGTTTCTGAGTAGCTCGAGACTTACTCTTCCAGTGCGATCAGTTTAGTGCTTGTCGTTCCTGGTTTGACGTCACAAACACACCCAGCGTTCGCCCAGACACTCCTCCGTTTCTCCAGCCACTCCCGCGTTTTTCCCAGAAACGGTAGCGTTTTTTCACACACTCCCATAAAACGGCCAGTTTCCGCCCAGAAACACCCACTTCCTGTCAATCACATTACGATCACCAGAACGAAGAAAAAACCTTGCAATGCCGTGAGTAAAATACCAAACTTTATAGCAAATTTACTTGGCGCAGTCGCAGTGCGAACATTGCGCATGCGCAATTAGCGGAAAATCGCTGCGATGCGAAGAAAATTACCGAGCGAACAACTTGGAATGACCACCATTATTCTTAACTTAAACATCTAATAAAACACTACGGTATTTTCTGGTATTTTGGTGCTAGGGTCTGATTTCAGATATATTAAATTCATACAAGGTCCATTTATCATCTGGCTCATCTTCTGAGTGACAATGAAGGAGAACTTTTAAAGTGCCAAAGACAAAGATAAGCGTTATTTATTCATTTCAAAGTATGCACATTACTTATCTTTGCACAAGCTTTGAATGGGTCATATTTCTAATGCATAAAACAAATAGGAATCACATAAAGGCACTTAACCTTCAATATGTAGGATAACAATGAACAGTTATGGTGCCCATACACTTGTGAGATAATCGGTGCTAACCTTCGATTTCGACTGGATCTGTGCGAGAATTCGAAGGATTGTATGCACATTTTAGGTACCTTTCGACGCGATGCACGGGCACGCCAGTCGAATCTCGTGTCTCAAGATAGTATGTGCTGCACTTAATATTTATTGTATCGCGGCGCGATCGCATGCTGTTTTTTACCACTTTCGATTCATCACACTGCGATGTGCGATATGTGAAGACAGGAGCCGACTTTCGGGACATTCCTCTTCCCCTCACTGCGCACATGACTGGAGAGGAGGCTGCAAGCACGCTGCTGAGCTCCCAAACACACCGCACAAGGTAGGCAGGCTATACCTCTGGCCACCAATGATTATTATGCTGTTTTACCACCACTGCCCACCATTATGCTGCTGCACACAGCATTATACTGGCCCACTGCCCAAAATTATGCACCAATGCAAGCCCCAGACGGCCGCACCCTAAACGCCATTATACTGCGCCACTGGCCACCAATGATTATTATGCTGTTTTACCACCAATACCCACCATTATGCTGCTGCACACACCATTATACTGGCCCACTGCCCAAAATGCTACCCCACTGCAAGCCCCAGGCGGCCGTGCCCTAAACGCCATTATACTGCCCCACTGTAAGCCACAGCCCACCATTATGCTGCTGCACCCTGCACACCAATGTATTCTCACAACATATTTCTCATAACTCACACCAGTAACTAGAAAACAAACATTATTTAACCAGAATAATGGAACTTTTTTCATGTGTATTCATTTTCCTTTTTTTGCATTTTGCAGATGTCCTATGAGAGCCGCGATTTTCTTTCCGGCTTCATCAGCCTGTACCATGAGGAGGAATGTCTGTGGCTGACGTCCTCACCAGATTACAGCAACAAACAGAAGAGGGAGGCTGTTTATACCCGTATGGTGGAGTACTCCAAGCCCACCCACTCTGCTGCCTCGGTGGCCTGAGTCCGGAAGAAAATCGACAATCTACGGACAGTATTTGTCAAAGAGAACCGCAAGGTGGAGGAGTCCAAGAGGTCAGGAGCCGGTGCAAACAAGGTGTATGTGCCGCAGCTGTGGTACTACAAAGATCTCCACTTCCTCCTGGAGAAAAAGACAGCTAAGGAGTCCCTAGTGGTAATGGCAGAGTGCGAGGAGGGAAATCTGGACGTGGAGGAGGCTGAGGGGTTATGTTGCTTTTTAAATTGTTTTTACCTTATACATTCCTCCTGCCATGCCACAGCTCCTTCCCCATTGAAGAAGGCATTATATTTTCTCCTGACCTCTTTTCCCCTTGCAGTGCCGCGTAAAGTTGCTGCAGGTGGTCCCACCGAGGAAATCAGCGCTGTCACCACTGGCTGGTTGGGGTCTTCCAGGTCCTGCTGGGAGGAAAGGCATTTGCCTGGTGGTCTTGCGTCAGAGCATGTTGTGTTGTCCAGCCTCATGTTGATGGGTTTGTGGAAGATCCTGAACCGGTTGCTGAGAATTTCAAATGCATTCTCAACAACCCTGCGGGCCCTAGAAAGGTGGTAGTTGAAAATGTGCCTATCGTGGTTCAGGACTCTTTGCGGGTAGGGCTTCATTATGTGTTCGTGCAGTGTGAAGGCCTCATCTGCCACTAACACAAATCCCAGTCCATTCTTCGTTTGCTCCACAGGTGGCAGATTAATGGAGTTGGTGGTGAGCCTATCATAGAAGCGAATATTTTTCAACGATCCACCATCCGAGCAACGACCATTTTTCCCAACATCCAGGAAAATAAATTCATAATTTGCATTGACCACCGCCATGAGAACAATGCTAAAGTAGCCTTTATAATTGAAGTAGTCCGACCCGCTGTTGGTGGGTTTGGTGATGCGCACATATTTCCCGTCTATCGCACCACCACAGTTTGGGTAATTCCAGCGCCTGTCAAAGTGTTTTAGTAAGCAAAAATCTATTTTGGCGCCCCTTCATGGGATAAAAGAGGTCGGGTCTTACAAGAAAGGGGTGTGGCTACACAATTGTACTCCCTGTGGTACAGGGTGATAGTGGGTGACAGGGAGATAATAGATTACTGGTGAGGCAGGGGTGACAGGGAGATAATGGGTGACTGAGGCAGGGTGACATTGAGATAGTCAATGACTGATGTCCCAGTGCCAGATACACATGTCCCCACAGCGCCAGATATACCCCCAGTGCAGATACACATATCCCCACAGTGCCAGCTATGCCACAAGTGCAGATACACATATCCCCACAGTGCCAGATATGCCCCCAGTGCAGATACACATATCCCCACAGTTCCAGCTATGCCCCCAGTGCAGATACACATATCCCCACAGTGCCAGCTATGCCCCCAGTGCAGATACACATATCCCCACAGTGCCAGCTAGGCCCCCAGTGCAGATACACATATCCCAACAGTGCCAGCTATGACCCCAGTGCAGATACATATATCCCCACAGTGCCAGATATGCTCCCAGTGCAGATACACATATCTCCACAGTGCCAGATATGCCCCCAGTGCAGATACACATGCCTCCAGTGCAGTGCAGATACACATGCCCCCACAGTGCCAGATATGCCACCACAGTGCCTCCCACAGTGCCAGATATGCCCCCAGTGCAGATACATATGCCCCCACAGTGCCAGATATGCCCCCAGTGCTGCTACACATGCCCCCACAGTGCCAGATATGCCCCCAGTGCTGCTACACATGCCCCCACAGTGCCAGATATACCCACAGTGCTGATACACATCCCCACAGTGCCTCCCACAGCGCCAGATATGCCCCCAGTGCAGATACACATGCCCCCACAGTGCCAGATATGCCCCCAGTGCTGATACATGCCACCACAGTGCCAGATATGCCCCCACAGCGCCAGATATGCCCCAGTGCTGATACATGCCCCCACAGTGCCTCCCACAGCGCCAGATATGCCCCCAGTGTTGATACACATGCCCCCACCATGCCTCCCACAGTGCCAGATATGCCCCCACAGCGCCAAATATGCCCCCAGTGTTGATACATGTCCCCACAGTGCCTCCTCCCCTGAAAAAAAAAAAAGTGCTGCTCACCTGCTGCTGCTGCTGTGAGTGGAGGAGAGGGCAGCGCGCGCCTCTCCTACCCCTCCGTCTCCATCGGCGGTATGTATCTGAAACTCGGCGCCGGCCCGTGAGCCAATCAGAGCTCGCGGTCCGGCAGCCAATCAGGAGTCTCAGCTGCCGGTCCGCGAGCTCTGATTGGCTCACGGGCCTGAATTTCAGATACACACCGCTGCTGGAGACGTCAGTGCGCGCCGGGCAGCGGTGGCCGGGAGCGGGTCGAGCCGCTTGCTAGCCACCGCTGCTGTAGAGAGTGAGTCACTGTGACTCACTCTCTGCAGCAGCGCCCTCTACGACCCGGCGCTCAACGCGGCTGCGTAGCCCGCGTATGCGTCGGGCCGGCCCTGCTCTCTGCACATGTTATATCTGCTTCCCCTGCAGTGCACATGGTTTTGCCCATCTGCTAACAAATTGGCTGATACGATCGGGTCTGAATTAGGCGCATAGTTAACATTACTGCATTCTTAAGTAATTTGAAATAATTTTAAGAACAATCTGTTAGTGTTTGTGATTCTGTGATGGTATCTCTCCCCCCTCAGCATCATTTTTTTTATTTATTAATTGCTCTCCTCACTACCCCTCAGTGGGTGATGGGTAGTGAGGTGTGGCCTTAATCAGGGAAAAATCAAACACTTGGTATTTGGTCTACATAATAAGGGATACAAGGCTGACACAGCCTGGCTGACATAGGCAGGGTGTGAAAAATTCAAAGTGTAGAAATAGAAGTGTTTTTCAGCCGGTACTTATCCTGTACGAAAACTGGAAGGAAACATCAAGCACCTAAAACAACTACAAATAAACTTCTTTGCAACTTCTAATGTATGTATATATTACTCTGCCGCCCCCACTTTGTGATCACTATGCAAACAATCTATGCTTAGCAACTTTTGCAATATCATGATTTGCATGCAATTATAATACTTGTACTTCAAATTTTACTTATTAATCCATACTTAATGAAGGTCTATATGTCTGTTGTTTGCCTAGTCCAATACAGGGTAATCTATCGCCTTTCATCAACATCACATTTTTCTCATTGGTAGCCTGTATCAATTAGCCATAGTATTCATTACATGCAATCTAGGGTCAGCTGTGCTGGTCAAAGTGCATTCACATTCATAAGGTGTTTGCAAATGAACAGCTGAACAACACAGGTATTTGAATGTTCAACTTTAAAACTTGCACATACATTCATGCTCTAGCCTAAATACCTTTCACAAACACACCATGCACCTCAAATTGTTGTACTTCTTTGCACTCCATGGTATTCTCTTCAAATCAAATACATTGCCTACTCTCCCTGCAACCCTCTCCTCTGTACACATTGCCGCCTCAATTACCCACACACCTCTTATTAACACCCATGAGCTTTTCTCTTACGTCCTAGAGGATGCTGGGGACTCCATAAGGACCATGGGGAATAGACGGGCTCCGCAGGAGACATGGGCACTAAAAAGAACTTTAGATATAGGTGTGCTTTGGCTCCTCCCTCTATGCCCCTCCTCCAGACCTCAGTTTGATACTGTGCCCAGAGGAGACTGAGTGCATTACAGGGAGCTCTCCTGAGTTTCTCTGAAAGAAAGAATTTTGTTAGGTTTTTTATTTTCAGGGAGCCCTGTTGGCAACAGGCTCCCTGCATTGTGGGACTGAGGAGAGAGAAGCAGACCTGCTTAAATGCTAGGCTCTGCTTCTTAGGCTACTGGACACCATTAGCTCCAGAGGGAGTCGGAAGGCAGGTCTCCCCTCGCAGTTTGTCCCGGAGCCGCGCCGCCGTCCTCCTCCCAGAGCCGGAAGATAGAAGCCGGGTGAGTATGAGAAGATAGAAGACTTCAGAGGTGGCAGAAGACTTCAGATCTTCTCTGAGGTAACGCGCAGCGGTAACACTGCGCGCCATTGCTCCCACACACAACACACATGGCAGGCACTGATGGGTACAGGGCGCAGGGGGGGGGGCACCCTGGGCAGCAATTTTAAACCTCTAGGACTGGCCAAAATATATATATAGACTCTGAGGGCTGTATATAGGAAATCCCCCACCAGTTTTTAAAGAAATCGAGTGGGAGCGAAGCCCGCCACTGAGGGGGCGGAGCTTGATCCCTCAGCACTCACCAGCGGCATTTTCTCCACAGCACACCGCTGAGAAGCTGGCTCCCCGGACTCTCCCCTGCTGAACACGGTGACAGAGGGTTTTAAAGAAAGGGGGGGCACATAATTTGGCGCAGTGACTATATATATATATATATATATATATATATATAATAAAAGTGCTATATCTATCGGGGAATTTTTTCCATGGTCATTGGCGCTGGGTGTGTGCTGGCATACTCTCTCTCTGTCTCTCCAAAGGGCCTTGTTGGGGAACTGTCTCCAGATTAGAGATTTCCCTGAGTGTGTGGGGTGTCGGTACGCGTGTGTCGGCATGTCTGAAGCGGAAGGCTCTTCTAGGGAGGAGGTGGAGCAAATGAGTGTGGTGTCTCCGTCGGCAACGCCGACACCTGACTGGTTGGATATGTGGAATGTTTTAAATGCAAATGTGAATTTATTACACAAAAGGTTGGACAAAGTAGAGTCCAGGGAATGTACAGGGAGTCAAGCCCTGCCTTTCACTATGTCGCAGGGACCTTCTGGGTCTCAATAGTGCCCACTATCCCAAGTAGTAGACACTGATACCGACACGGATTCTGACTCAAGTGTCAACTACGATGATGCGAAGTTGCAGCCAAAATTGGCAAAAAGTATTCATTATATGAGTATTGCAATAAAAGATGTGTTGCATATCACTGATGACCCCTCTGTACCGGACACGAGGGTCCACATGTTTAAAGAAAAGAAGCCTGAGGTTACTTTTCCCCCTTCACATGAGCTAAATGAGTTGTTTGAAAGGGCTTGGGAAACTCCAGGCAAGAAACTGCAGATTCCCAAAAGGATTCTTATGGCGTATCCTTTCCCAGCTAAGGATAGGATACGGTGGGAATCCTCCCCAAGGGTGGACAAAGCGTTGACACGCTTATCCAAAAAGGTAGCGCTGCCATCTCAAGATAACGCAACCCTCAAGGATCCTGCTGATCGCAGGCAGGAGACTACCTTGAAATCAATTTACACACATACTGGTACATTACTCAGACCGGCGATAGCGTCAGCTTGGGTTTGTAGCGCTGTAGCAGCGTGGACAGATACCTTATCTGCGGATATTGATACGCTGGATAAGGAAACCATTTTATTGACCCTGGGTCATATTAAGGATGCGGTCCTATATATGAGGGATGCTCAGAGAGATGTGGGCCTACTGGGTTCCAGAGCCAACCAGGCCCGGCGACAGGGGGGGTCAAAGGGGACTCCCGTACCGGGCACCGAGGTTAAGAGGGGCCCCAAGAATCTGGCGCAGCCGCTTTCACTGACTGCATGGTGTCCGCCATATCCGGGAGGAAGGAAGGCAGGAGGAACCTGAGCGGCACGCTGACTGAGCAAGCCAGTGCTGTAGTGCGGGCTCCCAGCACCTGTCACGGAAGGACACAAGGGGGGGAAAGCTCTATAGGAGATCCGCGCTTCCACACAGCAGACCAGCGCTGTGCATTTGGGGCTCTCCACACTCTGCAATCAGCAGCTTTAGATCTCTGTGAGCGCTGCCCTGTGCTCTATGGATCCGGGCACTGCTAGTAGGGAAAGGTAGGGAAAGCTGCCTGCAGCACATGGTATTTTCCCCGCATATTGACAGTGAAGCACCTGCCAACTCTTCCTAAAGTACCTATACATAGTGTGTGTGTGTGTGTGTGTGTGTGTGTGTGTGTGTGTGTGTGTGATTTATGATATTTTATGTGTCTGTTTCATGCTGCTGTTTAGATATACCTTATTTTAGCACCACTTCATATTGATATTAAAACTGCTTCATATTCTAGGGAGAGCGCTAGTTTATATTGTTTGACAAGAGGAGTGTGTATGCAGCCGGTACACTGTGTTTATGGTAGTGTGTGCGTGTGATGCTGTTACCTTAGTTTGCACTCCGCCTCCTCCTCCCATATACTTGGAGTCAGTAATACACCTACTGTGGCATAACGTGTATAAGGGGTAGAATTGTGTGGTGTAGCGTGAATAACTACTGTGTGGGGTAATGTTAATAAGGTGTACTACTGTGCGGTGTAATAATGTGTGTAGTAATTTTATATGGGGGGGGGGCATGTCAAGATAACAAAAATACTAGTTTCGACCCTGATGTAGTGGTGATGTTTATAGCATAAGTCACATAGCTGTCAGAAGCATATACAGTATTATACTGTATCCTATGTATTACATAATGGCCATATATGGGGGATGGGGGGCCCAGAGATAGCCGTGTACCGGGCCCCAAGATTTCTGTTGCCGGCCCTGGAGCCAACGCTATGGCGATTTCTGCTAGGCGAGCCCTGTGGACCCGACAATGGACGGGTGATGCCGACTCGAAGAGGCATATGGAGGTTTTGCCTTACAAGGGTGAGGAATTGTTTGGGGATGGTCTCACGGACCTGGTTTCCACAGCTACTGCAGGTAAATCAACTTTTTTGCCTTATGTTTCCTCACAGCCTAAGAAAACGCCACATTATCAGATGCAGTCCTTTCGGTCGCATAAATCCAAGAGAGTACGGGGATCTTCCTTTCTTGCGAGAGGTAAAGGCAAGAGGAAAAAGCTGCCAACTACAGCTAGTTCCCAGGAGCAGCAGAAGTCCTCCCCGGCTTCTACAAAATCCACCGCATGACGCTGGGGCTCCGCTGAGGGAGTCCGCCCCAGTGGGGGCACGTCTTCGACTTTTCAGCCATGTCTGGGTTCAATCACAGGTGGATCCCTGGGCAATAGACATTGTTTCCCAGGGTTACAGGCTGGAATTCGAAGAGGTGCCTCCTCGCCGGTATTTCAAATCGGCTCTACCGGCTTCTTCCCCAGAGAGGGAGGTAGTTTTGAATGCGATTCAAAAATTGTGTCTTCAACAAGTGGTGGTCAAAGTTCCCCTGCTTCAGCCAGGGATGGGGTATTACTCAACCCTGTTTGTGGTCCCGAAACCGGACGGTTCAGTCAGACCCATTCTGAATTTAAAATCCTTAAACCTATACTTAAAAAGGTTCAAGTTCAAGATGGAATCGCTCAGAGCGGTAATCGCCAGCCTGGAGGGGGGGGGGGATTATATGGTGTCCCTGGACATAAAGGATGCATACCTTCATGTCCCCATATATCCTCCTCATCAGGCATTCCTGAGATTTGCTGTACAGGATTGTCATTACCAATTTCAGACATTGCCGTTTGGGCTTTCCATGGCCCCGAGGGTTTTCACCAAGGTAATGGCGGAAATGATGGTGCTCCTGCGCAGGCAGGGAGTCACAATTATCCCGTACTTGGACGATCTCCTAATAAAAGCGAGATCAAGAGAGCAGTTGCTGAACAGGGTATCACTCTCCCTGAGGGTGTTGCAGCAGCACGGCTGGATTCTCAATCTATCAAAGTCACAGTTGGTTCCAACGAACCGATTGCCTTTCTTAGGCATGATTCTGGATACAGAACAGAAAAGGGTTTTTCTCCCGATGGAAAAGGCCCAGGAACTCTGGAGCTTGGTCAGGGACCTGTTGAAGCCGAAAAGGGTGTCGGTGCATCAATGCACTCGAGTTCTGGGAAAGATGGTGGGGTCTTACGAGGCCATTCCATTCGGCAGGTTGCATGCGAGGACTTTTCAGTGGGACCTTCTGGACAAGTGGTCCGGGTCACATCTACATATACATCAGATGATCAGCCTGCCCCAAGGGCCAGGGTATCTCTCCTGTGGTGGCTGCAGAGTGCTCACCTTCTAGAGGGTCGCAGGTTCGGCATTCAGGACTGGGTTCTGGTAACCACGGACGCGAGCCTCCGAGGATGGGGAGCAGTCACACAGGGAAGAAACTTCCAAGGTCTGTGGTCAAGCCAGGAGGCTTGTCTACACATCAACGTACTGGAATTAAGGGCCATATACAACGGCCTTCGTCAAGCTGAGAATTTGCTTCGCGACCTACCGGTTCTGATTCAGTCAGACAACATCACCGCAGTGGCTCATGTAAACCGCCAAGGCAGAACAAAGAGCAGAGTGGCAATGGCAGAAGCCACCAGGATTCTTCGCTGGGCGGAAAATCATGTAAGCGCTCTGACAGCAGTCTTCATTCCGGGAGTGGACAACTGGGAAGCAGACTTCCTCAGCAGACACGATCTACATCCCGGAGAGTGGGGACTTCATCTGGAAGTCTTTGCAGAGATTACAAGTCAGTGGGGGCTGCCTCAAATAGACATGATGGCGTCACGCCTCAACAAGAAGCTTACGAGATACTGCGCCAGATCAAGGGACCCTCAGGCGATAGCAGTGGACGCCCTGGTGACACCGTGGGTGTTCCAGTCGGTCTATGTGTTCCCTCCTCTAACTCTCATCTCAAAGATATTGAGAATCATAAGATGAAGAGGAGTACAGACAATTCTCATTGTTCCAGATTGGCCTCGAAGGGCCTGGATCTGCAGGAAATGCTCACAGAAGATCCGTGGCCTCTTCCTCTCAGAGAGGACCTGTTGCAACAGGGGCCCTGTCTATTCCAAGACTTACCGCGGCTGCGTTTGATGGCTTGGAGGTTGAACGCCGGATCCTAGCTGAAAAGGGCATTCCGGATGAGGTCATTCCTACTCTGATAAAGGCTAGGAAGGAGGTGACGGCGAAACATTATCACTGTATTTGGAGGAAGTATGTGTCTTGGTGTGAGTCCAAGAATGCTCCTCCGGAAGAATTCCATCTGGGCCGTTTTCTTCACTTCCTCCAGACTGGAGTGAATTTGGGCCTAAAATTAGGCTCCATTAAAGTTCAGATTTCGGCCCTATCCATTTTCTTTCAGAAGGAATTGGCTTCTCTCCCAGAAGTCCAGACTTTTGTGAAGGGAATGCTGCATATCCAGCCTCCTTTTGTGCCTCCAGTGGCACCATGGGACCTTAACGTGGTGTTACGGTTCCTTAAGTCTCACTGGTTTGAGCCGCTTCAAACGGTGGAATTAAAGTATCTCACTTGGAAGGTGGTCATGTTGTTGGCCTTGGCATCTGCTAGGAGAGTATCTGAGTTAGCGGCTTTGTCTCACAAAAGCCCCTATCTGATCTTCCATGTGGATAGAGCTGAGTTGCGGACTCGTCCTCAATTTTTGCCTAAGGTGGTTTCCTCTTTTCATATGAACCAACCTATTGTGGTGCCTGTGGCTACCCTGGACTTGGAGGATTCCGACTCCCTCGATGTGGTCAGGGCATTGAAAATTTATGTAGCCAGAACGGCTCGGGTTAGGAAAACAGAGGCACTGTTTGTCCTGTATGCAGCCAACAAGGTTGGCGCTCCTGCTTCTAAGCAGACTATTGCTCGCTGGATCTGTGACACGATTCAGTAGGCTCATTCTATGGCTGGATTGCCGTTACCAAATTCAGTAAAGGCCCATTCCACTAGGAAGGTGGGCTCTTCTTGGGCGGCTGCCCGAGGTGTCTTGGCATTACAGCTTTGCCGAGAGGCAACTTGGTCGGGTTCAAACACCTTTGCAAGGTTCTACAAGTTTGATACCCTGGCTGATGAGGACCTCATGTTTGCTCAATCGGTGCTGCAGAGTCATCCGCACTCTCCCGCCCATTTTGGAGCTTTGGTATAATCCCCATGGTCCTTACAGAGTCCCCAGCATCCTCTAGGACGTAAGAGAAAATAAGATTTTAAACCTACCGGTAAATCTTTTTCTCCTAGTCCATAGAGGCTGCGGGCGCCCGTCCCAGTGCGGACTAGATTCTGCAAGACTTGTTTATAGTTATTGCTTACATAAGGATTATGTTACGGTTTTGATCAGTCTCGGGCTGATGATGTTTTGTTACATACTGTTAACTGGTTCGTAAATTCCATGTTATACGGTGTGGATGGTGTGGGCTGGTATGGATCTTGCCCTTAGATTAACAAAAATCCTTTCCTCGTACTGTCCGTCTCCTCTGGGCACAGTTTTCTAACTGAGGTCTGGAGGAGGGGCATAGGGGGAGGAGCCAGTGCACACCCATATCTAAAGTTCTTTTTAGTGCCCATGTCTCCTGCGGAGCCCGTCTATTCCCCATGGTCCTTACGGAGTCCCCAGCATCCTCTACGGACTAGGAGAAAAAGATTTACCGGTAGGTTTAAAATCTTATTTTTACTCATCTTTGTACTTTAACAATAACATCCTCAACTGGACACCATAAAAAAACATTCACAAACCTCATACAACTATATTTACTTCTATCTCTTACTGCTATTAGCTGGTGACATTTCACCTAATCCAGACCCCAAACACCTGCCCCACTCACATTCACCTGACTCACAGCAATATAGAAATACAGCTAACCTCATAAACATCACATGTCTCCCTGCACCCTTCAAATGCCTAAAATGTAGTTTATGGAATGCACGCTCTGTTTGTAACAAACTAACATCTGTTCATGACCTCTTCATATGTAACAACTTCATCCTGCTGGCTATTACAGAAACATGGCTCACACAATCAGACACGGCCTCCCCTGCAGCACTGTCACACGGTGGTCTCCACTTCACACACACCTCCAGGCCTGGAAACAGTAAGGGAGGTGGGGTTGGATTATTACTATCCCAATCTTTCACATACATAGTTCTACAACAGGTTCCATCACTCACATTTACATAATTTGAAGTACATTCTATCAGAATTGACATTCCTTTTTCTCTGCGTATTGCAGCTATCGCCCACCTGGACAACCTAAACAATTTCTAGAAGATTTCTCTGCCTGGCTCCCTCACTTCTTATCCTCTGACATCTCCACCATTATCATGGGAGATTTCAATATTGCTATTGATAGTCCAAAATCTGATACTCATGCCTCCAATCTACTCAATCTAGTATTCACCAAATTATGCTCAGTTTCTGAATTCACTAACACACCTTTCCCGCTCTCAGATCACAACCTTATCACCTGCATGCTCTCCTCTAATACTTCAAACTCAGTGTCGCTGACATCCTCCAATCCTCCTCAAACCTGCAGAAATATTATTGCATTTAATCTTCAAGAATTTTCCACCTCACTGCAACAACTACTTTCACCTATTTCTGCATTTACTTCTCCTGAGATGGCTGTATCACACCTGAACCCAGACTCTAGAGATAGCCCTTGATGAAGTGGCTCCAGCTACCCAGCACACTCCATGTAGGCCTAGATGTCAACCGTAGCACTTTAAAGTAACAAGACACCTACAAAAACTGTCACATAAAGTTGAACGCCAGTCGCAGTAATCTCGTATTCCAAGTGACTTTCTCACATACAAGACTGTCTACCACTCTTATCATAATGCCCTGGACACTGCCAAACATATTTCCAAACTCTCATCTCTGCTCAAGCCTCTAAACCCCAGATTACTTTTTAATACATTTAAATCACTTCCCAACCCTCCTTCACTCAACCCACCAGCGACTATCAAGGCGCAAGATCTTGCTTCCTACTTTAAGGACAAGATTGATAAGATCCAAGATGAAATGGTATATTCTGCCTCAACCAGTGACCTACTCAATTCCCTACCTGAACCTTCTGGCACTTTCTCTTCATTTGATCCCACAAATGAAGAGGAAGTATCAACACTCTTCTCATCTTGCTACTCTATTACCTCTCTGTCACGATCCGGGTATCTGGACGCCATTTCTTACCCATCAGATACCTCCTAAGGCTGGCTCAGCGCTCCAGGACCGGATCCCATCTGTTATCCTGATGTGTACATTCCTGTATCCTCTCCTGTCACTCTGGGACGCTGTCACAGTAAACGCCATATTACACCTGGCATGGCGTCTCCCGCGGCCTCCGCCGCCGTCCCTGCTCTTCTGCATGCAGAGTGTCTGAGTGGCGATTACGTCAGCCGCGGCCTCCGCTGTGTCCGCGTGGTTGGATGTGCATCTGTCAGCCTGGCGCCTCCTGTCTCCGGTGGCCGGCGCCGCCATTACTGTTTTCATTACCACATGGATTACAAACCAAACTTCCCTCCAAGTGTCTGCATGGGCGCAGCCATCTTGGATTCTGTCAGCTGATCATTTCCACCAATCTGTTCTCAGTATTGATAATCTGCATAATTGCCTAGCCAATCCCTTCCTTGCTGCAGGTATAAATACACTGTGCCTGAGCAAGGAAGGCGTCAGTGCTTTGGTTGTCAAACCTAGTTCCTGTTTGTCTCTCTCCTGTGATTGTCTTCCAGGTTCCAGCTCCTGTCTCAAGACTTCCACCATAGAGACCCGCACCAGCATTCCACCTGCGGTGTAGCCTGACTCTCCAATCCATTGTGGATTCATCTGTTTCCAGCTACAACATTACCTGCTTCCAGCTCAGCTTCCAGCAGAGTACAGCTTCTCTTAAAGGGCCGGTGTCCTTTCTACACTTTACCACTCTCCACCGGTATTATTATTTCTCCGCTCTCAAGTTCTACATTTCAGTTCATATTTCATCGCTCCCAAGTTCATTTATTATTTAACTGGTTCCAGCCAGTATCCACTCCGTGCTAACAACAGTCTGGTTCCAGCCAGTATCCACAGCAGCCGTTTTATCTTCAGCAACCCAGCTTTTCCTGGAACACCAGCTGGCACAATCCTGGGTTATCTCCATTGCTACAGTCGGGCCTGGTAAGGACTTTCCATCTAGAAGATTATAAGAACTATCTCACACTACCAGTGCCCTGTGGCTCCTGCCATCCTGTAGTACCCAGGAACTGTATTTATTCTTTGCTGACTTTTACGTTTTCTTTTACTGCTGCTGTGTTGCGGAGTTGTCATAATAAACATCATTGACTTTTATCCAAGTTGTCGTGGTCACGCCTTCGGGCAGTTATTATTCATGTTACTTACATGTCCAGGGGTCTGATACAACCTCCCAGGTTCCGGTACATCTCAGCCCCTACAACTGAGGCTGCCTCCCGTCAGCTCAGGCCCTTAGTTGTGACAGTAAGCACTGACCTAATGAATCCAGCCGGAGACCAGGATCAAGCGGCCAGGCCGATGCAAGAACTGGCAGCCCGACTAGAACATCAGGAGGCTGCACAGGGCCACATCATCCGCTGTCTCCAGGATCTCTCTACTCGGCTGGATGGGATTCAGACAACTCTCCGTGGATCAGGCGCGTCTGGTGCGTCAACCACAGTGACTCCAGCTATAACCCCACCCACCTTACCCATTTCTGCTCCACGTCTTCATCTTCCAACGCCAGCAAAATTTGACGGATCTCCAAGATTCTGCAGGGGATTTCTCAACCAGTGTGAGATTCAGTTTGAGCTACAACCTGGCAATTTTCCCAGTGACCGTACAAAAATTGCCTACATTATTTCTCTTCTCAGTGGCTCAGCCCTTGATTGGGCATCACCGTTATGGGAGAGGTCCGACACCCTGCTATCTTCCTACACTGCCTTCGTGTCAACATTCAGGCGCATCTTCGACGAGCCAGGCCGGGTAACCTCAGCTTCATCCGAGATTCTCCGTTTACGCCAGGGGTCACGTACTGTAGGACAATATCTGATACAGTTCCAGATCCTGGCATCCGAACTGGCATGGAACGACGAGGCCCTGTATGCTGCATTCTGGCATGGCTTATCTGAGCGTATTAAAGATGAGTTAGCTACCAGAGACTTACCTTCTAAGTTAGATGAGCTAATCTCACTCTGCACGAAAGTTGATTTACGTTTCAGAGAGAGAGCAACTGAGCGTGGAAGATCATCTGCTCCAAAATCTTCTGCTCCTCCTCCTCGTCAACTGTCACCATCTAAAGATGAGCCCATGCAACTTGGCCGTTCCCGTTTAACTCCTGCTGAGCGCCGAAGACGTCTCTCCGAGTCTCTCTGTCTCTATTGTGCAGCTCCGTCTCACACCATTAATGCCTGTCCCAAACGTCCGGGAAACTCCAAATCCTAGCTCGCCAAGGAGAGGGCCGGCTAGGAGTAATGATCTCCTCTCCATCTCCTCAAGATTGTAATCTCCCAGTCTCGCTTCAAGTTGCTCAACGTTATCGGAACGTCATTGCCCTCCTTGATTCCGGAGCAGCTGGGAACTTTATTACCGAAGCCTATGTTAAACGGTGGTCCCTACCCACCGAGAGACTTCCTTCGTCCATTTCTTTAACTGCCGTGGATGGCAGCAAAATTTTTGATGCAGTTATTTCTTTAAGGACTCTACCAGTTCGTCTGAGAGTGGGAGTTCTTCATTCCGAACTTATTTCTTTTTTAGTGATTCCAAGAGCCACACATCCTGTGGTCCTGGGCCTTCCATGGCTCCGTCTTCACAATCCTACAATTGATTGGACGACTACGCAAATCCTGGCATGGGGTTCCTCCTGTGCTGAGACATGTTTGTTTAAAGTATTGCCTGTCTGTTCTTCCTCCCCCAGGTCGTCTGATGTTCCACCTCCTCCATATCAAGATTTCACGGATGTGTTCAGTAAAGCTTCTGCTGATATCCTTCCTCCTCATAGAGAATGGGACTGCCCGATTGATCTCGTTCCAGGGAAGGTTCCACCTCGAGGCCGAACTTATCCGTTGTCTCTGCCTGAGACGCATTCTACGGAGGAATATATTAAAGAGAACCTAGCAAAGGGGTTCATTCGACCTTCTTCTTCTCCAGCCGGCGCAGGCTTCTTTTTTGTAAAAAAGAAAGATGGTGGTCTGCGGCCGTGCATCGACTACAGAGGTTTGAACGACATTACCATCAAGAACCGTTATCCTTTACCCCTGATTACTGAGCTCTTTGACAGAGTTAGCGGAGCTACCATCTTTACAAAGCTGGACTTGAGAGGTGCATACAATCTCATCCGGATCCGTGAGGGTGACGAGTGGAAGACCGCCTTTAACACCCGTGACGGACATTATGAGTACCTCGTCATGCCCTTCGGATTGAGCAATGCTCCAGCTGTCTTCCAGCATTTTGTCAATGAGATCTTCAGAGACATTCTATACCGTCATGTCGTGGTCTATCTAGACGATATCCTCATTTTTGCCAACGATTTAGAGGAACATCGTTTTTGGGTTAAAGAGGTTCTGTCCCGTCTCCGTGTCAATCATCTCTATTGCAAATTAGAAAAATGCGTCTTTGAAGTCAAGTCCATTCCGTTTCTAGGGTACATTGTGTCCGGTTCCGGACTAGAGATGGATCCTGAGAAACTACAAGCAATCCAAAATTGGCCGGTACCCTTAACCCTCAAAGGGGTCCAGAGGTTCTTAGGGTTCGCCAACTATTACCGAAAGTTTATACGAGACTTTTCCACCATTGTGGCGCCTATTACTGCTTTCACTAAGAAGGGTGCTAACCCGTCCAAGTGGTCTGAAGAAGCCATGCAAGCATTTCATCTTTTAAAACAAAGGTTCATCTCTGCGCCTGTTCTGAAACAGCCTGACATCGACTCTCCTTTCATCTTAGAGGTGGATGCCTCCTCCGTTGGAGTAGGAGCGGTGTTATCTCAGAGGGCTAAAGATGGCCATTTACACCCTTGCAGTTTCTTCTCCCGGAAGTTCTCCCCAGCTGAGCGCAACTATGCCATTGGCGACCAGGAGTTGCTAGCCATCAAGCTCGCTCTAGAAGAGTGGAGGTATCTGTTGGAGGGAGCTTCTCATTCAATCACCATACTTACAGACCACAAGAACCTTTTATATCTGAAAGGCGCACAATGTCTCAACCCTCGTCAGGCCAGATGGGCACTTTTCTTTTCCAGGTTCGACTTTAAACTCCAGTTCTGTCCGGGCTCTCAGAATCGCAAGGCCGAAGCCCTTTCCCGCTCATGGGAGCAAGAAAATGAGTCAGAGTCTTCAGACAAGCATCCTATTATAAATCCGTTGGCATTCTCCACGGTAGGGATGGACTCTACGCCCCCATCAGGGAAAAGTTTTGTGAAACCGATGCTAAGGAAGAAGCTCATGCATTGGGCCCATGCTTCCCGTTTTGCCGGACATACAGGTATCCAAAAAACCCTGGAGTTTATCTCTAGGTCCTATTGGTGGCCAACTCTGAAAAAGGACGTCTTGGAGTTTATTGCATCTTGCCCAAAGTGTGCTCAACATAAGGTATCCCGCCAGTCGCCTGCGGGGCAACTGGTTCCACTATCTGTTCCCCGTCGACCTTGGACCCATTTGTCGATGGATTTTATTACAGATTTACCCATGTGCAACAAGTTCAATACCATCTGGGTGGTAGTTGACCGGTTCACCAAGATGGCACACTTCATTCCTCTCACCGGTCTTCCGTCAGCTTCCAAGTTGGCTCAAGTATTCATACAAGAGATCTTCCGACTCCACGGTCTTCCTGAAGAAATTATCTCAGATCGAGGAGTTCAATTCACAGCCAAATTCTGGCGAAGTTTATGTCAAGTCCTCCAAGTCAAGCTAAAGTTTTCCACGGCTTACCATCCTCAGACCAATGGTCAAACCGAGAGGGTGAATCAGGACTTGGAGGCCTTCCTCCGCATCTATGTGTCCTCCTCTCAAGATGACTGGGTTCAATTACTTCCCTGGGCCGAGTTCTGTCATAACAACCAGTATCATTCTTCATCTGCTTCAACACCATTCTTCACTAACTTTGGATTCCACCCTAAAGTCCCTGAGTTCCAACCGCTTCCAGCAACTTCTGTTCCCGCAGTGGATATCACCTTGCATCAGTTTGCCAATATCTGGAAGAGCGTACGATCAGCTCTGCTCAAGGCATCGTTCAGGTACAAGAAGTTTGCGGATAAGAAGCGTCGAGCAGTTCCTGCTCTCAAGGTGGGTGATCGGGTATGGTTATCCACGAAGAATTTGAGGTTAAGAGTTCCCAGTATGAAGTTTGCACCTCGCTATATCGGTCCTTTCAAGATTGAACAAGTCATCAATCCTGTTGCTTACAGACTCCAGTTGCCTCCCTTCTTAAAAATACCCAGGACATTCCATGTTTCCCTGTTGAAACCGCTGATCTTGAATCGGTTTAATTCCTCACTTCCTCCAACTCCGAAAGTCCAAACTCAACGAGGCGTTGAGTATGAAGTGGCCAAGATCCTGGACTCACGTCACCGTTACGGTCAACTACAATATCTTATTGACTGGAAGGGTTATGGTCCTGAGGAACGTTCATGGACCAATGCTTCTGATGTCCATGCTCCTGCCTTGGTCCGGAGATTCCATTCCAAGTTTCCTCAAAAGCCAAAGAAGTGTCCTGGGGCCACTCCTAAAGGGGGGGGGTGCTGTCACGATCCGGGTATCTGGACGCCATTTCTTACCCATCAGATGCCTCCTAAGGCTGGCTCAGCGCTCCAGGACCGGATCCCATCTGTTATCCTGATGTGTACATTCCTGTATCCTCTCCTGTCACTCTGGGACGCTGTCACAGTAAACGCCATATTACACCTGGCATGGCGTCTCCTGCGGCCTCCGCCGCCGTCCCTGCTCTTCTGCATGCAGAGTGTCTGAGTGGCGATTACGTCAGCCGCGGCCTCCGCTGTGTCCGCGTGGTTGGATGTGCATCTGTCAGCCTGGCGCCTCCTGTCTCCGGTGGCCGGCGCCGCCATTACTGTTTTCATTACCACATGGATTACAAACCAAACTTCCCTCCAAGTGTCTGCATGGGCGCAGCCATCTTGGATTCTGTCAGCTGATCATTTCCACCAATCTGTTCTCAGTATTGATAATCTGCATAATTGCCTAGCCAATCCCTTCCTTGCTGCAGGTATAAATACACTGTGCCTGAGCAAGGAAGGCGTCAGTGCTTTGGTTGTCAAACCTAGTTCCTGTTTGTCTCTCTCCTGTGATTGTCTTCCAGGTTCCAGCTCCTGTCTCAAGACTTCCACCATAGAGACCCGCACCAGCATTCCACCTGCGGTGTAGCCTGACTCTCCAATCCATTGTGGATTCATCTGTTTCCAGCTACAACATTACCTGCTTCCAGCTCAGCTTCCAGCAGAGTACAGCTTCTCTTAAAGGGCCGGTGTCCTTTCTACACTTTACCACTCTCCACCGGTATTATTATTTCTCCGCTCTCAAGTTCTACATTTCAGTTCATATTTCATCGCTCCCAAGTTCATTTATTATTTAACTGGTTCCAGCCAGTATCCACTCCGTGCTAACAACAGTCTGGTTCCAGCCAGTATCCACAGCAGCCGTTTTATCTTCAGCAACCCAGCTTTTCCTGGAACACCAGCTGGCACAATCCTGGGT
Source organism: Pseudophryne corroboree (assembly GCF_028390025.1). NCBI lineage: Eukaryota > Metazoa > Chordata > Amphibia > Anura > Myobatrachidae > Pseudophryne > Pseudophryne corroboree. The sequence continues at coordinate 361,151,527 of NC_086445.1, read as the reverse complement.
TATCTCCATTGCTACAGTCGGGCCTGGTAAGGACTTTCCATCTAGAAGATTATAAGAACTATCTCACACTACCAGTGCCCTGTGGCTCCTGCCATCCTGTAGTACCCAGGAACTGTATTTATTCTTTGCTGACTTTTACGTTTTCTTTTACTGCTGCTGTGTTGCGGAGTTGTCATAATAAACATCATTGACTTTTATCCAAGTTGTCGTGGTCACGCCTTCGGGCAGTTATTATTCATGTTACTTACATGTCCAGGGGTCTGATACAACCTCCCAGGTTCCGGTACATCTCAGCCCCTACAACTGAGGCTGCCTCCCGTCAGCTCAGGCCCTCAGTTGTGACACTCTGTTCTTGATCCTATACCCTCACAAATAAGTAAAGTTCTGTCTCCTGTGCTCATCCCAACCTTAACTAATATCTGTAATCTCTCTTTCTCTACTGGTATCTTTCCTTCACTGTTCAAGCATGCCGTGATTACTCACATTCTGAAAAAAAAAAATTCTGACCCTAACTCTCTCTCAAACTACCGTCCCATCTCTCAGCTCCCATGTCTCTCCAAGTTACTTGAGAAACTTGCCTACACTCGCCTCACACACTTTCTTAACTCATACAAATTATTGGACCCACAGCAATCAGGCTTTCGCTTCCAACACTCCACAGAGACAGCGCTGAATAAAATAGTGAATGATCTGGTCACTGTGAAGTCTAAAGGCCATTACTCACCACTTATTCTAATAGATCTCTCTACTGCTTTTGACACTGTTGACCACTCTCTTCTCATACAAACACTGCAATCCCTAGGTCTTCAGGACACGGCCCTCTCTTGGTTCCTATCCTACCTATCTAATCGCTCTTTCTGTGTCCATTTCTCTGAATCCACCTCTGCTTCGCTACCTCTTTTAGTTGGAGTACCGCAGGGCTCAGTCTTAGGTCCTCTACTTTTCTCAATCTATACCTCATCTCTTGGGAAACTAATCAGCTTTTTTGGATTTCAGTATCATCTGTACGCAGATGATACTCAAATCTAGCTATCCTCCCCTGATTTGTCTCTATTTGTACTGGGCCGGGTCACTGAATGCCTCTCTGCCGATTCATCTTGGATGTCATCTCGCCACCTCAAACTTAATATTTCCAAAACAGAGTTAATTATATTTCCACCGGCCAATAGCAGTTACTAACCTGATATTTCTATCACTGTTAAGAACTCTACAATCAAACCCTACACCACAAGCTCGCTGCCTAGGTGTCATACTTGACTCAGAACTGTCCTTTGCTCCCCACATTCAATCTGTCTCAAAATCATGTTACATGCATCTAAGAAACATATCCTATAGATTATAAACATATAGTCTTCTTACTGGCCTTACTAAGAAAAGACTCTCACCATTACAATCCATTCTGAATGCAGCTGCGAGGCCAATATTCCTCACTAGACGCTCATCGTCTGCAGACCCACTCTGTCAGTCCATCTATTAGCTACCTGTATTCTGCCGTATTCAATATAAAATATTCTTACTTACACACAAGGCTATTAACCATACTACACCAACATACATCTCTTAGCTAATCTCAAAATATCTCCCAATCCCTACCCTTCGCTCTTCACAAAATCTATATCTCTCATCCACACTCATTACTTTCTCCCATGCACGATTACAGGACTTACTTCGGGCTGCACCCATTCTGTGGAATGCCCTACCACATACAATAAGACTCTCCTCTAGTCTTCAAACCTGCAACTGTTCCCTGAAAACTCATCTATTCAGACAAGCTTATCAAATTCCAGAACCGCTCACATTACCTTCATAGCTTCTCTATCCAATTATATTCCCACAGTACAGTCCACACATATCCCCCACATATTTTCTTTCTTCACTCTCCCTTCCTCCTGGTTCATCACTGCTGTGATATCATGCAGCCCACCAAGAACCTTTGCAATCTAGTTGACAACAATTCAATAGATAGCACCTATCCTTGTGTATCCATGCCTATTTCCCCATAGATTGTAAGCTTGCAAGTAGGGCCCTCCTCCCTCTATGACTGTTTGTTTTTACCCAGTTTTGTCTTCTAATTGTGTCCAGTTCTAAAGCACAATGGAATTTGCTGCACTATATACGAAATTGTTAATAAATAAATAAATAATAGATCCGTTCTGCACTTTTAACAGATCTCCTAATCTACATGATGGGGACACCTGGCCGGGTAATGTAATCCGGGCTCCAGTCACATCACATCACATTGACAGTACCAGGCAAGTGGTTAAATACAGGTTGAGTATCCCTTATCCAAAATGCTTGGGACCAGAAGTATTTTTGATATCGGATTTTTCCGTATTTTGGAATAATTGCATACCATAATGAGATATAATAGCGATGGGACCTAAGTCTAAGCACAGAATGCATTTATGTTTTATATACACCTTATATACACAGCAGGAAGGTCATTTTAGCCAATATTTTTAATAACTTTGTGCATTAAACAAAGTGTATCTACATTCACACAATTCATTTATGTTTCATATACACCTTATACACACAGCCTGAAGGTCTTATAATACAATATTTTTTATAACTTTGTGTATTAAACAAAGTTTGTGTACATTGATCCATCAGAAAACAAAGGTTTCAATATCTCACTCTCACTCAAAAAATTCCGTATTTCGGAATATTCCGTATTTCGGAATATTTGGATATGGGATACTCAACCTGTACTATGAAAATTGTTATTAATGACCTTTAAAAAATAATTGAAAGCAATTTTCTACTATTTCCATTTTTTCCCATCATTACATTCACTAAATGGGTCAACAGCTGATTGAATAACTGAAATTTGAAGAAAAATACTTTATTCTGATACCAAGGGAACAGACTACAGATAGACTTGTCAAGTTGTTATTTGCTGTATTGCTAAATTGTCTTTGAGGATTTAGTAATATGCAGGTGCATATCGAAATGTTTGTGCTTATGAAGGAAACTGTTTTCTTTGACTAAATGTGATAGCAGTTTATTGTGCATGATCCGGAGCAGCTGTTCCATCATCCCATGCTTATCCTGAGTAGTGTTCCTTAGTCACTTTCATATGGGCAGAGTGTTTGCTGTAGCCTGTACATATGGAGGATAATGCAAATTCTAATTTATCAGAAATCATTGTCTGATTATGCATTTTAAAAACAGTGTTTGTAAACAGGTGTTGCTAACAGGGGCAGTGCCATTATGTGGGTGTTTAATGAATGGTTAAGGAAATATGACAGGTTGGATTTAGCAGATTTGTTCCTACGTACTGGGAACGTTACCATTACAATCCACTGTCATCTAAAGCCTCGTACACATGGGTGTTGAAACAAGCACGCAAAGCTTTTTTTAATACATGAGAACAACACAAATTTGTAGAACTGAAAACTAAAACTGCAATGTAAGTGAATGGACCTGTACACACACATTTCCTGACAAGCACTTCTTTCACTTTACATTGATCAGTTTCACCATAGTGTACAACAGAAATACACCACTTTCTCCTTATTTAGGACTTTATTCAGCATCAGTTGCAGTTTTGCTAATTTAGCAAAACTGCAACTGTTTGAGACCACATGCCGGGGGCCGCCCAGCATGCAAATGCCCGCCAGCAATGTGATCGCAATTCAGTTGTGATCGCAATTCAGTTGTGATCGCATTGCTGCATTAGGGCTGTCCCCCCCATCTGCGCAGTCTGGCTGCGAAGGCAGGTGCAGGGCGGCCATGTTTTCAGTTGCAATGGCCACGCCTCAAAAATGGCACCAATCAGCCCCAGTTTTACCTGTACCGCCGTCGCAACGCTGTGTCGCCTGTCAATCAGGCAGAGGCGTTCGCATCACTGCGATGCGATTGCATCTTCCTGGCCAGCGCATGCACAATGTGGGTCCTGCACGTGCACACTGCTGCAGGACCGGGGAGAATGGGATCGCATCGCAGCAGCGTATGTTGCTGAATAAGGTCCTTAGTGCAGTTTTACTATGCTTTAGTATACTCCCCCTTAGTAGCAAAAATAATGTTTTATAACCCCACCCCACCCTGTAAAAAGACCTTTTTTTTGCACCCCCCACCTTGTGACCTTTTTTAATTTTGTTTGCATTATTTTTACTGCCCACCTCCAGCATCAATTTCTTTATATTCCACCTCCCCCACGCCCCAATTGTTATTGATGTCCCCAAATATGCCAGTATTAATGGTGCAAAATGTGTTCCATAGACATTCAGTTAGTGGTTCTCAGCTCTAGTCCGCTTCCATAGGTAAACTGGAATAGAAGTATAGAAATATACCCTCAACTGCACATTTTTGCTTAAGTTCAAAAGATACCATTATTATGCAATATACCATTATCTATAATGTGTATTTGCATGTCACTCAGACAGCATTATGGTATGTTACAGGTATCCTTACTAACAATACAAACTATAACAGTTGTAATTATTCAGTAGGGGGAATTCAGTTCAGCGGGAAGTGCCATGATGCCAGTCTACGCAGTGTGCACATATCGAGCTCTTACAGTAGGGCTGACATCACAGGTTTTCCCCTCACACCTTTATGGGGTGCAAGGGAACCCTTACGATGCCATATGTGCATTCCAGAACATTGTGCAGAGGTCTGGAAGTTACATTTCCCCCAATGTGACACACATCATACATAGAATACAAGATAAAGCTTAATCTCTTAGCATGAATCATTTGCTGTATATTGCAGCTAAAACATTTTTAATTATGACTAATAAGTACCCAGAGTCTCTAATTCTGTCTGAAGGGGAGATGTATCAAGCATTGGAGAGAGATAAAGTAACAACAAATCAGCTTCTAACACATTCTGTAACTTGACAATTAGGCTGGGTAAACACTATGCCGGCAAAGCGGCTGAGACATTACAAGTGAGCTGGCACTTTAATTTGTCAGCCCACCTGTGATGTCAGTCCCTGCAGCCAGTCTATGGGAGGTCAGCGGGCCGTCCGTATATACAGCCAGACATGCCGATATATCTGCAAGCTATATCAGAATCAGCTGTGATGCAGGACCAACTCGGTATGTCTGGACAACGTTGTTAACCCGCAAATGACCTATAGCGATATCGGTTTGATGGAACAAGCCAAGTGCATAGCCAGAACTTTGTGGGCCCCATAGCAGCTGCACTGAATGCACATATGGTAACTACGCCTTTAGAACCGGCAATATGTCTATCAGTGTATAACCAACCTTACAGTAGAAGCTGCTTTGTTGGTGCTTTCTCCCTCCACGGCTTGATACAGCTCCCCTTTGAAGCTGCTTTGTTGGTACTTAATCTCTCTCCACTGCTTGATACATCTCTCCTTCAATGTCATGTTTAATGTAACAGTATCTTAGTATTAATGTAAGAGATTTATTTAAAGGGAGAAATAGGCAAGTCTCATGGTTCTCAAGGTTCTTGTAAATGTTGTGACAAGACCATAGACAAAGTCACATTACCCTCAGTGCATACAGCACAGGCTACATCAGAGAGGTGCCAAGAGGGGGAGGAGTAGGCACTAATTACCTAGCCCCGGCCTCTTGGAGGGGCCCAGGGGGGGCCAGGGCTAGCTGATTTTATCATTGTGAAGCAAGAGATTGAGTCTGCCTGCACCACTAGGAATAATTATGAATAATAAGAATGAACCAACAATTTTAGATAATCATAGGCATCATATAGTTAGAAAAGTTGTATATATGTTGGTGGTGCGCCCCAGAGGTGTTAATATAGTTTACAAAAAAGGGTGGTTGTCCCTACAAAGAAATAGGGACCAAAAGAAAAAAGCCTCTTTGTGGGGGCACTCTTTCAATTCTTGTCTACAATCAGCTATATAATTATTCCCATGTTGTATATTATTTATTAGTAGCCTGTTTATTCCATTTCTAATCAGTATGTACATAGTGATCATCTTAATTAAGCCTGGTTAATTGGTGACACGCCACTGCCCCATTCTTATTTGGATTTGAAATTTCCGGCTCTTAATTATGATTGGCTGCGGTCAGTATATAGGCACAAAGCAGCATGACCACAATAGGATCTATGGTGAACAAGCTTGGCTAGGGTGAAACGTACGTCCAGCTTCGGTCTCATACTGACGTCACCCTGACGTCTTCTCCGGGATTCCCATGAAGCGCACACGGGTCCGGACTCGTAGGCAACTAGGGACATGTATCAAGTTAACGGCAGCGATCTAGTACATCAGGAGGACTACACACCATTCTAATAGGTATTTCGTCGCGCACTCATTGCGGGACGGAAGTGGGTTTTCCCTGCAATGACATACTGTTAACAGGGTTAACCCTCCTTGTTCCCGACAACAGCAAGTAACGCCACCTGTTTCTTCCTTCATACCTGTTCCGGCCGCTGACTCTTTCACCTCCCATTCACTGTGGCGGTTTTCACATATGGGAAGGCAGCAGAAGTTAGCGGACGAACGGCACGGGTACTGTCTTCTCTACACTGGTACTAGTTTAATGATAATAACCTGCAATCATACATAATTATCTTTATTATTGCTGCAGAGCTTGCTTATCAGGCACTTGCTGAATTATTTGGACACTGATTTTCAAATCGTTAAGCGACTGTATTGTATTCTTTGTACGCGCCAGACTATTTACATACACTGGTCGTTCTGTGTGGTTATTAATATTGATCTCTAACATTTATCTATAATCAGACTAATGAGCATATTAATTAACTTAGTTCTATCATGTTTATATAACCTGAATTTTATTGTCTGACCGGTGATTTGGTTTGGATAATAAGTGCCTTGCCTTTGCCTACTTAATAACTACCTTACTTGTCTATAATTTTCACCTAGCAATTAACTAATTAATTTCCCTCCATGAATACTGCTTAAGGCAATCAATCAATTAAATTGCATCCTGTGTCAAGAGTACAGGTACTTCTATCTGTACTCTCAGACATATCACTTGATACAGAGGCTGCTACAAACTTTTTCTTTTTAGATACGTTGTTACATTGGAGGAGTATGTTATATACATTGTATTCACCACAGAATCATGTTTGTTTTTTCCTAATAGGGTTGTACCAATAGGTACATTTAGCCCTTGTTCTATACACATTATTTTAAATTTATTGAATTAAAATGTATTTTTAAACAATGTAAAAAGTATTGAAAGAGTGCCCCCACAAAGAGGCTTTTTTCTTTTGGTCCCTATTTCTACCCTTTTTTGTAAACTGATTTTGTCATTGGTAAACTTTCAGAAACAAAAAGAATAAGAGCTCAATACCAAAGAAAATGTATTTAGCTTAGGTCGTTTAATGTACAAGCATCACTCAGTTCTGTCTTGGTACAAACTGCATTATGTTTTTTTACCAGCAGGTGGCAGAATAATACAAATTACAATTTTGCCAATACTGTGCTTTTATGTTACTGCTATATTAATGAGAACTTGCAAAAGCTCAGGACAGGCATAGATTCTATACATAATCCTTATCCATAGCGCACTGTTATTTGCAACAAACCATACTTTATCTTTAAAATTGCTTGACCATCTGGAGCTTAATAGCGTCTTACTTTCCCGGGGGCCACAACTACTTCATTTTCCTGGGGTTCTGAGGTTAGTGTAAAATGGGTATGGGAATCCAGGTCGACGCCAAAAAGGTTGACATCACTTAGGTCGACACACCGAAGGTCGACTCCTGAACTAGGTCAACATGGACATGGTCGATATGGAAAAAGGTTGACATGAGTTTTTTTTATGTAGTTTTCTCCGTAATGTGACCAGGAACCCCAATTAGTGCACCGTGTGCCCTCTGTCAAAGTCAGAAAAATATCTCTATGCACACTACCATATTTGCACCTCACACAGGTCCGTGCTGCGCATGCGTACGCTCTCCCGTACGTGCGCATACTCACAGTCGCGGGCACCCGCAGGCGCACGGTATGCGTATTTATGGTAGAGTTTATGTGATCGTAGCGTGCGACTCAATCATTACATATTTTCACTATATAATGTATTTTTTAGATCATGGTCCCTTTGATAGATTCTGAAAGTTTGGTTAATATAGAATGTTCATGAACAGAGAAATCCCTCTTTGTTTGATACGAAGGGTCAGACAGGAGTAATACAGTGGTGTTTAGTATCCATCGGAAGAATATTTAATTAGAAATATTCCGGTGTTGGTTTGAAGCAGATCAATCGCTCGTGCGAATAGTTATGGACATAAGAAGTTTATGAACATTTACTTTATTTGCACTTTATTACCCATGCGGCGGCAAACCCAGTTTCCCTCCCACCTGAGCTGTTGGAAATAGTCACAGCCCACCTGTATGAATCAACCTATGACCTTTTGTTATAATGCGAGAAGGAATTCCTGTGTCCAATGAACAATGAGATTGTAGGGACCATTGAATTGCATTGTGTGTGGGGCATAAATAGAAAGGCCGATCACATCCAGCTCTCACTCTTCAACGGTTATCATTGCTGAAAATCGGGAGCTGGATGTCCAGAGGCGCATGCGATCGTTTCCTTTGTGCGTAAGTTTTTCTCCGTGATCATACTGTTTCTCTCTTGTTATTATGGGCCATATCTTTCTCTCTCTTCTCTTTCTCTCATTTTTCTCTTAAACTTAATTGTATTGTATTTACTGTGTAGTTACCTGGTTAGTTAGTCTATGTTATATTGTAGTGTATGATTTGTATTTGTATTAATTCTTTTGCAAGTATATCATTCAAAATATATATATATATTAGGCGTTGGACCCTAAGCCACATTCACATTGTGAATAATAATCTGCTTTAACAATTGGGGGCTCGTCCGGGATGATTCGCTATAGCGATGCGACCGCTCGAGACCACGAAGAGATCACCAGCGGCATTGTTAAAGCAGATTATTTATCTTATATAATACCCTTTATGAGGTCTAAGAACACTGTACGCTAACTAGTGATGAGCGAGGTTCGGTTTTACTCGGTTTTACTCGGTTCTCAAAACGGCATCTTATTGGCTATCCAAAACACGTGACATCCCTGAGCCAATAAGATGCCGTTTTGAGAACCGAGTAAAACCGAGTAAAACCGAATCCGCTCATCACTAACGCTAACTACGTATGAAGTACCGTAAGGGTACGCACGTTGCGTAACGATCGCTTAGCCGTGGTCGAGATGCTCAAGCGTTACGTTCGCTCACGGCCAAGAGATCACTGGCAGGTACGCTATTGGCTGCCGACTACCGTAATGATTCGCTATAGCGATGCGACCGCTCGAGACCACGAAGAGATCACCAGCGGCGCATACGCTCACAATGTAAAACCTTTATATCTAAACCAAAAACAGTGTATTATGCAGTAAACCCTTTGTGTAGTGATATAGTGTAAATGCAACACAGTATAACCTTACTAGCTTAAAAGCAGTTTGAGCGTCACCGACGCTCTGAGAATACTTAACTCTATAAGAAATACACAGATACCTGGGCTTAGGGTCCAACGCCTAATATATATATATATTTTGAATGATATACTTGCAAAAGAATTAATACAAATACAAATCATACACTACAATATAACATAGACTAACTAACCAGGTAACTACACAGTAAATACAATACAATTAAGTTTAAGAGAAAAATGAGAGAAAGAGAAGAGAGAGAAAGATATGGCCCATAATAACAAGAGAGAAACAGTATGATCACGGAGAAAAACTTACGCACAAAGGAAACGATCGCATGCGCCTCTGGACATCCAGCTCCCGATTTTCAGCAATGATAACCGTTGAAGAGTGAGAGCTGGATGTGATCGGCCTTTCTATTTATGCCCCACACACAATGCAATTCAATGGTCCCTACAATCTCATTGTTCATTGGACACAGGAATTCCTCCTCGCATTATAACAAAAGGTCATAGGTTGATTCATACAGGTGGGCTGTGACTATTTCCAACAGCTCAGGTGGGAGGGAAACTGGGTTTCCCGCCGCATGGGTAATAAAGTGCAAATAAAGTAAATGTTCATAAACTTCTTATGTCCATAACTATTCGCACGAGCGATTGATCTGCTTCAAACCAACACCGGAATATTTCTAATTAAATATTCTTCCGATGGATACTAAACACCACTGTATTACTCCTGTCTGACCCTTCGTATCAAACAAAGAGGGATTTCTCTGTTCATGAACATTCTATATTAACCAAACTTTCAGAATCTATCAAAGGGACCATGATCTAAAAAATACATTATATAGTGAAAATATGTAATGATTGAGTCGCACGCTACGATCACATAAACTCTACCGTAAATACGCATACCGTGCACCTGCGGGTGCCCGCGACTGTGAGTATGCGCACGTACGGGAGAGCGTACGCATGCGCAGCACGGACCTGTGTGAGGTGCAAATATGGTAGTGTGCATAGAGATATTTTTCTGACTTTGACAGTCCACCCTTTGGCAGTCAACAATAACTGCCACTTCCTGAAAACATTTCAAAAAAGGAAAAATATATGTTAGGGGTTAATACATTTACATGGTTGGGTAAGGGAGGAGAGGAGAGGGTAGGAAAAGGGTATGACCTAGTGAGATAGCAGAAGCATGTGTGTATGAATCCGTGCTTGGGGGTCATGTATCATTGTGCCGTACGTGTTTTAAATCAAGCTTCGAGGTATTGCGAAGTATACATTTGAATTCCTTCTTATCCCGTGGTACGGGTCTGTGGATGGGCTGTCAAACTTTACCGAGCTCTTTTCGGCTTTGGTTGTAACAAAATGGGGGAGCACATTTTAGTTGATGATACATGAATGGGGGAGATATGTGATTGCTGATATCTGTGCCTGTATTCCCTATCGACTATGTGTGTCATTACCTGAGGGTTGTAGAAATGAAGAAAAGACATAATTACGGTAAATGCGGTGGTATTCTATGTCAGGTAAATGTACATTCGTCGATTGAGGTCTTGTTTGGTGTCTGTTGAATGCAGTCTTCTTTGTGCTTTTGCTCATAAGGTGCGAGCAAAAGCTGTCAATGTCCATAGATTTACAAAAGTGTTGGGCTAGCGTAATTTTAAAATTTCTAGGGAAACTGGGAATCCATGGCATAGTTCATCAAAATCTGTGTTTCAGGTTGTCAAAACTTCTTCTTTAATCCCTCTGTTGTCTGTATATCGGCTCATCAAATTCCTCGTCCAAGTGGGTCTTTTTACCTTGGAGGAAACGGAAAAACAGGTGAAAGAAACGGACCGTAGAAATCGCATTTTCATCACATCATTGTTTCTACATTTGGGTCATAAATCAAGTCCATTGGAATTACAGTTTCCTCACTCCTTAAACTCATTACCCTAGTATGACGATTGCACCTCATTAAAGCCTGACCGCATTTAAATATCAAACCAATCGTTATGATAACACCTAAGATACATAGGAGAAACTTCCCAACATCCATTATAACTCCTTGGGCCCATTCTCCTAAACCGGAGAACCAATTTCGCGGGTTCAACCATGACACCCAACCAGTCAGCTCATTACTCACAGCAGCAAGGGTGAGATTGTGTCTTCTGCGAAATTCCCACTTTAGTTGGAGAATATCGTCCATCTTTTGGTCTATGACCTCGACCGGGTCCTCGGTGCTATTCGTAATATATGTGCAACATTTCACGCCGTATTGTGTTGCCAGTGTGACACAATATCCGCCTGTCACTGCTGTGAGGTAATTGAGAACCATTCTATGCTGTACCAGTTCTGTTTTGTAAGCTTGAAGTTCCCTTCCAGTATACCTAAATGTGTCATCATACATTTCAGTGATATTATCTAACAAATTTGCGAGCGCCGATATGTATTTATAATTCAGCACTCCTCTAGCGGTGCGGGTGAAATCTAACGCGATTAAGAATTGAATCCCGGTGGATTCACTTATCAGATCAGAGGTCGGATGCTCTGTCTTCTCTATCAGGTGCCTTTTAACAACGTGCTGAGATGTTAAAACATAATAGGGACCTATCCACATGGTATTGGTGGAGCTTCAAACTAGGAGGGCTGGAGATATTAAACCTCCTGTCCACCGGTCTCCCACCACTTAACTCAAGTACCTCCCCTAACGTTAAAGGAAATGGTACTAGCCCTGATTTGCTATGACCTTGAGGTACTTGAGAGCATACCCAACAATCTGTTTTATTTAACACACTACCCACTAAAGAGTGATAGTCACTCAAGGGATGCCGGTCCATATGGATATTAAAACTGGATTGGCATTTCTTTATGCACCCATCCTCAATGACATTGTTACAAAGCCGACAGATACAGTTTTCTTCAGCTAACAATCCTTCACAATTCCTTCTATGGTCAATGCTATCGGATCGTTTTCTGATACTCGCCTTTACTTGTTGGTTAAGTTGTTCTTGGAAAACTACGCCTCCATTTCTGTCATCAGAACCCATTCCAGAACCTCTCTCGACCTCCATGGTACTCTCGCCGGAACAGACTGCTCTGGTCAACATCATGGTCAACAGGAAAAACCGGATCACAGTCTCTTGGGGCAAGTCCATCTTGTAGGAGGAAACGGAGAAGAATGAGAAGGGGGAAAAAAATAATTTGAGGGAGAGGGGATGGGAAGTTGGAGAAAAACAATAAAAGGGAACAGGGGATCGACAACTGCTTTTGATCTTGTGGTTTTCAATGCTCAGGTGCCGCCTCAATCTTCCTGGAACAGACACTCCAGTGATACAACCTCTACCGTCTGTTCCTTATCACGGGACCTCTCTGGATCAGCAACCTTCTTACAGTGGGACGAATGAACCCAAGTCTCTCTCTCAGCAACCTTCAATGCTGTAGTGCTAGTCAATAAGACCTGGTATGGTCCTTCCCATCTGTCAATAAGGCAACCTGAGCGTAGAAAATTCCGTATCATTACATAATCCCCAGGTTCAATGTCATGACAATTACTATCTGGTAAATCAGGAATCACTAACTTCAGATTATCATTTTGATTCCTTAACTGTTTACTCATGTTAATCAAGTATTTTACAGTCACTTCATTGTTACACTTCAAATCATCCTGAGGGTTAATCATAACATGCGGTTGTCGACCAAACAAGATTTCAAAGGGAGACAGATTAAGAGGGGACCTGGGAGTGGTTCTGATGCTGTACAGTACAATGGGTAAAGCTTCTGGCCATGTCAATCCTGTCTCTGCCATCACTTTACTCAGTTTATTTTTAATAGTGCTGTTCACTCTTTCCACTTTCGCACTCGCCTGTGGACGGTATGGAGTGTGCAGCTTGCTATCAATTCCCATCAATTTACACATTCCTTGAAAGACATCACCTGTAAAATGGGTACCCCTATCACTTTCGATAATTCTAGGGATACCATATCTACATACAAATTCCTGCACAATTTTCTTAGCAGTAAACATAGCGGTATTTGTGGCCGCCGGAAATGCTTCGACCCAATTTGAGAAAACATCTATACAAACAAGTACATATTTCAAATTTCGACAAGGGGGTAATTGAATAAAGTCAATCTGTATTACCTGGAAAGGGCCGCCGGCAGGTGGGATATGGGATGGTTCTGTTGGTATTGCCTTTCCGATGTTCTTTCTCAGACAGGTAAGGCATGACATTGCCCTTTTACTCGCATGAGATGAGAATCCTGGGGCACACCAATATGCTCTTACCAACTTGCACATCCCTTCCCTGCCCAGATGAGTCAGCCCGTGAGCTGCCTCAGCTAAACATGGAAGGTGTGCTCTGGGGGCCACCGGTTTACCTTGTCCATCCGTCCAGAGTCCTGAGGACTCCTGGCCATATCCCTTTGCCTTCCAGACTGCCTTTTCCTGTGTGGAACACAAATTTTGCATCTCACACAACTTCTGTGTGTTGATGGTATTAAATACCATCAGTTGTGTGGTGTCTGTCTGTCTGGGGGTACCAGCTGCTAATTTAGCCGCTTCGTCTGCTCGGCTGTTACCAAGTGATATTGGGTCTTGGCTATATGTGTGTGCTTTACATTTGATAACAGCCACTCTGTCGGGTTCCTGTATCGCTGTTAGAAGCCTTTTTATGTGAGCTGCATGCGCTACCGGTGTACCAGCTGCCGTCATGAAATTTCTGAGGCGCCATAGGGCTCCGAAATCATGGACTACCCCGAATGCGTATCTAGAATCGGTGTAGATATTGGCTGATTTGCCCTTAGCCAATTCACATGCTCTGGTTAGGGCGACCAGTTCAGCAACCTGGGCTGAGTGAGGTGGGCCTAGCGGTTCCGCTTCTATGGTGCCTTGGTCATCTACGACTGCGTATCCAGTACACAAGTCTCCCGAGTCTGACTGTCTATGACAACTACCGTCCGTGTAGAACGTAAGTTCTGCATCTTCCAGTGGGTTGTCACTGATGTCAGGCCTTGCGGTAAAATTTTGGGTCAAATATTCCATACAATCATGAGTGTCTTCCTTTGTATTAAATTCTCCTTCCCCACCACTCTCATCCTCCACCCTTTGTGCCTGTCCAGGCACACCTGGGAGATATGTTGCAGGATTTAATGCACTGCATCTCCTTATGGTGATGTTTACGGGGGCCATTAGTGCCAATTCCCATCTTGTAAACCGCGCTGATGAGACGTGTCTGGTTTGGGCAGAATTTAACAAGGCTGACACTGCATGTGGTGTATGAATTGTGAGGTTGTGACCTAGCACGACGTCTTCGCTTTTCGTTACTAGCAATGCTATCGCAGCAACGCTTCGCAAGCATGTGGGGAGGGATCGCGCTACCGTGTCTAGCTGAGCGCTGTAATATGCTACCGGCCTGCTGGCATCACCGTGCTTTTGGGTTAGTACGCCTGCCGCGCAACCAGCACTTTCTGTTCCGTATAGTTCAAAGGGTTTCCCATAGTCAGGCATACCTAATGCTGGTGCCTGCGTTAGGCACTGTTTAAGTCTCTCAAATGCTGTCTCAGACTCGTCTGTATGCGAAATCCGATCAGGTTTGTTTGAGGAGACCATTTCCTGCAAGGGTAACGCTAGGATGGAAAACCCTGGGATCCAGTTACGGCAATACCCACACATTCCTAAAAATGTTCTGATCTGTTGCTGGGTTTGTGGCAGAGTCATGTCTCTAATTGCTTGAATTCTATCAGCGGTCAGGTGTCTCAGTCCTTGTGTTAGACAGTGTCCCAAATATTTTACCTTAGTTTGGCATAATTGCAACTTGTCTTTGGAAACCTTGTGTCCTGTGTCTGAAAGATGAAACAGGAGCTGTTTCGTATCCTTCAGGGATGCTTCCAATGAATCAGAACACAGTAGTAGATCATCCACGTACTGTATTAATACTGATCCACTCACTGGTTGGAAAGACTGTAAACAATCATGCAAAGCCTGAGAAAATATACTTGGACTATCTATGAATCCTTGTGGTAATCGAGTCCATGTGTATTGGACTCCTCTGTATGTGAATGCAAACAGATATTGACTGTCAGGGTGCAGAGGTACCGAAAAGAAAGCGGAGCAGAGGTCAATAACAGTGAAAAATTTCGCAGTGGGAGGGATTTGCATTAGGATGACAGCTGGATTTGGCACTACGGGGAACTGACTCTCAACTATTTTGTTAATCCCCCTTAGATCCTGCACTAGCCTGTAACCCCTCCCCCCACTCTTTTTCACAGGGAAGATGGGACTATTAGCAGTGCTGGACGTTCTTACCAGAATGCCCTGTTGTAGCAAGCGCTCTATTACGGGATAAACTCCTAACTCCACCTCTGGCTTCAGAGGGTACTGTGGGATTTTTAGAGCTATCCTACCATCTTTTACTTGTACAACTACCGGAGCTACGTTTGCCATTAATCCAGTGTCCTGTCCATCTTTTGTCCAAAGTGACTCTGGTATCTGAGATGTCATTTCTTCTACTTGGGAGGGAGTCCTATTTGTCATAATGGTATGTGACATTAATTTTGACGGGGAGTCTAACATATCTCGTACTTCCTGAGCGTGATTCTCAGGTATGTCCAAGAATACACCTTCAGGAGTACAATAAATGACGCACCCCATTTTACACAATAAGTCTCTACCCAGGAGATTGGTCGGTGCCGATGCAGCCAGCAAAAAGGAATGCTTGGTATGTAATGGCCCTACTGTAATCTCGGCTGGTTTGCTAACAGGGTAGTGCTGGACTACTCCCGTTACCCCTATGGCTGGAATTGTCTTACCAGTGGTTCTCATGCCCACTGTCGAATTTATCACTGATTTGGCCGCCCCTGTGTCTACAAGAAAGTTTAATGATTTACCAGCTACATTGATTGCAATTTCTGGTTCACTTCCAAGGCTTGCAATCAATTTTACTGGCTGCAGATTACAGGTATGGCCACACCCCTATTGGGTATGGTGACCTCCCTGAATCCCGCTGGCAGCAACTACTTGTGAGGGAGTTAGCTGGGAACTACCAGAGGTTTGCCAATCTCTGTTTGGGGGGTATCTTTTTGTTTCCCCTGCATGTGGCTCATAACTCCGTTTCTGCGGACCCTGCTCCCAATGTCGTGTGTCGTGTCGTTGTCTAGGGGGTTGATAAGATTTTTGTACATTTCTCGATCTACAGTCTCGTGCAAAGTATCCCTGTTTGTGACAAAAATAACATGTTACCACATTTGACTTACCCACAGGGTTTGGTGATGTTAACACAGGCTGTTTTGTGGTCAGGGCCTGTATACTTACTGCCATTAACTTATCACTTTGTTGTTCCCTGTGTCTGGTGATGTTCCTATCGTGATCAATAGCAGCCTCTCTCAAAGTAGCCACAGACAGACCTCGCCAACATGGTTGTGTGGTCTGTACCCTAGTCTTTAATGATTCTTTTAAACCATCCATCAGTACCGATACTGCTACTTCTCGATGGTTTATGTTTGTTTTAATGTCCTCTATGCCTGTGTATTTTGCCATTTCTGATAATGCTCTGTGAAAATACTCTGCAGCTGTTTCTGACTCCTTCTGTTTAATGGAGAATATTTTGTTCCATTTAACTACGGCTGGGAAATACTCCTTTAACTGTAAGCTTATTCTTTTTACATTGTCTTTGTTGTACACATCTGTAAGAGGTACATCCTGATCTAATCCACAGTCAGCTAAAAATTGAGTTGCGTCAACATTGGAGGGTAAACATGCTCTCAGCAATATCTGCCAGTCTTTGTTGTTGGGCTCTACAGTGTTACCTAGGTCTCTGATGTATTTTTGGCTGGCAACTAAGTCTTTTCTAGGGTCAGGGAATTCAGACACTATGGTCCTTAATTCCATTCTGGGAAATGGGCTATACATGGCAATGTTCCTCACAGGGGTGACTCCTGATGTGTCAGTTTTCCCATTTGGAACAGCTATTACCCTAACAGGATTAACTCTAACAACATCACTCTGTGTGGGTTCTATAGCCTGTGGTGAAATGGCTTCAGCATAGTGTATGGTGCCGTACTTACCTGTAGATACGACCTCACCTATCCCTCCGCTAGGGGCCCTTGTTACTAATCTCGTGGGTGGAGCTGTGCCTACTGTGGTCTCTGCTATGGTGGCTGCTAGAGAGAGCGCTGAAATTGTTGCCGATTCGTCTTCTTGATCACACTCCTGAGGAAAGTTCAAAACAGGGTACAACTTGCACGGGTTAATACTTGCATTGGTTAATTGGTTAACATTATCTTTAACATTTACACAGTTGCTAAGTGTTTGTGTGTTACACCTTAGTGCGTCATTCTCCGCAACCAATTTCTCTCCTGATATGTATGGTGGCGGTGGGGCCGTGGCTATCAGTTTTCTGATTGAGCCAGATCCCGCCGCCTGAGCCAATCCTCTCTGTATGTCACCCTCCTGTTGCCACAACTGCAAATAATCATAATGCTTGATTCGTCTCTTTGCTGATTTAATGAGACATATCCTTCTCCTTAAATTCGTTAACACTTCTGTGCTGAAGCTACCTACTCTTGGGAATTTCTCCCCGTCATGTACTGTCATTCTCTCCCATTCATCACATAAAGCTTCTGTGTGACTTCCGTATTTCTCACACATTACATACCTTGCCGACCCAATTGGTCGGTTCACTGAATCAACCCGAACCGAGGTTGATCGCCCCCTACTTGAACAAGTGGCCCCCATAGTTCGAAAGTGTTGCTTTATCCAGCCAACCCTTACGCAAACCAAATGTCCAAAATAGGCTGACGGTGGCGGTTTACCGAGTACCCCACTCACTCGCCCACGCCGACCAATACGACCTGATCACACCGATATGGTGCTGGCGTACTCGACCTAGGGCCCCTGCAACCTGAACCTCTGTTTACTGGAACCTGTGAGGGTGATCCGAAGAACACTTACTCTTTTCAGTAACTATTGGTTGTTGGATAGTTCCTGAGTGAGCAGCGAACTTCCCTTAAAATAAAAAAAATTACACAAATCACGTTAGAATGTACAAATAGCGTTTATGACCTTCGTACACAAATAGTACCGGTCAGGTTTTACTAATGTACACAATTACGTGCGGTACAATCGTTCAGCACATAAGCAACTAATCTTATGTACGGAGCGACCAGTGGAATCGAAAATTGCGGCTGCGAATTCCTTCAGCAAGAGCTTGTATGGCCTATATGGGTGTTGCACCAACCCTTTCTTGGTGTTGTGCCTGTGGACTGTATAGCGGACTTCCTTGTCTGCTGTACCTGAACCTGTTGGTCTGCTATGACCTCCTGGTCTGTTACAGTATGACCTCCTGGTCTGCTACACTCTAATGCTCAAATTGTATGTTTTAACCAGGGATGCCTCCCTAGCCACCATGTACGTCACTTACACGCATGTACCTCACGAGAACTCGACTTTTCTTGTGGTTCAACCTTTAAAATTGTAAAAACAAACACTCATTCACCGCATATACACTTTTGTTTCTATTTCTATTTCTGCGCAGAAATTTCTCTTTAGACCAGATGTGTTACAAATTAGGAGAAGGATCTATTAATTTAAATTTCGAATTTAAAATAAATTTGTGCGATTTATCGCCTGGCGTTATTTACCGCGTGGCGCTACTTATCGCGTTGAGAGGAGAGAAAAAACTTGTGATTTGAGTTACGTGGGCGTACCCGTACGCTCCGTTGCGTAATATACGCTGCGTGCGTCGGCCCTTGGATTGCGTGCACAAATCTCAGTCCTTGTTAGAGACACGTGTACGCAAAATAAAGATCCACCGTAACACAATTTATATGTTTATCAATGTAGATGATCCTTGATCATCTACCGCACACCACACTGACTTCGCCTTGTCTCTCAGGCAGAGCTGTGTGTTTGTCTATACTTTAACTATATTACCTTTACTTTTACACTTTGAAATAGCGGCAAATCTCTCTTAGCACGTTTATCAACTATATAATAGCAAACAGGAGAGTGATATACGAAAATACACGAATGAAAAGAAATGCAGATATGCGTGCGTGTGTACGCAAGACAGAAATAAACAGTTTTAAAAGAGACTAGCGTGTTGTTCTTACCTCCGGTTCCCGGATTCCTTCAGCACCCTTTACTAAGAGAAGCAGACGCTTATCCAAGCAGCACTACGAGGAATATGATCTCCCGCCCTTTGCTGCTGGATAATGTCTGCTGTAATTACCTAGTGCAGATATGTGAAGGACAGGATGAGCCCCCAATTGTTAAAGCAGATTATTTATCTTATATAATACCCTTTATGAGGTCTAAGAACACTGTACGCTAACTACGTATGAAGTACCGTGAGGGTACGCACGTTGCCAGTGATCTCTTGGCCGTGAGCGAACGTAACGCTTGAGCATCTCGACCACGGCTAAGCGATCGTTACGCAATGTGCATACCCTTACGGTACTTCATACGTAGTTAGCGTACAGTGTTCTTAGACCTCATAAAGGGTATTATATAAGATAAATAATCTGCTTTAACACCTCGCATGGCTCGCTTCGCTCGCCATGCTTCGAGCAAGGTGCCTCACTCCACTACCGCTGTGTTCGGTCCAGGTTATCGCTTCCAATTGTAGTCAACGTGGATCGTAAAGTATGAAAAAAAAACAAAAAAACAAAACTCATGTCGACCTTTTGTCCACGTCGACCTATTTCAGGTGTCAACCTTTTTGGTGTCAACCTGGAGTCTGGATACCTTGTAAAATGTGGCTTTGTAATACTGTGAAAGGAAGCATTGAATCTTCTCATTAGTTATCCCACTTACACAGCCCTCTGTAGCTATTGTAAAGCAAATGGAAATGCTCACTATTTTAGGTGTCAGTGCAGCTTTACATTGCAAAAACAAGCTATTGCATCCTTTGCTGGGATCCAGTCTGAAGATCGACACTGTCTAGGTCGACAGTCACTAGGTCGACAGGGTCTCTAGGTCGACATGTGCTAGGTAGACAGGTCAAAAAAGGTCGACATGAGTTCTTCACATTTTTTCTTTTTTGGAACTTTTTCATACTTACCGATCCACGTGGACTACGATTGGAACGGCAATCTGTGCAGAGCGAAGCACTAATTGGGCTTCCCGGTCACTGTACGGAGAAAACGACACAAAAAAACATGAAAAACTCATGTCGACCTTTTGACCTGTCAACCTAGAAACCCTGTCGACCTAGTGACTGTCGACCTATAGCGGTCGACCTAAACATTGTCGACCTAGACACTGTCGATTTGATGATTTGCATCCCCTTTTCTACTTTGCCATTGTGCCCATCACAAGGAAACTAGTTGATGGTTAAATTGTGCCGGGATTTCGCACCTGCGCAATGGAGATGTGATGCTTCCGGGAATCTGAGTTGAATGAACAGAATGAACCATCAGTTGGAACTCAGAAATTAGAATACAAGGGTGGCAACCACCCCATGCCCAATGTCATAAGGAAAAACCATTTCCATTGAATCAGGAGCATCGATGGTTGCTCACCCTTAGTTTCCATTGTCCATCCATAGTATGCATTAATGTAAATCGTCATGGTAATAAAAGTCAATACATACAAAGGAAATGGCCAATCCCGGGACACCCGGGATTGGCTTTTAACTATGTAGCTGCCCCCTCGCCCCGCTCTGCACACATAACTAACCATATACCGCGGGCGGGTGAGGAACTCCACAATCTCTCCCCCAGCGGCGGCTGACGGCGCAGCCGGAAGGAGGAAGTTGGGCAGCTTCTGAGCATCCTGTGGACACTCCACGCTGATCCCTCAATCCCCGGGATTGGACCTTCCCATCCCAGGATTGAATCCCGGCCGTTTTTGGCCCTAAATCCTGGGATCCCGCCAACCCCGGGATTGGCTTCCCTAGTTGCCTGTGAGATAGAACAGGTTCTCTCCAGCACCCACTTGCTACAAAACCCAGCTGCAAAAAATGCTTCTAAACTAGTAATTATAAAACAGATGTCTTGGTGGCACATACTATACAGTGATCCACTGCCATGGTGCTTCTGCTAATAAGATGGTCCTAACTCTAAAAAGTGAGAGTGCCATGTCACGCCTGAGGGTTGGGTTTGGACAGGCGTTTGTGGATAAAGATGACACAGAGGAATTATAAATAAATTGAAGAGGCTTTATCCAGGTATGGTGCATAGACTTGAAAGAATTGTTTATGTTTTAGCAGTGACAAGCCCAGAGCCAATTATAATAAAGAATAAAACTTTTATCAAAGAACAACATCCATGATTCACTGCAGTTACTGCATGCTGACAGAAGATACCAGGTTAGCCACAGGAATGATGACTGGAATGAAACTGGATTGGACTGAAGAAGACAAAGTTCAAATAACAATAATATCCTGGATTGGACTATAGAAGACAAAGGTCAAATAACACTAATATCTGAAATGAAACTGGATTGGACTGTAGAAGACAAAGTTCAAATAACAATAATATCCAAAAAGAAACTGGATTGGACTGTAGTGCTTACCAGGCTTGATCCGGAATCTTAACACTGGCAGTATTGCAGAAAGACACTGAAGAAAGGCAAAGTCCAAACAGCAATAGTAGCCGGAGTGGAATCGGGATGGACTGCATCATACAAAGTCACTGGAAAAAAGGAGCTCAGGACAGAGCTGTTACTTTCTGGATAGAGAATGTTGTATTGACGAATTGATAATCCCAGGAAGTTACCTTTATACCTTGCAGTGTGGATTAATTGGATGTTACAGTCAGCTGATGAAAGGAGCTCCAGCATTGGACAATGGAGGATCAGCTGATGGAATCCAAGATTGCAGCGCCCATGTCTGAATTTGTAGGGAAACTCTGACTAAGCCCAAACACGAGGAAGTGAGCACAATGAGAAATAAACACTGAAACAATGGAAGGCAGCACTGTGAAGTGCTATGCACAGAAGCAGCAGCCGCTGTGGGAGACTTCATGCTGGATCTGTGCCTGTGGACTTCTGGGAGCGATGTGTGAATACAGCATACCTCCCAACATGAACCTCTCCAGGAGGGACAGAATGCTCTGCTCCTGGACTTCCCTCTTAATTTATGATTGCCATCACCTATGCTGAAACACCTTTCTCATCCATTAACCTGTTCAAAGCAGGTGCCGGCAATCATAAATTAGGAGAAAATTCCAGAAGCAGAGCATTGTGTCCCTCCTGGAGAGGGTCATGTTGGGAGGTATGGATACAGCGCACACAGACCTTTGCACCAGCCAGGACAGACATCGCATAGGAAAGAAAGTACTTTTAAAAGTCTGGAGTGTGACAGCACCCCCCATCTTCCTTTTAAGGGTGGCCCCAGGACACCTTTTTGGCTTACGTGGAAACTTGGCATGGAGCACTCAAACCAATCTTGGTGCATGGACATCAGTGGCATCTGCCCAGGAGCATTCTTCTGGGCCATAACCCTTCCAATCAAGCAGGTATTGAAGTTTCCCACAAAAAATTCGAGAGTCCAGAATCTTGGAAATCTTGTATTCAACGCCACGTTGAGTTTGGACTTTAGATGCTTTTGACATATTGGAATGAAACCTTTTAAGAATAAGTGGTTTAAGCAACAAAATGTGAAATGAGTTGGAAATTATTAAGAATGGAGGTAACTTGTGTTTGAATTAAACTGGGTTGATAACACTTTCAATAGGAAAATCCCCACTATAACGAGGTGCAAACTTCATTGATAGAACTTTAAGTCTTAAATTCCAAGTAGAAAGCCATACTCGATCTTCAGGCTTAAGACTAGGAATTGCTCATCTCTTCTTGTCAGCACATTTTTTGTACCTGACTGAAGACTTGAGAGAGGAACGAACTTCCTTCCAGATTTTTGAAACTGCTGTACAGCTTGGTCAGTCGCTGGAACTTGAGATGCTGGAAGAGGCTGGAAATATGGTACTCTAGGATGAAGTCCGTAGTTGGCAAAGAAAGGCGTAGTTCCAGAAGATGCGTGATATTGATTGTTGTGGCAAAATTCTGCCCAAGGAATTAATTCAGCCCAGTTGTTTTGTGAAGAAGATACGTACAAGCAAAGAAATGACTCCAGATCCTGGTTATCTCTCTCGGACCATTGGTCTAAGGATGGTATGCTGAAGAGAATCTGAGCTGGTTCTGTAGAGCGGAACATAAAGAACGCCAAAATTTGGCAACAAATTGAACTCCATGGTCGGAGATGAGGAGGAATATCCGGATGAGACGGACCTGTAGAATGTGTTGGTAATACTTGTTGCAGACTTGAAACAGGATGATCCCCAAGCAGTGATTTGAGAGGTTTCTTAATTGATTTGGGGGTTATGCTGACAGAGCCAAGGCAGACCCAGAACAATGGAATGCGATGCCCTAGGGATAACTAGAAAATGTACAAGTTCGGAATGCGAGGCCCCAATCTTGACTCAATGAGGTTGACTCTGGTGGGTAATGGTACCACTTAATATGCAACTCCCATCTACTGCAGTTAGACAAACTGGTTTGGACAGACTTTCAGAGGGTAGTGCCCATTGCTGGACTAAAGCTGTGGGGATGAAATTTCCAGCAGCACCGGAGTCGAGAAGAGCTGAGACTTTCTTGAATCGTTGGGCAACTTGCAAGTAAATTGAAAGAATACAATCGGAATTTCGTGGAGAGGAGTTGAGTACTACCAGTCGAGCATCTCCTTGCTTGACTAGGAGCGGGCATTTCCCAGACGCTTGGGACAGGAGTTGATTTGATGTGAAGGAGCAGCGCAGTAGAGAGATTTTCAGAATGTCGTCTTAGGCGTTCTAACCGGGACAGATGAGAATGGTTTACTAGCATCAGTTCCTCCTTGGTAGGAGAGATCTGACGAGTTGACCCAGCTGAAATCTTAGGCAGAGGAAATCTTTCTCTTTCAATAGCTCGCTCCCGGAAGCGTAAATCCACCATAGTACATAGGGAGACTAAGGACTCTAACTTGTCTGGAAGGTCACGAGTGGCAAGTTCGTCTTTGATTTTCTCAGATAGACCATTCCAAAATGCTGCATAGAGTGCCTCATTATTCCAGCTTAATTCAGAAGCCAATATATGGAATTGAACCATGTATTGGCCAACAGAGCGAGACTCTTGGCAGAGACATTAGATGTCTGTGGAAGCAGATGTCACTCTCCCAGGTTCATCGAAAATCCAGCGAAAAGATGTTACAAAGTCTTTATATAAAAACAATATTGCATCAGATTTTTCCCAGAGTGGAGATGCCCAGTCCAAGGCTGACCCAGAGAGAAAGGAGATGATATAAGCCACTTTGGTACGCTAAGTTGGAAAGTTCTTAGGTTGTAATTCGAAGTGGATCTCACATTGATTTTTTTTTTAAAAACTGCAATTTTTGGGGTTCCCATTGAATTTGATAGGAATAGGAAGCTGGAGCCGAGACACTGAGGCTGGAGAAAAAGCTGGAGGATTTGAAGGTGAAGGAAGTGTAGCTCCATGACCCTTGAGTAAAGCTTTAAAGACATCTAGGCGACTGGACAATTCTTGCAGGCAATGAATCACCTGACCCTGCGCAGCCTCTTGATGTACTAGGCTTGCGACTAGGATCTGGACTGGTCCTGCAGATGAAGCCTGATCCTTGGCTGGATCCATTTGGTCAGTACAAACTGTCACGCCTGAGGGTTGGGTTTGGTTTGGAAAGGCGTTTGTGGATAAAGATGACACAGAGGAATTATAAATAAATTGAGGAGGCTTTATCCAGGTATGGTGCATAGACTTGAAAGAATTGTTGATGTTTTAGCAGTGACAAGCCCAGAGCCAATTATAATAAAGAATAAAACTTTTATTAAAGAACAACATCCATGATTCACTGCAGTTACTGTATGCTGACAGAAGATACAAGGTTAGCCACAGGAATGATGACTGGAAATAATATCCTGGATTGGACTATAGAAGACAAAGGTCAAATAACACTAATATCCGAAATGAAACTGGATTGGACTGTAGAAGACAAAGTTCAAATAACAATAATATCCACAAAGAAACTGGATTGGACTGTAGTGCTAACCAGGCTTGATCCAGAATCTTAACACTGGCAGTATTGCAGAAAGACACAGTTCAAATGACAATAGCATCCAGAATGGAACCAGAACGGACTGGAGTGCTCACCGGGCTTGATCCGGAATCTTAACACTGGCAGTATTGCAGAAAGACACTGAAGAAATGCAAAGTCCAAATAGCAATAGTAGCCGGAGTGGAATCGGGACGGACTGTATCATACAAAGTAACTGGAATGATGGTGCTCAGGACAGAGCTGTTACTTCCTAGATAGAGACTGTTGTATTGACGAATTGGTAATCCCAGGAAGTTACCTTTATACCGTGCAGTGTGGATTCATTGGATGTTACAGTCAGCTGATGAAAGGAGCCCCAGGAGTGGACAATGGAGGATCAGCTGATGGAATCTAAGATGGCAGTGCCCATGTCTGAATTTGTAGGGAAACTCTGACTGGGCCCAAACACCAGAAAGTGAGCACAATGAGAAATAAACACTGAAACAATGGAAGACAGAACTGTGAAGTGCTATGCACAGAAGCAGCAGCCGCTGCAGGAGACTTCATGCTGGATCAGCGCTGGTAGACGTCTGTGAGCGATGTGTGGATACACGTGCACTGACCTTTGCGCCAGCCAGGACAGACATTGCATAAGTAAGAAAGTACTTTTAAAAGTCCAGAGTGTGACATGCCAGCATTGGCTAACAACACTTATTTTTAAATTGAGAGAGCAAATCTAAGCAAGAGTGACCCCACATCCTTCAGAGGGAACACCAATGACAGCCCCAGACCTCCTGTGTACACCTATTCTGACAGACACATATATATTAATCAGAGTCAATGATAAATGAAATACTGCTAAATTCCATAGGTAAATAGTAATGTACATTAAGTATACCCTCAACTGCACATTTGTCCCCAAAACATAGGCGTATGTAGGAAATGTAGCAGCAAGTCAGTATTGAGTGCTTAGTCTAAGATCCGCCTGGCATTGTCCGCCACCTGTCGACAGGCAACAAAATGCTACTTGCTCCAGGCGAATTAGACATGGTAACACAGAGTTTTTTTGAAAGATCTTTAAATTGACACCTGACAGGGAGATGATTTGATAGCTGCTTCATGGGGGCAATCTTTGTATTCTTTAACCATAATTTTAGCACTTCATGCAACAGTATTAAAGGACCCTTCCTCTCTGACAGTATAATAGTGCTGTTATCTTGGCAACAAGACAGAGGCGTCACTTACTTTTAAAACACCCGGTGCGGTCGCGGGTGAAAAGGGACGTGGCTTCGCGGAAGGGGGCGTGGCTTCGTGTTCCAACCCCCGTTTTCGGCACATTGCGGGTCCGGGGGATGTGGGCTTCACGCGGAGACTGCTGAATCTGCAGTGCTGGCTTCTGCACTGTGACAGGAGCCGGGTTGCAGCATCCAGCTCCTGCAACTGAGCAGGAGCCGGCACTTTGGTGTCACCCCTCAGAGGGTAACATCCGGGTGCGGGCCGCACCCCCCGCACCCACGTTGTGACGCCACTGCAACAAGAGTTTCATAATATTATAGCAGAGGCCACCTTCATGCGCTGGAGAACATTGCCGCCTCCTTTTGGAGATCTTAGAGTTAAGCAATGCAAGAGAAAGTATGGCGATTGTTTATGGGGTATATTTACTAATGTGCGGGTTTTCAAATGTGGAGATGTTGCCCATAGCGAACAATCAGATTCTACTTATCATTTGTCTAGCACCTTTTAGAACATAATAGATAGAATCTGATTGGTTGCTATGGCCAACATCTGCCCTTTTGAAAACTCACACTTTAGTAAATATACCCCTTAGTGAAGATTTATTGCAAGCTCTGGGCCATGGTTCTGAGAATGAGAGGTAAATTGTTTAAATTAGATTTAAAAAAATGGAATTCTCTTGCAATTATTTTTGGGTTATAATGACATCTCAAATTATTTATTTTTCTCAGAGCTTTGTTTTAGCAAGGAACAAGTGTTAACAAAAACATTGGCAGGACCATAAGGATTTTGTTGGATTTTTGAAGAAGAACCACAGTAAGGTGTTACCATATAGATTAGGGCTTTATGAGGAGAACAGAGTGAAGGGAACCCTGGTGTTTTTGTAGAGAAGGATAGAATTTGAGTTTCCAGTCTGTCAAGGAGTTCTCTTTCCTCTTTGTGTCTGGCACTTGAGCTATTAATGCATTTTTCTAATTGAGGCTTCCCAAACAATTGAGGAGGCTAGACTGGGGAGACTGATAATGGAAGAAAATGTTGAGAGGGTATCAGTCAACTCAAAACACTGAGAAGGGATAAGGACAGACTCAGGAAGTTTTCAAAAAAGTTGATTCCTAGACAGACTGAAAATATTTGAGACATCACAAGACATGTGTAGCCTCTGTCTGAACCAATAACCACCTACCAAAGGTCTAGTTGGAATCGCTCTTTAAGAAAGGAATTTAATTTATCAGCTTTCTTGACTGGGATGGGTAGGAAGGAAATGTGGTGTGCAATCTGGTTGCCACACGTTTTCCGATTTTGCACATATTTGGATGTACTACAGATTTGGACACGTAGCATAAATGTATGGGATATTCTTGGACAGTGTTCCAAATCTAGGTAGGGTTATTTTTTAATAATATACCGAAAGATAGATCTTGATGTTATAACCATTATATAGGGAAAACAAAATAAAACATACAAAAATACACTTTTCCATACCAGCAGCCCCTGCAAATGTGACCCCTAAATGTGTTTCTTACTGCCATGAATATAACTTCAACAAATACACTAATTGCATTTTTAAACAAGGACTTAACACATTATAGGCATATGTGTCAAAGTTTGGAGAGAGATAATGTTACAACCAATCAGCTCCTGGTTGTCATTTTTCACACACAGCCTGTAACATGGCAGTTAGGAGCTGACTGGCTGATGGTCCACATTGATCCCTCTTTAACTACAATTGCAATTAGATTCATTTTATGTGCCATCTCTTCTTGCTGCTGGGGTGGCATTGTACACTGTCTCATATACTGCGCTGGCTGCTACAGGGACAAGACCAAAAAGAGAGGTAGGGAGAGGCATTTTGGGCGCAGTATCCTAAAACCTCCTGCCTCTCCACCTAGGATGATGCCAATGGACACAAGGTTCTTACCTTTGCTTATGGTCTCTGCATATTCACATTACTGCATCCGTAACTGTCAAGAGTGTGAGATGGAAGAATAGTAAAGGACTTATGCATATGAACCAAATTAACATTACCCATTCTTACAAATGTGGCTTGCACTAAACTAATAAAGAACCATTAGTGGAACTCCCAGAGACAATAGAGGCTCCAGCCGCCGGGGCACCAAGCCCTGAAGGGGCTCCTCCATCTTCAGCATGTACAGCAACATTAGGGTGCATTTGTTGGTCCTTCACTGCTGCTGCAGCGTTGATAGACTCTATACCAGGAGCCCTGCTTACACCTGCAATCTCCAGCCATCGGATGGCTTCACTGCACGCAGTGGCTGTCTACCTGTTACCTTTAACCGGAGAGTGTTTGAGCCCACCTGTGGAGCCCCAATCAGCTGTTATGGGTCGGTCCTGTCCTGAGAATGGAGCTCTTCTCACTCTACAGCGGCCACCAACGTCATTTTGGAGCCTCCTGCTTGCCTGCTGCTACCTGGTCCCTGGCTCCTTCTCCTGCTGGTAGTGCAGACAAGGTCTGTGTGGATATGCAGGTGAGCCCTCTGGTGCCCTACTCTGGCTGTAGGGAAGTCCTGGTCAGTGGGGGAGACTGCTGGCAGTCCTTCTGCTGTTTCCGTACCTCTGGCTCAATCACACACACACCATTTCTATGTTCTGTTGGGAGGGGGAGGGGTGCTAAAATCTATCATGCCTCCGGGTGACTTAGGAGAATTTACGCCCCTGTGAAAAACTTCCTGAGCAGTATTCTAAAGCAACTTGTTATCAAGTGTTGTACATGAATAAGACAGACCTCTTTTTAAAATGCAATAGCCCCAACAATGGGGGTAATTCCAAGTTGATCGCAGCAGGAAATTTTTTAGCAGTTGGGAAAAACCATGTGCACTGCAGGGGGGCAGATATAACATTTGCAGAGAGAGTTACATTTGGGTGGGTTATTTTATTTCTGTGCAGGGTAAATACTGGCTGCTTTATTTTTACACTGCAATTTAGATTGCAGATTGAACACACCACACCCAAATCTAACTCTCTCTGCACATGTTAAATCTGCCTCCCCTGCTGTGCACATGGTTTTGCCCAATTGCTAACAGAATTCCTGCTGCGATCAACTTGGAATTACCCCCAATGTGTGATTGTTTCTGATTACAAGAGTTACCATTACCAGAATGCAACAGAAAAGGCAGGAACTCATGGCATCCACATCTCTAGTAATGTCCTCTGTAGGAAGAAACCAGCTAAGGTATTGTTGTAGGAAATTAACTATCATCGTCTTATACAAACCTTGCCCTGGAAGTTATCAATGTCGATAAAAGGGCTTATTTAAGCCTGTGAATCTGGTATCAGAGGATTTCCCATTTTTTTTTAGCCTTACTAGACTTCTATAAATTCAGAGCCAATATGTGTGTGCCCAAAAGTGTCTCAATTTTTTAACTAAACAAGCAAAGCAGCACACATAAGCATTCCAGCTGTCTTCTACTTGGCAGCACTAATGGCGATTCACACAGCCGTTTCTGTCCATCTAAACTTTATCACGTCTGCTTATATTATACAAATAAAGAGGGGACGCACAGTTAAAGTATTAAGTAGAGATGAGCGGGTTCGGTTCGTCGAGATACGAACCCCCCCGACCTTCACGTGGTTTATACGGGTCCGAGGCAGCCTTGGTTCTTCCTGCCTAAGACGCAAAACCCGAACGGGGGAAAACGCCATCATCCCGCTGTCGGATTCTTACGAGATTCGGATTCCATATAAAGAGCCACGCATCGCCGCCATTTTCACTCGTGCATTGTCGATTGAGCAGAGAGGATGTGTGCTACGTTCTCTGCATGAAAAGCTTCATATCTGTACTCAGTGTGCTGCATTGTGGTGACCACCAGTACTATATAGTTGTACAGTACAGTAGGCCATTGCTGTATCTTGCAGCTCCATGTCAGACTCAGTTCTAGTATCCTGATCAGTGCTCAATATCTGTGCTGCATTGTGGTGACCAGTATATAGTAGTACAGTGCTGCATTGTGGTGACCACCAGTATATAGTAGTACAGTACAGTAGTCCATTGCTGTATCTTGCAGCTCTGTGTCAGACTCAGTTCTATTCTCCTGATCAGTGCTCAACATCTGTGCTGCATTGTGGTGACCAGTATATAGTACAGTGCTAAATTGTGGTGACCACCAGTATATAGTAGTACAGTACAGTAGTCCATTGCTGTATCTTGCAGCTCAGTGTCACTTCTAGTATCTTGAACAGTGCTTAATATCTGTGCTCAGTATCAGTGCTGCATTGTGGTGACTAAAAGTCCAGTGTCTTGTGCTACATCTGGCTGCTATAGGGTGCTGTGGTAGTGTCCTGTCACTGTGCATAGGTCATCATCATTCCAGTCACAGTGGTATCTGGTATCTATCTAGTGGTATCTAATTCCAGACATTACTGCCGTCTAATTCCAGATATATTACTGACATATAATTCCACACATTAAAAAATGGAGAACAAAAATGTGGAGGGTAAAATAGGGAAAGATCAAGATCCACTTCCACCTAGTGCTGAAGCTGCTGCCACAAGTCATGGCAGAGATGATGAAATGCCATCAACGTCGTCTGCCAAGGCCGATGCCCAATGTCATAGTAGAGAGCATGTAAAATCCAAAAAACAAAAGTTCAGTAAAATGACCCAAAAATCTAAATTAAAAGCGTCTGAAGAGAAGTGTAAACTTGCCAATATGCCATTTACGACACGGAGTGGCAAGGAACGGCAAAGGCCCTCTCCTATGTTCCTCATGACTAGTGGGTCAGCTTCACATGAGGATGGAAGCACTCCTCCTCCCGCTTGAAAAATGAAAAGAGTTAAGCTGGCAAAAGCACAGCAAAGAACTGTGCGTTATTCTAAATCACAAATCCCCAAGGAGAGTCCAATTGTGTCGGTTGCGATGCCTGACCTTCCCAACACCGGATGGGAAGAGGTGGCTGCTTCATTTTCTCCTGCCACTGGAGCTGCCAGGAATAGGATAAAATTTCCAAAACCACCCGCTGGCGGTGATGCAGGGCAGTCAGGAGCGATAGCTGACATCTGGTCCGGACTGAAGGACCTGCCAATGATTACTGACATGTCGTCTACTGTCACTGCATATGATTCTGTCACCATTGAAAGAATGGTGGAGGATTATATGAGTGACAGCATCACTGTAGGCATGTCAGACAGTCCGCACGAATACTGGCAGGAAAAAAAAGCAATTTGGAGGCCCTTGCACAAACTGGCTTTATTTTACCTAGGTGGCCCCCCCCCCCCCCCCCCGCCCCTCCAGTGTGTACTCCGAAAGAGTGTTTAGTGCAGCCGGTAACCTTGTCAGCGATCGGCGTAGGAGGTTACTTCCAGAAAATGTGGAGATGATGTTCATCAAAATGAATTATAATCAATTCCTCCGTGGAGACATTTACCAGCAATTGCCTCCAGAAAGTACACAGGGACCTGTGATGGTGGATTCCAGTGGGGACGAATTAATACTCTGTGAGGAGGGGGATGTACACAGTGAAAGGGGTGAGGAATCGGACAATGAGAAGGAGGTGGACATCTTGCCTCCATAGAGCCAGTTTGTGCAAGGAGAGATTGATTGATTCTTTTTTGGTGGGGGTCCAAACCAACCAGTCATTTCAGCCACAGTCGTGTGGCAGACCCTGTCGCTGAAATGATGGGTTTGTAAAGTGTGCATGTCCTGTTTATATAACATAAGGGTGGGTGGGAGGGCCCAAGGACAATTCCATCTTGCACCTCTTTTTTTATTTATCTTCGCATCATGTGATGTTTGGGGCCAATTTTTTTAAGTGCCATCCTGTCTGACACTGCAGTGCCACTCCTAGATGGGCCAGGTGTTTGTGCCGGCCACTTGGGTCGCTTAGCTTTGTCATCCAGCAACCTCGGTGCAAATTTTAGGACTAAAAATAATATTGTGAGGTGTGAGGTGTTCAGAATAGACTGGAAATTAGTGGAAATTATGGTTATTGAGGTTAATAATACTATGGGATCAAAATGACCCCCAAATTCTATGATTCAAGCTGTTTTTGAGGGTTTTTTGGAAAAAAACATCCGAATCCCCCAAAAAAATTTTAAGGGAAGTTTTGCCAAAATGCGTACGAATCCAAAACACGGCCGCGGAACCGATTCCAAAACCAAAACACAAAAAATGTCCGGTGCACATCACTAGTACTGAGGGGTGTTTATAACATTTTTTTTCCAGACATTTTAACCAAATTTACCCTCAGAGCTCACCCACCAAGGTTTCATGGACTTTTTTTCCCATAACCATCTCCTACCAAACTTTTTATTAATAAGTCATATACGGCCTCCAATTTAGTGGCATGGTTAGATAGACCTTGGCCTTGTGGCAGGAATTATTGTAGGCATGAAGTCTGATATGACATCCACTACTAAAAGACAATCAAGTCACAGGCCCCAAAGCCAACTTGCTAGGTCTGTATAAAAAGAACAAACTCCCATGTATTGTAACAAATATGGAAGGGAAATGTTAGACTATGTCAATAATGTTAGCCATCCATAATCTGCAGTTATCTGCATCCACTCCATGCTCCAGAATGGCACGCTAAAAAATACAAAACTTAATGCATCCATAAGTACTAAAGATGGACAACATCAAACACAGCAGATATTGGAGTCCTACTCTTAACTTGCGAGCACTCCCTGGAGAGCAAAGTAGCAGGTATTGGCTCTATAATTTCATATTGGTTTGTGTTCTGCAAAATAACAGGATCAGCCCCTTAATTCCCAGTCCTTGGTGCCTGTACTGGCCTTGCAGGACCAGCTTTATTGCGTTGGAACTAAGAGTAAGCCTTTATCCCCTGGACATAATTTCCATCAGGAAAGCGTCTGATTGGCTCCAAATTAATTCTGCAGCAGGACAACAATCCCAAGCATACAGCCAGTGCCATTAAGAACCATCTTCAGCATAAAGAAGAACAAGGAGTACTGGAACAAGGAGCTCTGGAAGTGAGGATATGGCTGCCACAGAGCCCTGATCTCCACATCATCGAGTCTGTCTGGGATTCATGAAGAGACAGAAGGATTTGAGCAAGTCTACAGCCACAGAAGACCTGTGGTTAGCTCTTTAAGATGTTTTGAACAACCTCCCAGCCAAGTTCCTTCAAAAAACTGTGTGCAAGTGTACCTAGAAGAATTGATGCTATGTTGAAGGCAAAGGGTGGTCACACCAAATATTGATTTGATTTAGATTTCTTTTCTGTTCAATTAATCTGCATTTTGATAATTGATAAAATAAACTATTAACACTTCTAGTTTTGAAAGAATTCTTACTTCGGGTTTGGAAACCGGACTTATGCTTTCTGACCATCTTCCCAGGTGTATCTTCCTCCTTCTTGCCGAATGTGGTCCGTTCTGGCAAAGAAGCAGCCATCCTTCTTTTCTTGTGGACGCTGGGCTCCACTCTTTTCGCCTGCCTTGCAGAGAACGTATCCCACAAAAAGATTGACGGGAACGTGATCTAGCCAGGGGCACAGGAATAAACGTCTCCTCTTGCCAAAGTTTGAGCAAGTTTATATGGTATATTTGCTCTGTATGTCTTCTTCCACTACTTCGTGGGGCTCCCTAAAAAAAAAATCTGCTTTTTTTTTTAGTAATTCGTTTTTGTTTTTTTTAAACCAATTTTTTTTTTCATTAATGTATTAGAAACCTCAATAAACCATGTTTAAATGCTTTGAAACATTAATAATGTTATTAGGCTTTGATTTAATTTTACATATTTCAATAAAACCAATATTTTTACAGCTTAATATTCCTATTACATCTGAATATATGTAGATAGACTAAACATACTGTATTAAAACATACAAGATACACTCATAGATGAAACTGAAAATAAGAACAAGTTCATGTTAAGCATTAATATTATAATTAAATAAATCTGAATAGTAATACAAAATGGAAAATGCAAAAGCACTTTTCAGAGAAACACACATACACAAAAAGGAGGAGTTAAGTATAAGCACTGGGCATGTCACTGGCATTAAACATTTTGAATAAAAACACTTTTTTTAGTATAATAGACTTTTTTTTAATAAATCACGGCATCGTGAGTATACTAACAGCATAATTAAAAAACCAGAGTGGTTTTTATAAAAAAAAACCATTTGGTTGAAACCAGCCAACCCTGATTGGTACTAAGAGTTTAGACTTTAATACGTGGATTAAATTTCCGAACTTGCACAGAAACATCTTAGGCTCTTTTCTGCCATCTTTAAACCTCTATAAGATTTTCCCGCACAATATGACCTATTTTTTACAGTCGCTAACATAGTGTGTTAACGAACTCCACGTTTGGTTCATGCACCTTCTGCTGTCCCCAGCCTTCTTTAAAATGTCCAAATGCCTCTAGTCTTCCTCCTTATTTTATTTATTTTTATTGATTGGTTGGTTATAAGCCCTATTTTGACCATAGCCAATTTAATAAAATAAAAAAAATAAAAAAGCAGCTTACATTTTGGAGTTAGCATATTCTCACAGAGCTTGCGTGATTTCCTCAGGTACTCCGGTTTATTCCAACAATCCAAAAATATAATGGGCTAAATTGGCCCCCAACAAAAATTAACCCTAGTGTATAAGTGTATGTACATGGGCAGAGTAGATGGACCAAGTGGTTCTTATCAGCCGTCAATTCTATGGTTCCATGTACGGGAGACACTGTTGATTCTTTAGATTCTCAAATCTTGTTAAATACCTCTGCCCCACAGCCCAGGAGAGTTAGGAAAAGCTCAGTTACTGTACAGTACAGGATTGGTCACCTCCCAATAAAAGTGAAGGTTTTTGTAATTATTCATTTATTTCTATTTCAAACATCATTATTTTGCTTCCCCATTCCCATATTCCATTTTCAATTATGAGCCAAAATTCACCCAAATGGCAATGACTAAAATAGCTGAAGATTTAAACATATAGAAGGCCACACGTCACTGGGTGAGTAATCTGTATATATAAAAGGCAAATACCACTGACTAATCACAAAATCTCCTGAACCATACAGACTAGGAACTTGAAATTTGGACAGTAGCTTGCTTTTGTGACGTAGGCACCCTCAAGAAGGGATTTTTCAAAAATCACCCACAAAAGGGGTGAGATGATTATTGGGAATTACCCCCTCACAGAGGAGAGTCAAGACAGCCCACCCAGCCGGGGCTATAAAGAATTCACGGTGCTGGCGATACGATAAGTCACGGAGGGGGGTAGGACAAAATGCTCTGTTCCTGGACTTCCTTGCCAGAGGCAGAGCAGTCCACTATTCAAATAGGGGAGCCACATCAACTGCCACCCCTAAACACTGTAAAACATCGCTGGGCTCCCCTATTTGAATAATGTACTGCTCTGCAACTGCCACTGGCAAGGAAGTCCAGCCTTATGACTGAGATTTTGTGATGAGTCAGTGGGGTTTACCATTATATATATATATATATATATATATATAGAGAGAGAGAGAGAGAGAGAGAGAGAGAGAGAGAGAGGAGAGATATTTCAGCGATAAGTATTTAACCAACCTATTGCCAGTCAGGAGAGGATAGTGTCTCAATCATCAGAGGTTAGCCTGTCAGTTGAATTAAACATTGCCGAACCTCTCAAAGAGCAATAGGAGGAAAGGAGAGATAGATATTTTGACTCTTAAATGCATTACAGGAAAGCTTGATAGTCAGCAACTGCTTATTTGCTGTGTAGCAGGGTACTGACAGGTCTCTCAGTGACCTTAAGTGGTGTGCAAAAATATTAACCTTTTTACCTCAAAGGAGGAGCCCTAAGGAGAGCAAAAAACTAAGCAAGGAGACCTAGGGCCCTTTGGAATAGAGTCAGCCTATCCCTGCAAACCTTACATATTTGACATACATCAGAAAGAGCTTGGCCTAACGTCCCAGCATTTGCAGCACTGAGCAGGGCAGCATCAGAGGAGAGGAGGCGGTGGATTATTCTCTTCAGCGCCAGCTTTTTGACAGCATCAATCCGGGGGGAAATCTTCACAATTAAAGTTATACGGAAATACTTGAAATTCCGTAGCGAAGCATGGGTATTCAGCTAATTATAAGTGTACATTATATATATATATATATATATATATATATATATATATATATACACATATACTATGCAGCCACATTTAGGGCTTGTTCACATATACATCAATCTCATTTTTAATTTGCTGTTCAGGTGATCGATAAACGCCACTTTTTCAGCTGCTACTTAATATAAGTTTTCCACCGAGAGGTGGTAAAAGGACACTATATTAATTTTACCCTGCAATTGATAATTTCCTGCATCTGAAGGAGAGTGGTGTTAAACTAAGGGCTATGTAGAACTTAGGTGTCTATGTTCTAAGAATTGGAGAGAGAAAGTACCAACCAAACAGCTCATTTTCATTTTTGTAACAGCCTGCAGTAGTTAGAAGCTGATTGGATGTACTTTATCTCTCTCCAAAGCTTAGTAAATAGACCCCTGCATCCTTGAGTCACCTTTGCGACTCTTGATTCTCCCTGTGGAGATAATTTGTTAAAAAGGGGAAGATTTATTTTCTGACCTCCTAACGAACACCAGTGGATGTGCTGCCCATAGCAACCACCAAAGAAAATAGCCATCATTTACTGTATCTAGTAAATTCTGTAATGATAGGAACAATGTGATTGCTATGGGGAACTTCTTCACTGGTCCTAATTAGAAGTTTTGATAAATCCCCACCCCCACACATAAGTCACATTATATACAGTCAGGTCCATAAATATTGGGACATCGACACAATTCTCATATTTTGGGCTCTATACACCACCACAATGGATCTGGAATGAAACAAACAAGATGTGCTTTAACTGCAGACTTTCTGCTTTAATTTGAGGGTATTTACATCCAAATAAGGTGAACGGTGTAGGAATTACAACGGTTTCTATATATGCCTCCCACTTTTTAAGGGACCAAAAATAATGGGACAAACTTAACGGTATCCGGACTCCAGGTCGACAACAAAAAGGTCGACACACCTTAGGTCGACGCCAATTGGTAGACATGGACAAAAGGTCTACAGGAACAAGGTCGACATGGAAAAAGGTCGACATGAGTTTTTCACGATTTTTTTCTTTTTTGGAACCTTTTCATACTTAACGATCCACGTGGACTACGATTGGAACGGTAATCTGTGCCGAGCGAAGCGAAGGCACCATGCCCGAAGCATGGCGAGCGAAGCGAGCCATGCGAGGGGACGCGGTGCACTAATTGGGGTTCCCGGTCACTCTACGAAGAAAACGACACCAAAAAAACATAAAAAACTCATGTCGACCTGTTTCCATGTCGACCTTGTTCCTGTCGACCTTTTGACCATGTCAGCCTTTTGTCCATGTCGAGCTAAGGTGTGTCGACCAATTGGCGGCGACCTAAGGTGTGTCGACCTTTTTGTTGTCGACCCTGAGTCCCAGACCCAACTAAACAATCCTAAATCAAACTTTCACTTTTTAATACTTTGTTGCAAATCCTTTACAGTCAATTACAGCCTGAAGTCTGGAACGCATAGACATCACCAGACGCTGGGTTTCATCCCTGGTGATGCTCTGCCAGGCCTTTACTGCAAATGAGTTCAGTTCCTGCTTGTTCTTGGGGCATTTTCCCTTCAGTTTTGTCTTCATCAAGTGAAATGCATGCTCAATCGGATTCAGGTCAGTTGATTGACTTGGCCATTGCATAACATTCCACTTATTTGCCTTAAAAAACTCTTTGGTTGCTTTCGCAGTATGCTTTGGGTCATTGCCCATCTGCACTGTGAAGCGCCGTCCAATGAGTTCTGAAGCATGACTGAATATGAGCAGATAATATTGCCCGAAACACTTCAGAATTCATCCTGCTGCTTTTGTCAGCAGTCACATTATCAATAAATACAAGGGAACCAGTTCCATTGGCAGCAATACATGCCCACACCATGACACTACCACCACCATGCTTCACTGATGAGGTGGTATGTTTTGGATCATGAGCAGTTCCTTTCCTTCTCCATACTCTTATCTTCCCATCACTCTGGTACAAGTTGGTTGATCTTTGTCTCATCTGTCCATAGGATGTTGTTCCAGAACTGTAAAGGCTTTTTTAGATGTTTGGCAAACTCTAATCTGGTCTTCCTGTTTTTGTGGCTCACCAATGGTTTACATCTTGTGGTGAACCCTCTAGTCTTCTCTTGATTGTTGACTTTGACACATATATACCTACCTCCTGGACAGGGTTCTTCATCTGGGCAACTGTTGTGAAGGGGTTTTTCTTCACCAGGGAAATAATTCTTCTGTCATCCAGGGTCTTTTGGTGTTGCCGAGCTCTCCGGTGCGTTTTTAAGAATGTTCCAAACAGTTGATTTGGCCACACCTAATGTTTTTGCTATCTCTCTGATGGGTTTGTTTTGATTTTTCAGCCTAAAGAAGGCTTGCTTCACTGATAGTGGCAGCTCTTTGGATCTCATATTGAGAGTCGACAGCAACAGATTCCAAATGCAAATGTCACACCTGGAATCTACTCCAGACCTTTACCTGCTTAATGATGAAATAATGAGGGAATAGCCCACTCCTGTCCATGAAATAGCTTTTGAGTAGATTGTCCCATTACTTTTGGTCCCTTAAAAAGTGGGAGGCACATATAGAAACCGTTGTAATTCCTACACCGTTCACCTGATTTGGATGTAAATTAGTGATGAGCGGGTTTGGTTTCTCGGAAACCGAACCCCCCCGAACTTCACTCTTTTTACACGGGTCCGAGCAGACTCGGATCCTCCCGCCTTGCTCGGCTAACCCGAGCGCGCCCGAACGTCATCATCCCGCTGTCGGATTCTCGCGAGATTCGGATTCTATATAAGCAGCCGCGCGTCGCTGCCATTTTCACACGTGCATTGAGATTGATAGGGAGAGGACGTGGCTGGCGTCCTCTCCGTTTAGTTATAGAGCCTTAGAGTTAGTTGATCTGATTGATTGCTACTGCTTAGCTTATTGTGGAGAGGATTGGGGAGCAGCTGTTAGGACAGGAGGAGTAAAGTGCAGAGTTTTGCTAGTTTTTTTTTATCCGTTCCCTGCCTGAAAAAAACGCTCCATACCATATCTGTGCTCAGCCTTAGTGTGCTGCATGATATATCTGACTGTGCTGAGTGCTCACACTGCTTAATTGTGGGGGAGACTGGGGAGCAGCTATAGCAGGAGTACAGTGCAGAGTTTTGCTGACAGTGACCACCAGTATACGTTTGTCTGCCTGAAAAACACTCCTGTGGTGTCTTTTTTTCTTTATACTATAAACGCAGTCTGCTGACAGTGTCCACCAGGTCCATTATACTGTATATAGCAGTACGGTAGGCCACTGCTGTACCTACCTCTGTGTCGTCACTCGTCGTCATACATAAAGTATACTAGTAGTATATCCATCCATCTACATTGTATACCTGTGGCGTCTTTTTTTCTTTATACTATAAACGCAGTCTGCTGACAGTGTCCACCAGGTCCATTATACTGTATATAGCAGTACGGTAGGCCACTGCTGTACCTACCTCTGTGTCGTCACTCGTCGTCAGACACAAAGTATACTAGTAGTATATCCATCCATCTACATTGTATACCTGTGGTGTCTTTTTTTCTTTATACTATAAACGCAGTCTGCTGACAGTGTCCACCAGGTCCATTATACTGTATATAGCAGTATGGTAGGCCACTGCTGTACCTACCTCTGTGTCGTCACTCGTCGTCATACATAAAGTATACTAGTAGTATATCCATCCATCTACATTGTATACCTGTGGTGTCTTTTTTTCTTTATACTATAAACGCAGTCTGCTGACAGTGTCCACCAGGTCCATTATACTGTATATAGCAGTACGGTAGGTCACTGCTGTACCTACCTCTGTGTCATCACTCGTCGTCATACATAAAGTATACTAGTAGTATATCCATCCATCTACATTGTATACCTGTGGTGTCTTTTTTTCTTTATACTATAAACGCAGTCTGCTGACAGTGTCCACCAGGTCCATTATACTGTATATAGCAGTACGGTAGGCCACTGCTGTACCTACCTCTGTGTCGTCACTCGTCGTCATACATAAAGTATACTAGTAGTATATCCATCCATCTACATTGTATACCTGTGGTGTCTTTTAGTTGTGCGCATTAAAATATGGAGAACAAAAATGTGGAGGTTAAAAAAAATAGGGAAAGATCAAGATCCACTTCCACCTCGTGCTGAAGCTGCTGCCACTAGTCATGGCCGAGATGATGAAATGCCATCAACGTCGTCTGCCAAGGCCGATGCCCAATGTCATAGTACAGAGCATGTAAAATCCAAAACACAAAAGATCAGTAAAAAAATGACCCAAAAATCAAAATTAAAAGCGTCTGAGGAGAAGCGTAAACTTGCCAATATGCCATTTACGACACGGAGTGGCAAGGAACGGCTGAGGCCCTGGCCTATGTTCATGGCTAGTGGTTCAGCTTCACATGAGGATGGAAGCACTCAGCCTCTCGCTAGAAAAATGAAAAGACTTAAGCTGGCAAAAGCACAGCAAAGAACTTTGCGTTCTTCGAAATCACAAATCCCCAAGGAGAGTCCAATTGTGTCGGTTGCGATGCCTGACCTTCCCAACACAGGATGGGAAGAGCTTGCGCCTTCCACCATTTGCACGCCCCCTGCAAGTGCTGGAAGGAGCACCCGCAGTCCAGTTCCTGATAGTCAAATTGAAGATGTCAGTGTTGAAGTACACCAGGATGAGGATATGGGTGTTTCTGGCACTGGGGAGGAAATTGACAAGGAGGATTCTGATGGTGAGGTGGTTTGTTTAAGTCAGGCACCCGGGGAGACACCTGTTGTCCGTGGGAGGAATATGGCCATTGACATGCCTGGTGAAAATACAAAAAAAAATCAGCTCTTCGGTGTGGAATTATTTCAACACAAATGCGGACAACAGGTGTCAAGCCGTGTGTTGCTTTTGTCAAGCTGTAATAAGTAGGGGTAAGGACGTTAACCACCTCGGAACATCCTCCCTTATACGTCACCTGCAGCGCATTCATCATAAGTCAGTGACAAGTTCAAAAACTTCGGGCGACAGCGGAAGCAGTCCACTGACCAGTAAATCCCTTCCTCTTGTAACCAAGCTCACGCAAACCACACCACCAACTCCCTCAGTGTCAATTTCCTCCTTACCCAGGAAAGCCAATAGTCCTGCAGGCCATGTCACTGGCAAGTCTGACGAGTCCTCTCCTGCCTGGGATTCCTCCGATGCATCCTTGAGTGTAACGCCTACTGCTGCTGGCGCTGCTGTTGTTGCTGCTGGGAGTCGATGGTCATCCCAGAGGGGAAGTCGGAAGACCACTTGTACTACTTCCAGTAAACAATTGACTGTCCAACAGTCCTTTGCGAGGAAGATGAAATATCACAGCAGTCATCCTGCTGCAAAGCGGATAACTGAGGCCTTGGCAGCCTGGGCAGTGAGAAACGTGGTTCCGGTATCCAGGTATCCATCGTTACTTCATAGCCAACTATAGACTGGATTGAGGTACTGTGTCCCCGGTACCAAATACCATCTAGGTTCCATTTCTCTAGGCAGGCGATACCGAGAATGTACACAGATGTCAGAAAAAGAGTCACCAGTGTCCTAAAAAATGCAGTTGTACCCAATGTCCACTTAACCACGGACATGTGGAGCAGGGCAGACTCAGGACTACATGACTGTGACAGCCCACTGGGTAGATGTATTGCCTCCCGCAGCAAGAACAGCAGCGGCAGCACCAGTAGCAGCATCTCGCAAACGCCAACTCGTTCCTAGGCAGGCTACGCTTTGTATCACCGCTTTCCAGAATACGCACACAGCTGAAAACCTCTTACGGCAACTGAGGAAGATCATCGCAGAATGGCTTACCCCAATTGGACTCTCCTGGGGATTTGTGGCATCGGACAACGCCAGCAATATTGTGCGTGCATTACATCTGGGCAAATTCCAGCACGTCCCATGTTTTGCACATACCTTGAATTTGGTGGTGCAGAATTATTTAAAAAACGACAGGGGCGTGCAAGAGATGCTGTCGGTGGCCAGAAGAATTGCGGGCCACTTTCGGCGTACAGGCACCGTGTACAGAAGACTGGAGCACCACCAAAAACACCTGAACCTGCCCTGCCATCATCTGAAGCAAGAGGTGGTAACGAGGTGGAATTCAACCCTCTATATGCTTCAGAGGATGGAGGAGCAGCAAAAGGCCATTCAAGCCTATACATCTGCCCACGATATAGGCAAAGGAGGTGGAATGCACCTGTCTCAAGCGCAGTGGAGAATGATTTCAACGTTGTGCAAGGTTCTGCAACCTTTTGAACTTGCCACACGTGAAGTCAGTTCAGACACTGCCAGCCTGAGTCAGGTCATTCCCCTCATCAGGCTTTTGCAGAAGATGCTGGATGCATTGAAGGAGGAGCTAAAACAGAGCGATTCCGCTAGGCATGTGGGACTTGTGGATGGAGCCCTTCATTCGCTTAACCAGGATTCACGGGTGGTCAATCTGTTGAAATCAGAGCACTACATTTTGGCCACCGTGCTCGATCCTAGATTTAAAACCTACGTTGTATCTCTCTTTCCGGCAGACACAAGTCTGCAGAGGTTCAAAGACCTGCTGGTGAGAAAATTGTCAAGTCAAGCGGAACGTGACCCGTCACCATCTCCTCCTTCACATTCTCCCGCAACTGGGGGTGCGAGGAAAAGGCTAAGAATTCCGAGCCCACCCGCTGGCGGTGATGCAGGGCAGTCTGGAGCGAGTGCTGACATCTGGTCCGGACTGAAGGACCTGGCAACGATTACTGACATGTCGTCTACTGTCACTGCATATGATTCTGTCACCATTGAAAGAATGGTGGAGGATTATATGAGTGACCGCATCCAAGTAGGCAAGTCAGACAGTCCGTACGTATACTGGCAGGAAAAAGAGGCAATTTGGAGGCCCTTGCAGAAACTGGCTTTATTCTACCTAAGTTGCCCTCCCTCCAGTGTGTACTCCGAAAGAGTGTTTAGTGCCGCCGCTCACCTTGTCAGCAATCGGCGTACGAGGTTACTTCCAGAAAATGTGGAGAAGATGATGTTCATTAAAATGAATTATAATCAATTCCTCCGTGGAGACATTCACCAGCAGCAATTGCCTCCAGAAAGTACACGGGGAC
Source organism: Pseudophryne corroboree (assembly GCF_028390025.1). Lineage (NCBI taxonomy): Eukaryota > Metazoa > Chordata > Amphibia > Anura > Myobatrachidae > Pseudophryne > Pseudophryne corroboree. Next base: position 361,107,789 of record NC_086445.1, on the reverse strand, counting down.
CTGAGATGGTGGATTCCAGTGGGGACGAATTAATAATCTGTGAGGAGGGGGATGTACACAGTGAAAGGGGTGATGAATCGGACGATGATGATAAGGTGGACATCTTGCCTCCGTAGAGCCAGTTTGTGCAAGGAGAGATTGATTGCTTCTTTTTTGGTGGGGGCCCAAACCAACCAGTCATTTCAGTCACAGTCGTGTGGCAGACCCTGTCGCTGAAATGATGGGATCGTTAAAGTGTGCATGTCCTGTTTATACAACATAAGGGTGGGTGGGAGGGCCCAAGGACAATTCCATCTTGCACCTCTTTTTTCTTTCATTTTTCTTTGCGTCATGTGCTGTTTGGGGAGTATTTTTTTGAAGGGCCATCCTGCGTGACACTGCAGTGCCACTCCTAGATGGGCCAGGTGTTTGTGTCGGCCACTAGGGTCGCTTAGCTTAGTCACACAGCTACATCATTGCGCCTCTTTTTTTCTTTGCGTCATGTGCTGTTTGGGGAGTATTTTTTTGAAGGGCCATCCTGCGTGACACTGCAGTGCCACTCCTAGATGGGCCAGGTGTTTGTGTCGGCCACTTGGGTCGCTTATCTTAGTCACACAGCTACCTCATTGCGCCTCTTTTTTTCTTTGCGTCATGTGCTGTTTGGGGAGTATTTTTTTGGAGGGCCATCCTGCGTGACACTGCAGTGCCACTCCTAGATGGGCCAGGTGTTTTTGTCGGCCACTTGGGTCGCTTAGCTTAGTCATCCAGTGACCTCGGTGCAAATTTTAGGACTAAAAATAATATTGTGAGGTGTTCAGAATAGACTGAAAACGAGTGGAAATTATCGTTATTGAGGTTAATAATACTATGGGATCAAAATGACCCCCAAATTCTATGATTTAAGCTGTTTTTTAGGGGTTTTTGAAAAAAACACCCGTATCCAAAACACACCCAAATCCGACAAAAAAATTTCGGTGAGGTTTTGCCAAAACGCATTCGAACCCAAAACATGGCCGCGGAACCGAACCCAAAACCAAAACACAAAATCCGAAAAATTGCCGGTGCACATCACTAATGTAAATACCCTCAAATTAAGGCGGAAAGTCTGCAGTTAAAGCACATCTTGTTTGTTTAATTTCAAATCCATTCTGGTAGTGTATAGAGCCCAAAATATGAGAATTATGTCGCTGCCCAAATATTTATGGACCTGACTGTATATCTAGTAATATGTTTTATAGAGAATAAACAATATTTTTGCACTTATTTTCCATTGTTGATCTTATTGTTAAACCCACTATTAATATGTAAATCTCTTCCTTCATCTTAGGTTGATGTTTTGACAAGCAGCTCAGCTTGATAGAATGCATGTGTCACTGCAGCATAAGAGAGGACAAAACACGGGGGAGTGGCCTGTCAGCCTACACAGCAGGATGTGTTTTTGGTGGGCCCCTGCAAATCCTACCTATATATAGGATCTATTGCCTCAATCCTGCCAGATTGTGCCTCTTTATATCCCCCTGATTGCACCTGGGGAGCCCCCTGTACACAACGGGTCCTTCCCTGTCTCGCCTGAGGTACCCCACACCCCCCTCGACGAGCTTTACCTGACTTTGGACGGAGGGAGCCGGAGGGCGCGAAGCAGCGGAGGAGAAAGGCGCCACCTGAGTCCCGTGTAGCGGCGCACGGGTGAGCGGACAGCGCGACTTCCGGCCGTCGCTTCTCAGCGGCCGCGTGCCTTCCGCTGCCTTCCGCCCCTACACAGAGGGGAATCATTATACCTCCGCCTCGCGGCCTCACTCTCCCCAGTGCCCTGGACTCTGCACCAGCAGACCTCTTCAGCAGAGGAGGAATAGTGCACCCAGGAAGAGAGGAGAGGGGGGCTGTAATTACAGACATTGATTCCTGCTCCAACTGCCCCCCCCCCGTAGTACCCTCAGTACTCACTGCACCCCATACCAACGGGGCATTACTATTCCTGTCTGGCAAGGGACAAATAGTTGTATATTCAGTGGTGTTAGTTTCCACATGGTTCTTCGCTGCCATCTGGTGGATGCTTCTGGTAATTTCAGGGGCTTTTACCTCAACTGCACCATTATCTATACTATCCATTGTGTGTGAGGGAATCTCCATCTCCGCAATTACTGAGTTTGTGACCTTGAAAGTTTTCTGCGGAATCCACTGGCTGCTGATTGTGATGTATGCAGGCTTCACCATGCAGGTGATCTGTCAACATCATATGTGATCACTCATTACGCCCCTTCCGCTCCGACATCATACGTACAGTAACATTCTGATGTGACGTCTACTGCCTACCCCCGCAATTGCCCACGTGTGCTTGAATACTACATAGTCCACCAGTGTGATTTGTTATACACATACACTACCGGTGATAATGCCGCCCAAACGACAGAAGGATCCGGCCGGAATCCCTACCGTTAATTTATTTAAACCACACTCTCCTCCGCGTACGAATAAGAACACTTCCTCTACCGACAAAACCCACAAGCTGTCTGCTTTGAGCTTTCCCTTTGAGCCCTCTCACACGACTCCGACCACTCAGGGCGGTCTGGGAGATGATGCCCCACTAACGATTGGATCAATGAAACAGCTGTTAGCCTCCTTTAAAGCGGATATCTCAGCGGACTTCAGATCAGCATTGCAGGTTTGCCAACAATCCATAGATGAAGTGGGTCAACGTACTGATCGGTTGGAAACCAAATTAGAAGAAGTGGTCGCATCCCACAATGGGCTTATTACCCTCCATGATGACATGCAGGTGGAAATCACGGAAACTCCGCGCTAAAATTGGAGATCTTGAGGATAGATCGCGCAGGAACAATATCAAAATACGGGGTATCCCGGAATCTGTTTCAGCGACTGACCTGCTTGAATTCGTCATGGACATATTTACCAAGTTGCTCCCGACGGTTACGATAACAGACTTTTTATTGGATCGGATTCACCGTCTCCCTAAATCCAAAAATGCCCCAAAAGATGCCCCGAGAGACACCATAATGCGGTTTCACTATTACCATATCAAGGAGAGGGTACTTCATGCAGCTCGCCTGTCAGACTCCTCCGAAGACATCCTGGATGATCTCCAAATATTTGGTGATTTATCCGCTGCTACGTTGGCATTTCGCCGTTCCTTTTACCTGGTGACCAAGGCTTTGAGACAGGCTGACATCCCTTATCGCTGGGGATTCCCAACCAAACTAATCATTAGGAAAAATGGGACCACGACTGTGGTCTCCACGCCAGCGGCAGGCTCCCAACTTCTCCGTTCCTGGAATTTGGAGGATGATTCTTCTGTAAAGGCCTCGGATTATAAAATCTCTCCTGATTGGGCTACTAAGACTCACCCCCCATGATGGCAGACTGCGACATGTATATTAGTGACGTTGTAGCTCAACCCTGATGTCCATTAGGGTCATATGATATACTACTTAACTTCATATACTGCACATTCTACTAGCATGGACTTTCTACATATGTTATGTGTTTATTGTATTCTCAATATGCTGATAGATGTGTGATCGGCCATATGGCTGATTTACCTCTCTCTCCCTACTAGGTGTGGGCTCACTGGTGTTTTCTATGTTTTGTTCTTTCTTATTTTTCTAGAGTGGTCTATGTTACTGTTTACTCTGTTGTTGTTTATATCAGACCCGCGGTCAAGGTTGTGTTGTCCAATTAATCTTAAAAAACAGCCCGACAGGTTCGGGCGCTATAGTTATTGCCTGATTTGGACCGCTGAGTCTTTTTGATGTCGGAGTGTAGGGGGTGGCTACTCTGGCCACTACCCTCTATGTGCCGCTATGTTCGGCGGCCCCAAGTCGCGCCCGTGAGGCGCTCAACCTATTTTTCCCTTCCTTTTTCTTTTGTTTTTGACATTTCCTGTCCCCTTATGTCCCCCCCCCCCCCCCCCATACATTGCAACGTGTTTAGCAAATGCTTACAAATAGACGTGTTCTTAAGTCCACATCTTCAAATCAGTCCTATACTCCAGCTTCCTCTCCTCTACCCACAAAATGGTTAATGTAATATCCCTTAATGTTAAAGGCCTTAACTCCCCAAATAAACGGAGGCTTGCTTTATGTCATTTTGCCAAACTTAAAGCACAAGTGATAGCGTTGCAGGAAACTCACTTTATGGCGTCCCCGTCCCCCCGCTACCTGATTCTTACTGGGACAATGAATGACAAGCAGGTAACATTGGCGGTGGTTTATGTCCCTAATGTCAAACAAACCACGTTTATTAGGAAATTCTGTTCTACTCTCCAATCCTGCCTCAGTGGAGCATTATTATTAGTGGCAGATTTTAATTTGGTCTTAGATCCACGTTTAGATAAGTCGTCTACCCGACGACCCCTACAACCCCTTCCGACTAGGGACCATTCCCAAACATTTAGACGCATACTACATGAGTATGACCTGTATGACGTTTGGAGGGCACGGAATCCTAACTGTAGAAATTACACCTTCTACTCCCAAGTCCACAGATCATTTTCCAGGATCGACTTGGCGTTGTCAGACAAATGGACGTTACAACAAATAAAGCGGGCCGATATATTGTCAATCCCCTGGTCGGATCATTCGGCCTTAAAACTACGCTGGGATTTGACTTCCCCCTCAGACTTCCTCCTGACCGTGGCGCCTTGGCGAGTACCTCCTCACAGATAAAGAAGCCAAATCATGTATTTCCCAAGCCCTATCCTCGTACCTAGAATGTAATGATCCTGCTGACACGTCTGTGTTTAACAACTGGTGCGCACTAAAAGCGGTGGTTAGGGGCTCAGTTATCCAAGCGGCAGCTCGACATCGAAAGCTGTTACGAAAGCAACAAGTTGACATAGAAGCGCGCTTAGCAGACCCGGATCTTAGACTCAAATCCTCGCCCGATAATAAATCACTCTAACGGGAGCTACTCCGCGTCAGGGAGGAATGGAATATTTTAACCTTAAAAGAGGTACATAAGAACCTCTTTAAGCTGAAACAAAAATTCTATACCCACGGGGATAAGGCAGGACGAATGTTAGCCAGGAAGCTGAGAGGCAAACTGGCAACTGAGAGAGTCAAGGAGGTTTTTAATGCTAAAGGCTTGAAAGTCTCTGACCCTTCGGACATAGCCAATGCCTTCGCAGAGTACTATTCAACCCTATATAATCTCCGCTCGGACCCCTCTACCCCGCAACCAGCTACTATAGAGATTGATGCTTTTTTGAGTAAACTAAATTTGCCCAGCTTAGATCCCCGTTCCATTCCAGTGTTGGAACGCCCCTGGACCTTGGAGATTAGTCGAGTAGTTGATGGACTCCCGTCAGAAAAAGCCCCTGGCCCAGATGGCTTCACGAACGGGTTCTTTAAATGTTTTAGAGATACCCTGGTTCCAGCCTTGAGGACAATTTTTGATGAAGCTACGACAACGAGCTCATTTCCATCGGAAATGTTGGAAGCCAGAATAGTAGCTTTCCCCAAACCTGGTAAGAATCCAGTTATGCTATCTAACTACCGCCCTATAGCTCTCTTAAATTCCGACGTTAAAATTTATGCAAAATTAATTGCTAATAGACTAAATCCACTATTGCCATCTCTAGTTAACCAAGACCAAGTGGGCTTCGTTCAGAATCGTCAAGCTCCCGACAACACCAGGAGGATTATAGATCTGTTGGACGCCTTCTCCAAGTCGGTGGATCCTCTTTTGTTGCTTTCCTTGGATGCGGAGAAGGCGTTTGACAGATTACATTGGGGCTATCTGAAAGTAGTTTTGATAAAATTTGGTATCTCTGGTAGGGCCCTGTCCTCAATTACTGCACTCTACTCTGTCCCTTCAGCTAGAATATTTATAAAGTGTATGCTCTCTCCCATATTTACAATTTCTAACGGTACTCGCCAGGGCTGCCCGCTTTACCCTTTAGTTTTTGTTTTGGCCATTGAACCCTTGGCGGAAGCTATCCGCATTGATCTCAGGGTGAGAGGTCCGACTTTGTCTGGTCATATGTACAAGATATGCCTCTTTGCGGATGATGTCCTCCTCACCATTACCAAACCTCACGACTCTCTCCGGGCCCTCCATGACATATTGCAGGCCTACTCTCTAGTTTCTTATTACAAACTAAATGCGTCTAAAACAGAAGCGCTCCCGATCAACTTCTCCGCTGCCCTTCTCGATCAATTGAAATCTCAATATACTTATTTCTGAAACAATGACTCCCGCACCAGTATAATATATTTCCAAGATGTTCTCTTTCCCCTATCTCTTCTTATATAGTGTGCTACCAACACACTTCCTAATTATCTGGGAGTGCTACCCATGGCCTAAGAACCCATGTGTGTATACTCAATATACTTATACCTGGCAAGTAGATTGCCTGAACTATTTAGGCATCCGTATCTCCTCTAAAGTTACAATGTTGACGAAAGACTGGATGTTATATAATATATCGTGGCTGGGCCGCATAGCAACTTTGAAGATGGTCCTGCTCCCCAAACTGCTTTATCTATTTAGGACTATCCCCATCCTATTATCTAATGCCTTATTAACCAAATTTAACTCTGTACTAACCCGATATGTGTGGAGAGGCAAAATACCAAGACCGGCCCGTAAAATTTTATCCTTACCAAAATCGAGGGGTGGTTTAGCTTTTCCCGATTTACATTTATAACAGATAGTGTGTATTTTGGCCCCATTAGGGGCGTGGTATGAGACGGATGCTCCTAGAATATGGGTCTCCTTGGAAAGGTGCCTCTCATCACCTCTCCCTTTATCTAGTGTCTTAGGAATGCCCAATATTGAGAGGCCGAATCTATTTTCAGGATCGCTATGGTGCAATCCGCACGTAAATCTTGGCTGACTTTGGTAGGGATGTTACCGGAAATCTCTCTCCCCCCGCCAGACTTCCCACTGGACGGAGTAGCGGGTCTAGTTCCGGATTTATAATTTCGCTTATGGGTTTTCCAGGGGATTAGGACTCTTCAAGATGTGATGGAAGGGGGTACTTTAATGTCCTATGCCCAACTACAATCTAAATTCTCCCTCCCCAAGGGTGATTTCTTTAAATATCTTCAGCTCCGACACTGGTTGCAGAGTGTACCCATGCCACATTACTACCGATTCCCAAATATGTTCACTCTCTGATTGTGAGAACCGACCGCAAAGGTACAGTCTCCAGACGGTATGCCCTACTCAACTGACCCCCCCTCTCAGACTAAACTTAAGTGTCAGGTGAAGTGGGAATCCGATCTGAATAGTGTCCTGACAGAGGATGAATGGCGTCTGATATTTGACTCCTGTTTTCGTTTGTCTAAATGTGTCTCTGCTATTGAAGCCACAGTTCAGTCTCACTTTAAGTTTGAGATGGCGGGCGTAACTTTTACGTCAGGAAACGCCAAGCTAACCGCAAAATGGGCGGCATGGTGTGACTATAGGAAGACACGGCCCCCTTGAACCACCTACCTGGCCTTGATAGTCTACTTCCAATCTGGAAGTTGTAAATCTCGGGTCATACAACCCTTGTTTATAGTAAAATGACACTTCAGAGAGGCCCCTTAGAATATTAGATTCGCCAATTTTGGGACAGTTAACCTTTGTTACTCCCGGATAAGGGATCTCCTTTAGATGATATCCGTTGTTTATTGTACTCAATTGCCTCTTGTGGTATAGACTGACACGAAGTATCGAATTATTGCTAAGAACTCTACTCGTTTGTATTGTCATGATGCAATGTCTACTCCCTCTCCCCTCCCTTTTTTTTCTTTCTGTAATCCTCCCCCCAAACCCCATTTTATGTGAAAACTAATAAAAATGTAATCTTGAAAAAAAAAAAAAAGAGAGGACAAAACACAACCTCAACATCACAGAAATCATGCAGAACGAATCAGTAATGCATTAACAGTTTTATTTCTTTTTTTAAACAAACGGTTCAGGGCACATGCATTCCCTTTGCAATGTTCAACTGTACAAAAAAATCAAAACCAAACCTGAAGAAAAATAATAGTCAAAACAGATCATGTTGGTTTTTGAACAAAAATGCTTGTGCCACCAACTCAGTGAGGATAGGCTTATGCAGTATATTGCTTTGTCAGCTCTGCTAATAATGGCGATAAGCAAGCTTCCATTTATAGTTTCTATCTGAAACTGCTACAGCAGGAGTTTGACTACAAGCTGAGCAGACTGTCAGTGAACTTGTATTTCGATTAGTCCGGTCTGAACCTGGAATTAAGGTTGTAGCCTGGTCACCAGACAAAGTAAAAATGGTTACATAAGCACCATATATCCTTATGCAGTACATATGGTACCTCTTCACTCCTTGCACTGAGTAAGTGGCAATCTCAGCTGTAACAAAGCAAAACTTGCAGCAAATATAGATATACTGAGAATACACACAGACACAAAAAGCAATGATTTTAAGCTACAAAAAAAAAAAAACCCCACTCAAGCCATACCAAATTAATATGCAAACACAATGACGGGACCTTTAAAGTCTTGTCCAGTTTTAGATTTAATAAAACAAGCCATACGGCCACATCTCACTTATTACTCTGAATTGCTGTGTTAAAATGATATAACTACCTTTCCTGCAAACATGAGTTCAGACTATTATAGGCTGTAGTTAAGACAAGCTTGCCTTACATAAACTGTAGCCTCCAACATACCTTAAATTAACACAGCCAAGAAAATATCAGACTGCCTTGTTTAATTGTGTCAGCTCAAAGTAAAAACAAACCTGAACAGCTATTAACTAAACATGAAAAAACAACCTTTTTGGTCTACAAAAAAAGAAAAAAAAAAGAACATCGTTTATACATAACATCTCCTAAGTTTGCACTGTTTTCATTAATTAAATCTACAGCAAGTAATGGAGGTTTTCAAACTGGTAACCTCACCTCTAGGCCAAAAGCAAGAGGAACAGCTCAATTATAGGACTATACGTATACTTAACCCTCCAGTAATGGCAGCTAGAGCAGACTATTTTTAACTTTGGGGGCTATTTATTTAACGAAAGCTCCACTAGACGTGGACTTGTCCTTTACATAAAAAGTTTACTTTGAGCACAATATATCTACATATTAAGGAATAAGCACTGCTTAACCATATACAATAAACATAGGCACATAGTAATTGAATATTAACATATTGACATCTATTACAAAGATACACTGAAACAAAACAGAATTAACCACTTTCCTTAATATTTTGCATAGAAAAGAAATAAAATGAAAACATTTTTAAAAAGTCAAAAGGCTAACGGCTCACTTTTGTAACATCACATAGACAATGGTTAGGCCAAGGAGAATGTATTACCAAGTCCTTTTATGGTGTTTGATACATTATTGTCTGCTCATGATATCAAGCATCAATATTGTTTCTCAACATAACTGGGTTTAATGTTTAGCATGAATAGCTAAGTGTGACATAGGGGAGGCAGCCTCATCATTTAATGTAAGCAGTAATGCCTACAGACAGAGGGACTCTAAAGCCAAGTAACCTTTAGGCCAGGTACACACTTGCACTGCAGCAGTGAGATTTGTTTTCTTTAAATGCTAGTAAAAATGCATGTCTAATGCATTCAGAACTATCTATAGCACAGGTTCTCAAACTCGGTCCTCAGGACCCCCCCCACACAGTGCATGTTTTGCAGGTCTCCTCACAAAATCACAAGTGAAATAATTACTCCACCTGCGGACCTTTTAACAAGTAACCTGTGCACCTGCTGGGTTACCTGCAAAACATGCACTGTGTGGGGTCCTGAGGACCGAGTTTGAGAACCCCTGATCTATAGCTTTCCACAATACAATACCCACAGTACTTGCATGTGGATGGAACAAATGTTTTAAAACTGTAACACAAGCAGAATGATACTAAAGGCCTAGTAATGGTTTTACCAACATTAACGTTAGTAAAACGCATGTAGTTACTACTAGGTTAGCTGCCTATGAATCTAAACATTTTAGAAAAGAAACAAAAAAGTTACAAAAGTGGATAAAAAAAAAAAAGCACTTGCGAGTTAGAAAATCCCTGCCCTTATACCAGTCTACTTTGTTTTCTCACATTGCAGGGATCCAAACGTCCCTACAGAAGTGCATTGGTAAACGTTTTACATCTATATGTGCTACAAAAACAATGAACATTTTCACATGTACAAAAGTTGTTTTCGCATTTAAAGCTGCTTTTAACAAAAATGACAACTTAATGGGGATTGTGAAATGCCAACAACCATTGCCTAAATTATGAAGCTGGGCAGCACTGCCTGGAAATTTTCTCTGGAAATGTAACCAGCAACAAAATAAAAATCCTCCATAATTCATCTTAATAGAAATGGCTTTCATCTGCAATATGTTCAATTATAAGGTTTAGTATTGAAATGTTTTATTATACAAAACGTATTTCTTACAGGCAATTAGGTAACCTCAGAATCCCTGATATTGGTGAAGTGTGCTTATGAATGCACTTTTGTACTTATGTTCAACATTTACGGAATCACAATGATCTATAAGACTACTGAACTCAGGCAAGCTTTCAGCGGAATCACCAAAGCCATGGTAATATCCATACTGCAAAGCATCAGCAAGCCCCTCCCCCCAGGTAGGCCTAGGAGTCATACAACTATCAGGGCTACCATTAAGATGCAAAGAGCCACAATATTGGGAAGTCGCAGCTTCAGTGTTATGGTCAGTGGCAGTTCCATGCCCATCTAGGCTCTCTTGGTTCCCATTTGTGACATTGCAGAATCCTTTGGATGACAGAAGGCACTTGGAAGGACTGGTTTCCATTTCGCCGAGAGGTGCAACGTGTTCATTATTTTCTTGTCCGTTTGTTAATGTACTGTGCGTGCTACCATTCATATCTGCATTAAGAAACAAACCTGTCACAAATCTTGAGAAGTCTTATAGAAAACCATGTGTAAGAAGGTGGTTGTTACGTTCAATTTCTTATACAATATCTAATTACAATTTATGCACCCTGGGAACCTAATATTCACTGAAACTGCTAACTGGGTCAGAAACTTAAGCAGCATAAGTAATAAAGCAGCCTATTTATACTAATGACCTAGATATTATTTTAGTATAATAAACACCGCCCCAAATAAAAAGAAAATGCAGCTTTTGGTGGAGAACATGGTTTAATGTTAAAATAAAAACTACCTGCAACACTCCACCTACTGGATCCACAGGGATTTGAAACAAGCAGAGCAGTTGTTGATGACCCCATGCTGACCGATTTCCTATTCTCCCTAATTTGATCTTCAGAGGACTGGGGCAACCATAAGTGCTTGGCTTGTTTCAAAGATACCAAGAAAGAAGAGGAAAGTGGAGAGCAGGGTGGTATCCTTATACGCACCAGGGACCATGGCAGACCTAATCTCTCACTCACTCACACACATTTATTAAAACTAAAAGAAACTGTGTAGAAGAATAAACAGAAATACTCTGACTTTGTCTATAAACCTCAAACTTATTTTGGGTACACTTACAATGCACAATGTTGCTGTGCCTTTATGTGGATGGAGTAAGTTAATTTAAATTAGTTTCAAAATGGTTTATGGGAGATCAAAAGTGCAATAAAGGATTCTATTTCGTTCCAGGAAAAAGATATTGCAACACACAAATATAAGACTCAGGTGACGATAATATATGAGTGTATACAGGTTGTTCATACAGATAATTTTACTACATGTCTAATATACTCCAAATTTAAATTGTTTTTATGAGACAAATGTCCATGGTGGTCAAAACAACAACAACTTTCAACTGAAATACATTATAATGCTATAGGTCCTGTTACACAAAGCATTTTAATCTGCACGTTTTAAGCTGCACTACTTAAAAACACTAATTTTCCCAACTGTGATAACACTATGAAATTAGATATGAGCGGTTCTAAAACTGTAAAAGAACTGGGGTTTAGCACCTGTGTGACATCATAAACTACGGTAAACGATTATTTCCAGGGTCATTTCTACAGGTTTCATACGGAAAGCTTGTACAAGATGGAATAATGCACTATTGTAAATTACAGATAATAGAAGTTACTGTATCTTGCATTTTTGTGATCTATATAAGATATTTCTCCCTACAGAAGCATACACAATTATATGCTCCCAAAACTCCTCTGTAACTTCTGGTATATATACAGGGCATTATTCCATAGTGTGAAGAACTGTCACCATAATAAAGTTTCCACTCTATAAAACAAAATACTTTGAGGACATAACAATTGCAACATAAATGCAGACAATTCCTGTTTCTTTATTTTTTAGGTAAGGTTTATCCTTCCCACTAGATTGTTAGCTCTTCAGAGCAGGGCCCTCTTTCCTCTTGTTGTCAAAGCCCTCTTCTCAACACATTTCACTCGCAACTCTCTCCTACTCTGCGACCATCTTTACTCGCTTTTTCTCCTACTGGTAAAGGCTCCTCTCTATCTATGGCCGCCAGCCCCAAGTAGTACGATTACATACTTCCCAACATGACCCTCTCCAGGAGGGACAGAATGCTCTGCTTCTGGACTTTTCTCTTAATGTATGATTGCAATAACCTGTGTTGAACAGGGTAATAGATAAGAAAAGTGTTTCAGCACAGGTGAGGGCCATCATGAATTAAGAGGAAAGTCCAGGAGCAGAGCATTCTGTCCCTCCTGGAGAGGGTCATGTTGGGAGGTATGCGATTATTACTCCCTCGCTACTTACATCCTAGCTGTATTATGTTTTGAGAATTGTGGTGCTCTGTGTTACCTGTACTCTATTTTGTTATTTATTTACTGTAATGCTAAGTTTTGTCTCCCTGTACTGGCCTTTGTACGGCGCTGCAAAACACTTGTGGCGCTCTATAAATAAAATGTAATAATAATAATAATATTACAATTGTTGCTATTTAATTATGTACCAAGTGTTGTTTGCAAACGAGTACCAGAACTCTTCTTACATACCACGGACTGCATATTATGTAAGGGAAGATAAAGTAAAACAAATGGTAAAGATGACATTTGTCCATAAAAGGGAATATGTAAAATCTCCCTGAAGTATTGTGTAGCTATAATGACAGGCTGCAAAATAAATGTAACAGACGTGACATTTAATAAAGACATTGGGGCCAATGCAAAGATAAACGCAAGTCCACTATACAGACATATTTTGAGGTTTTCAGCACTGTACATGCTCCATAGCCAAACGCACACCTCTATGAGTGATAAGTAATTCAGTTGCATCTACAATGGGCGTAGCTGGGCATTCACACATAGGGTAAGCTTAGCATGGGACTGTACAGTTGTGCGTACACAGGAGATCCTTCTGCTTCCAGACCTCTTGCACCAGGTAAAGGACTGGTGCAAGGACACCCTGATAATGGTGAAGCAAATTCTACAGCCAGGACTGGTTGCAGAGGTGCATACAGCTTGGCATGAACTTGCCTTTAGTTCCATGCACACATTGTAGGTGTAATGGCATCAGAGTTGCATTCAATTCGGCATCAGCACGAACGTGTAATTCCTTCCTTTCAAATTACTACACCTGGCCTAAAAAAATTCTTGGATTAAATATTAGTAGAATGTGGTTTTTTTTTATTCAATTCTTCACTGAAGTGACGTGCTAGTACTTCCGTCCCATATTGTGCAGATGGAACGATGTATAAACATTTTTGTTTTGTCACTGTTCTTAATATAAGATTTTATTCAATAAAATATGCACATATACTTTATTTGCATTGCTGTTGCCATAGAATATAGTAGATGGACATGTCTGCAATTACTTTGATAAAACAAATAATAATTGAGATTTGTTAAAAGCCATTTACGGTCATTATAATAACATTTTATAATCTCAAAGCGCACACACAAAATAAAAAATACAGCCTGACAACCCATTACAACCAATTTCCCAAAAGTGAACTTATAGTGCTCTAAATTACTAAACTTAGATATTGTTTTGATATAAATATGCTTCTAGATTTAATATCGCAGCATTCCTTTTTTGTTAAAAGACAAATATATTCACTATTGCTTATCTTACATACCAATGTTTTCTTAAGTAAACCTCTAACCATGAAAGCTCCTGTACCCTGGCCTTCAAACTCCACACACCAAGTAGTGTAACGTAGTCTGCCATGATACTATAGCACTTGCTGCATACAGTGTAACAAAAGTGAGCCTCAGTGACCCATGATTGTATTAGGGCAACAATGCCTATTGCTCAACAGCCACTCCAAAAGGCTACAAATGTTCTTACAGCTGTTAATATCCTGCTGACATCCAGGCAGAAAGAAGCAATTAAAAAAAAAAAGTGTTCATAGTGGATTGGTCCAAATTACACTATACTGCTGTAAATCTATGATACAAGACTAGGGCAAAGGACAGTGACCTGAGAGATATTTAAACTCCTTTTAAAAGGAGTTTTCCACTTCTCCCCCCCCCCCCCCAATCTTCTTTTGCTTAGATCACTGCTGGTCCGTCTCCGGATATCCCTGCAGTCACAAATTCAGCTCACTGAACATGGTCACCTCCAGTAATAATGACTAGACAGTTTGTTTAACCTGGGGTGGCCATGGTGGATGCCAGTACCTAATCGAATGAATGCCACAACCAGTTACTGTCATGGGACAAATACAGTCTTGGCACAGTTATAAGTTATCCAGATTCCATGCCTGGAAAGGGATTCATGCTGCTAGAAAGATCCGTGGAGGTAAATGGGATGGACACTGCCATTACATCCAAATGCTATTATACATGATTACATTTAAAAAAAAAAAAAAGGTTACAAGAGGACATGCCTTAAAATGCCCCTGGTGGCTTAGGACGAGATGTATCAAATATCGGCGAGAGATAAAGTACCAACCAATCAGCACCGGTCACTTTCAAACACAGCCTGTAAAATGACAGTTAGAAGCTGATTGGAAGGTTCTTTATCTCTCTCCATGCTTTGATACAACGTAGTCTCACTGCTTTGATCTGTGGGAAGTAGGCGGTTATTCCTAATAATGTCTTCTGTGGCTTGGGCCGCTTTAGAGTTTATGGTTTTAAAAAGTCTGGCTTATTGACCGCACCAAAACATCTGCACATATTACAAGGATGTTCTATATAAGCTAAAACAAGTGCATCCAAGAACATTTTAGCGAGACTGTAATTTAATGACTTTCATGCCAGTATAAGTGTCCAGTGAATGTAATCAAAATTAGAGTTCATTTAAAATGAATATCCACTTGGTCAAAAAAGGGGGTATAATGATTACAATAATTCTGGCCCAGTGTGCAAACTGCAGAATGGATACTGTAAAGCAGATCTTTGTCGTACTTTATAAAACAAACAGAGTGTGCTGTATGGGAATACTCCTCTATGTTACCAAGTAATACAGACTGCACCCAAAAGTCTTTATTAAATAAGGTACTATTTTTTAAAAGCTATGACACAAATGGATTAAAGTTGATATGGTCAACATCAGTTGATACTTGAGACCGTTTTAAAAATAAGCATACTGACTGATGCAACGGAAGTGTGTTTGTACTGTAGACACCGTGCAAATATTAGCATCTGTTGGTCTAACAGAAGTGCTCTCCTGAGGTTTCAGATCTTCATTGGTGTTGCAGCATGTGCCAGAAAACTGCCCAATCCCACCTGATATTTCTGAGAGAGTTTCTACATGCATGTTCTCATCATCATCTTCCATCCCTCCTGCCACGTACTTGGTCGGACTTGTGACAAAGCTGCTTGCTGTAAAAGAGAAAATTAACATCTATAGAATGTGAAAAAACCTGGTGTCCGAATGAACAGTATTTGCACATACAACATCCAGTAACCATGGACTGTTAGAAACCACTTGGGCTGTACTACATTTAGGAACATGTATATATAATATTAGCAAAGCAGGTGTCATACGAAACCTTAAGTTGCTAATAATTAAGTTTAAATGCAGCTTCTGCTTACCTTGGAACAAGTAAAATATATATATATATATATATATATATATATATATATATATATATATATATATATTTTTTTTTTTTTTCTAAAAGGTTAAACAGGTAAGTATACATGTCAGGGGATCCCTGAACTAAAATCACATTGAAAGCAAAGAAATGCATGCCAAGGAGCAAAACAATTGGAAAAGAAAAACAGCTGCGTTCGTAGGAGTGAAAACAGAAAAATAAAAGGAGAGCTGACATAAGTTTATCTCTAAAAATAAGATTTTAATCACCGGTAAATCTATTTCTCGTAGTCCGTAGTGGATGCTGGGACTCCGTAAGGACCATGGGGAATAGCGGCTCCGCAGGAGACTGGGCACAACTAAAGAAAGATTAGGTACTATCTGGTGTGCACTGGCTCCTCCCTCTATGCCCCTCCTCCAGACCTCAGTTAGGATACTGTGCCCGGAAGAGCTGACACAATAAGGAAGGATTTTGAATCCCGGGTAAGACTCATACCAGCCACACCAATCACACCGTATAACTCGTGATACTATACCCAGTTAACAGTATGAAATATAACTGAGCCTCTCAACAGATGGCTCAACAATAACCCTTTAGTTAAGCAATAACTATAAACAAGTATTGCAGACAATCCGCACTTGGGATGGGCGCCCAGCATCCACTACGGACTACGAGAAATAGATTTACCGGTGAGTAAAATCTTATTTTCTCTGACGTCCTAAGTGGATGCTGGGACTCCGTAAGGACCATGGGGATTATACCAAAGCTCCCAAACGGGCGGGAGAGTGCAGATGACTCTGCAGCACCGACTGAGCAAACTCTAGGTCCTCCTCAGCCAGGGTATCAAACTTGTAGACTCTTGCAAAAATGTTTGAACCCGACCAAGTAACAGCTCAGCAAAGTTGTAAAGTCGAGACCCCTCGGGCAGCTGCCCAAGAAGAGCCCACCTTCCTCGTGGAATGGGCTTTTACAGATTTAGGGTGCGGCAGTCCAGCAGCAGCATGTGCAAGTTGAATCGTGCTACAGATCCAGCGAGCAATAGTCTGCTTAGAAGCAGGAGCACCCAGCTTGTTGGGTGCATACAGGATAAATAGCGAGTCAGTTTTCCTGACTCCAGCCGTCCTGGAAACATATACTTTTCAGGGCCCTGACTACGTCCAGTAACTTGGAATCCTCCAAGTCCCAAGTAGCCGCAGGCACCACAATAGGTTGGTTCACATGAAAAACGGTTACCACCTTAGGAAGGAATTGGGAACGAGTCCTCGATTCCGCCTTATCCATATAAAATACAGATAAGGGCTTTTGTATGACAAAGCCGCCAATTCTGATACACGCCTGGCCGACGCCAAGGCCCACAGCATGACCACTTTCCACGTGAGGTATTGTAGCTCAACGGTTTAAGTGGCTCAACCCAATGCGACTTCAGGAAATCCAACACCACGTTGAGATCCCACGGTGCCACTTGAGGCACAAACGGGGGCTGACTATGCAGCACTCCCTTAACAAAGTCTGAACTTCAGGCAGTGAAGCCAGTTCTATTTTGGAAGAAAATTGATAGAGCCGAAATCTGGACCTTAATGGAACCCAATTTTAGGCCCATAGTCACCTCTGACTGTAGGAAGTGCAGAAATCGACCTTGCTGAAATTTCTCCTTTGGGGCCTTCCTGGCCTCACAGCACGCAACATATTTCCGCCATATGCGGTGATAATGGTTTGCGTTCACTTCTGTCCTAGCTTTAAATAGCGTAGGGATAACTTCCTCCGGAATGCCCTTTTCCTTCAGGATCCGGCGTTCAACCGCCAGGCCGTCAAACGCAGCCGCAGTACGTCTTGGAACAGACAGGCCCCCTGCTGCAGCAGGTCCTGTCTGAGCGGCAGAGGCCATGGGTCCTCTGAGATCATTTCTTGGAGTTCTGGGTACCAAGCTCTTCTTGGCCAACCCGGAACAATGAGTATAGTTCTTACTCCTCTCCTTCTTATTATTCTCATTACCCTGGGAAAGAGAGGCAGAGAAGGGAACGCATACACCGACTGGTACACCCACGGTGTTACCAGAGCGTCCACAGCTATCGCCTGAGGGTCCCTTGACCTGGCGCAATATCTTTGTAGCTGTTTGTTGAGGCGGGACGCCATTATGTCCACCTGTGGCCTTTTCCAACGGTGTACAATCATTTGGAAGACTTCTGGATGAAGCCCCCACTCTCCCGGGTGGAGGTCGTGTCTTCTGAGAAAGTCTGCTTCTCAGTTGTCCACTCCGGGAATGAACACTGCTGACAGTGCTAACACATGATTTTCCGCCCATCGGAGAATCCTTGTGGCTTCTGCCATCGCCATCCTGCTTCTTGTGCCGCCCTGTCGGTTTACATGAGCGACCGCCGTGATGTTGTCTGACTGGATCAGCACCGGCCGGTGTTGAAGCAGGGGTCTAGCCTGACTTAGGGCATTGTAAATGGCCCTTAGTTCCAGAATATTTATGTGTAGGGAAGTCTCCTGACTTTTCCATAGCCTTGGAAGTTTCTTCCCTGTGTGACTGCCCTCCAGCCTCGAAGGCTGGCATCCGTGGTCACCAGGACCCAGTCCTGTATGCCGAATCTGCGGCCCCCTAAAAGATGAGCACTCTGCAGCCACCACAACAGCGACACCATGGCCCTTGGAGACAGGGTTATCCGCCGATGCATCTGAAGATGCGACCCGGACCACTTGTCCCACAGATCCCACTGGAAGATCCTTGCATGGGACCTGGCGAATGGAATTTCTTCGTAAGAAGCTACCATCTTTCCCAGGGCTCGCGTGCATTGATGCACCGACACCTGTATGTGTATTAGGAGGTCTCTGTCTAGAGACGACAACTCCTTGGACTTCTCCTCCGGGAGAAACCCTTTTTATCCTGTTCTGTGTCCAGAACCATACCCAGGAACAGTAGACGCGTCGTAGGAACCACCCGCGACTTTGGAACATTCAGAAACCAGCCGTGCTGTTGTAGCACTTCCCGAGATAGTGCTACTCCGACGAACAACTGCTCCCTGGACCTCGCCTTTATAAGGAGATCGTCCAAGTACGGGATAATTATTTCGGCCATTACCTTGGTAAATACCTTGGTGCCGGGGACAGACCACTGGCAACGTCTGGAATTGGTAATGACAATCCTGTACCACAATTTTGAGGTACTCCTGGTGAAGAGGGTAAATAGGGACATGCAGGTAAGCATCCTTGATGTCCAGTGATACCATGAAATTCTCCAGGCTTGCAATAATCGCCCTGAGCGATTCCAATTTGAACTTGAACCTTCGTATATAAGTGTTCAAGGATTTCAATTTCAGAATGGGTCTCACCGAACCGTCAGGTTTCGGTACCACAACATTTTGGAATAGTAACCCCGGCCTTGTTGAAGGAGGGGTACCTTGATTTCACCTGCTGGAAGTACAGCTTGTGAATTGCCGCCAATACTACCTCCCTTTCTCCGAGGGCAGCAGGCAAGGCTGATGTGAGGTAACGGCGAGGGGGAGTCGCCTCGAACTCCAGCCTGTATCCCTGTGATACTACTTGCAGAACCTAGGGATCCACCTGTGGGCAAGCCCACTGGTCCCTGAAGTTCCCGAAACGCGCCCCCACCGCACCTATCTCCACCTGTGGAGCCCCAGCGTCATGCGGTGGACTCAGAGGAAGCGGGGGAAGATTTTTGATCCTGGGAACTGGCTGTCTGGTGCAGCTTTTTCCTTCTTCCCTTGCCTCTGTGCAGAAAGGAAGCGCCTTTGACCCGCTTGCTCTTCTTAAGCCGAAAGGACTGTACCTGAAAATACGGTGCTTTCTTAGGCTGTGAGGAAACCTGGAGGTAAAAATTTTTCTTCCCAGCTGTTGCTGTGGATACGAGGTCCCAGAGACCACCCCCAAACAATTCCTCACCTTTATAAGGCAGAATCTCCATGTGCCCTTTAAAGGCAGCATCAGCTGTCCACTGCCGGGTTTCTAATACCCTCCTGGCAGAATGGACATTGCATTAATTCTGGATGCCAGCCGGCAAATATCCCTCTGTGCATCCTTCATATATAAGACGTCGTCTTTAATATGCTCTATGTTAGCAAAATATTATTCCTGTCTAAGGTATTAATATTATCTGACAGGGTATCAGACCACGCTGCAGCAGCACTATTTATGCTGAGGCAATTGCAGGTCTCAGTATAGAACCTGAGTGTGTATATACAGACTTCAGGATAGCCTCCTGCTTTTTATCAGCAGGCTCCTTCAAGGTGGCCGTATCCTAAGACGGCAGTACCACCTTTTTTGACAAACGTGTGAGCGCCTTATCCACCCTAGGGGATATCTCCCAACGTGACCAATCCTCTGGCGGGAAAGGGTACGCCATCAGTAACTTTTTAGAAATTACCAGTTTCTTATCGGGGGAACCCACGCTTCTTTACACACTTCATTCATTCATCTGATGGGGGAACAAAACACTGGCTGCTTTTTCTCCCCAAAAATAAAACCCCTTTTATGTGGTACTTGGGTTCATGTCAGAAATGTGTAACACATTTTTCATTGCCGAGATCATGTAACGGATGTTCCTAGTGGATTGTGTATATATCTCAACCTCGTCGACACTGGAGTCAGACTCCGTGTCGACATCTGTGTCTGCCATCTGAAGTAACGGGCGTTTTTTGAGCCCCTGATGGCCTTTGAGACGCCTGGGCAGGCGCGGGCTGAGAAGCCGGCTGTCCCACAGCTGTTACGTCATCCAGCCCTTTTATGTCAGGAGTTGACATTGTCGGTTAATACCTTCCACCTATCCATCCACTCTGGTGTCGGCCCCACAGGGGGCGACATCCCATTTATCGGCCTCTGCTCCGCCTCCACGTAACCTTCCTCATCCAACATGTCGACACAGCCGTACCGACACACCGCACACACACAGGGAATGCTCTGACTGAGGACAGGACCCCACAAAGTCCTTTGGGGAGACAGAGAGAGAGTATGCCAGCACACACCAGAGCGCTATATAATGCAGGGATTAACACTATAACTGAGTGATTTTCCCCCCAATAGCTGCTTGTATACATATATTGCGCCTAAATTTAGTGCCCCCCCTCTCTTTTTAACCCTTTGAGCCTGAAAACTACAGGGGAGAGAATGGGGAGCTGTCTTCCAGCTGCACTGTGAAGAGAAAATGGCGCCAGTGTGCTGAGGGAGATAGCCCCGCCCCTTTTTCGGCTGACTTTTCTCCCGCTTTTTTATGGATTCTGGCAGGGGTAATTTATCACATATATAGCCCTGGGACTATATATTGTGATGATTTGCCAGCCAAGGTGTCTTATATTGCCCTCAGGGCGCCCCCCCCCCCAGCGCCCTGCACCCATCAGTGACCGGAGTGTGAGGTGTGCATGAGGAGCAATGGCGCACAGCTGCAGTGCTGTGCGCTACCTTGTTGAAGACAGAAGTCTTCTGCCGCCGATTTTCCGGAACACTTCTTGCTTCTGGCTCTGTAAGGGGGCCGGTGGCGCGGCTCCGGGAACGAACACCAAGGTCGGGTCCTGCGGTCGATCCCTCTGGAGCTAATGGTGTCCAGTAGCCTAAGAAGCCCAAACTACCACCTGTTAGGTAGGTTCGCTTCTTCTCCCCTTAGTCCCTCGCTGCAGTGAGTCTGTTGCCAGCAGATCTCACTGTAAAATAAAAAACCTAAATATACTTTCTTTCTAGGAGCTCAGGAGAGCCCCTAGTGTGCATCCAGCTCAGCCGGGCACAAGATTCTAACTGAGGTCTGGAGGAGGGTCATAGTGGGAGGAGCCAGTGCACACCAGGTAGTCCTAAAGCTTTCTTTAGTTGTGCCCAGTCTCCTGCGGAGCCGCTATTCCCCATGGTCCTTACGGAGTCCCAGCATCCACTTAGGACGTCAGAGAAATATTCATTACGATCTAACATCTAGATACAATAGCATCATAAATCTTCAATAGATTAAAAACATGTATATAAATGTATAAAATATAATAGGTTATAGGTAATAATACACTGGATCACCGCAAACAGATGGATAATAATGTCCGCAGACAATCTGAGTCCCCAAGGTATATGGACTGTATATGAGCACTAGTAGAATTCGGCTCAGTGCTCCAGCAGATGGAAGTTCTAATGATATAGCAACTGTATCACTTATTGCCGTTGTAGCTAGAGGTGGTTACAATGTGTCCCAAATAGAAATACTTTACGTACAATAAGTAGCTGTTCGGAATGGAGAAGCTCAACTCCCTATATTGTGTGCAGAGGCAGCGGTGATATTCCACTGAGTATTTCACTAGAAGTGTAGAATCCACATTATTTATACCCACAAATTGTGTTGTGAACACTAGTATATATCCTCCAGCCTGATGGGTTTATCTCTAAAATATTTATTACGATCTAACATTTAGGTACTATAGCATCATAAATCTTCAATATATTAAAAACATGTATAACATGTACAAAATATAATGGGTAATAATACACTGGATCACCGCAAACAGATGGATAATAATGTCTGCAGACAGAAGATGATAAATATGCTTACCAGAAGTCAACTATAGTCAATGATCTTAGTAAAATAGATCAAGAGTTCAGTTTTTAAATATTATAACTATCAATCCATACATAACTATACACAACTACTGATGTATGTTAAAAGTTTAATAGCGGCTTTACTTGCTCTTAAAGCAATGCTGCCCTCCATAATTTGGCAATTTAATGGACAAAGAACACTTTTCAAGTTTGTACTATTTCATATCTCAGGTAGCTTATTCAGCTCAAGAATGACTGCACTAGTTTTACATATTCTTCCCAAGGACAGTAATTTAAAAAACCAGGTGCAAATCAAAGATTATGGAAAAAAATGGTTATAAAGGGGAGATGCTGTAAGAAAAAGCATGGCATTTTGTTTTTTTGGGGGGGAGGGGGTGTTTGTGTGACACTGTGGCTAAGAAAGTAGCTGGACCGAAATCAGACTACGGTTGCATTGTGTTCTCCATACGGGCAGGAGGCAATTGATACAAGTCTCTGATGCCCTCATTGATGTCAGAATGGATTTCTAACAGAGACCTACTGCTAGAGAGGCAGGTATCATCATCCACTGTACATTAAACAACACGCCCCACTGACACTACTGTAATGTCCTCGGCTTTCCAGGGAACCAGAAACCTTCAGTGGAAGCTTCAGTTCAGGCTAAACTTTTAAAGAATCTTCCAATTCTGAACTCAAAGGGGCCTATTCATGATCACTAAAATGGCCAGTCGCACATGTGGGAACCTTAGCTTCCAAATGTTTTGCGTAATGGGCCATTCATTATTAGTGGTTCAATAGAGCTGCCTAATATTCAACAAACTAAACGTTTTCGGAGTTTGTCTGCGAGAACAAACACCATCTTCAGATGGTGCTGGTTCTCAGTCCCACTGCTTTCTATGGGAAGAAGTTCCGGAGCTGCATAGAAGGATCCACTCCACCGAATCCTCACTCTGAACAATGGCTGTGTGCATACGTTACTTCAGGTAGCACATACGCAGAACGGACAACAGTGGTGGTAAGTAACGTTGCTAATGAAGTAGCAGTATTACTGATAGCGGGGACAGCGATTTTCGGAGCAGCTACCCGAATGGCCCCACCAATGACGAATATGCCCCAAAGTGAAAAGTCTCACTAAAAAGAGGACAATAAAGAAAAAAAAAAAAAGTCTAATAATTAGACAAAGCAGATGCTTCCTTGATGCATTTTCAGGGAATTAGAGGATTAGATTATACAAGAGGAAGTGATTAACACAACCTCCATCCTAAAAGTTGAAATTGAAAACTTGTCACCCAACTGGTTTTAGCAGTGAATGGATGTTTCTTACCGAATAAAGGGGCAGATGTATTAACCTGGAAAAGGCATAAGGAAGTGATAAACCAGTGATATGTGCAAGGTGATAAAGGCACTAGCCAATCAGCACATATATGTAAATTAACAGTCAGGATCTGATTGGCTGGTGCCTTTATCACCTTGCACATATCACTGGTTTATCACTTCCTTATGTCTTCTCCAGGTTAATACATCTGCCCCAAAATATTTTTGTAAAATACATGGATTCTTAGGTGGAATAAATTACACTGAAAAAACACAGCTCACAATGTCAACACTGGACAAATATATATTTTAAATGTATTTTATGACCTTTACATCATTTTGCCTGTGTTGTGGCATCAGTCACACATTTTTACAGCCAACGTTGAAACATGTTACACCACAGTTGATTAAACGAGCACTGGGCCTAATTCAGTAAGGATTGCAAATTCTGCTAATTAGCAGAATTTGCAGTCCTTGTGTTAGCATGCTGGGGGCCGCCCATCGTAGGGCAAAGCCGCCTAGCATGCTGACCGCCTCCTCTCCCCCTTCATCAAGCAGAAATTGCCATCACATCGCAATTTCTGCTTGATAGCAGAAAATAAGATTTTACTCACCGGTAAATCTATTTCTCGTAGTCCGTAGTGGATGCTGGGGACTCCGTAAGGACCATGGGGAATAGACGGGCTCCGCAGGAGACTGGGCACTCTATTTAGTACTACTGGTGTGCACTGGCTCCTCCCTCTATGCCCCTCCTCCAGACCTCAGTTAAGGAAACTGTGCCCGGAAGAGCTGACATTACAAGGAAAGGATTTTGGAATCCAGGGTAAGAATCATACCAGCCACACCAATCACACCGTATAACTTGTGATAACTTACCCAGTCAACAGTATGAACAACAACAGAGCATCAACAATGGATGCCAACATAACGTAACCCTTTATTAAGCAATAACTATATACACGTATTGCAGAAAGTCCGCACTTGGGACGGGCGCCCAGCATCCACTACGGACTACGAGAAATAGATTTACCGGTGAGTAAAATCTTATTTTCTCTAACGTCCTAGTGGATGCTGGGGACTCCGTAAGGACCATGGGGATTATACCAAAGCTCCCAAACGGGCGGGAGAGTGCGGATGACTCTGCAGCACCGAATGGGCAAACACAAGGTCCTCCTCAGCCAGGGTATCAAACTTGTAGAACTTAGCAAATGTGTTTGAACCCGACCAAGTAGCTGCTCGGCAAAGCTGTAATGCCGAGACCCCTCGGGCAGCCGCCCAAGAAGAGCCCACTTTACTTGTGGAATGGGCTTTCACTGATTTTGGATGCGGCAATCCAGCCGCAGAATGAGCCTGCTGAATCGTGCTACAGATCCAGCGAGCAATAGTTTGCTTTGAAGCAGGAGCACCCAGTTTGTTGGATGCATACAGGATAAACAGCGAGTCAGTCTTCCTGACTCCAGCCGTCCTGGCTACATAGATCTTCAAAACCCTGACTACATCAAGCAACTTGGAATCCTCCAAGTCACGAGTAGCCGCAGGCACCACAATAGGTTGGTTCAAATGAAAAGATAACACCAGCTTCGGCAGAAATTGCGGACGAGTCCGTAATTCTGCCCTGTCCATATGGAAAACCAGATAGGGGCTTTTACATGACAAAGCCGCCAATTCTGACACACGCCTAGCTGAAGCTAAGGCCAATAGCATGACCACCTTCCACGTGAGATACTTTAGCTCCACGGTCTTAAGTGGCTCAAATCAGTGGGATTTCAGGAAACCCAACACCACGTTGAGATCCCAAGGTGCCACTGGTGGCACAAAAGGGTGCTGAATATGCAGCACTCCCTTAACAAACGTCTGAACTTCAGGAAGAGAAGCCAGTTCCTTTTGAAAGAAAATGGATAGGGCCGAAATCTGGACCTTTATGGACCCCAACTTCAGGCCCATAGTCACTCCAGACTGTAAGAAGTGCAGGAACCGGCCCAGCTGGAATTCCTCTGTAGGGTCCTTCCTGGCCTCACACCAGGCAACATATTTTCGCCATATACGGTGATAGTGTTTTGCCGTCACGTCCTTCCTAGCCTTTATCAGCTTAGGAATAACTTCATCCGGAATGCCTTTTTCCGCTAGGATCCTGCGTTCAACCGCTATGCCGTCAAACGCAGCCACGGTAAGTCTTGGAACAGACAGGGCCCCTATTGCAACAGGTCCTGTCTGAGAGGCAGAGGCCATGGGTCCTCTGTGAGCATTTCTTGCAGTTCCGGGTACCAAGTCCTTCTTGGCCAATCCGGAACAATGAGTATTGTTCTCGCTCCTCTTTTTCTTACGATTCTCAGCACCTTGGGTATGAGAGGAAGAGGAGGAAACACATACACCGACTGGAACACCCACGGTGTTACCTGAGGGTCTCTTGACCTGGCGCAATACCTTTGTAGCTTTTTGTTGAGACGGGACGCCATTATGTCCACCTGTGGCAGTTCCCATCGATTTGTAATCTGAGTGAAGACTTCGTGATGAAGTCCCCACTCTCCCGGGTGGAGGTCGTGCCTGCTGAGGAAGTCTGCTTCCCAGTTGTCCACTCCTGGAATGAACACTGCTGACAGTGCTTGCACGTGATTCTCCGCCCAACGAAGAATCCTGGTGGCTTCTGCCATCGCCACTCTGCTTCTTGTGCCGCCCTGGCGGTTTACATGAGCCACTGCGGTGATGTTGTCTGACTGAATCAGCACCGGTTGGTTGCGAAGCAGAGGCTCCGCTTGACTCAGGGCGTTGTATATGGCCCTTAGTTTCAGGAGATTTATGTGCAGACAAGCCTCCTGACTTGTCCACAACCCTTGGAAGTTTCTTCCCTGAGTGACTGCCCCCCATCCTCGGAGGCTCGCATCCGTGGTCACCAGGACCCAGTCCTGAATGCCGAACCTGCGGCCCTCGAGAAGGTGAGCACTCTGCAGCCACCACAGAAGAGACACCCTGGTCCTGAGGGATAGGGTGATCAGCCGATGCATCTGAAGATGCGATCCGGACCACTTGTCCAACAGATCCCACTGAAAGAGCCTCGCATGGAACCTGCCGAAGGGAATGGCTTCGTATGATGCCACCATCTTTCCCAGGACTCGCGTGCAGCGATGCACCGACACCTGTTTCGGTTTTAAGAGGTCTCTGACTAGAGTCACGAGCTCTTGAGCCTTCTCCGCCGGGAGAAACACCTTCTTCTGGTCCGTGTCCAGAATCATGCCCAGAAAAGGCAGACGCGTAGTAGGAATCAGCTGCGACTTTGGAATGTTCAGAATCCAGCAGTGCTGTTGCAACACTTCCTGAGAGTGTGCTACGCTGATTAGCAACTGCTCTCTGGACCTCGCCTTTATGAGGAGATCGTCCAAGTATGGGATAATTGTGACTCCTTGCTTTCGAAGGAGCACCATCATTTCTGCCATTACCTTGGTAAATATTCTCAGTGCCGTGGAGAGCCCAAACGGCAACGTCTGGAATTGGTAATGACAGTCCTGTACCACAAATCTGAGGTACTCCTGATGAGGTGGATAAATGGGGACATGCAAGTAAGCATCCTTGATGTCCAGAGACACCATAAAATCCCCCTCTTCCAGGCTTGCAATGACCGCTCTGAGCGATTCCATTTTGAACTTGAATCTTTTCAGATAAATGTTCAGGGATTTTAAATTCAATACGGGTCTGACCGAACCGTCCGGTTTCGGTACCACAAACATTGTGGAATAGTATCCTCTTCCTTGTTGAAGGAGGGGAACCTTTACCACCACCTGCTGGAGATATAACTTGTGAATTGCCGCTAACACTACTTCCC
This sequence comes from Pseudophryne corroboree, assembly GCF_028390025.1. NCBI lineage: Eukaryota > Metazoa > Chordata > Amphibia > Anura > Myobatrachidae > Pseudophryne > Pseudophryne corroboree. The sequence goes on along the minus strand of NC_086445.1, from coordinate 361,080,246 downwards.
TTTCTATGGGGGAAGCTGGCAGGGCCGATTTGAGGTAACGGTGAGGGGGCATCACTTCGAATTCCAGCTTGTATCCCTGAGACACAATCTGCATAGCCCAGGGATCCACCTGTGAGCGAACCCACTGGTGGCTGAAATTTCGGAGACGCACCCCCACCGGTCCTGGCTCCTGTGGAGCCCCATCGTCATGCGGTGGATTTAGTGGAAGCCGGGGAGGACTCTACCCCTGCCTCTGGCAAGAAAGGACGCACCTCTGACCTTCTTGCTTCTCTGTGATCGAAAGGACTGCATTTGGTAATACGGTGCTTTCTTAGGCTGTGAGGGAATATATGGCAAAAAATTTGACTTCCCAGCCGTAGCTGTGGAAACTAGGTCCGAGAGACCGTCCCCAAACAATTCCTCACCCTTGTAAGGTAACACCTCCATGTGCTTTTTGGAGTCGGCATCACCTGTCCATTGCCGAGTCCACAGGACCCTTCTGGCAGAAATTTACATTGCATTTATTCTTGAGCCCAGTAGGCAAATGTCCCTCTGGGCATCCCTCATATATAGGACAGCGTCTTTTATATGCCCCAGGGTCAGTAAAATGGTATACTTGTCTAAGGTATCCATTTCCTCAGACAGATTATCTGTCCATGCTGCTACAGCACTACACCATCCAGGCCGACGCAATTGCCGGCCTCAGTATAGTACCTGAGTGTGTATAAACAGACTTCAGGAAACTTTCCTGCTTCCTATCTGCAGGATCCTTTAGGGCGGCCGTATCCTGTGACGGCAGAGCCACCTTTTTAGATAAGCGTGTCAGAGCTTTATCTACTCTAGGGGAGGATTCCCAGCACATCCTGTCCGTTGGCGGGAAACTGTACGCCATAAGTTTTGGAAATCAGCACTTTCTTATTGGGGGAATCCCACGCTTTTTCACATAATTCATTTAACTCATGTGAAGGGGGAAAAGTCACCTCTTGCTTTTTCTCCCCATACATATACACCCTTTTGTCAGGGACAGGGTTTACCTCTGATATGTGCAATACATCCTTCATTGCTATAATCATGTAGCGGATGGCTTTAGCCATTTTAGGCTGCAATTTTGCATCATCGTCATCGACACTGGAGTCAGAATGCGTGTCGATATCTGTGTCAACCATTTTGGATAGTAAGCGCTTCTGAGACCCTGACGGCCTCTGCACTGTAGGATCAGGCATGGGCTGAGACCCCGACTGTCCCAAGGCATCAGCTTTATCCAACCTTTTATGTAAGGAGTTTACATTATCATTTAACACCTTCCACATATCCATCCAATCAGGTGTCGGCGCCGTCGGCGGAGACACGTCATTCATCTGTACTTGCTCTGCCTCCACATAGCCCTCTTCGTCAAACATGTCGACACACGCGTACCGACACACCACACACACAGGGGATGCTCTATATGAGGACAGGACCCCCGCAAGGCCTTTTGGAGAGACAGAGAGAGAGTATGCCAGCACACACCCCAGCGCTATATGACCCAGGAATCACACAGTAACTTAGTGTTTACCCAGTAGCTGCTGTATATATATTAAATGCGCTAAATTTATGTGCCGCCCCTCTCTTTTTACCCTTTCTACCGGGAGTTTGCAGGGGAGAGCCTGGGGAGCTTCCTCTCAGCGGAGCTGTGGAGAGAAAATGGCGCTGGTGAGTGCTGAGGAAGAAGGCCCCGCCCCCTCAGCGGCGGGCTTCTGTCCCGCGATTGTGTGTAAAATTAATGGCGGGGGCTCATGCATATAACAGTGTCCAACTGTATATATGCTGCTTTTGCCAGGAGGTATCTAATTGCTGCCCTACAGTGACCGGAGTGTGTGGGTTAGTGTGGGCGCAATGGCGCACAGCTGCAGTGCTGTGCGCTACCTCATATGAAGACAGGAGTCTTCTGCCGCCGATTTTGACGTCTTCTTTCTTCAACCCGCCGGCTTCTGACTTCTGGCTCTGCGAGGGGGACGGCGGCGCAGCTCCGGGAACGGACGACAAGGTCAGGTCCTGTGTTCGATCCCTCTGGAGCTAATGGTGTCCAGTAGCCTAAGAAGAGCAACCTAGCCGCAGTTAGTAGGTTTGCTTCTCTCCCCTCAGTCCCACGTAGCAGAGAGTCTGTTGCCAGCAGAAGCTCTCTGAAAATAAAAAACCTAACTAAAATACTTTCTTATTAGCAAGCTCAGGAGAGCTCACTAAAATGCACCCAGCTCTGTCCGGGCACAGATTCTAACTGAGGTCTGGAGGAGGGGCATAGAGGGAGGAGCCAGTGCACACCAGTAGTACTAAATCTTTCTTAGAGTGCCCAGTCTCCTGCGGAGCCCGTCTATTCCCCATGGTCCTTACGGAGTCCCCAGCATCCACTAGGACGTTAGAGAAAATAAGATTTTAAACCTACCGGTAAATCTTTTTCTCCTAGTCCGTAGAGGATGCTGGGGACTCCGTAAGGACCATGGGGGAATAGACTGGCTCCGCAGGAGACATGGGCACTAAAAAGAATTTTAGATATGGGTGTGCACTGGCTCCTCCCTCTATGCCCCTCCTCCAGACCTCAGTTAGAAAACTGTGCCCAGAGGAGACGGACAGTACGAGGAAAGGATTTTGTTAATCTAAGGGCAAGATTCATACCAGCCCACACCGTATAACATGGAATATACGAACCAGTTAACAGTATGAAACAAAACAGCATCAGCCAGAGACTGATCAAAACCGTAACATAACCCTTATGTAAGCAATAACTATATACAAGTCTTGCAGAATTTTGTCCGCACTGGGACGAGCACCCAGCATCCTCTACGGACTAGGAGAAAAAGATTTACCGGTAGGTTTAAAATCTTATTTTCTCTTACGTCCTAGAGGATGCTCGGGACTCCGTAAGGACCATGGGGATTATACCAAAGCTCCAAAACGGGCGGGAGAGTGCGGATGACTCTGCAGCACCGATTGAGCAAACATGAGGTGCTCATCAGCCAGGGTATCAAACTTGTAAAACTTTGCAAAAGGTGTTTGAACCAGACCAAGTCGCCGCACGGCAAAGCTGTAATGCCGAGACACCTCGGGCAGCCGCCCAAGAAGAACCCACCTTCCTAGTGGAATGGGCCTTTACCGAATTTGGCAACGACAATCCAGCCGTAGAATGAGCCGGCTGAATCGTGTTACAGATCCAGCGAGCAATAGTCTGCTTAGAAGCAGGAGCGCCAACCTTGTTGGCTACATACAGGACAAACCGTGCCTCTGTTTTCCTAACCCGAGCCGTTCTGGCTACATAAATATTCAATGCCCTGACCACATCAAGGTACTCTGAATCCTCCAAGTCCCGCGTAGCCACAGGCACCACAATAGGTTGGTACATATGAAAAGAGGAAACCACCTTAGGCAAAAATTGAGAACGAGTCCTCAACTCAGCTCTGTCTACATGGAAGATCAGATAGGGGCTTTTGTGAGACAAAGCCGCTAACTCAGATACTCTCCTAGCAGGTGCCAAGGCCAACAACATGACCACCTTCCAAGTGAGATACTTTAATTCCACCGTTTGAAGCGGCTCAAACCAGTGAGACTTAAGGAACCTTAACACCACGTTAAGGTCCCATGGTGCCACTGGAGGCACAAAAGGAGGCTGGATATGCAGCACTCCCTTCACAAAAGTCTGGACTTCTAGGAGAGAAGCCAATTCCTTCTGAAAGAAAATGGATAGGGCCGAAATCTGAACTTTAATGGAGCCTAATTTTAGGCCCAAATTCACTCCCATCTGGAGGAAGTGAAGAAAATGGCCCAGATGGAATTCTTCCGGAGGAGCATTCCTGGACTCACACTAAGACACATACTGCCTCCAAATACGGTGATAATGTTTCGCCGTCACCTCCTTCCTAGCCTTTATCAGAGTAGGAATGACCTCATCTGGAATGCCCTTTTCAGCTAGGATCTGGCGTTCAACCGCCAAGCCGTCAAACGCAGCCGCGGTAAGTCTTGGAATAGACAGGGCCCCTGTTGTAACAGGTCCTCTCTGAGAGGAAGAGGCCACGGATCTTCTGTGAGCATTTCCTGCAGATCCAGATACCAGGCCCTTCGAGGCCAATCTGGAACAATGAGAATTGTCTGTACTCCTCTTCGTCTTACGATTCTCAATATCTTTGAGATGAGAGGAAGAGGAGGAAACACATAGACCGACTGGAACATCCACGGTGTGACCAAGGCGTCCACTGCTATCGCCTGAGGGTCCCTTGATCTGGCGCAATATCTCGGAAGCTTCTTGTTGAGGCGTGACGCCATCATGTCTATTTGAGGCAGCCCCAACTGACTTGTAATCTCTGCAAAGACTTCCAGATGAAGTTCCCACTCTCCGGGATGTAGATCGTGTCTGCTGAGGAAGTCTGCTTCCCAGTTGTCCACTCCCGGAATGAAGACTGCTGTCAGAGCGCTTACATGATTTTCCGCCCAGCTTAGAATCCTGGTGGCTTCTGTCATTGCCACTCTGTTCTTTGTTCCGCCTTGGCGGTTTACATGAGCCACTGCGGTGATGTTGTCTGACTGAATCAGAACCGGTAGGTCGCGAAGCAAATTCTCCGCTTGACGAAGGCCATTGTATATAGCCCTTAATTCCAGTACGTTGATGTGTAGACATGCCTCCTGGCTTGACCACAGACCTTGGAAGTTTCTTCCCTTTGTGACTGCTCCCCATCCTCGGAGGCTCGCGTCCGTGGTTACCAGAACCCAGTCCTGAATGCTGAACCTGCGACCCTCTAGAAGATGAGCACTCTGCAGCCACCACAGGAGAGATACCCTGGCCCTTGGGGACAGGCTGATCATCTGATGTATATGTAGATGTGACCCGGACCACTTGTCCAGAAGGTCCCACTGAAAGGTCCTCGCATGGAACCTGCCGAATGGAATGGCCTCGTAAGACGCCACCGTCTTTCCCAGAACTCGAGTGCATTGATGCACCGACACCCTTTTCGGCTTCAACAGGTCCCTGACCAAGTTCTGGAGTACCTGGTCCTTTTCCATCGGGAGAAAAACCCTTTTCTGTTCTGTATCCAGAATCATGCCTAAGAAAGGCAATTGGTTCGTTGGAACCAACTGTGACTTTGGTAGATTGAGAGTCCAGCCGTGCTGCTGCAACACCCTCAGGGAGAGTGATACGCTGTTCAGCAACTGCTCTCTTGATCTCGCTTTTATTAGGAGATCGTCCAAGTACGGGATAATTGGGACTCCCTGCCTGCGCAGGAGCACCATCATTTCCGCCATTACCTTGGTGAAAACCCCCGGGGCCGTGGAAAGCCCAAACGGCAACGTCTGAAATTGGTAATGACAATCCTGTACAGCAAATCTCAGGAACGCCTGATGAGGAGGATATATGGGGACATGAAGGTATGCATCCTGTATGTCCAGGGACACCATATAACCCCCCCCCCCCCCTCCAGGCTGGCGATGACCGCTCTGAGCGATTCCATCTTGTACCTCTTTAAGTATAGGTTTAAGGATTTTAAATTCAGAATGGGTCTGACCGAACCGTCCGGTTTCGGAACCACAAACAGGGTTGAGTAATACCCCATCCATCCCCTGAAGCAGGGGAACTTTGACCACCACTTGTTGAAGACACAATTTTTGAATCGCATTTAAAACTACCTCCTTCTCTAGGGAAGAAGCCGGTAGGGCCAATTTGAAAAACCGGCGAGGAGGCACCTCTTCGAATTCCAGCCTGTAACCCTGGGAAACAATGTCTATTGCCCAGGGATCCACCTGTGATTGAACCCAGACATGGCTGAAAAGTCTAAGACGTGCCCCCACTGGGGCGGACTCCCTCAGCGGAGCCCCAGCGTCATGCGGTGGATTTTGTAGAAGCCGGGGAGGACTTCTGCTCCTGGGAACTAGCTGTAGTTGGCAGCTTTTTCCCCTTGCCCTTACCTCTGGCAAGAAAGGAAGATCCCCGTACTCTCTTGGATTTAAGCGACCGAAAGGACTGCATCTGATAATGTGGCGTTTTCTTAGGTGTGAGGAAACATAAGGCAAAAAAGTTGATTTACCGGCAGTAGCTGTGGAAACCAATGTCCGTGAGACCTTCCCCAAACAATTCCTCACCCTTGTAAGGCAAAACCTCCATATGCCTCTTCGAGTCGGCATCACCTGTCCATTGTCGGGTCCATAGGGCTCGCCTAGCAGAAATCGCCATAGCGTTGGCTCTGGAACACAGTAAGCCCACGTCTGAGAATCCCTCATATATAGGACCGCATTCTTAATATGACCCAAGGTCAATAAAATGGTTTCCTTATCCAGCGTATCAATATCAGCAGATACGGTATCTGTCCACGCTGCTACAGCGCTACAAACCCAAGCCGACGCTATCGCCGGTCTGAGTAATGTACCAGTATGTGTGTAAATTGACTTCAAGGTAGTCTCCTGCCTGCGATCAGCAGGATCTTTGAGGGTTGCGGTATCTTGAGATGGCAGCGCTACCTTTTTGGATAAGCGTGTCAACGCCTTGTCCACCCTTGGGGAGGATTCCCACCGTATCCTATCCTTAGCCGGGAAAGGATACGCCAATAGAATCCTTTTGGGAATCTGCAGTTTCTTGTCTGGAGTTTCCCAAGCCCTTTCAAACAACTCATTTAGCTCATGTGAAGGGGGAAAAGTAACCTCAGGTTTCTTTTCCTTATACATGCGCACCCTCGTGTCCGGGACCGAGGGGTCATCTGTGATATGCAACATCTTTTATTGCAATGATCATATAATGAATACTTTTAGCCAATTTTGGCTGCAACTTTGCATCATCGTAATCGACACTGGAGTCAGAATCCGTGTCGGTATCAGTGTCTACTACTTGGGATAGTGGGCGCTTTTGAGACCCAGAAGGTCCCTGCGACATAGTGAAAGGCAGGGCTTGACTCCCTGTACATTCCCTGGACTCTGCTTTGTCCAACCTTTTGTGTAATAAATTCACATTTGCATTTAAAACATTCCACATATCTAACCATTCAGGTGTCGGCGTTGCCGACGGAGACACCACACTCATTTGCTCCACCTCCTCCCTAGAAGAGCCTTCCGCTTCAGACATGCCGACACACGCGTACCGACACCCCACACTCAGGGAAATCTCTAATCTGGAGAGTTCCCCAACAAGGCCCTTTGGAGAGACAGAGAGAGAGTATGCCAGCACACACCCAGCGCCAATGACCCTGGAAAAAATTCCCAGATAGATATAGCACTTTTATTATATATATATATATATATATATATATATATATATATATATATATATATATATATATATTTTCACTGCGCCAAATTATGTGCCCCCCCTTCTTTAAAACCCTCTGTCACCGTGTTCAGCAGGGGAGAGTCCGGGGAGCCAGCTTCTCAGCGGTGTGCTGTGGAGAAAATGGCGCTGGTGAGTGCTGAGGGATCAAGCTCCGCCCCCTCAGCGGCGGGCTTCGGTCCCACTCGATTTCTTTAAAAACTGGCGGGGGTTTCCTATATACAGCCCGCAGAGTGTGTGTGTGTATATAATATATATATATATAATTTTTTTTTTATTTGTGCCTGTCCTAGAGGTTTAAAATTGCTGCCCAGGGCGCACCCCCTGCGCCCATCAGTGCCTGCCATGTGTGTTGTGTGTGTGAGCAATGGTGTGTTACCTCAGAGAAGATCTGAAGTCTTTTGCCGCCTCTGAAGTCTTCTATCTTCTCATACTCACCTGGCTTCTATCTTCCGGCTCTGTGAGGACGACGGCGCGGCTCCGGGACGAACTGCGAGGGGAGACCTGCGTTCCGACTCCCTCTGGAGCTAATGGTGTCCAGAAGCCTAAGAAGCAGAGCCTAGCACTTAAGTAGGTCTGCTTCTCTCTCCTCAGTCCCACGATGCAGAGAGCCTGTTGCCAGCAGGGCTCCCTGAAAATAAAAAAACCTAACAAAATTCCTTTCTTTCTGAGGTCTGGAGGAGAGGCATAGAGGGAGGAGCCAGTGCACACCCATAACTAAAGTTCGTTTTAGTGCCCATGTCTCCTGCGGAGCCCATCTATTCCCCCATGGTCCTTACGGAGTCCCCAGCATCCTCTAGGACGTAAGAGAAATGAAGGTTGCCTACTGCCGGCTCAGCTTAACTGCACCCGCAGAAAGCCTGCAGCCATGTTTCTGATCACGCCCACGCCAAGCCCATGTTTCACCGACACCACCACTGCAGTTTTCCATCTCCGCCTAGGAAACATGATTGACAGGCAGAGGCGATCGCATTTTGTGTCCTTTCCCCCACAGAAAATGCAGGCGTATGCGCAGGACAGGTGCTGCGCATTCGCCGGCATCTTTTTAGCATATTTTGCCGTTGGATCGTGTTCTGAGATCCAACCTGAATTAGGCCCACCGAGTCCAAAGCGTAACAGAATCAACGTTCCTTACACCTATGGCAGAATACTCCTGCGGACAGCATTAGCAGTCAATGGAAATTTATTAAAAATCCATGTTGATCTATCTGAATACCAGAATGATTTTAAATACTTTTCTAATGATAAATAACTCTAAAATTTAAGGGCCTAATTCAGATCTGATCGCAGCAGCAAATTTGTTAGCTAGTGGGCAGAGAGAGTTGGATTTGGGTGGGTTATATTGTTTCTGTGCATGGTAAATACTGGCTATTTTTTTATTACATTGCAATTTAAATTTCAATTTGCACAACCCACCCAAATCTAACGCTCTCTACACGTTATATCTGCCCCCCCCCTGCAGTGCACATGGTTTTGCCTATTTGCTAACAAATTTGCTGCTGCGATCAGATCTGAATTAGGCCCTAAGGCACCTGACTGTGCTTCTTGGTATAACATGTCTAAGGATTCCTTGCAGTGGAGTCAGTGAACAAGGGCAAAAGCACCAATAGCCCCAAGGTAAAGAAGGCCGTATGATTCAGGTCTAATTTCTGTAATTGTAGGTGGTCTCATTGAACAGCAAAAACATTTCTCACCCTCCGTTCTAAGCTTCTTGAAAGTAGAGGCCTCCAAATCATGAAAAGACCGTTTGCGGTTGTTTGTTCCTCCATTAAAATGATTAGATGAGTTGTTCTGTTGACCTCCATTTAAGGAGCTGCTACAATAGAAACCGTTCAGCTGACTGTTCTGGAGGTTTAGGAGGAATTGAGCACACTCTCGAAAACCTTGGGAGTGTGCAAGGTCAGCCGCTGTCAAGCCACTGGCATTCCTAAAGCTGTGTAACAAAGAATTGAATTAGATACTCCATGTTGCATAGGGCAAGCCCTCAGTGGCTAACTATCTGAAGGCAAAACAAGTAGAATCTTTCTGTAAAGCTCAAATCTCCTTCGCTTCTAGATAGGTCTTGCTTTTACTGAATCTACTGAGGCCTTTCCAGCAGAAACACAAATTCAGCTATTTCTAAAAAAGATGTAATCACCAAAGGCAATTCTAAATCTTTCAGACATATAGAATATGATATCTTCTCACTTAAAAATATTTAATTCCCTAAACTCAAAAAAAAAAAAAAAAAATTATATATAAAAATTTGCTCGAAGTTCCTAAATTTACGACAAACTCCAGAGCACAAGATCAGAGGTTTACTACTTAGGCTACACTTAAAAATACAATATATCATAGCATAAAAAAAGAAAACAAAATTACCTAGGTTTTATCCTTTATATAGATTGTCTGTGGCATTTTCATGTCTCACCTTTAAAAAACAGATTTGTAATCTCAAATGATTGGGTTCTTGGTTACAATTTGTTACACAAAACCTGCAAATCCCACTGGCTGTGAAAGGATCATTAGAAGTACTCTGAGCTTTAGCTTCAAAGTTCTTTAAAATTGGCTACAGAAAGCAGGTATAAGCTAAATAAATCGCAAAAGTTTTGCAGGTATAACCCAGACTATGGATGTCCAAAACATCAGTAATTGGTTAGGATGGGGATTCGTTTGACTCGAAGAGGCAAAATACCTCAGATAAAGAATGAAGAAAAGAAACAAGGTGATGGAAATAAGCTCAGGCGATTATAGACGAGGAAATAAATGAAATACATAAATCAATTATGTATATTATGCTTTGCATATGTAGCAGCAACTGTAAAGCCTGCTGTATTATATTAGAGGAAACAGAAGTATGAAGCATACTTCCTCCATATAGTACCCGAAGGTGGGATTACTGATCTTTATTACATGTAAATAGTCAAATTACTTAAAATTAATTTTCCTTGAATTACTCCATGGCTGCCAATCCAAATGAGTTATAACTCAGTCCACCAAGTACAGAAAGGTATACAGTGGGACTATGGCTTCCCTTGCCCATTTTTGAAAAACTTTCCAAGCTGTTCTACAATACAAACGGAGAACACTGATGGAAGTATCTGGCTAGTATCGAGTATTTCAAGGAAATTAAATTAACTATTACAATAATTTGACTATTTCCTTTTTAAACTCCACAGCAGTCAACGTGAAGGAAGAAGCTGGCTTACCTTTTATAGTACATATAATTGAAGATTAAAAACAAAAATATTTTTTGTTTAACAACTGTTATGATGTTCCAAATGTCTGGCAAAAAGGTAAGAAGAGAGAACCACTCTCCTGACTTCCATAAATCTGCTGAAGTCTGAGCCCTGCATGCACAGGAGGTCATCACTACCTTTGTACAGGCTTGCAAGGGGAACGGATGTACTGTGTCAGAAGTAATAAAGCCACATTTGTACAATGACACACTTAATAACTTGCAGGAGTATATTTGGACGGAGCATGTCCTTGAAGGGTCCCGATAGGAAGTACAAAAGGTTAATCAATTTTCCTGAATTATTTTTTTCTGGATAGGCACACAGAACCTGTCCTGATGAGATACAAGATATGTCATCTTTTTTTCTGTTATCAATGGTTTCATGAGGATAAAGAGAAGGAAATACAATTTCCTGATTTATATTAAAACAAAAAACAGCTGTTTGCAGCATCAATTTGTCCATATTTACATTCCAAAAAGGCTTCTTATACGATAAAGATTAGTTCTCCCTTTGGACACTCAGATGTTACTGCTACAAGAAACAGCACCTTAAGGATCATTCAGGGAAACCGCTTGCAAAGTGAGCAATCATTAGAGCCTCTTACTGTAGATTAAGATCTCATGGTGCCACAAAAAGCTTGCTTCACAGCTCAATTCTTTCTGCTTTGGGGGGTGGGGAAATAATTAAATTCTGATGTTCTGGTGTCACGAAACCATTAAGTGCACACCCCGAAATTCTCGAGGTAATGATCACAAGACCATGTTTAATCCATCCTAAACAAAAAATAATAATAATTATAATATTATTAATAATAAATCCATTCATTTTAGAAGTGTCAAATAGTTTAGGTTTGTACAACAGAATGTCCTGCAAATCCTTTAGTAAGTAGTGGAAGTGCTTTTCTAACTACCACCTCAATTGCTTCTTCACGGCATCAAAAATATGACTTTTCGATCGGGATGCAAAATCAGCCGCAAATGCAGAAGCCTTAACAGAATTGGCAAAGACCACAGCTGTTATAGAAGAGTCCCTCGGTACACTGCAAACCACCTTTGATGTGGTTTCTCGCTTGACCTTCTGTAGGGCTCCATGGAATTGGACAAGAACAGCTTTTCCTTTTGTTGTGGTATCGCTGTGATGGGAATATAGGAAATCGCTATTAAATTTACTTGTAAGAGTCCAACCTCTTACACAAAGAAGTTTAAAAACCTCTTTCTGTAAAGCTCATTCTCAAGGATTGACTTGACGGCAGCTGAGACTGTATTCTATCGTGTAGGCTTGCTTGGGCATGTAATGCAGTGAGAAATAACTTTTTTCTGCTTCTGCTACTTGTTCCACTTTGCCGGTTTATAAAGAAATATTGTATAGTTATTGAAAAATATTTTCAGATGTTTGTGTCCTGAGGTTGAAATGACTGAATAGCAAGCTATAATGCCCTCACTTTTCAGAATATGCATTTTATTTTTTTTCCTTTCCTATAGCCATAATCTTTGTAACCACACATTATGGGGCAGACGGCTGTGCTAAATACTAACCATACTGGTATCAAAAGACACATTCCCTGATCTTTTAGCCTTGGTCCTTGCCATCCTTACAGGAACTTATTTGTGAAATACGGAGGACTTGATTTAGAGACATTGGATTGCAATCTTATTTTAAAGAGTTACTTTGGCAAAAGAATACCTCTAGTGGATGAAAACAATCCTAGGAAACGGAGACAATACTTTATTGACCCAATTTGCGGAGATTGAAGTGGATGATCAAGATCCTGAAAATGTAACAAATCTGTCTTCTGACAAAGATACTGTTCCTTATGTACTCTTATGAACTGTAAGCAGTTGAGAGGGCGGTAGAATGCGTTTTGCAGTATTGATGATTCACCCATATTCATCATAGTTAAGTCACCTAACCTGTTCAGTATGTAATAAACGGCTACAAAAGATGAAAAAGATAAGGCCATGTGAATCTGTTTCCTGAGAGAAGCCATGTGACCTACCAGCACCTTTTAAATCTACTGAAGGAAAGCACAGATTCCATACAGAATTCAGAAGTCAACCTTTTCTACCAGGGAAATTTTTGAATAAAAGCCTGTGCACCAGTTTCACAGAAAAAGGAGATTATTATTTTAAGTCTGTATATTGTTGTAGCACCTCCAGCTCCACTGGAAAGGATGGAACTCTTGATTTCACTATGAAAATCAACAGGGTCCAGTGGAATTCTACCTTGTTTTATTGGCTGAGAGCACAACCCCAAAGATCTTGTAAATTATAAGCATCCAAGTTTGTGCATACTTACCAACCACAAGAGTCCATAGAGGATGGTCTAAACCAGTGGTTTCCAAATTCGGTCCTCAAGGCCCCCAACAGTTCACGTTTTCCAGATTACCTAGCAGGTGCAGAGGTGTATTTATTACTCACTGATACATTTTAAAAGATCCACAGGTGGTGGTAATTATTTAGTTTGTGACGGTGAGGAAACCTGGAAAACGTGAACTTTGGGGAGTCCTTGAGGACAGAGTTTGGGAACCAATGGCCTAAACAATCATTAAGAGGCTTTTGCAATGGCTTACCTTGCTTACTTCTTAAAGAGACAAAAAAAAAAAGCCATTTAAATGTAAACCAAGCAATTTTGAAATGAATGGTTTTCCTAGTCAATGGCTTCATGCTTCTTTGAATTGCTCACGAAGGAAGATAAAGGAAAATGAGCTTTCTCCTATCCTGTGTCATATTATGGGATTCACCTCCAGTGACTTTTTGAATCATTGAGTATGGTTTATACCCGAACAGTAGATCTCCAACAAATGGAAGTGTGGAAAAAGGATACTTTGATATTGGTCATGCCACAAATGAATGCAATAATAAGGCTTTCCTGGCGACTAGCGCCAGAGACGTATTCCTAAAGCAAGCACGGCCATGGCTTTCCAGACAACCATATCCATAGATATATCAGAGTATGCTCCATGCAAACTCATGATCACATTTTTCTGAACAAGTGCTTTGACACACCTAGTATAATCACTACACCGCAGGATTTGGAATCAAGTCCCGCTGAGTCTGCATTTTTCTTTCGACAGCAGGATTCTGACAATATGTAGTTTCATAAAGTAACATGCCATTTTCTAATCCATAGCATCAATTTAGCGAACATCTTGTAATGGAATGGTTGCCTGTAGACCGCTCGTCTATGGCCACATTTCAGGAATTAAGAATCATTTAGAACCTTCTTTAACTTCAAAAGGATACACATGGTCCATTCTTTTAAGATTAAATAGGGTGATTCGCCAGAAAGTGAACATAAAGTCACACGCTTTTAATTTTTTTTTCCATTTTAAACTGGTCTGTTAAGAAATTGTTGTTATATGAAAACTAAATTGCTTGCTAGCAATGCCTTACCCTATAACAGAGGTTCCCAAACTGTTTGCCGTGACTCCCTGGGGTGCCTCGGGACTCTTGCAGGGTTGCCCTGGGATGGTGGTCCAGGACCAATTCAAATTATTCATGGTCAATATAATAGGCAAAACCAGTGCTGGTGGCTGCCAGTCATAAAATATGTGGCCAAACAGAAGCAAATCTTGTCCTTCACCACACAACTGACCCTAAGGATGACATATAAACGTGATCTACTTAATGTAATATTTCTTTCTAAATTTCTCAATAAGAAATTTTTGGCCTAGGTGCCGTGAAAAAAAAAATTCTATTCTAGGGCGCCGTGATTCAAAAAAGTTTGGAAACCACTGCCCTATAACTTAAGACCCACTAATATCTTGATATTTTGGAGAAGTATGTCATTTGAATTTGTGTAGCTCTCCAGTGCATCACGGAGAATCACCCAGTTGACGTCTGCTCATCAACTACCATTCTCTATCAATGAGGTCTTTAATAATCTGGTATTTTATAAACAAATCTTGATGAGCCACAAATAATTAATCTTGGAGAAAAGCAGAGGCTGTAGTACCATTTATCACCATAATGTTGGTAATATGTTTATGTAGAACATTCACAACTTCAGGATTAAATTACCATGGTTCTTCCCATATTACTCCTGACTGCTTGATGACCAAGCATGTTCAATAAAAGATCCCAGGGATGAGGGTGTACATCTTTTATGCCAATAATTAATGATCTAGTCTCTTCTGCCCATGTAGGTTTCATTTTTCTTAGAGACAAAAAAATAATCATGGTGATAATTCATTTGGGCTCAATTAATGTGTACCACATATTCATCAGATCAAGGTTCACATATAAGTTGAGTTTTGCTAGTTTTCGTCCCCCTACAGGCTCTGCTAGAGTACTAGGAAGATATAGTTACTAACCAAACTTACAATGAAAGTTTTTACAGTAGAGCACTTCTCAAAAATACTAAAGGAAGCACTGACTTTTTTGTGGGTTCAGGTTTTACATTGCTGGAAATCCTCGATGTCCTGTACTTCTTAGCAAAGTATTAGTGCTTCAATCAACTTCTCCGTGAGCAGCAAAGCTGCACAGTCCAGAAGAGACATGAGCAGAGGTGACCACGAGCCATGCTCAGACACAATGAAGAGCTGTATATCCAGTCCCATGTTTGCTGCTTAGAAGTGGAAACTAGTGTCCTAAGGGAGCCATCTGTTTCCATACTTACACTCTTGGGAGTATATGGCAGGTACCATCTGGACTCCCCGATAACAAGAAAACCACTTTACTATAAACATACCCAATTCAACAGAGAAAAGTTAATTTACATTAACTAAGATAGAAGTGAGGAACATAAATGAAGGGGAAATCTGGGACTTAGGAGACAAAAAAAGAAGCCTTGTTAAGTGAAATTGCCTTTATTTATTGGCCAAAACTTTAGATCATTTGAAAGATAGACATGTCAAGATATTTAAGAGGCAGTAGGTGGAAAAGCTTACAAAACAAAGTTAAGGTCATGTCTTGCTTGTTATGACAACTGGAAAGCAGTCATGTAAGATACCAAATTCTGATAAAGGATGGGCCAAAGTAATTATTAGGCTATATAGGGTCTTAAAAGTACAGCACTCCTAAAACGTGCTCCCTAAAATAAAAATATATTCAAATAATTAATTTAGAAATATATTTTCAAAGAGTCATAAAGTCATCTTTGTATAAATTCTAACATTTTCAGTGACCATTTAATAGTTTGACCTTTCATCTTGATCAGATTGATCTCTTGCGTAGTTTCCTTCAGTGATAGTCCAAAAGAAGCTGAAGTCTGCAGAATCCATAAAACAGCAACAATAAAAAAAAATTGTAAGTATCATTTTTTTGATGGTGGTGGTCTGGAGATGGTGGAGGTTTGACATTTGAAGATTTATGTAGACATCAGAATGAATGAATTAAGCCAGCAGGATTACAGCATAATGTGAACATAACTGTTTCAGTAGGAATGAACCCTTTATGTCATAGACAATCAAATGATCACTTTAATTTTGAAAAATAATTCTCAGGAGCATAAAGCTTTTAAAATGTAAATATACTTATAGAGCAGATTTTCTGCATCAGTTGATATGAGACATGCATAATTTGCTCAATTCCAAATGCAAACATTTTGCCACCATTTTTAATTAAATGCCACTAGACAATTTGATTTGTTAAAATGTCACATCTTATTCCTCATACAACAGAAACTAACTAACCTGATCTCAGCTACTGTTAGTTTAAGAGATACAGCAGAGACTGTATATTAGGGTAACATATGCATGCAAATCTAAAAACTCTATAACGGAATTCCTAAATTAGCATTAAAACCAATCACCGCAACAAATACCTCAACAGTATGCCTTGTGTGCAGAAAGGAAGCGATACTGAACACTCATTGCCACAACTGTAAGGTTTTCGGAGAAGCACCTGTGGCAGTTTCAGCAGTTTCTATTTGGGATGCTCCCCTTTCTAGGATTACTTGAAAAAATCAAGTCAATACGAATTACGTAGCTGTAAAACATTGACATGTGTAGTTTTTACAGTTCTTAAAAAGCGTCTAATTGATTTATAGAGGGAAATGGCAAATTACAGAAAAATAAACAGGAAACGGATCATGTAAGGGATCACATATCTGCAGCCAACATTACGACTTTAAATTACATCTATATACACCCAAAAAGAGTGTACTGGAGCCCAAGGAACAATCACATTTTTTATGTCATGTGACCACTTTAAAAATATATTTTGATTGTAAGGCTCTTATCTTGAAGGACAGAAGGTTTATTACCTATATTTTATAAACATCTAAAAGGGAATGGATGAATGTGCAATTTCTAGCAACAATCTAAATAACTCAGAGCATATGTTTAACGTAAGACATGACAGGTCTTCTGCAATTAAACAAACGTCTCAAAACACATTTTACATTCATCAAAAATGCTGCAAAAAACACATCATTCTGGCTAACTTCTTCCCCTAAGGCAAGTTTTATGTTTGTAAGCATATGTATGCACGCACCAGGAGGACATGGATAGGTTATCATAGCAGACATAATACTGTCACAAGAGATGAGAGGGGTGAGAGAAAAATCATGGTGGTCCAACACCATACTTTGAAGCATTCCAGATGGGTAAGAAAGATGTCATTACAGAAGATGAAGTAGAGAAATGCTATTACAGATGACAAGTTCTAGTGACCGTGACAGCTGGGTATGTCTCTCAGCTACAAGAAAATGAAGAGCCCAATTCAGTAAAAGCAAACCTTTTTTTTTTTAGAAGAATGTGATGGCCGTCATTGAAATGATATTCCAAAAACTGAAATTAGGATTTTGTTTTTGAAGACTTAACTCGAAAAATGCATGACCTTTTGAATATATAGGTCATTTGCAAAAGCAGGACTAGACAACATCAAAAAGAATAAAGACAACCATTAGCTTGTGCTGTAACTTACTCCACAGCAGAGATACAATATGAAACATGGCATTGGGCATAAAAACAGAACGACAGTGCCAAGGCTTCTGGTAAGAGTGCTAGTAGCTTTCCCAAAGGGCATCTGTGCAAGTACTAGAAGCTAAAAATTAGCAGTGGCACGAATCCTCTTGTGCAACTAAAATAGCGCATGGTCTACGTCACAAAACTCACCCGGAAAGACTGGAGCAGCGGAGGAAAATGATACAAACTTTCAAATAAATCAAGGGCTTTAAAAAAGGTACAGGAGAGAAACATTCAAAGGAAGAGAAGTATTAGAACATGAGGACATGCGCTGAAACTGGAGGAAGGTAGGTTCAGGGGAAATTTAGGCAAATATGACTTCACAGAAAGGGTAGTTGATAGGTGGAATAGCCTCCCATCAGAGGTGGCAGAGGCTAAGACAACAGAGCAACTTAAAATATGCCTTACAAAGAACTAAGGCTCGAATAGGGTTTGGGTTACCAATATGTTAAAAGGGCAGACTAGATGGGCCAAGTGGTTCTTATCTGCCATGAAAATTCTATGATTCTGTATTTTCCCACAAATGTCAGCAAATGTAAAACTGTGGTTACAAAAGGAAAAAAAGAAAAAAAAAAGAAAGAAGGTGTAAATTATGTATATAATTCCTGATGACAACTGATAGATTGGAGACAATTGATGTAAATGCACAGTAGCTAAAGTACACTGCATTCTGCACTTGGTGCAGAACGGAAAAGGGATTTCAGGAATAGAATATTCTGCTTCAAAGTGAAAAAAAAAAATAATATCAGTTTTTGTTCACAAAGTAAATCTGCTCCATTGCAACAATAGATAAAATAAAATGTGCACATGGGATTCAGGAACTTGTGCCTATTTATAACGTATAGAACTGTGCTTGCAGCATTTAAAATTAGAGTTCAAGTGTGAAATATCCATCCTAATTGATTTACTTTACAGTGAAACTGATGAGGGGGAACAATATACTACAAAAATAATTGGTGAATCATCAGTCATAAGAAGTCAATGTAAACTAAGTTATTTCTGAATGGTGTTCCACAGAAATGAAGCAAACTAGGGTCCACAGTCTGCACTAATCCCATAAGGAGTATAAAATAGAATAAAAGTATGGCACCAGTTTAGAGCTAACAGAAAAACATTTTGGTAATGCCAATAACAAAATGTGTTTATAAATACACTGTTGCATTCAACTTGAAAATAGCGGATAGCCGAGTAGCTGGTGCAGAAACAAGAATTGTAAGGACGCAGATGACGTAAGCGGAACAGAATAGAGGATTTAGCAGAACTTCTTACTCATGAGAGATGATCATACAGTAAAGCATAAATGGAAGCACAGGTCATGGATCACTATTGTCAGTGATAGCCCAGTTTACTGGATCTCACCAACTCCACTGAACATCTCCACTCAACTCCACTCAACACTACTGTGATCTCACAGGGATTTCTGTAATTTAAGGTGAAGTCCATACGCTGAACCGCACTTTACACCGAATACAGTGCTTCATTAGCCAGGAAATGTAACTTTCACCTTCCCGGAACAAAAGTGTATTTTGCCAATATGTAAAAGACATCCATAAAAAAATAAAATAAAAAAAATTTAAAAAAAAAAAAGGAACTGTACCATTATAGCAAAAACATAAGAAAAAAACCCCCGAGTATGGATGGGATATCTGAACAAATAATATGTAATAAAAGTATTGCTCGATACAAACTTATAATAAATGTGTTTTCTAAATTGGCAAAGGGAAGATTGGGAAGAGGCATGTTTTTGGGATAATAGCGCAGGAGGGCTAATGTAAAAAGGACATGCCTGAAAAGTACCTAATTCTATTACCTAAATAGCTACAACAATCGAATAGGAGATATCTGGCAAGGTGATAAGGGAACATTTTTGTGCCAGTTTCACCACAAATAGTGGGCTATGTTACTACTACAGGTTGAGTCTCCCTTATCCAAAATGCTTGGGACCAGAGGTATTTTGGATATGGGATTTTTCCGTATTTTGGAATAATTGCATACCATAATGAGATATCATGGTGATGGGACCTAAATCTAAGCACAGAATGCATTTATGTTACATATAAACCTTATACACACAGCCTGAAGGTAATTTTAGCCAATATTTTTTATAATTTTGTGCATTAAACAAAGTGTGTCTACATTCACACAATTCATTTATGTTTCATATACACCTTATACACACAGCCTGAAGGTCATTTAATACAATATTTTAATAAATTTGTGTATTAAACAAAGTTTGTGTACATTGAGCCATCAAAAAACAAAGGTTTCACTATCTCACTCTCACTCAAAAAAGTCTGTATTTCGGAATATTCCGTATTTCGGAATATTTGGATATGGGATACTCAACCTGTACTACTACCAGCGTTTCCTGTTTAGTTCAGTACAGCACATAATTTAATGTCTGTTGATGTTGTACACATATTTTTGATAGATAATCAATAATAAATACTGCAATATATAAAGCCATGTAACATCTTGCTTCATAAGGAAATGTACTGTGTATAAAGTTTAACACCTGGATTTGCAGTGAGCTTGACCAAGCTGAATGGCCGACAACATGCACAGCTAAGAGGCTTCTTTATAAGATTTTTGGGATCAGATCCCGTTATTTAATGCATGCTATCTTTGTCTTTTTATGGGAAAATAATTTGCTATGTACTTTGTACAGCTTCCAGTATCAGCCACCTTAAGGGTGTAACATGCAAATAGTGGTTTCTGTTTTCAGATAAGAGATGGGAAGAACAGACAAACTTTAAACATCACTATAAGCCTGCATTATAATTCCCATCATATGACTTGTAAGTTTAAAAGTCTGCAGAAAGAGAGGTCTGTTGTACAGTCAACTACGTCGGAGTGATAAGGTGGCTCAGTGGCCTAAAACATTTGGCCAAAGGTGAGTGCACTCCTTATAAACGCAGATATGAAAAATATATCCCCTACATAGCAGAATGACAACAGTGAATTCCCGCTTCTAATAGCGAAAGAGGACTGCAAGAGTCACACAAGTGAAAGATAAATACCCAATTACCAGCAAATTAAGGACTCCAGACAGCTGGTTTTAGCTTTAAATGTGGGGAAGGTCCCATGGTTCTGATGAATTGGGTGTAGCTCAGGTGCAGCCACATCTGAGAACACTACCCGAGTGCACACAGGGACATTCCATTTTACAGAACTGTTCTACTGAGGCAGAGGATAAAGAACCAGCCACAGAAGTGTAATAATTCAGGTAATCAATTGGAGATTACCCATACAGTTAACAGTGCAAATGCGACTGGTTTTCATTAGAATGTGAACACTTTGAAAACCATGATCTTGGTAAAGATTCTGCGAGAACGTGATCAGTAGTTTGCCAAATATTTACTTTAAAAAAAAAAGACAATTATTAGAAAGGGAATAGATAATCTTCATTAAAGACGTCTAGATGCTATTTTGTGTTCTACTAGGTAAAGAAGTCTACAGCGTAAACTGTATTTAATATTATTATCAAGAAAGCGCTTGTGAGAATCCAAATATAAAATTACAGTATATATATTTATGCATACAAATATATATACTGTATCCTCCCGTGCAGACAAAGCTGGTCATTAAAAGAGGTACATAAAATGGTTTGCTAGTGACAATTATTGTTAGAAAATGTTTTAATAGATTGTGGTGTTTCATATTTGTAAAAACTAAAGATGGCGTGACTGATAATGTTAATATTTCTATATGAATAGTTTGTAAAAATGGACATCTGGATTAGATAACCTCATTAAATTAATTGAAACTAAAACTGCAGATGATTTGGAATAATCTGTGAGTACATTATCAGACATCTGCACATTTATTACAGCTGCCTTAATACTGGTAATAAACGAACCAGACGGTAATCTCCAGGGAAATTAACCACTGATAATAGGTCTTCATTCAGACATATTGGGTGTACACACCGACCGACCTGCTACCGATGTATCATTCATCGCTCGAACAAACACTATATATCGTTCTAGCGTGTAACCAGCCTAAACAGTGCGTGTTTCACAGATTTCTTAATTGGTGTACAGGTCCATTCATTAGTGGCTGACACATTTCAAAAGCTCCACGGGTGGTGCTAATTATTTAAATGGTGATACTGAGATGTATAAAACATACACTGTTAGTGGTCCCTGAAGACCGGAGATGTGAAAGACTGTAATAAGGTTTCCAATTACGTGATAGAAATGAGAATGCTTAAGTATGTATCACACGTTATTTATAAAAGATTAGTATTAATCAATGGTTTCACTTTTTTTTTTTTGTAAAGTGAGGAGCGCTACAGGTAATTATCAATGATCAATATCAAATGTATTACGTGCCTACAGTGTAACACATGGGCTTTTCAGCAGTAGAAGCATAACCATGGCCAGAATGGTGGACCACATAATGTGGATAATTCTCATAGTGATGTTCAGCTACGAGTCTCCTTACCAGACATGTATATATATATTTAAGCAATATGAGAAAGATATTACATCCTGTAATATCTATTAAAAACCTGTTTGCTGAAGAAAAGGTTTCATATGGTTTTAAGAAATATACGGATTCTTTTTATGCTGCATTGTGTAACGTACTATATATTGCATGATACCACCTTATGGTGGCGGATATTAAAACTAAAAATATTCAAGTAGTTACTAGTTTCAGACAAGAAAAGATAGCTGTAAATGCCAGTATAAGCCTTGCTATCATTTGTCTTGAAAGTAATGTCATATAACTAAGTTTTAATGTTTGTGTGTCCAGTCACTATGCTAGAGGTGATCAATAAGGTACTTTTAAGTACATTATCTTGACTGTACTAGAGTTAAATGTAAAAAGCAGCAAGAACAGGCCTCATAAGAGAAGAGGCCGGGTGACGCTATCACCTGACATCAGCACTAAATGACTCATTACTGTAGGAAACTCGTAAGTCTGCTATTGTATTCGGAAAGGAAAAAGTGTGCCTTAAAATAGGCGTCAATAGTGGGCAAGAGTCTAACATATTACTGTACTTCATTTTTTTTATTCTAATTAAAATATGTACATTACAGCAATCCCATTACTTTGTTTACATTGTGACAACACAAAGCCCAAGGCCTACACTGTATTGATATATCCTTTGTATTGTTTGCAGCATTAAGATGAAAGAAAAACATGCTTTGGAGTCATATATAGATGCACGTTTCACTTAAAAACAGTCACTTAGGATTTGTAAGCGAAGAGACTTTTTGTTTTTAGGTAGAAGGAAACGGTTTAAAAGGATATTTGTAAACCTTCAAGACAAAAAAGGTTAGACAGAATGTAATTATAAACATAATACATGCAGGCCTTTATTAATACAGTAATGTAATTAAATCTCAATATGTGTGTGCATCTTAATGTTAGAAACATCATGCATTGAATGTTGTCAGCAATGTGTGTAGTGACAATTGGTTATATAGCCTGTGTAGATAAAAAAAAACACAAGTGAGTTTACTCACTTGTCATGGCCATATAAGGTTAATGTGTTGGGTTTCATATATTTAAGCAATATGAGAAAGCGTTCAAATAGAAAAATAAAAGTGGCACATACTCTATTTGCGCTCCACTGGACACAAGGGCCTTAAGGCAGTCCATACTACCAGCCCTTGCTGCTTTGTGCACGGGGGTCTCCCCTACGTAGTCCTAGAAGTAAAAACAAACAAACAAGAGCATTACAGACAAGTTTTTCACATCACATATAAAAAGAGGGTTCACATAATGATAGCTAAAAGCAAATGCCTATCTCAAAAAGAAGTCTAAGGCAATCAACATATCCAGGAACAGGCAATTTGTTACCTTGGAAGTCACTAAAACTCTCACCCCCACTCCCTTTCTCCTAACTCGCATTGACTACTGTAATTTTCCTCTGATGCACTACCTCTGCCAATTGCTCCATTGGCTCCCCGTCCCATAAACAACCAAATTAAACTGCACCTTTGAAAATATGTTATCACTTGGTGTTGTATACATTTTCCAAACATAAAATACAAAAATTCAAACCTCACTCAATCTCCTACATAGCTCTATACTATTCTTCTCCTCCCTACAACTCCAGTATCATTCACTCACACACAGACTCCCTCCCACTTCATTGACTACTGCCTCAACTCTTCCCTGATAACCTCCTCCCACACCTGGTCTAGGATGCCCTCCTACACTCTCACACTTTCAGCTTCCAGGTCTTCAATCATGCTCTTAAAAGTCATCCCTTCATTCCAGCCTTCCATATAATGATCCAGCTTCTGCAATCTCCTAGTATGCACCAATCTCTTTGTAGGTCCACCCACTCTAGAGTGCACGGCCCTCTCCCTCAGTGGTCTCTACGTAATTACAAAAACTGCAGGTTACAATTATATTATGATGTATACTGCACGTTCTATCCACTACTTACAGTGCTATAGAACCATTGTGGTGCCTTAGAAATAAAAGATACTACCAAGTGACTATGACAATCTGCACCACCATTCATGGTGGTATGTTTTCCCGAGAAACCTTTGCTATAGGTAATTATTACCATAGGAAATTATTACTGTCCTACATGCATAAGCCTTCATTATAGACAGGCCCAGCAGATAATGATGTATACCCTTCATTAACTTACCATCCATGCATGCATGGTAAGTGTACAGGGAAAAAGAGGACACCTTCTCCTTTTTCAAAAAAACTCAGCCATAGTAAGCATAGAGTGGCGAATGAACAGAACCCTTCACAGTCATCTAAGGACCAGTCATATGTAAATTAAATATTTCAAATGTAATGTTTAGTTTCGCCCAGTTGGCCTTCATCTTTTGGTTATTTCAGGCATCCTTCCATATTTCTGAAACCTAACAGTAATGGCAAAAGCTTTGAAATTCTAAACCTTAAACACTATTTCTAGGACCAAGATTAAGAGTGGGAGCTGGCTATAACAAAGACTATAATTAAAAAGTGTCACTTTTTGAAAATGAAATGCAGGAATCAATTCCAGCTAGACAGCAGCACAAGACGCCTGGTCGGAGGATCTGAACCCAAGGGCAAACGCAGGAGGAGTGGGTTTCCAAATGCTTGATTTGGGAACAAAGCAAAAAGAATGGAAGAAATTGAGACACTAAAGTTATACATTATCACCTTTTTCATATAAGAATCATGAACAGACAAATAACATAAAAATAGCATATAGGCATATGGACAAATACAAATCATTTGTAAGTATTAGAGTGGTGTATTCTAACCAGATGGCCTCAAAATGAAAGTTTATAAAGTGTAACTGCAGGCTCGCTGCCGGTTAAGGTATCCTCTCTGTTCCGCTCTATGACCCAAAAGAAATAATGGTAGGTTACTTGTAGCCTGACAAGAATTAACCCTAGTGTGTATATGTGGTAGGGAATATAGATTGTAAACTCCTCTAGGGCAGGGACTGATGTGATGTTTACTCTGTAAAGTACTGTGGAATATGTATGCGCTATATAAAATCATTAATAATAAATAAATAAATAAATAAATGTCATACTGCCAGGCTCTTTTATCGCGCTCAGGTACAAAAACAGTTGAGGGGAAAAATAAATAACAATAATCTGCCTACACTGAGTACAGGTGCCACAGCACCCAACTGCCATTCAATACACAGACAAGTTCAAAGGAAAAATAATCTGTGCATAGGGAACGATCTCCAGTGTATTGATGTAGCTAATGGTCTCGTGTTTGAAAGCTGTGAATTCCATATTTGCTTACCTGTTTATTTACATGGGCACCTGCTTGAATCAACCATAATAGGCAGTGAGGATGTCCTCCAAACGCAGCAATGTGTGCTGGAGTCTGAGCAAACCGAGTCGTACCGGCATTAACAGAGCACCCTGCTCCGACCAGCTGGATCAGGCACTCCAACTATGAACACATGATCAATGCCATCAATTCAGATACACACCATAATACACTTCAA
Source organism: Pseudophryne corroboree (assembly GCF_028390025.1). Classification (NCBI taxonomy): domain Eukaryota; kingdom Metazoa; phylum Chordata; class Amphibia; order Anura; family Myobatrachidae; genus Pseudophryne; species Pseudophryne corroboree. Next base: position 361,054,933 of record NC_086445.1, on the reverse strand, counting down.
ACAATAATGGGGCAGATGTATTAACCTGGAGAAATGCGCCAGCCAATCAGCCACCATATGTAAATTAACAGTCAGGAGCTGATTGGATGGTGCATTATCACCTTGCACTTAATCACTGGGTTATCACTTCCTTATGCCTTCTCCAGGTTAATACATCTGCCCCAATGAGGGTAATTCAGAGTTGATCACAGCAGCAAATGTGTTAGCAGTTGGGCAAAACCATGTGCACTGCAGGTGTGGCAGATATAACATTTGCAGAAAGAGTTAGATTTGGGTGGATTATTTGGTTTCTGTGCAGGGTAAATACTGGCTGCTTTATTTTTACACTGCAATTTAGATTTCAGTTTGAACACATCCCACCCAAATCTAACTTTCTCTGCACATGTTATATCTACTCTCTCCCCCCCCCCCCTGCAGTGCACATGGTTTTGCCCAATTGCTAACAAATTTGCTGCTGCGATCAGGTCTGAATTACCCCCAATGTCAATACATCTTCTGTAAACAGTAAAGGGCCCCATACACTACAACGATATGTCTGAGGCTGAAGTCGGAGGCGATTTCCCTTTAACTCTGCCGGGTGCTTCCCAGGACTGGTTCCATACGATCTGGTACATTTTGCATGCAATATATCGTATGCGGTCCCAGCCATGCCTGCGGGAACGGACATATCACGAGTACAGCACCAACGATCTAGGGGAGCCGATCCGACCCTCACGGGAACGCGCATCGGATAGGAAACACATCCAAAATGCCCAATTTCACTCGATATATTGGCCCGAATGCCCGAAATAATCGTTCTAGTGTATGGGGCCCTTAACAGAATACCAAATCATAAACAACCTCAATTAATTGATAATTACAATTGTACCCAATTAGAAACTAAAAATGTCAATTTTACTTAAAAGCAAAATGGCAATAACCATGGGTTAAAGCTTGCAAGGTGTGTTTTTTTCCTCTGCAACTCATCAAGTCTCACGAGTGACAGTGCTGCAATCAACTGTTCTCAAATAAGAATGCTGACTGAAATGCAATACTGAATATAAGGGTCTATGTACCAATGGGCCCTACACACCCGTCGACGTGCTGCCGAGATGCCCAACGGCCGGTGGGCAACCCGGCGGCAGAGGGTGGAGGGGGAATTGATGTTTCTTCACACCCCCCGTCACCTGGCTCCATAGCAGTGCATGCTAATATGGACGAGATTGTCCATATTGGCATGCATGTATAAGCGACCCGGCACCAACGATAAACGAGCGCTACACTCTGAACGATATGAACGTCCAGTTAGTTCTTTAAGTGTGTAGGGCCTATAAAAGTCTTGGAGAGAGACAAAGTGGCTGGAGACAAAGTACCAGCCAGGATGCAGGCAAGAAGCGGGGCAGCATGCACGCACTCAAAAAGGGGTCGTGGTGAGGCCCCCGTAAGTATCACAAATGGGGGTGTGCCTGGCTGTCAATATCACTAATGGGGGCGTGCCCAGCACTTGAGGTGGTGTTTGGCTTCCCCCAAAGCTCTTCGATGTGAATAGATACTGTGTGCATTCACACGGAATCAACGTGGCAACTGTAGGTAGCGTGAAGACTATACTTTATCTCCATCCATATTAGCTCTCTCCAAGGCTTAGTACATAGACCCTATACTCACAGAGCAAATTAAGTAACACATTTGAAAGAGCGGGGACAGCTAAACAAGAGTGTGCTGCATTTATGGTCACCCTTCCTCCCACAGTGCCATATCATACTAGTAGTTACCAGGCACTGGCCTTTGCAAACATGAATGTGTGTTTTAGATAAGAATTGAGAAGATAGATGTGCCACAGCTTAGAGAGAGATAAAGTGTACATATATTTTCCATAACAACTAATCAGCCTCTACTGTGTTTGCTAGATGATCGCTAAAAGCTGATTGGCTGCTGTGGCCTGCTTTCTCTCTGTCTGTATTAATAATGTAGGCTACATCTCCGTGTGTGTTGATTTGTTCAGTAACAGCGTAGACACACAGCACCCAAGAGAGCAGTGTATTCCCTCTCTGACAGGCGGGAGACACATGTTAGCGGCATCCCTGGCACCAGTGCAAGCTTGCTGTATAGCCGCTGCTACAGCCCATGGGCATGAGGCCTAAGCTCCGAGGGCGCTCAGGGGTTAATGTATTTCTACAGACGGCAGCTGTGGCAGCCTTGCCCCTCCCTCTTCTTTCCGAGCACCACCCCGCCTCTCTCATTAGCATGGCCCCGCCCCATTTCCTTTGTCTCGGCTGAGTCGGCTCCATCTGCTCCCCCATCCCGCCCTGGCTACGCTTTAGGAAGGAGCCGGAGAAAATGGCGCCATCTCCTCCCACTTTCCCTCTCCTCGGGGATGCCCACGCTCCGTATCCCAGAAGCAGCAGCTGCTTTCACGGCTCTCACCTTTCCGAAGTGTGCGGCCCAATGTATGGGCGTCCAGCCGTAGCAGGTGTCTTCCTTGCCCAGCTGCATAGCAGTGGTCCCGGGCGGGCCCTGCAGCAGGGACCGGAGGCAGCGGAGGTCCCCATCCCGGCAGGCTCGGTGAAGTGGGAAGCGGAGATTTAGTACCTCCTCGCTGGAGAATCCGAGCTCCGAGCACACAGACATGACTGCTCTCAGCTCAACTGCAGCAGCTAACCAGAAGCAGCAGCACACCGGGAGTGAGGGAGGAGCAATGCGCGCCCCGCCCCCTGCTGCCACTGCTCTGCTGTCTCAATGCTGCCCGGGGCGGGCTTACACCCAGCGTGGAAATAGTATACACACACGTACTGTATACACACACCCAGCATGGCACTGGTACACACACGCGCACTCAGCATGGCAGTAGTGCACACGAACATGCACACATATTGTATACACACACCCATCATGCCACTAGTATTCTTATATGGCGCCACAGGGGTTCTGCAGTGCCCAATTACAGAGTACATAACCAAATGGTTGTGTCTATGTTGCCTTTGTGCAAAGGACCTGGACGTGACAAAACGAGTGGGCAGGAGAGAACTTCCGCCCTTACAGCTCCTAAATGTTTTCTTCGTTCTCCGATCGTTTGGGGTATTTTTTTTTTTCTATGCAGCATTGGACGCTCGCCACGCATCGGGCTCGGTGTCTCGCTCCGCTTCGCTCGCCACACTTTTCTATTCCAAATAGATTGTGGCATGGACCCAGGGGGTTATGGGAAAGGTCCTCTGCACGAAGAGAAACTAGACGCTACCTAGCGTCTAGTTTCCCTTCGTGGAGAGGACCTTTACTGTGCGGTGTGCGATGACGTCATCGTGCACCGCACAGCAAAGGTCCTCTCCACGAAGGGAACTAGGCGCGTCATCGCGCACCACACATTTCAGCCACGCCCCTATTGCCTGCCCGGGGCGCTGCAAACCGTGGAGCCGGCCCTGAGTTAGAGGGACAGAGGGAAACAGAGGCTAGGGCCAGACAGAGAGAGGGAGATATGGGGAAGAGAGAGAGACAGAGAGAGACCAGGGGCAGAGACAGACTGGAAGTCATGGAAGAGAGAGAGAGGGGTGGAGGAGACAGAGAGAGACCAGGGCCAGAGAGACACTGGGAGACATGGGGGAAGAGAGAGAGACGGGGAGACAGAGAGAGACAAGGGGCAAAGAGACCGGGAGACATGGGGGGAGACAGACCAGTGGAAGAGAGATAGACAGACGGAGGCCAGGGGCAGAGAGAGAGAGATTAGAGCCAGAGATAGACGGGAGAGAGGGGGAAACAGAGAGAGACCAGGGGCCGTTACAGAGAGAGAGAGACACCAGGGGCAGCAAGAGACAGACCAGGGGCAGAGAGAGTTGGAGACATGAGAGAGAGATCAGGAGCAGAGAGAGAGAGACCAGGGGCAGTGAGAGGAGACATGAGAGAGGGAGACAGAGCCCTGGGCCAGACAGCGAGAGGGAGACATGGGGGAGAGACCAGGGGCAGAGACAGTGAGAGATGATGGACAGAAAGAAAGGGAGATGTGCCAGAGAGAAGGCCACTGGAAGACATGGGAGAGAGAGAGGTGGAGGAGAGAGAGACAGACTAGAGGTAGAAAGAGAGAGGGAAACAGACTAGGGCCAGACAGAGACTGGGAGACATAGGAGACAGAGAGATGGGGAGACAGAGAGAGACCAGGGCCAGAGAGATACTGGGAGACATGGGGGAAGAGAGAGAGGAGACAGAAAGACCAGGGACAGAGAGAGACACACACACAGAGACCAGGGGCAGCGAGAGACAGACCAGGGGCAGAGAGATAGACCAGGGGCAGCGAGAGAGAGAGACAGACCAGGGGCAGCAAGAGAGAGAGACAGACCAGGGGCAGCGAGAGAGAGAGACAGACCAGGGGCAGCGAGAGAGAGAGACAGACCAGGGGCAGCGAGAGAGACAGACCAGGGGCAGCGAGAGAGAGACAGACAGACCAGGGGCAGCGAGAGAGAGACAGACAGACCAGGGGCAGCAAGATTCAGAGGTATCAGGGGCAGCAAGAGAGACAGAGGTATCAGGGGGAGCGAGAGAGACAGACAAGGGCAGTGGCAGAACTAGAGAATGGTGGGCCCAGGTGCAACAATATGCATTGGGCCCCTCTCCCTTATTAAAAATAGGGATAGCACACGCCACAAAAAAAACTGTAAGTGGGTGACTGAGGCAGGGGTGACAGGTAGATAGTGGGCGACCAAAGTAGGGGTGACAGGGAGATAGTGGGTGACTGGTGAGGCAGGTGTGACAGGGAGATAGGGGGTGACTCAGGCAGGGGTGACATGGACATAGTGGGTGACTGAGGCATGGGTGACAAGTAGAGAGTAGATGACTGAGGCAGGGTGACAGGTAGAGTTGGTGACTGAGGCAGGGTGACAGGTAGAGTTGGTGACTGAGGCAGGGTGACAGAGAGTTGGTGAATGAGGCAGGGGTTACAGGGAGATAGTGGGTGACTGAAGCAGGGGTGACAGGGAGATAGTGGGTGACTGAAGCAGGGGTGACAGGGAGATAGTGGGTGACTGAAGTAGGGGTGACAGGGAGATAGTGGGCGAGTAAGGCAGGAATGACAGGTAGATAGTGGGCAACCGAAGTAGGGGTGACAGGGAGATAGTGGGCGAGTAAGGCAGGAATGACAGGTAGATAGTGGGCGACCGAAGTATGGGTGACAGGGAGATTGTGGGTGACTGGTGAGGCTGGAGTGACAGGGAGATAGTGGGTGACTGGGGCAGGGGTGACATGGACATAGTGGGTGATTGAGGCATGGGTGACAAGTAGAGAGTAGATGACTGAGGCAGGGTGACAGGTAGAGTTGGTGACTGAGGCAGGGTGACAGAGTGGGTGAATGAGGCAGGGGTGACAGGGAGATAGTGGGTGACTGAGGCAGGGGTGACAAGTATAGAGTAGATGACTGAGGCAGGGTGACAGGTAGAGTTGGTGACTGAGGCAGGGTGACAGAAAGTGGATGAATGAGGCAGGGGTGACAGGGAGCTAGTGGGTGACTGAAGCAGGGGTGAGAGGGAGATAGTGGGTGTCACCACTATAGGTCGACAGTCACTAGGTCGACAGGGTTTGAAGGTCAACAGGGTTTCTAGGTCGACAGGTCAAAGGTCGACATGAGTTTTTCATGTTTTTTTGGTGTCGTTTTCTCCGTACAGTGACCGGGAAGCCCAATTAGTGCACCGTGTCCCCTTGCATGGCTCGCTTCGCTCGCCATGCTTCGGGCAAGGTTACTATTCCCAATCGTAGTCCGTGTGGATCGTTAAGAATGAAAAAGTTCCAAAAAAAAAAGTTAACAACTCAGGTCGACCTTTTCAACTGTTGACCTAGAACATGTCGACTTAGAAACCATGTCGACCTTCAAACCCTGTCGACCTAGTGACTGTCGACCTATAGTGGTCGACCTAAACATTGTCGACCTAGACACTGTCGATCTTCAGACCGGATCCCGACTGAAGCAGGGGTGACAGGGAGATAGTGGGTTACTGAAGCAGGGGTGACAGGGAGATAGTGGGTGACTGAAGCAGGGGTGACTGGGAGATAGTGAGTGACTGAGGCAGGGGTGACGGAGATAGTGGGTGATTATGAGGCAGGGGTGACAGGGAGATAGTGGGTGACTGGTGAGGTAGGGGTGACGGAGATAGTGGGTGACTGGTGAGGCAGGGGAGACAGGGAGATAGTGAGTGACTGAGGCAGGGGTGACAGGGAGATAGTGGGTGACTGGTGAGGCAGGGGTGACAGGGAGATAGTGAGTGACTGAGGCAGGGGTGACAGGGAGACAGTGGGTGACAGAGACAGGGGTGACAGGGAGACAGTGGGTGACTGAGACAGGGGTGAGAGGGAGATAGTGGGTAACAGGTATAGAGTGGGTGACTGAGGTAGAGGTGACAGAGAGAAAGTGTGCATGCAGAAAGATGGCGGCCGCAGTGTGCGACCCTATGCCAGTGGATTCCCTCCCTGGCTCTCCACTCACCTCACCCTGTGATCCAGGCTCTCTTGGGGTAGTGCAGCAGGGGTGCGAGCACACCTCGGGAGGAGATGAGAAGGCAGCGGCAGCACCCTCCACATATGGTACTCTCCATGATGTAACGGTCGGGCCGGCCCTGTATATACACACACATAGTAAAAGACACACACATAGCAAAACACACACAACCACGTATGACAAAACACACAAACAGCTAAACACACATAGCAAAACAATTGTACACACACACACACACACACACACATATAGCAAAATACGTACACAGCTAAACACACACTCTGGTACTTACATACTTTACCCCTATTGGCTGGCTCTCTGGTTCCGAGAAGGCTCTTCACGACTGACAGCAGCAGTAGTACGGTGCTGGGTTGAAGGGGACTGCAACTACCTTCTCATCCCGGCTGCCACCTCTCACTCATACACTCTCTGGTCTCTCTCACATTACTTCACATCTCTCCTTTTTGTCTCTAATTCTTGCTCTCTTTTACACACATACTATCTCGTTTTATTTCTACCACACACACGCTATTTCATTCTGTCTCTCATACTGTACATCCCTACACTGCCGCTCTCATACATCCATATATCTGTACACTGCCGCTCTCATACATCCATATATCCGTACACTGCCGCTCTCATACATCCATACACTGCCGCTCTCATACATCCATATATCTGTACACTGCCGCTCTCATACATCCCTACACTGCCGCTCTCATACATCCATATATCTGTACACTGCCGTTCTCATACATCCATATATCCATACACTGCCACTCTCATACATCCATATATCTGTACACTGCCGCTCTCATACATCCATACACTGTCGCTCTCATACATCCATACACTGCCGCTCTCATACATCTGTACACTGCCGCTCTCATACATCCATACACTGCCGCTCTCATACATCCATATATCCGTACACTGCCGTTCTCATACATCCATATATCCATACACTGCCACTCTCATACATCCATATATCTGTACACTGCCGCTCTCATACATCCATACACTGCCGCTCTCATACATCCCTACACTGCCGCTCTCATACATCCATATATCCGTATACTGCCGCTCTCATACATCCATACACTGCCGCTCTCATACATCCATATATCCGTACACTGCCGTTCTCATACATCCATATATCCATACACTGCCGCTCTCATACATCCATATATCTGTACACTGCCGTTCTCATACATCCATACACTGCCGCTCTCATACATTCCTACACTGCCGCTCTCATACATCCATATATCCGTATACTGCCGCTCTCATACATCCATACACTGCCGCTCTCATAAATCCATATATCCGTACACTGCCGCTCTCATACATCCATATATCCGTACACTGCCGCTCTCATACATCCATACACTTCCGCTCTCATACATCCATATATCCGTACACTGTCGCTCTCATACATCCATACACTGCCGCTCTCATACATCATATATCCATACACTGCCGCTCTCATAAATCCATATATCCGTACACTGCATCTCTCATACATCCACACACTGCCGCCCTCATACATCCATACACTGCCGCTCTCATACATCTATATATCCGTACACTGCCGCTGTCATACATCCATATATCCGTACACTGCCGCTCTCATACATCCATACACTGCCGCTCTCATACATCCATATATCCGTACACTGCCGCTCTCATACATCCATATATCCGTACACTGCATCTATCATACATCCACACACTGCCTCTCTCATACATCCATACACTGCCGCTCTCATACATCCATACACTGCCGCTCTCATACATCCATATATCCGTACACTGCCACTCTCATACATCCATATATCCGTACACTGCCGCTCTCATACATTCATATATCTGTATACTGCCGCTCTCATACATCCATACACTGCCGCTGTCATACATCCATATATCCGTACACTGACGCTCTCATACATACATATATCCGTACACTGACGCTCTCATACATCCATATATCCGTACACTGACGCTCTCATACATCCATATATCCGTACACTGCATCTATCATACATCCACACACTGCCGCTCTCATACATCCATACACTGCCGCTCTCATACATCCATATATCCGTACACTGCCGCTCTCATCCATGTATCCATACATTGCCACACTCATACATCCGCACGCTGCCGCACTCATACATCCGCACGCTGACGCACTCATACATCCGCACGCTGACGCACTCATACATCCTGCACGCTGATGCACTCATACATCCTGCACGCTGATGCACTCATACATCCTGCACGCTGATGCACTCATACATCCTGCATGCTGACGCACTCATAGATCCTGCACGCTGACGCACTCGTACATCCGCACGCTGACGCACTCATACATCCTGCACGCTGACGCACTCATACATCCGCTTACAGCACCAGCGGCCGCACACCCCTCGCCCTAGTGGTCACAACCCTCCTCCCCCCATGGTAACAGTACAGATGCTGGGCAGTCACAGGAACTGTGGCTAGCCAACTGTCTCCTTGTCACTTTGCTATAGAGCTTTTAGTGTGGGTGTTTAGTGTGGGGGCATCCACGCCCCCCCCCCTCCACATCTAGAAAGCTATAATGATATATCCTGTGAAACTGACACTGCTCAGCTCATAGCACCACACTGATACCTCCCCCTTTGTGCGCATTCAACAACACTGTCCTGTCACTATGCTCATGGTAGATGCTAGTTCCTAGTCGGCTAAAGGGCCTCTGACGTCAGGGAGAGGAGCAAGGTTGGTGGGATAGTACTTTCACTATCCACATCACCAACTATTCCAGTTAGTAACCTGGTGGTAAGCGAAGTGATCCACCCAGCCCAAAGTGTGGCGAGCAAAGTGAACCCTGCGAGGGTAAATTTTGGGTCCCATGTTCCGACTTTGCTCCTCCCCCTCGTGGTCTGTGACGTCAAAGGTCCTTTAGCCTTATATAATTTCGCCATAACCCTGTGCTCATACACTCACACTGCGCCCTCACTGTGCTCATACACCCACATTGGGGGTCATTCCGAGTTGTTAGCTCGTTATTTTTTTCCGCTACGGAGCGATTAGTCACAAACTGCGCATGCGCAATGTATGCAGCGCGCCTGCGCCAAGTATATTAGCACAAAAGTTTGGTATTTTACTCACGGCATAACAAAGTTTTTTCATCGTTCTGCTGATCGTAGTGTGATTGACAGGAAGTGGGTGTTTCTGGGCGGAAACTGGTCGTTTTCTGGGAGTGTGCGGAAAAACGCAGGCGTTTCAGGGAAAAACGCGGGAGTGTCTGGAGAAACGGGGGAGTGGCTGAGCGAACGCTGGGCGTGTGTATGACGTCAAACCAGGAACGAAACTGACTGAACTGATCGCTATTTGTGAGTAGGTCTGGAGCTACTCAGAAACTGCTAAGAAATTTCTATTCGCAATTCTGCTAATCTTTCGTTCGCAATTCTGCTAAGCTAAGATACACTCCCAGAGGGTGGCGGCTTAGCGTGTGCAATGCTGCTAAAAGCAGCTAGCGAGCGAACAACTCGGAATCACCCCCATTGTCCCATCAGGTGTGATAGGTGTTGCTGGTGTTTGGGATGCCAGTGATGACTGACGCGGAATCCCGAATGTTATAATACCGACTGTTTTGGGGGATAACTAACCTAACACTCCACCCCCCACCCCCACCCCCACCCTCTACCTTGGTGGCAGCTAGGGCTAAATCTAGTGGGGTGGCAGCTACTGCAAAATTTCGGGCAATGGCAGCTACAGCTGACCATCCCCGTAATGCCTAATTCTAACCCAACTATGATGCCTAACCCTCCCCAGGACCCTAACCCTTAAAGCAACCCTAATACTCACGGGGGGGGGGGGGGGGGGGGGGTGTCGGCTGTCGGGGTTTCCAGCGCCGGTCCTGCGACCAGTGATGGGATTCCGGCATCAGTCAACTGACCGCCGCTATCCCATCCGTTGGGATAGGAAATTTATCTCGTCCCATCATTGTGCTCACGGCACCCACACTATTCCCTCACTGTTCTCTTGCATCTGCACTGCTTGCCACCTTCACTGCCATCTTGCACTGCTTATGCACCCCCACTACTCCTCTCTGTGCTCATGCACCCCATGCTGTAAGAGAACTGCATTGCATGCAGACCTGAAGGGGAACTACAGACCTGCCGGACCTGAATGGGAACTGCGGACCTGGGGGTGGGGGGGGGACTACTGACCCTAACGGGACCTGGTGACCTTAAAGGGAGCTGCTGACCTTGCGGACCTGAATGGGGAACGGCGGACCTGGCGATGGCTGTGGCACCGGCGGACTTGGAAGAGGACTGCATGCCTGGCAGACCTGTGGCACTGGAGGAACTGGAAGAGGAGTCTAGCTTATCTCTCAACAGTGCTTGGAATGATGACCAAGGCTTCCGCCAGTTAACCCAGCCACAGCAGCCTCCTGCCGGCAGTAAAAGCGCTCCGCTCCCTGCCAGAAGTGTACTGCTCTCCTCGCAACACTATGAGCTGGCTGGGTTATGTATTTACATAACCCAGCCCACCTAATGATGGGCATAAAGGCTGACCTATCACAGGTCGCCCATACACACAGCACGATGCACCAATGTATCTACAGCTATATTGGTCATGGGCTGTGCTGCAGGGCCGACTCGATATGTCTGTGAACGACTTTGTTCACAGACATATCGTTTGTACACATTGGCCCTCATTCCGAGTTGTTCGCTCTGTAATTTCTTCGCATCGCAGCGATTTTCCGCTAATTGCGCATGCGCAATGTTTGCACTGCGACTGTGCCAAGTAAATTTGCTAAAAAGTTTGGTATTTTACTCACGGCATTACAAGGTTTTTTCTTTGTTCTGGTGATCGTTGTGTGATTGACAGGAAGTGGGTGTTTCTGGGCGGAAACTGGCCGTTTTATGGGTGTGTGTGAAAAAACGCTGCCGTTTCTGGGAAAAACGTGGGAGTGGCTGGGCAAACGCTGGGTGTGTTTGTGACGTCAAACCAGGAACGAAACTGACTGAACTGATCGCAGTGGCAGAGTAAGTGTCGAGCTACTCAGAAACTGCTTAGAAATTTCTATTCGCAATTTTGAGAATCTTTCGTTCGCAATTTTGCTAAGCTAAGATTCACTCCCAGTAAGCGGCGGCTTAGCGTGTGCAATGCTGCTAAAAGCAGCTTGCGAGCGAACAACTCGGAATGAGGGCCCTTGGCCGAACAGTTAACGCATACCTCCCAACTGTCCCGATTTTCGTGGGACAGTCCCGTTTTTTGGGAATTGTCCCGCTGTCCCACCACACGCGCCCCAGTGTCCCGCGGTGGAGGGGGGAGTTGGGAGGCTCCTGTCACTGCTGCTCTGCTTAGCAGAGCATCACTGAATAGACACTGTGCGCATGGGCACAGCGTCTTTTCACAGGTGATAGGGGGATGAGAGGGCATGCCATCAGCTCACAGAGCGCTGGGCATACCCCCTCAGTGATGAAAACGGGGGCGTGGCTCGCAATCGCGACAACCCCATAAAGCCACGCCCCCTTTTCAAAAATGGGCACGGCTTCGCTGCGTTGATTTCCCTCTTCCACAGGATTCAATGTTGGGAGGTATGGTTAACGATATATAGGCCGATCAATTTATCGGCCAATATATCTGCCAGTGTGTACCCAGTACATAGATGTCTTCATCCCACAGCAGCCTGGCCCTGAGCAAGCAGAGAGCAGCCTTCTCTGCCACAGGAGAGCATCCAAAGTGCAGCAGATCTCATCACCCCTTCACTGCCAGTGAGGGTGCTGCATCAGTGTACCCTTACCAGGCTCATGCATGTATCAGTATCACACAGCACAGTGAAGCCATGCTGAAGAGCTTCCTTAACCCTTTTGCTGCTTTTGTGAACTAATAACTAGAACACGTGTGCATGTCACCCTCTAATGCTAGCCATACATCAGACCAACTTCAGACCAACTTTTTTCCAACACTCCAAACTTCCAACCATCCAACTTGTCTGTTCAACTAAAACTGCTCCACACATCAAACCAACTTTTCATCAGACCAACCAACCTACCAACTTCTGTCCAACTTGTGGTGTCACCAAAGTAGGCGGACAGTGCCTGCCTACAGTACTTCAGTTTAGTTTTTTTTTTACTCAAAACATACGCCCTCACATCTCACTCTCCATCACTTCTCTCTTGCTCTCTCACACCCCCACATATCTTAAGTGTATGAGGGAAAATAGCTGAACACCTAAGTGGTCTCCGCGGATTGTCCGACAGGCTGGAGCTCGCTATGTTACTGGAGCGGTGCGTGTGTGCTGCACAGCTCCATATGTGCCCTGCAACTGGAGCTTGCAGCATTGTGAGGTGGTCCCTGGCTCCTGTAGCTGGATCAAGAAGGAGGCGGTTAGTGGCAGGTCCCTGCAGCTTGCGAGGGATGGAGCCTGGCGGCGCTGAGGTGGCCGGTCCCTCCTGAAGTTGGAGCTGGTCCCTGCGATGTTGAAGGCAGCGGCGGGATGGAACCTGACGGCGGTGAGGTGGCCAGCCCCTGCCGCCAGCGCGGGACAGAGGCTGGTGACCAGTGTGGGAAGGATGCTGGCGGCGGTGAGGTGGATAGTACCTGCGGCCAGAGCGAAAAGGATGCTGGCGGCGGTGAGGTGGCCATTACCTGCAGCCGGCGTGGGACAGAGTCTGGCCGCCGGTGCGGGAAGGATGCTGGCGGCAGTGAGGTGGACGGTACCAGCGGCCAGCACGGGACAGAGGCTGGCGGCCGGTGCGGGAAGGATGCTGGCGGCGGTGAGGTGGACGGTACCTGCGGCCAGCACGGGACAGAGGCTGGCGGCCGGTGCGGGAAGGATGCTGGCGGCGGTGAGGTGGACTGCACCTGCGGCCAGCACGGGACAGAGGCTGGCGGCCGGTGCGGGAAGGATGCTGGCGGCGGTGAGATGGACGGTACCTGCGGCCAGAATGGGACAGAGGCTGGCGGCCGGTGCGGGCAGGATGCTGGTGGCGGTGAGGAGTATGGAACCTGCGGCCGGCACAGGACAGAGGCTGGCGGCCAGTGTGGGAAGGATGCTGGTGGCGGTGAGGTGTCAGGTGGCCGGTACCTGCATCCGGAGGGGGATGGAGTCTGTGAGATGGACGGCAGCCAGAGCGGGATGGAGGCGCACTAAAAAATATCAGACATACATGGGGGAGGAGGGGGGATTGGAGGTGCCATCAGTGGTAGGAGGGAATTGGAGGTGCTTCCTGGGGGAGGGGGGGATTCAAGGTTCTACCTGTACTGCTGTGGATAAGAGATTAATCTTGTGGGAGTAGCAAGTGCTGATCAGGGGTGACGGCCGTGTGTGGCTCTTTTGCAGGAGGAGCGGGTGACGATCGAGGGCGGCGGTGAGGTGCTGGTTGATGGGGGCCCTTTGCGGGGGAAGCAAATAGCTATCTTGGGCAGGGGGGGCCGGGTGCTGCTTGCTGAGGCTTCACTGTCTTTCTTTTAATTCAGTTGGGTACATTTAGGTATGCCAATTAATAATTGGTGGGTGCTGGCAGGGGGAGCAGTGTTGCTGTATGTGTGGGTGGGTGGAGGGGGTGCTGGCAGGGGAGACAGTGTTGCTGTATGTGTGGGTGGGTGGGTGGAGGGGGTGCTGGCAGGGGAGACAGTGTTGCTGTATGTGTGGGTGGGTGGAGGGGTGCTGGCAGGGGAGACAGTGTTGCTGTATGTGTGCGTGGGAGACAGTGTTGCTGTGTGGGTGGGTGGAGGGGGGTGCTGGCAGGGGAGACAGTGTTGCTGTATGTGTGCGTGGGTGGGAGAAAGTGTTGCTGTATGTGTGCGTGGGTGGAGGGGGGTGCTGGCAGGGGAGACAGTGTTGCTGTATGTGTGCGTGGGTGGGAGACAGTGTTGCTGTATGTGTGGGTGGGTGGAGGGGGTGCTGGCAGGGGAGACAGTGTTGCTGTATGAGTGCGTGGGTGGGAGACAGTGTTGCTGTATGTGTGGGTGGGTGGAGGGGGTGCTGGCAGGGGAGACAGTGTTGCTGTAAGTGTGCGTGGGTGGGAGACAGTATTGCTGTATGTGTGGGTGGAGGGGGTGCTGGTAGGGGAAACAGTGTTGCTGTATGTGTGCGTGGGTGGGAGACAGTGTTGCTGTATGTGTGCGTGGGTGGGAGACAGTTTTGCTGTATGTGTGGGTGGGTGGAGGGGGGTGCTGGCAGGGGAGACAGTGTTGCTGTATGTGTGCGTGGGTGGGAGACAGTGTTGCTGTGTGGGTGGGTGGAGGGGGGTGCTTGCAGGGGAGACAGTGTTGCTGTATGTGTGCATGGGTGGGAGACGGTGTTGCTGTATGTGTGGGTGGGTGGAGGGGGTGCTGGCAGGGGAGACAGTGTTGCTGTATGTGTGCGTGGGTGGGAGACAGTGTTGCTGTATGTGTGGGTGGGTGGAGGGGGGTGCTGGCAGGGGAGACAGTGTTGCTGTATGTGTGCGTGGGTGGGAGACAGTGTTGCTGTATATGTGGGTGGGTGGATGGGGGTGCTGGCAGGGGAGACAGTGTTGCTGTATGGGTGCGTGGGTGGGAGACAGTGTTGCTGTATGTGTGGGTGGGTGGAGGGGGTGCTGGCAGGGGAGACAGTGTTGCTGTATCTGTGCGTTGGTGGGAAACAGTATTGCTGTATGTGTGGGTGGAGGGGGTGCTGGTAGGGGAAACAGTGTTGCTGTATGTGTGCGTGGGTGGGAGACAGTGTTGCTGTATGTGTGGGTGGGTGGAGGGGGGTGCTGGCAGGGGAGACAGTGTTGCTGTATGTGTGCGTGGGTGGGAGGTAGTGTTGCTGTATGTGTGGGTGGGTGGAGGGGGGGTGCTGCCAGGGGAGACAGTGTTGCTGTATGTGTGCATGGGTGGGAGACAGTGTTGCTGTATGTGTGGGTGGGTGGAGGGGGGTGCTGGCAGGGGAGACAGTGTTGCTGTATGTGTGCGTGGGTGGGAGAAAGTGTTGCTGTATGTGTGGGTGGGTGGAGGGGGGGGTGCTGGCAGGGGAGACAGTGTTGCTGTATGTGTGCGTGGGTGGGAGACAGTGTTGCTGTATGTGTGGGTGGGTGGAGGGGGGTGCTGGCAGGGGAGACAGTGTTACTGTATGTGTGCGTGGGTGGGAGACAGTGTTGCTGTATGTGTGGGGGGAAGCTGGCAGGGGAGACAGTGTTGCTGTATGTGTGCGTGGGTGGGAGAAAGTGTTGCTGTATGTGTGCGTGGGTGGGAGAAAGTGTTGCTGTATGTGTGGGTGGGTGGAGGGGAGTGCTGGCAGGGGAGACAGTGTTTCTGTATGTGTGCGTGGGTGGGAGACAGTGTTGCTGTATGTGTGGGTGGGTGGAGGGGGTGCTGGCAGGGGAGACAGTGTTGCTGTATGTGTGCATGGGTGGGAGAAAGTGTTGCTGTATGTGTGGGTGGGTGGAGGGGGGTGCTGGCAGGGGAGACAGTGTTGCTGTATGTGTGCGTGGGTGGGAGACAGTGTTGCTGTATGTGTGGGTGGGTGGAGGGGGGTGCTGGCATGGGAGACAGTGTTGCTGTATGTGTGCGTGGGTGGGAGACAGTGTTGCTGTATGTGTGGGTGGGTGGAGGGGGGTGCTGGCAGGGGAGACAGTGTTGCTGTATGTGTGCGTGGGTGGGAGACAGTGTTGCTGTATGTGTGGGTGGGTGGAGGGGGGTGCTGGCAGGGGAGACAGTGTTGCTGTATGGGTGCGTGGGTGGGAGACAGTGTTGCTGTATGTGTGGGTGGGTGGAGGGGGTGCTGGCAGGGGAGACAGTGTTGCTGTATCTGTGCGTTGGTGGGAGACAGTATTGCTGTATGTGTGGGTGGAGGGGGTGCTGGTAGGGGAAACAGTGTTGCTGTATGTGTGCGTGGGTGGGAGACAGTGTTGCTGTGTGGGTGGGTGGAGGGGGGTGCTGGCAGGGGAGACAGTGTTGCTGTATGTGTGTGGGTGGGAGGTAGTGTTGCTGTATGTGTGGGTGGGTGGAGGGGGGGTGCTGCCAGGGGAGACAGTGTTGCTGTATGTGTGCATGGGTGGGAGACAGTGTTGCTGTATGTGTGGGTGGGTGGAGGGGGGTGCTGGCAGGGGAGACAGTGTTGCTGTATGTGTGCGTGGGTGGGAGAAAGTGTTGCTGTATGTGTGGGTGGGTGGAGGGGGGTGCTGGCAGGGGAGACAGTGTTGCTGTATGTGTGGGTGGGTGGGAGACAGTGTTGCTGTATGTGTGGGTGGGTGGAGGGGGGTGCTGGCAGGGCAGACAGTGTTGCTGTATGTGTGCGTGGGTGGGAGACAGTGTTGCTGTATGTGTGGGTGGGTGGAGGGGGGTGCTGGCAGGGGAGACAGTGTTACTGTATGTGTGCGTGGGTGGGAGACAGTGTTGCTGTATGTGTGGGGGGAAGCTGGCAGGGGAGACAGTGTTGCTGTATGTGTGCGTGGGTGGGAGAAAGTGTTGCTGTATGTGTGCGTGGGTGGGAGAAAGTGTTGCTGTATGTGTGGGTGGGTGGAGGGGAGTGCTGGCAGGGGAGACAGTGTTTCTGTATGTGGGCGTGGGTGGGAGACAGTGTTGCTGTATGTGTGGGTGGGTGGAGGGGGTGCTGGCATTGGAGACAGTGTTGCTGTATGTGTGCGTGGGTGGGAGAAAGTGTTGCTGTATGTGTGTGTGGGTGGGTGGAGGGGGGTGCTGGCAGGGGAGACAGTGTTGCTGTATGTGTGCGTGGGTGGGAGACAGTGTTGCTGTATGTGTGTGGGGGGGTGCTGGCAGGGGAGACAGTGTTGCTGTATGTGTGCGTGGGTGGGAGACAGTGTTGCTGTATGTGTGGGTGGGTGGAGGGGGGTGCTGGCATGGGAGACAGTGTTGCTGTATGTGTGCGTGGGTGGGAGACAGTGTTGCTGTATGTGTGGGTGGGTGGAGGGGGGTGCTGGCAGGGGAGACAGTGTTGCTGTATGGGTGCGTGGGTGGGAGACAGTGTTGCTGTATGTGTGGGTGGGTGGAGGGGGTCCTGGCAGGGGAGACAGTGTTGCTGTATCTGTGCGTTGGTGGGAGACAGTATTGCTGTATGTGTGGGTGGAGGGGGTGCTGGTAGGGGAAACAGTGTTGCTGTATGTGTGCGTGGGTGGGAGACAGTGTTGCTGTATGTGTGGGTGGGTGGAGGGGGGTGCTGGCAGGGGAGACAGTGTTGCTGTATGTGTGCGTGGGTGGGAGGTAGTGTTGCTGTGTGGGTGGGTGGAGGGGGGGGTGCTGCCAGGGGAGACAGTGTTGCTGTATGTGTGCATGGGTGGGAGACAGTGTTGCTATATGTGTGGGTGGGTGGAGGGGGGTGCTGGCAGGGGAGATAGTGTTGCTGTATGTGTGCGTGGGTGGGAGAAAGTGTTGCTGTATGTGTGGGTGGGTGGAGGGGGGTGCTGGCAGGGGAGACAGTGTTGCTGTATGTGTGCGTGGGTGGGAGACAGTGTTGCTGTATGTGTGGGTGGGTGGAGGGGGGTGCTGGCAGGGGAGACAGTGTTGCTGTATGTGTGCGTGGGTGGGAGACAGTGTTGCTGTATGTGTGGGTGGGTGGAGGGGGGTGCTGGCAGGGGAGACAGTGTTACTGTATGTGTGCATGGGTGGGAGGCAGTTTTGCTGTATGTGTGGGGGGAAGCTGGCAGGGGAGACAGTGTTGCTGTATGTGTGCGTGGGTGGGAGAAAGTGTTGCTGTATGTGTGCGTGGGTGGGAGAAAGTGTTGCTGTATGTGTGGGTGGGTGGAGGGGAGTGCTGGCAGGGGAGACAGTGTTTCTGTATGTGTGCGTGGGTGGGAGACAGTGTTGCTGTATGTGTGGGTGGGTGGAGGGGGTGCTGGCAGGGGAGACAGTGTTGCTGTATGTGTGCGTGGGTGGGAGAAAGTGTTGCTGTATGTGTGGGTGGGTGGAGGGGGGTGCTGGCAGGGGAGACAGTGTTGCTGTATGTGTGCGTGGGTGGGAGACAGTGTTGCTGTATGTGTGTGGGGGGGTGCTGGCAGGGGAGACAGTGTTGCTGTATGTGTGCGTGGGTGGGAGACAGTGTTGCTGTGTGGGTGGGTGGAGGGGGGTGCTGGCAGGGGAGACAGTGTTGCTGTATGTGTGCGTGGGTGGGAGACAGTGTTGCTGTATGTGTGGGTGGGCGGAGGGGGGTGCTGGCAGGGGAGACAGTGTTGCTGTATGGGTGCGTGGGTGGGAGACAGTGTTGCTGTATGTGTGGGTGGGTGGAGGGGGTGCTGGCAGGGGAGACAGTGTTGCTGTATCTGTGCGTTGGTGGGAGACAGTATTGCTGTATGTGTGGGTGGAGGGGGTGCTGGTAGGGGAAACAGTGTTGCTGTATGTGTGCGTGGGTGGGAGACAGTATTGCTGTATGTGTGGGTGGGTGGAGTGGGGTGCTGGCAGGGGAGACAGTGTTGCTGTATGTGTGCGTGGGTGGGAGACAGTGTTGCTGTATGTGTGGGTGGGTGGAGGGGGGTGCTGGCAGGGGAGACAGTGTTGCTGTATGTGTGCGTGGGTGGGAGGTAGTGTTGCTGTATGTGTGGGTGGGTGGAGGGGGGGTGCTGCCAGGGGAGACAGTGTTGCTGTATGTGTGCGTGGGTGGGAGACAGTGTTGCTGTATGTGTGGGTGGGTGGAGGGGGGTGCTGGCAGGGGAGACATTGTTACTGTATGTGTGCGTGGGTGGGAGACAGTGTTGCTGTATGTGTGGGGGGAAGCTGGCAGGGGAGACAGTGTTGCTGTATGTGTGCGTGGGTGGGAGAAAGTGTTGCTGTATGTGTGGGTGGGTGGAGGGGGGTGCTGGCAGGGGAGACAGTGTTGCTGTATGTGTGCGTGGGTGGTAGACAGTGTTGCTGTATGTGTGGGTGGGTGGAGGGGGGTGCTGACAGGGGAGACAGTGTTGCTGTATGTGTGCGTGGGTGGGAGACAGTGTTGCTGTATGTGTGGGTGGGTGGAGGGGGGTGCTGGCAGGGGAGACAGTGTTGCTCTATGTGTGCCTGGGTTTGAGACAGTGTTGCTGTATGTGTGGGTGGGTGGAGGGGGGTGCTGGCAGGGGAGACAGTGTTGCTGTATGTGTGCGTGGGTGGAAGACAGTGTTGCTGTATGTGTGGGTGGAGGGGGGCGCTGGCAGGGGAGACAGTGTTGCTGTATGTGTGTGGGTGGGAGACAGTGTTGCTGTATGTGTGGGTGGGTGGAGGGGGGGGGTGCTGGCAGGGGAGACTGTTGCTTCTGCTGTATGGGGGTGGGGGAAGTGGGGGGTGCTGGCAGGGGAGACTAGCACCTGCAGTTTCCTATAACCGGGCAGTCCCCTGCCAGCACCCCCCTCCACCCACCCACACATACAGCAACACTGTCTCCCACCCACGCACACATACAGCAACACTGTCTCCCCTGCCAGCACCCCCCTCCACCCACCCACACATACAGCAACACTGTCTCCCACCCACGCACACATACAGCAACACTGTCTCCCCTGCCAGCACCCCCCTCCACCCACCCACATATACAGCAACACTGTCTCCCCTGCCAGCACCCCCCTCCAGCCCTCACCTGCCACTTCTCTGGCCCCTATTGCAAGGACAGAATGTGCTGCTGCTGGTGGTGGTCACGAAAGGATAGGGTGCGGGGGTAACAGTGCTGCGGGTGGGGATCGCGGGCGGATGGACAGGCGGTGAGTGTCCCCTACTGATGGGGTGCGGGGGTAACAGTGCTGCTGGTGGGGATCGCGGGCGGGGGGACAGGCGCCCTGTGTCCTCTACTGATAGGGTGCGGGGAACAGTGCTGCGGATGGGGATCGCGGGCGGGGGGACAGGCACCCGGACTCCTCTACTGATACGGTGCGGGCAGGGGAACAGTGCTGTGGGTGGGGATCGCGGGCGGGGGGACAGGCGCCCGGTGTCCTCTACTGATAGGGTGCGGGCAGGGGAACAGTGCTGCGGGTGGGGATCGCGGGCGGGGGGACAGGCGCCCGGAGTCCTCTACTGATACGGTGCGGGTGGGGATCGCGGGCGAGGGGACAGGCGCCCGGAGTCCTCCTCTACTGATGATGAGTGAGCAGAGGAACACTGTTGCGGTCGGCAATGCCTGGATATTAGGGGCAGCCCGGCAGCAGTGATGTACTGCTGTAGCTGCCCCTAGTCCTTCTCTCGCTCCGCCGCCACTGCTGAGGGTCCCTTTGTCACAGGGGCAGCCAAGTAGCAGTAAAGTACTGCTGCAGATGCCCCGGTGTATAAATGAGCCGCCAGCGCCGCTCACTTACTGACCCTTCCTCCCCCCATACCTTCTTGCTGGCCAAGCGGCAAACTAAGGAGGGGACCGGCAGAGTGTTCTGGCTGCGAGGAGGATGGCGGATCAGATGTCCCCTTCTGTGCAGATCGTAAATCTTCAAAGTCGGCCATATTTGTACGCCCATATGAAGCCTATCTCAGTACACCCCCTGCTGGCGGCCACTGCGCAGCCGCAACAAATTGAAATTCCCTATCTCTATAATGGGGCATATTTTACTAAATTTAAAAAAAACTGTAACTTTCTGAAAAACCTTAACCCCAAAAGGCACTACACTGGGACAAGATCTATCTAATGAAACAAACCTCAAGTCTTAATTCGTCCTCTATTCTGAGTTATGCCTTCCCAAAAAAATTCTCAATCACTATATGGGAAAACGGTGTCAAAACGCCAACCAGGAAGTCACAGAAAAAAAGTGACAGTTGAAACTTTAGATTACTCCCAATTCCTCATTATTATTTTGCCCTGAAATTTGGCATGCAGCAGCGGGTGACGATTCTACGCCTTCATGCCAAATTTCAGCTCAGTACGTCCCATCACTTTTGAGGTGTAGCCCCTCAAACACCATGCCCCTATGGGAGAATTCCGTTTGTTTGATTCAGCCTTAATATAAGGGCACGACCGTGCCCTTATAATATATATATATATATATATATATTTTTATATATATATATATATATATATATATATATATTGTGACAAGAACACTGGGTTAGTGTTTGAGGGCAGGTATGTTTGTCCCAGGTTCTTGTCTTACATGCTTTAGAAAATGGAAACTTCTAGGAAAATGCTTTTGTTTTGTTAGAACCTTTTAAGTTTGCTGGCAAAGCTGGATAAGGACCCAGAGAGAGAGATAGGGCGAGTTCCACACATTGGGCCTAGTTCGGATCTTTGGCCTCACAGAGGGCTAATCAGGGCTTTCAGCTGTGCAAGAGCCTTATAGGGCTTCTAGCCTGATTAATGTGTGCAGACTGCCTGGGAAGACTGCAGGATCTCTGTGAGAGAAACACGCTTCCTGATACAAGTGAGCTATACAGTGTTTACTGGAGAACTCTGTGTTTTTGTTTAGTGATAGTTAGGAACATCTTGTGTTTACTTAGTGCCGGACAGGCAAGGTATTTTTTTTGGTGTTTGTTTTATTTTCTGTATAATAAAACTGACTGTGGCCAGTTGCACCAGAAACTGGACTTGTGTGATTCCTCAGCTGCTGCGTGCTGCCATTTACCCCAGGAAACGGCACCTTGTACCCTTACAGTGTTACAACTTGGTGGAGAATGCGAGCATGCCGTTCTGCGCATAAGTGAAAGCAGCAGCTTTCTGAGGCCTGCAGAAAACGGTGGTTTATGCAGATACAGCCCAGTGTGAAGTTACTGAGACTCGCCCTGAGGATTTGATATATGTCCTGGGTGAAAGCAGCTACAAAGCCGCCTGAAAAGTCTGTCGACATGGAGGAACTGCTCAAAGCCTTGCTGCAATCTACAACGGCTCAGCAGGAGGCCAACAGACAACAGCAGGTGGCAATGGAGGAAAATAGGAGACAGCAGCAGGTGGCAATTGACGAACTTTACAGGCAACAGCGTCAGGATAGAGAGGCCTTAACAGAAGTGGTGCAGAGCCTTGCGGCCCGGATTGGAGATATGGCCATCAGTGCTCCGACCAGCTCTAGTTCTATACGGGCCAGTCACTTCCTGCAGAAAATGACAGAGGCTGATGATGTGGAGGCCTACCTGACCACGTTTGAAAGGACTGCTGAGTGTGAGAACTCGCCGAAAGCACAGTGGGCCAGTCTGCTGGCACCTTTTCTGTCAGGTGAGCCCCAAAAAGGGTGCTTTGATTTAAGCCCTGCTGAGGCTCGGGACTATGATAAACTAAAGACTGAGATCCTGATCCGCCTGGGAGTCACGCTGTCAGTACAAGCACAACTGGTGCACCATTGGGTGTACGCCATGGAGAAGCCTCCTCGCTCCCAGATGCATGACCTTATTCAGCTAACAAAAAAATGGTTACAGCCAGAGACATTAACTGGTCCCCAGATGGTTGAAAGAGTTGTCATGGACCGCTATTTGAGATCTTTGCCCGTGGTCTTGCGCAAGTGGGTGAGCCATGGAAACCCGGATACTGCTGACCAATTAGTGGACATGGTAGAGAGGTATTTGGCGGCAGAGGAACTACTGATGACCACCCAGCAACCCATAGATCCTCGAAAGCGCCCTTCAGTAAAGACTGGTAAGACTGTTCCGTGGGAAAACGTTGCTGGGCGGTTAAGAGAACGCAAGGCTGGAGAGACTGTAAACACTGGCCCTGGAGACAGGCCAATGGGGCTAGAACGGTCTATGCTGCCCAAACGGGTTGATAATCGTGTGGTTAAATGTTTTAGGTGTGGTATGCCAGGTCATGTTATTGCCAATTGCTCAGTCACGCAAGAATCCATGCAATGTGATACTGCCTTTGATTGTCGCAGAATGTCTTTCTTTGCTAGGTTAGCCTGTACTGTGGTACCTTCACCTGAGCTGGAAAAACAAATGTGTGATGTGTTCTTAGAGGGTAACTGGGTAGAGGCCTTGCTAGATTCAGGAAGTTTAGTTACCCTTGTGAAAGCTGGGTTAGTGAACCCCTTAAAGGTCCAGCAAATACCTATTGGGGTAACTTGCATACATGGGGATACCCAACATTATGTCACTGCTGAAGTGAATATAGAAACTTGTTGTGGGTCAGCAATTGTTAAAGTAGGACTGGTCCCCACCTTGGTGCATGAGGCCATAACAGGGAGGGATTTTCCTCATTTTTGGAAACTGTGGGAATCACGGTTATCAATAGATGTGAGAAGTAAAGAGCCAGTTGATAATACCGGTGATTTTATGGATGTACGCGTGTCTTCGGTACTTTCTGACCCTTTGCCTTTTGCTAGTTTGGCTGAGGAAGTGACAGATGGGGAGTCCAGTGAGGACCCTCTTGCTGGGAACAGAGACATAGTAGTTAGAACTGAAAGCGTGCCTGACCTGGAGGTAAAGAAGGATCTGTTTGCGTCTGAACAGTTAAAGGATCCTACCTTAATAAAGGCTAGAGAGAATGTTAAGGTTGTTAATGGGGAACCTGTGGTACCAGGTGACAGGGTTACGTATCCCCACATGGCCATCTGTAATGAGCTCTTGTACCACATTGTCAAAAGGGGTGAGGATGTGGTGGAACAGCTGGTAGTTCCCCAGCCTTATCGGAGAACGGTACTAGATTTAGCTCATAGTCACGTTACAGCAGGACATTTAGGGGCAGAAAAAAACACTGAGTTTTACAAAGGTTCTTTTGGCCAGGGGTTTATAAAGAAGTGTCTGAATATTGTTCTTTCTGTCCTGAATGCCAGTATCATGCCCCTAGACCCCATTTCAGGAGCCCACTAGTTCCCATGCCTATTATAGAGGTCCCGTTTGACAGAATAGCCATGGATCTCGTGGGGCCCTTGTTAAAGTCTGCTCGGGGCCATCAGTATATCCTGGTAATTATGGACTATGCCACTCGATATCCTGAGGCTGTCCCTTTACGCACTATCACAACCAAGGTGATAGCTAGGGAGCTGGTGCAGGTTTTTAGTAGAGTGGGAATACCAAAAGAAATTTTGACTGACCAAGGTACTCCATTTATGTCAAGGATCATGAAAGAATTGTGCAAATTATTTAAGGTCACTCACCTCAGGACGTCCATCTACCATCCCCAAACTGACGGGTTGGTGAAAAGGTTTAATAAAACATTAAAAAGTATGTTAAAAAAGGTTGTTGATAGAGATGGGAAAAACTGGGATAGTTTGTTGCCCTACTTGTTAATGGCCATCAGAGAAGTTCCTCAGTCCTCTAAGGGGTTTTCTCCATTTGATTTGTTGTATGGTAGACACCCCAGAGGGCTGTTGGACATTGCCAAAGAGTAGTGGGAAGGACAGCCCACTCCTTATAGAAGCGTTATTGAACATGTAACACAAATGCAGGATAGGATTGCAGCCGTGGTACCTATTGTCAGAGAGCACATGGAACAGGCCCAAAGTGCTCAACAGAGGGTATATAACCGGAGTGCCAAGATACGGGAATTTGCTCCTGGAGATAGAGTTCTTGTTTTGGTACCCACTGTGGAAAGCAAATTCTTAGCTAAATGGCAGGGTTCATTTGAGATTAGGGAAAAAGTGAATGAGGTTAATTACAAAGTATACCAGCCGGGAAAGAGAAAACCCGTACAAATCTACCATGTTAACTTAATTAAACCCTGGAAAGATAGGTTGTCTCTGTCAGCAGAGCCTTGCCCTTCGGTGTCTTCACCTCGGTTGCTTCCCGCAGTAAAGGTGTCAGAGACATTATCAGCTGATCAGAACAATCAGGTTAAAGAATTTCTCATCCAAAATAGGGAGATATTTTCAGAGCTGCCTGGCCGAATGACCATAATAAAACATGACATTGTCACAGAACCAGGGGTCAGGGTCCATTTAAAGCCATATAGGATTCCTGAAGCTCAGCGAGAAGCTGTTTCTAAAGAAGTTAAAACCATGTTACAACTTGGAGTCATAGAGGAATCTAACAGTGAGTGGTCCAGTCCCATAGTTCTCATCCTGAAACCCGACGGTAGCATACGCTTCTGTAATGACTTTCGTAAGTTAAATGAGGTGTCCAAGTTTGACGCATACCCCATGCCCCGTGTGGATGAGTTTACAGAAAGGCTGGGAACAGCCAGGTTTTTCACCATGTTGGACTTGACCAAAGGTTACTGGCAAATACCTTTATCTGATAGTGCAAAAGAAAAAACAGCCTTTTCGGTTCCGGAGGGGCTGTACCAGTATAAGATGTTACCCTTTGGGTTGCATGGGGCTCCAGCAACCTTTCAACGGGCGATGGATAAAATTTTGAGGCCCCATAGAAAATATGCAGCTGCCTATTTGGATGATGTGGTAATTTACAGTACAGACTGGGGGTCCCATTTGGTTAAAGTAAAAGCAGTACTGGACTCAATCAGAGAAGCAGGGTTAACTGCTAACCCAAAGAAGTGCTGCCTCGCAATGGAGGAGGTCAAATACTTGGGCTTCACCATAGGCAGAGGTCTGATTAGGCCCCAATTGAATAAAATAGATGTTATTCAAAACTGGCCTCGTCCAGTGAATAAAAAACAGGTAAGGGCTTTTTTGGGAATAACTGGGTACTATAGACGGTTTATTCCCAATTTTGCGACCACAGCAGTGCCGTTGTCAGACCTTGCCAAAGGGAAGCAGTCAAATATGGTGAAATGGAACCCTGATGCAGAAAAAGCGTTCCAAGCGTTAAAAGAGAACTCTGTACCACACATTCTTTTGAAAAGATTTTTCAAAAGAATGTGTGGTACAGACAGATGCATCAGAGGTAGGGATAGGCGCTGTGCTGTCCCAAACCAGAGATGGGGACGAACACCCTATCATTTATTTGAGTAGGAAACTCAATGAGCATGAAAAAAGGTATGCCATTGTGGAAAAGGAGGCTTTGGCCATTAAGTGGGCACTAGATACCTTGAGATATTACCTCTTAGGTAGACAATTCAGACTAGTGACAGATCATGCCCCTTTAAAATGGATTTATGTAAATAGAGGCAAGAATGCTCGTGTAACTAGATGGTTTCTAGCATTGCAGGATTTTAAGTTTACTGTCGAACATAGACCGGGTACACAATTGGCCAACGCAGATGCATTGTCCCGCATCTTCTGTTTGGGTGTTACAAGTGTTCCGGCCCCTAGGTCGAAACAGGGGAGGGGGACAAGAACACTGGGATAGTGTTTGAGGGCAGGTATGTTCGTCCCAGGTTCTTGTCTTACATGTTTTAGAAAATGGAAACTTCTAGGAAAATGCTTGTTTTGTTAGAACCTTTTCAGTTTGCTGGAAAAGCTGGATAAGGGCCCTGAGAGAGAGATAGGGCGAGTTCCACACATTGGGCCTAGTTCGGATCTTTGGCCTCACAGAGGGCTAATCAGGGCTTTCAGCTGTGCAAGAGCCTTATAGGGCTTCTAGCCTAATTAATGTGTGCAGACTGCCTGGGAAGACTGCAGGATCTCTGTGAGAGAAACACGCTTTCTGATACAAGTGAGCTATACAGTGTTTACTGGAGAACTCTGTGTTTTTGTTTAGTGATAGTTAGGAACATCTTGTGTTTAGTTAGTGCCGGACAGGCAAGGTATTTTCTTTTGGTGTTTGTTTTATTTTCTGTATAATAAAACTGTCTGTGGCCAGTTGCACCAGAAACTGGACTTGTGTGATTCCTCAGCTGCTGCGTGCTGCCATTTACCCCAGGAAACGGCACCTTGTACCCTTACAGTGTTACAACTTCTATATATATATATATATATATATACATATATATTCTTTCACCTTGACAGAGTGGTGTGTGGACCCCGAAAAACTTACACAAACACACACACACACTCACTCGTGTGTGTGTGTGTGTGTGTGTGTGTGTGTGTGTGTGTGTGTGTGTGTGTGTGTGTGTGTGTATTTCCTGGTGCTTTCATATGGGATGTGGCCTCAGACAACTTGGCTTTCCCTGACATGGTAGTTTATGTGGGAGATGTATTATAGCAACATGAATCGATAGCTGCAGGTGTTGCATTGCCCTGCATACCGGCGTGCTGTCTTGTAGATAGCAACGTCAATATAGACAGCCATATATGGGGGGAAGCGTTATAAGCGCACATAACATGCTGGTACCTCTTGCTCTCATATCAACCTTTAATACAATTACCCCTATCTACCAAGCCTTGGATAGAGATAAAGTGGAGAGAGAAAACGTGCCGACCAACCAGTTCCTTTCATTTTTCAAACACAGGGGTTTATGTACGTAAGTTTTGGAAAGCGATAAAGCACCAGAAATCTCATAGTTTTTATGCAGGATCAAATAGGTCAATGAGTAGGGTGTTTGACTGGAATGCAACATGTTATGGGTTTGAATCCTGGGTATGTCCGTATATTGAAATGTGTTATTTAATAAAAGGTATCATAGCTGAATATCAACAAACTCTCAACTTAAGTACATGAATGTGGTAAAAAGAGGAATTGTGTCCATTGCCTTGCAGTGTTCTATAAATGTGTGTGTGTATAACACACACACACACACATACACACACACACACACACACACACACACACATATATATATATATATATATATCTGGGATCAATTTTGTCATGCCTCTTTCCCACAAGGGCATGCGCCTTATGTCCCTATTGGAAAAATATGTGTGTGTTGTGGGGGGGCACCAATTCTCAGGGCACAGGGCACCATAAAGTCTAGTTACAGCTCTTAGCCAATCAATTCCTATCTTTTATAGGCTAAGTTTGAAAAATGACAGGAGCTGGTTGGTTGGCACTTTATCTCCATCCACATTATCTCTCTTCAAGGCTTAGAGCCTAATTCAGATCTGATTGCAGCAGCAAATTTGTTAGCTAATGGGCAAAACCATGGGGCTAATTCAGACCTGATCACTGCTGTGCGTTTTTGCACAGCGGGCAATCAGGTCGGAACTGCGCATGCGTATGCACCGCAAGCGCCGGTGTATACACATGCGCAGCGCCGGGGAGCGTCAGGCAGCGACGGGATGGTGCGACAAATCCGAACGCACCGGCGATCGCAAGTAGATTGACAGGAAGTTTGTGGGTGGCAACTGACCGTTTCTAGGGAGTGTCCGGAAAAACGCAGGAGTGACCTGGCCTTTTGTGGGAGGATTTGTGACGTCAGCTCCGGCCCCGATCATCGCAGCGGCTGAGTAAGTCCTGGCCTGTGCTGCACAAACTGCTGTTTGTGCAGCTCTCCTGCACATGCGATCGCACACCTGCACAGGTATGCAAAAAACACACCCTAGCGATCAGGTCTGAATTACTCCCCATGTGCACTGTAGGGGGGGGGGCGCGCAGATATAACATGTGCAGAGAGAGTTAGATTTGGGTGGGATATATTGTTTCTGTGCAGGGTAAATACTGGCTGCTTTATTTTTACACTGCAATTTAGATTTCAGTTTGAACACACCCCACCCAAATCTAACTCTCTCTGCATATGTTATATCTGCCCCCCCCCCCCCTGCAGTGCATTCTGAGTTGATCGCACTTAGCAACTTTTTGCTGCCCGTGCGATCAACTAAACGCCGCCAATGGGGGAATGTATTTCTGCATAGCAGGGCTGTGAACTCTTGTGCAGCCCTGATATGCAAAAAATGTTTCCTGTGAAAGAAGACCATGGTAACAGTTACACTTACCTTGTGCGATTGATCCAGCGATGCAGGTCCCGGAATTGACGTCAGACATCCACCCTCCTAACGCCTGGACACGCTTGCGTTGGACTCACCACTCCCCGAAAACGGTAAGTTGCCGCCCGGACGCTGCGACCGCTTTCTTCGCTAGCAGGTATCGCTGCCTGGCGACGGCCATCATCGGGCAATGACACCAATGCAGCCGCTACGCATGCGCAGTTCCAACCCGATTGCACGGCTGCGAAGAAGCGCAGCGTGCGATAGGGTCGGAATGACCCCCATGGTTTTACCCAACTGCTAACAAATTTGCTGCTACGATCAGGTCTGAATTACCCCCATGGTTTTGACTATTAGCTGTCATGATCCGTGCCATATATCCATTCTGCCTCTAGGTGTCACTCTCTGCCTCCTGGTCTGTCTAGCAGTTCCCACTCTGTGACCTGGCAGCATTGATTATCTAGTTATGTGCAGCTGTGGTTTGCGACTGGGAAGCTGCTATTTATCCTCTGTTCACAAGCACTCCTGTGCCAGTTCATCAAGTCTTCTTTGAGGCTGCAATATCTCAGCCCATTGTTAATGGATTACTGAGCAGCTGACCGGCATTCTTCCAGTACTCAGGTAACCCGTATTCCCTCAGCTTGTTGTTAAAGAACTGAGTAGCTGGCCTGCATTCTCCCAGTACTCAGGTAACCTGTATTCCCTCAGCTTGTTGTTAAAGAACTGAGTAGCTGGCCTGCATTCTCCCAGTACTCAGGTAATCTGTATTCTCTCAGCCTATGGTTAAAGAACTGAGTAGCTGGCCTGCATTCTCCCAGTACTCAGGTAACCTGTATTCCCTCAGCTTGTTGTTCAAGAAATGAGTAGCTGGCCTGCATTCTCCCAGTACTCAGGTAACCTGTATTCCCTCAGCTTGTTGTTAAAGAACTGAGTAGCTGGCCTGCATTCTCCCAGTACTCAGGTAATCTGTATTCTCTCAGCCTATGGTTAAAGAACTGAGTAGCTGGCCTGCATTCTCCCAGTACTCAGGTAACCTGTATTCCCTCAGCTTGTTGTTCAAGAAATGAGTAGCTGGCCTGCATTCTCCCAGTACTCAGGTAACCTGTATTCTCTCTGCCTATGGTTAAAGAACTGAGTAGCTGGCCTGCATTCTCCCAGTACTCAGGTAATCTGTATTCTCTCAGCCTGTGGTTAAAGAACTGAGTATCTGGCCTGCATTCTCCCAGTACTCAGGTAATCTGTATTCTCTCAGCCTATGGTTAAAGAACTGAGTAGCTGGCCTGCATTCTCCCAGTACTCAGGTAACCTGTATTCCCTCGGCTTGTTGTTCAAGAACTGAGTAGCTGGCCTGCATTCTCCCAGTACTCAGGTAACCTGTATTCCCTCAGCTTGTTGTTAAAGAACTGAGTAGCTGGCCTGCATTCTCTCAGTACTCAGGTAACCTGTATTCTCTCTGCCTATGGTTAAAGAACTGAGTAGCTGGCCTGCATTCTCCCAGTACTCAGGTAATCTGTATTCTCTCGGCTTGTTTCTATCCTGTGATCCAACTGCCACTGTGCAATCCTGGCATCCCGTGTATTCAAAGTTTCCTGGTATCCTATGTCCCCTCAGTTTTCCCTTTCTTTTTGAGTTCTCTAGTTACTCTTGGTTTATATTTATTGTTTACAGTTGTACAGTGCTTAATAAACTTGCTATTATACCATGAACATCAGTCCCTGCTAAACATGTTCTCACAATGGGAGATCCAAACGGATCCTGACATTAGCTAACAAATTTGCTGCTGCAATCAGATCTGAATTAGGCCCCTAGTACAAAGGCCACATGGTCACTTATCATGCACCCATGCCGTCCTGTTCTTTCCCTGGGCAGAACAGATTTCCTCTTGCCTTCCGTCATCATGGGCAATTTTGTGCTGGAGAATGCTGTGTGAACAGCATTTTGGTGCTGATATGCCACTTCCAAAAGTACAAGGAGGGAAACTTCAGTCTCTGTAGATCAGCTGCTGCAGGAGGGACAGATGATCAGTCTCCCATGAGCTCCGCTGCTCCCTGAGGTGGGAGGTAAGTGCACTTAGGTGGTACTAGATGATGCCGCTGGGGAAGATCTGTTGGCACGAGGGGTGTAGTAATGCCTATGGGCCTATGAAATATATTATGTTCTTATTGTAATTACATTTATTAAAACAAATCAGCAATTGTCAGTTAAGTGGTTCATGAATGAATAAGAAGTGTTTGCATATGGCCAAATACCCAGTGTTTCCAGATTTCTTGATAAGGGACATTTTCTCCAGAAGCAGGAAAAAATACATATCAGAGGAATCACTGCACTCAATCAAAATCAAAACCAAGGGAGGAAAATAACTCCTCACAAGGAAATTTACAGCTGCTGGCAGGGAGAGCGTGTTGCAATAAGTATCTAGATGGGGTGGAGTTCATAGTGTACATGTGACAGCTCAGTCCAGTGAAATACACAGACAACAGAGAGTGCCTGAACGGATATTGTTATTGTGCGATTTCAGTATTGTAGTGCACGGCTGAGGGAATGTTCTCATATCTGCTTCTCTTGTTTATTCACTACTAGCTGGAGTACCTGGCGTTGCCTGGGATTTTAAGAATGTTTGTTTACAAAAATGAATTTAAATATTAAACACACAGTATAAATAGCATAGTATAAAAAAGCATGTAAAATGGTATACACATCAATAAAATGAAAACCCAATGTGCTGCTTGGGGACCGTGCTACTTCCATACCTCCCAACATGTAAGAATAGGAAAGAGGGACGTTTTGGAGTGCGCAGCGCTCTCGCGTCGGCAAAGGGAGCTTGGCCTATGGAAAAAGGGCTTGGCTTCGCGGAGGGTCCATGGTCGCGAGCCACGCCCCGTTTTCGTCAGTGAGAGGGCATGGCCAGCGCTCTATGAGCTGCTGGCATGCCCCCTCTCCCTCTGTCAATTGTGAAAAGACGCATGTGCACAGCGTCTATTCACCGCTGCTCTGCAAAGCAGGTTTGTAACCCCCACAGAGTTTGTTCCAAGATTTTAAGTCAGATGTGTACCAAGTTTGGTGTAAATTGCTCCAGGCCTTCCACAGTTTTGCTGGTTGCTGACATACTCTGTGCTGCTGTCCCACCCCTAAGGGTGCTCGGGGTGTCTGACCCCCATAGTGTTGTTTCTAGAGTGTAAGTCATGTGTACCAAGTTTGTTGTAAATTGGTGCAGGCATCCCAGAGGGGTTCACTACGATATGCCGGCGGTCGGGCTCCCGGCGACCAGCATACCGGCGCCGGGAGCCAGACCGCCGGCTTACCGACAGTGTGGCGAGCGCAAATGAGCCCCTTGCCGGCTCGCTGCGCTAGCCACGCTGCGCGCGCCACGCTATTTTATCCTCCCTCCAGGGGGGTCGTGGACCCCCACGAGGGAGAATAAGTGTCGGTATGCCGGCTGTCGGGATCCCGGCGCCGGTATACTGTGCGCCGAGATCCCGTCAGTCTGCATACTGAAGACCATCCTCCCAGAGTTATGCTGTCTCTTGAAAAACTCTGTGGTGCTGTCCCACCCCTAGGGGTGCTAGGGGTGTTTTGAGATTGTAAATCAGATGTGTACCAAGTTTGGTGTAAATTGCTCCAGGCCTTCCACAGTTTTGCTGGTTGCTGACATACTCTGTGCTGCTGTTCCACCCCTAGGGGTGCTCGTGGATGTCTGACTCCCATAGTGTTTGTTTCCAGAGTGTAAGTAATATGTGTACCAAGTTTGTTGTAAATTGCTGCAGGCATTCCAGAGTTATGCTGTCTGCTGAAATACTCTGCACTGATACCTCCACCCTAAGGGTGCTAGGGGTGTCTTCCTCCCACAGTGTTTGTTGCCAGATTGTAAGGCATATGTGTACCAATTTTTGAGTACATTGCTCCAGCAATTCCGGAGTTATGCTGTCTCCTGATATACTCTGTGCTGCTGTCTGCTCCCCTAGGGGTGCTAGGGATTTCAAACTGTTTTAGTTGCCTCCACCATGTTTTAATACGCTTATGTGAAATTTCACGATCTTCGCTTGTAAACTGTGGATTTGTATAGAAAGACAGAAGGACACAATGACAGATTTTAATTTTTATATATTAGATAGTAGTGCTAGGCAGACATTTTGCTTTGTAATGTTGAAATTGCTTTAAGCCCTACGTTTTTTTTCTTCACTCTGTTTATCATTAAAGCAATAATCATAACGTGTTTATGTTTATCTGAAAGTCCTGGCAATTACCCGGCATTTTAGTGCTGGGTCGTTTTGCCGGGACCTGCCTAATCCCCCTTTCGTACAGACATGCAAATTACTGGGTCGAGAATTTCGACCCGGTAATTTGCAGATCGACACGGGTATTTTGTCTGTGTGAAAGGGTCAACCCGTGTCTCCGACCCTGGTAAATTCCAGTGTCGAAGTCCCGGGAATTACAACACGGGTTGTCCCTTTCACATAGAAAAAGGACCCGCGTGTTACATGAAATTACCGGGTGGAACTGCTTCACCTGGTAATTTCATGTTCTGTCTGAAAGGGGTATTACAGAAAGCGCAGGGGCTCTATATGATGCATAAAACAGTTGAGACTATAGGGTCTATTTATTAAAAATGTGTCAGAATCGCAGCAGTCAAAATCCAGATAGAATACCAACAGTGGAATCCCAACGGATCCCGATGGTAACTACTGGGATTAGGGTTTAAGTTAGCTTTAGGGTTAGGCACTAAGGGAGAAGGAAGGTTAGGGATAGGCTGTGGGAGGGGTGGGTTAGGATTATTGGTAGGGTTAAAATACCAGGTTCCATTGGGATTTTCAGTGTCGGGATGCCATTGTTGGGATGGTGATTGATGAGATTTCGATCCTATCACAAAAGCACATGTGCTCATCTTGACCTGGGTTGGATGAAGTGAAGTCCCTAACTGCAGGGTATACGGTAATGGTTAGCACTCAAGACGGGTGTAGTATGGTATGCCGGCGGCCGACTGGCGCTGGGAGCCCGACCGCAGGCATACCAACAGCGTGGCGAGCGCAAATGAGGCCCTTGCAGGCTCGCCACGTTGCGGGCACGGTGGCGTGCTACGCGCACCATGCTATTTATTCTCCCTCCAGGGGGGTTGTGGACCCACACGAGGGAGAATATCTGTCGGTAACCTGAAGACCACCCCTCAAGACAGCTTTACCCAGTGATAAGAAACATCACTTTTTATTGTTCAGTAAATTGCAGTAGGCCTATGTCCCCATAGAGAATGATGAGGTGGCGGTAAGCGTCGCAAAATCTGATTTCTCTGGTCTTAACCTGTTGATAAATTGAGAAAAGATCTTTCTTTGGTAAAACACAGGAGAAAGGGCTTTGCTAAACTTCGTATATTGGGGGGTCATTCCGACCTGTTCGCACGCAATGGCTTGCGGTGCGAACGGGTCCGGAATGCGCATGCGTGGCGGCCGCACTGCGCGTGCGCGATGTTGTCCGGCGTCAGGGGTCGCCGGGTTACGTCCAGGAGTATGAAGAAAGCGGACGCACAGCCGACCGCAATTAGATTGACAGAAAGAAGGCGTACCTGGGCGTCACCGGACCGTTTTCAGGGAGTGGAGAAGGAAACACAGGCGTGTCCAGCAGAACGGAGGGCGGATGTCTGACGTCAAAGCCGGCCCCAGTATCTCAGAGATCGTCGCACAGGGTAAGGATATTCAGGGCTAGTCTTCTTTTACTTGAAATTTTTTTAGCTTAGCAGGGCTGCACAAGCGATCGCAGCCCTGCTAAGCTAAAATACACTCCCCCATAGGCGTGTACTAGGTGATCGCAGCAGCAGCAAAAAGTTGCTGGCTGCGATCAACTCTGAATGACCATCATAGACACTGCAGTGCAAATTCCTTTTTGGTGGCATTACGAGGGATGTGCAATAACTTTCCGGATGCACAAAAAGTATTGTATTCACAAACAAAGTGAACATCAAATTTTTTCAAAGCATTCGTCAGAGGAGTCTATGCAAAGTTGTAGGTGCTCAAACTGCTTGGTGAAGCCCGAAGCAGGTATGTGTTCTACATGTTGGATCAAGGTTTCCACTGCAGCTTCCAGTGACTCAAAAGAACCACACGCATCTTGTGTTTGCTTTGTGGGAACATGAAGGAGTCATAAGAGGCCATGTCTTGACTGTATGGTGGATGACCATGCTTTTGAATGCATTTATGGGCCATAAAATCCACAACTTTCTTATAAAGGTGCATTGTTGTGATGGAGAAGGGTTTCCAGCACTTATAGCAGGCATTGGTTGGCGTACCCAGTGATGGTGCACTGCTGCACGAGTGGTACGGTAGCTACATGACCAGTCTTGTCCACAAAAATAGCCACCACCTACTTGGCCATGCTGCATTTACATCGAAGCGGCGGACCTCCAACTGGTGTCCACTGGGCCAACTGTTGTTTGGTTTTAGGGTGAAACTGAAGATCCAGGATATATTGCCACTGATAATCTCCTAGACAGAGTTTGAGCAACTGCCATCAAACCTGGCTAGCATGTTGCGGCACCAAGTCACCCAAGCTCCCTACTGCTCTTAAGTCAGCTGATGAGGCACCCAGCATGCAGAAACCTTGCTCAGATCAAGCTTTTCGTAGAGTATCAAGCGGATGGATCTCAATCAGATGCCTATCTTCTTGTCTGTGTCACAATCACCCTGGTGCCCACCTCAACCTTGGCCCGCATATCAGCAACGGTGTCCGCCACACTGCTCCTCATCTTTGAGGGACTGTCTCCCATGCTGAAATTCTGCAAACCACTCAAACACAGTGGTTCAGGATGGTGCTTCCTCCCCATAAGCTGCTCGCAGTCACTGTAAAGTATTTGCTGTCATAGACCACTATTATAGTAGTAGAAGATAATGGCTCTCCATTAGCCTCTGTTGAGCTCCATAACAGTGGCGTGCAGTGAGATCAGTGGCTGGTGAGGCACTGCATCCACAATGTCCACTGAGTCCTGCCGATGACTCCTGCCGCAGCTACCACCCCTGAGCCGATGCCTGCTACTGCCACCGCCCGATGCCCGTTACCACCACTGCTAATCGTTGCCACCGCTGCTAATGGCCTACAAAGTCGCCGCCATCAACTGCCCCCACTGCCATTTCACAACACAGTCTGATGCCACCAATGCCCGCAGCTTGCCTGCTCATCAAACAGGCAGCTAATATGTTGTACATTTTTATAAAATAAAAACAAATATTAGTGTTTGGGACTGTGGAGGGAGCGAGAGGAAAACATGAATGCAATATCGTCCATTGCTGCAGTAATCCTCCTGTCATAGAGCCCTTCTCACCCCGCCAGGCAGCCCTAGCAAGAGAAGACTGCAGCTGCCTTACAAGGTCCCTGTCCGCCGGGCAGACTCTGGGGTCACCGTGGCTGCAGACATGCCCCTCTCACCCCGCAGGCAGTGCCAGATAAAGGTCTACGTGGGCCTGGAGCTGAAATTTATGAAGGACCTATTGTGTGCCACCGCAGTGGCTGTAACTAGCACTATGGGGATGTGACGGGTGATGTTGAGATGTGACCAATGTTGTGGGGGTGTGATCTGCACAGGCCAGGGTGTATATTAATAATGTAGTGCAAGAGTCTTTGAGCAAAGTGAAACACCTATTGTTAACATGACCATAATACAACAGCGCTGCATTGTCACTGCTATAGCATCCCCAGATGCACTCAACTGCCTGTTCTGTGTGAAAAATAGAAAACCAATGATGTGCCAAGCTGCCAAGTAAGGCAGGTAAAGAATAACTGACATAAAATGTAACTAAAGATAAAAATATATAAACATGAAGCCACACCCCATAAAGGAAATAAAAAAACATATGCTACCTGTGAAACAGTATATGTGTATTTAGGATGACAGCTTTCATGCCTCCCTTTTTGACCTCCCTGACATTATTGGCTGATAAGTATCGGATGATATATGGTTATATCTATGCTGATATCCTTATGATCATTGTTGAGCATCGAATTTGTGACTTATACAATGAATTTTTACTTTAAAACACAAGATGATGTGTTGAGATAGATAGATAGATAGATAGATAGATAGATAGATAGATAGATAGATAGATAGATAGATAGCTCGATCAGTAGGACAACCCATAATCAGCAGCAACCAGCAAGATGGAAAAGTAGTCTGGAGACCTGGCACCCCAAGCAAGCACATAATATGGTTTCCCTTTCCTCCCACTAACGAATTTTGCCAATGGGGGCATGGCCAACATGTGAGGACAAGTTGCATTGATCTGCATGAGTGGGCTAATGTCATCTTAAGATGGCGTTACACAGTGAAATGCAATGGGGCAGTGATGGGAAAATAGAGGTGATGGGAGGAATAGTAGGAGATGGGAGGAATACGGGGAAGAATAGGGGGTGATGGGAGGAATATGGGGAAGAATAGGGGGTGATGGGAGGAATATGGAGAAGAATAGGGGGTGATGGGAGGAATATGGGGAAGAATAGGGGGTGATGGGAGGAATATGGGGAAGAATAGGGGGTGATGGGAGGAATAGGAGGAGATGGGAGGCATACAGAGAAGAATAGGGGGTGATGGGAGGAATATGGGGAAGACTAGGGGGTGATGGGAGGAATATGGAGAAGAATAGGGGGTGATGGGAGGAATAAGAGGAGATGGGAGGAATAGGAGGAGATGGGAGGAATATGGGGAATAATAGGGGGTGATGGGAGGAATATGGGGAAGAATAGGGGGTGATGGGAGGAATAGGAGGAGATGGGAGGCATACAGAGAAGAATAGGGGGTGATGGGAGGAATATGGGGAAGAATAGGGGGTGATGGGAGGAATATGGAGAAGAATAGGGGGTGATGGGAGGAATAAGAGGAGATGGGAGGAATAGGAGGAGATGGGAGGAATAAGGGGAATAATAGGGGGTGATGGGAGGAATATGGGGAAGAATAGGGGGTGATGGGAGAAATAGGAGGAGATGAGAGGCATACAGAGAAGAATAGGGGGTGATGGGAGGAATAGGAGGAGATGGGAGGAATTCAGAGACGAATAGGGGATGATGGGAGGAATATGAGGAAGAATAGGGGGTGATGGGAGGAATAGCCGGAGATGGGAGGAATAGCCGAAGATGGGAGGAATAGCAGGAGATGGGAGGAATAGCAGGAGATGGGAGGAATACGGGGAAGAATAGGGGGTGATGGGAGGAATTGGAGGTGATGGAAGGAATAGTAGAAGATGGGAGGAATAGGAGGTGATGGGAGGAATAGTAGGAGATTTGAGGAATACGGGGAAGAATAGGGGGTGATGGGAGGAATAGGAGGAGATGGGAGGCATACAGAGAAGAATAGGGGGTGATGGGAGGAATATGGGGAAGAATAGGGGGTGATGGGAGGAATATGGAGAAGAATAGGGGGTGATGGGAGGAATAAGAGGAGATGGGAGGAATAGGAGGAGATGGGAGGAATATGGGGAATAATAGGGGGTGATGGGAGGAATATGGGGAAGAATAGGGGGTGATGGGAGAAATAGGAGGAGATGAGAGGCATACAGAGAAGAATAGGGGGTGATGGGAGGAATAGG
Source organism: Pseudophryne corroboree (assembly GCF_028390025.1). NCBI lineage: Eukaryota > Metazoa > Chordata > Amphibia > Anura > Myobatrachidae > Pseudophryne > Pseudophryne corroboree. Next base: position 361,016,438 of record NC_086445.1, on the reverse strand, counting down.
AGGAGATGGGAGGAATTCAGAGACGAATAGGGGATGATGGGAGGAATATGAGGAAGAATAGGGGGTGATGGGAGGAATAGCCGGAGATGGGAGGAATAGCCGAAGATGGGAGGAATAGCAGGAGATGGGAGGAATAGCAGGAGATGGGAGGAATACGGGGAAGAATAGGGGGTGATGGGAGGAATAGGAGGTGATGGAAGGAATAGTAGAAGATGGGAGGAATAGGAGGTGATGGGAGGAATAGTAGGAGATTTGAGGAATACGGGGAAGAATAGGGGGTGATGGGAGAAATAGGAGGAGATGGGAGGAATACGGAGAAGAATAGGGGGTGATGGGAGGAATAGGAGGAGATGGGAGGAATAGGAGGTGATGGGAGGAATAGTAGGAGATGGGAGGAATACGGGGAAGAACAGTGGGTGATGGGAGGAATATGGGGAAGAATAGGGGGTGATGGGAGGGATAGCAGGAGATGGGAGGAATACGGAGAAGAATAGTGGGTGATGGGAGGAATATGGGGAAGAATAGGGGGTGATAGGAGGAATAGGAGGTGATGGGAGGAATAGTAGGAGAAGGGAGGAATACGGGGAAGAATAGGGGTGATGGGAGGAATATGGGGAAGAATAGGGGGTGATGGGAGGAACAGGGGGAGATGGAGGAATAGAAGGAAAGAGATGGGAAGGTGGGGGAAGAGGAAAAAAACCTGCACAATAACTATTAATAATATTATGAACCACAGAACAAACATATACACCATTTGATAGGGGAAAATCTAAAGAACATATGTTTAAATGGGTTAAATCTGCTTCTCTTTTCTGTCATGGATATAAAATGTGGTGTAATCGAGGCAGCTGCATCAGAGGCATCCCTTCCAGTACCTCAAGTTCTTCTACATCCTGCTACAGAGCTGCTAGCAGGAAGGATAGCACGCTCCACGCGCAGTTGCAGGAAGATGAGTAGTCATCCACATAATGCATGGAAGAAGCAGGGAAGAACTTTAGCCAATAACTGGTTTAAAGGGCCGTCCTTCACCTGCCACTCACCAGTCTTTTCTCCTGCTGCGGCCCGCGGTCCTTCCCGGTTGGGATTAGCTATGTGTATCCGTATATAGTAATTACGGCTGCCACCCCCAGCTGTGATTTTAAAATGAATAGAGTGCTGAGCACAGCGCCGCCCGCATTAGCCCCACTTGCTGAATTTGCCGGCCACGGCCGGACAGCACCCCCAACCTCTGCCTGCGCTCAAGCTCCAGGAGCTCCGCCCCCACTCCACCCCTGGCTGGAGATACTATGCCTTGTGCTTGTTCCGCTGACGGGCAGCTGGACACACGCTGATAATGACGGAGGAGATCCGGGTAGGGTGCGGAAGTACAGAAGTGTAGGAAGCGTCCGGACCCACAGCTGACCGTGCTGGCCGCAACCTGACCTGGCCAGGTGCACGGACATCGGGAGAGATGCAAGAGGAGCGGGAATCTGTGCGCCTGTCAGAGACCATTTCTGAGAGGTAATGGTAGGGCCGCCCCTTCTCACTGCCCAATCACTTCTGTTTCAGTGTCAGGGGCGTGCTTTCATATGATCTGAAAGCACGCCCCTGTCACAGAGGCACTGCTATTAGGTGCCGCTCACAGAGGTTTTTTATATGGGTTTTTGATGCCTGATTCTTGGCCCCGTCCCCCGCTTCCGGCCCATTCACATTGACATCGGGAGGCACCGAGAAGGGTGCCTCCAACATACATGGTAACAATAAAAAAAATTATTAAAATAATATAAAGAGTAAAAGATTAATTATTAAAATAATACTAAGAAGATATTCTGTGTTATAAGTATCTTCTTAGTATTATTTTAACCATTAATGACAGGGGAGGCACTGCCTCCCCTGCCTCCCCTGACTGCACGTCCCTGCTCCATAACGAGTTTGTGAAGGAAGTGAATATGCTGACTTCTTTGGTGTGCAGTGCTGCTTATATATGGTTCTGTGTCTTGACATTTCACCAGAATTGTAGTCAGAGATTAAAGTTCACAACCAGATAGTCAGATTGTGTCTACTCTACCTATGCACGCACTGTACACCTGGACATTTATTGCACACCCTTTGCATGTAAAGTACATCAAGTTGTGATTATGTGTCTGGAATTAAGATGATGGGAGGAGTTGGGTGATGCTTTAATAGCAAAGTACAGGATAGTTTTGCATGGCAATAAGATTTGATTTTTCAGGACTATTAAAATGGCATTAAGAAGTGAGCACAGCAAATGTAATAATAATTAACAATTCAGGAATATGCCAGCAAGGATCTCAAAGGAATGCTGAGGGTGAATGATAACTGCCTCTAAGATGCGGGTAATGTTTGCATAAAGTAGGTCTTTACGCGTATATTAATTTATCCTCAACTATTTATAGTCTGATTTCATTATTTTTTCCATCACCTTGTTTCTGTAGCATTGTATCATTGTCCGTTCCCTGTAAATAGAGTTTCATAGAAAAATAATTACCAGGACAACATTCCTATTGTACATGTTTAATTAAACATAGCTGTTGAGCAAAAGATGTGGACAACATGCATTAATTCACAAAGAGATATGTATTTATTGATTAACATATTAGCATTTTTCCCCTGAGTGAGCTATCCTTGGGATAAAGTCACATGTATCTAGGATCACCCCTGGTAGTAGAAACTTATGGCCAAAATGTGTTTTACAACACTGGAGGGGGTGGAATGTAATAGGATGTGAGAATCAGAAAGTGAGAGATTTTGTGAGAGTTCTCCTGATTTTTTAAAGTGGCAATTGTTTACATGGCAAAATCAACATGTTTTTTTCCATGTAAATGATTGCCACTTTAAAAAATAAATAAAACAGAACTCTCAAAAAATCTCTCACTTTCTGATTCACATACCCTATTACATTCCCCCCTCGATCCCTGGCAACCCCCATCTTTGAAGCTCTTTCAAGAAAAATTATTTTATGAATTGGATTGTTTGGAAACCTTCATTCATAAAGAATGAGTCAATCCTTTTTGAGATCTGGAAGAGCTTCATGGATATTCCCCCATCCCATGTAATTACAGTTAAAAACGCTGTTTCCAGGATACCAGTTGGCATGGATCCAGAGTGCCCTTTGATGATCATCATCTAGCCATCTCTTCTTCACAGCTGCTGTTGGTTCACGTTTGGCTACGGCCATGAAGGATCTCTCACCTAACATCCCCATACTGCACCCCCCCCCCTTCTCTTTTCCTTTATGTCTTCTTATTTTACTGAATGATAACAATGTCCATCTATATATGACCTATGCTGTGTTTTTTCTCTTTTATGTGTTCAGTTTTGTATGTTTGATGTTTCATTTTATATAATTTGTTGTACAAATAGTTTTGCCTGCTGAGCTATTGATCCGGCTCTTTGGTCCCATTTGATCCCCACATTGTTCTGGACATATTCATCTCATGATCCTTTTTTGATACAATGGTTTTTATTCTATTTCTGCAGTATCTTCATTTACTGCTTACTGGGTTGTTTCTGTCCATGTATTTTCCTGTTCACTTTTTCCTTCTGTAACCCATTCCTTTAGCTGCATAATAAAAATATTTATAGGAAGCAAAAAAAAAAAGAATTGCAGCATGAGCTTCTATTCTGGTAATTTGATATAAATTTAAATTGATAGAACAGTGCCCACTAGTGGCCAAATTGAAAAATGGCTGAACATTGGAGACCTAGGAATACCATTGCTATTAATAGCGAGTACAGGGATATAACAATGTAGTCTTCAGAGATTATTTTCTCAACACTGTGATTAAATGGTTACATATATGTACTTGCCTGAAATAAAGTCATGATTTTTTTTCGGTGATATCTAATGTAGCACATGTTCTTGCTAATGCATATGAAAAATGCTGCGTCAAAATGTATTTTGGTAAACAAGAATATAAAATGAATTTACAAATGTGGCTTAAAATATTGGACCTTAAGATAACTGTCATTTCTCAAACGTACAGCTGGTCATAAAAGCCGGAATCATTCCCAGACTGACCTTTTTAGTTTTACTGCTGCTAGCTGGTGCTATATTTAGTAGTTAGGGTATGATGTCATTTCTGCAGAATAACAAGCAGACTCCATTCTGCTACTCTACCAGCAGATGGCTGCTATGCTGCTTGTCTTTGCTTTATACAGTAACAGGAATCTAACTCCCTCTCTTTAAATGCAGACAGCTTCGTTTCCCAAAAATACAAGTATTGTAAGGTTAAAGATGGTGGATAAATACAGTTTACGGTAATGCTCGTGGTTCCATTACTTTATGTGGACCAAAATAAAAATATTTTGGGGTAAAACAGAACAGTATAGTGGTGTGCTGAAATGAAGGCACATGCACATCTAATTAATACAAACCGAAAATCAACAAATACTGCATCATTAGTCATATCACTGAAAGAAGCAGTAGGGCAGCAGAATCCAAGGGTTAGATGCTGTTGTAGGGAGTATGGCAGGGGCAAACGCAGGATTTAGTCAGGGGGGTTTCCGTGTGTGTATATATGTATGTCCGGCACTCCAGTCTGTGTATAAAAAGTTGCCTGGAGCCTTCCGATGTAAATATAAAGTAGACCATACTTACCGACTTTTTGGCTGCTCTCTCCGGGAGAGAGCAGCCAGGTCGGTTCAGCAGGGGGGCGGGCTGCGATGTGAGTGCAGAGGGGGGCGGACCGGAGGCGTGGCGTAGGCGGGCCAGGAGCGTGACTACGGGATCGTCCTGTGTAAGCCCCGCCCCCCGCTGTGTAATGCCGCTATTACCGGCATTATACAGCAGGGGGCGTGGCTATGATGACGCGATTCAACAAGTATCGCGTCATAGCCTGCCCGGACCGCCCACTTTACTCGCTAAGTGGGCGGCCGGGCAGGGGGGGACCCCTGTAATTGGGAGACTTGCCTGCTCTTCCGGGGGGCCGGGAGGGTCACCCGATTTTCGGGAGCCTCCCGGCCATTCCGGGAGAGTAGGCAAGTCTGAAGTAGACTGCAATGGCGACGGCATTCGCGGTCATACAAGAAACGTGATATTAAATGCTTCTACATTTTGGTTTTATTAAAAAAACTGTCATCAGGAATACAAACATTAAAAAGGTCTTACATTAACATTTAAGTTATGTGAATGTATGTGAAAATATGTGAATGTATTTAAGGTAAGACTTTTTAATATTTTTTATAAAACCGAAACATAGAAGCATTTAATATTATCTTTCTTGTATGACTGTAAGTATCACCGCCATTGCAATCTAATATATACTGTATATATACTAGCTGAATACCCATGCTTCACTATGGAATTTCAAGTATTTCCGTGCGTATAACTTTCATTTTGAAGGACTTCTTGGTAAACTAAGACCACCCATCCCCCAGCAAGGCAGCAGCCAGCAGCACCCGGAGGTAGCAGCCCAGAGACGGAGGGGACGCCCGCTGCTGGGAACCTCCTGGGATCACCCCCTCTCCAAGTCGGACACAGCAGCCAGCACCAGTTACACCGGCGGGGAGAACTCTACGTTACCCAGGAGCAGTGCCGCCGTGCCCCCCGTTATCAGAGGCCTGTAGAGTGACAGTAGTAGTTTTAGCGACTGTAGCTGTGCCAGGGCGTGGTCACAGGGAGCAGCGACCCTGATGCGATTTATCATTGCTGCCGCTGTGTAGCCGGGGATGGAGCTGCATCGCGCAGCTGCAGATCAGTTGGTGGAAAGCGAGTAGCGGAGCGGAGGGAGGATGTTAAACGTGGAGAGCCTGGACCGGGTGGATCTGTGTGAGAGTCTGTTGACGTGGGTAAATGTGGGCGCAGCAGCAGCAGGTCTGCCCAATCCCCCACCCCCAGGCCCTGCACACACTGCCGACTGCTGTCATTGTTTCACCCGAGCCGGGTGTAGTCTATGCGGGAGCTGTTCCCCCAGGGTATACTGTGTAATAGGCCCCTGGGCTATATACTTGTCAGTTTGATGCTTATAGCGCCAGCATAATTTGACATTAATGTTGGTCATTTTGGACATGTTATTTTTACCCCTTCTATCTCCCCCATTTCTGATGGGGGCTGAACTTGGACTTAAACGGCATCAGGAGTGTCACTATTCATCCTCGCAACCCTGAAAACTATGAATTTTTACATGTCATCTCCTTCCCACCCCACCCCTAGGGGTGCTGGGGGTGTCTTACCCAATTTGACACTAATGTCAATCATTTTTGACATGTTATTTTTCACCCCTTCAAACCCACCATGCTGATGGGGGCTGAATTTGGACTTAAACGGCATCAGGAGTGTCACTAATCATCTCCGCAACCCTGAAAACTATGGATTTTAACATGTCACCCCCTTCCCACCCCCACCCCTAAGGGTGCTAGGAGTGTCTTACCACCACGTTGTTATTTTTTTTCCAGATCATAAGTCATATGTGTACCAAGTTTGGTGTAAATTGCTCCAGGCATTCCAGAGTTATGTTGGAACATACATACACACATATATATATATATTATATATATTTATTTCATTTATAATATATACACAAACTTCATATACAGTATATACTGTATATTTTATACATACCAGGGGCTGGGACTGGGAGGCGGGAGCAGATGGACAACACTCTGAGTGATGATGGAGGGAGCTGCTGTGGCTAAGCATGCACAGCCAGCAGCTCTCCCTGTATATTCATACAGTAGCTCTCTGCTCTCCGTGGCTTTTATTGAGATGGAGACGCTGCTGTCTCTGTCTCTAAAATAAAATAAAAAAATGCCTCATCAGGGGGAGTTTCCAGGTACTCGGAACCCATCCCCTGCTCCCCCTGCATGCACCACTGTATGGAGTAGATGACAGTATAAGTAATGGAAGGCAAAGTAGATGATTATATACTTAAGGAAGGCAACTCATATGAGGGAAAAGGGCCCTGCTCGTTAGAGCTTACATTCTAAAAGGGAGGGACCAGGGCTGGTTCTAGACCTTGTGGCACCCAGAGCAAACGTTTGCCTTTGGCGCCTCTCCATTCAAAGCAGGGACAGTGTGCACGGAAGGCACGTGTGTAAAAAATATAGGAGCATGGCTTCATGGGGAAGGGGCGTGGCCACAGAATAGTACCAATTCACATTATACCGCACAGTAGTACCCCTTATACACATTATGCAATATTAGAGCCCCTTACACGCTGTCACAACTGAGGGCTGGTGCTAACGTGAGGAAGCCTCAGTTGTAGGGGCTGAGTTAAAATTACTGTATATACTCGAGTATAAGTCGACCCGAATATAAGCCAAGGCACCTAATTTTACCACAAAAACCTGGGAAAACTTATTGACTCGAGTATAAGCCTAGGGTGGGAAATGCAGCTCTAGCCGTATACAGCCCTCATAGTGCCAGATATGCCCCCACAGTGCCAGATATGCCCTCATGCTGCCATATATGCCCCACAGTGCCAGATATGCCCTCATGCTGCCAGATATGCCCCACAGTGCCAGATATGCCCCACAGTGCCAGATATGCCATCATGCTGCCAGATATGCCCCACAATGCCAGATGTGCCAGATATACCCCACAGTGCCAGATATGCCCTTATGCTGCCAGATATGCCCCACAATGCCAGATGTGCCAGATATGCCCCACAGTGCCAGATATGCCAGGTAAGCAGTCTATTTCCAGGACAGGGGAGGTGAGAGAACACTATAATGCCGTGGAGGGGGGGAAGTCCGGAGCGGCACCCACCTGTCAGAGTCTGCGCACGCCTATGGCCAGTTACTTACCCTCCGTTGCTCCTGCGCTGTCTTCTGAAGGAGGGACACGGAGGGCACAGCGCGCGGCTCTCCTGTGTCCCTTCTGCGTCTCCGGCGTGTGTGTGTTAAAGGAAGTGGCGGTTCGTGCACTTCCTTTAACACACACACGTCCTGCCACCGGAGACGCAAGAGGGACACAGGAGAGCCGCGCGCTGTGCCCTCTGTGTCCCTCCTAAATACTGACTCGAGTATAAGCTGAAGTGGCTTTTTCAGCACAAAAAAAAAAGTGCTGAAAAAGTCGGCTTATACTCGAGTATATACAGTAAACCTGGGCGGTAGAATGGGACTCTTAGACATGCAGTACCCCAGTCCGAAGGCGTAACCACGACAACAGGAGTAAGTTTAAAAGTTTTATTCAAGCACAGTTCAGGTAGTACATCAGCAGCAACGTCAGATATGGTAAATCAATATGCAATACACAGTTCCTGTAAATGCAGCAGAGATGCGGATGCTTCTGGGTGCGGTGATGATAGGTATCAGTCTTGGCAGACTAGGAGATGGAATGTCCTTAACCGGCACCGAAGTGCTGAGTGGTAGAATGAGTACAGAAACTGACCAGCAGGTGGTCCTCTGGAAGTTGGTTGTATTAACTGAAGGATGAGTTAGGCCGGATGGAACCGGACTGAATGATAAGATGAATGGAGTGCTTGATGAATCAATGTAGCTGGAGAAATAGTTAGGAGCACTGGTGATGCTAGGGATCGTTGCAATTAGGAAGTCGATGGCGGAGCACCGATGATTACTGGGATTCCAATGCGGAGCACCGATGAAATCTGGAGACAGAACACCGCTGAAAGCTGGCTGCTGGAAGCCGGTGTTGGACACTGCCGGTTACAGGGAGCAATGTTAGAACACTGCGGAGTCAGGCTGCACCGCTGGATGTTAAACTGGTGCGGGTCTCTAGTGGAGTTGAAGACAGGAGCTGGAATACCTGTAATGAGCGAACAACCACAGAGCAAGAAGACTGGTAACACTGGGTTTGACAACCAAAGCACTGACAACTTCCTGGTTCACGAACAGGACCTTTATACCTGCAGCAGTGCAGGGATTGGCTGGTCAATCAGGCAGAGTTCAGCGGTACAGCGGATTGGTGGAAGTAGTGTCATGTGACTGAAACCAACATGGCTGCGCCCATACTAGCATTTGGAGGGAAAGTTAGTTTGTGGAACCATGTGAGGAATAATAGTAGTAGTGGCGGAGGCCGCAGAGGGCAGTAGACGCCAAATTGCGCACTTGATTCACAGAGATGGCGGCAGAGGCCGCAGTGGGCAGGAGACGCCATGCAGACTTGTTTGCGCATTTGAAACACAGAGATGGCGGCAGAGGCCGCAGTGGGCAGGAGACGCCATGCAGACTTATTTGAATACTGGAAGTGCAGAAATGGAGGCCGCGGAGGGCAGTAGACGCCAACTTGCGCACTTGATTCATAGAGATGGCGGCAGAGGCCGCAGCGGGCAGGAGACGCCATGCAAACTTGTTTGCGCACTTGATTCACAGAGATGGCGGCAGAGGCCGCAGCAGGCAGGAGACGCCATGCAGACTTGTTTGCGCATTTGAAACACAGAGATGGCGGCGGAGGCTGCGGAGGGCTGGAAACGCCATTAACTTTATGAGCTCACTGTGACAGCGCCTGCGGAATGACAGGGAGGAGATGTGGAGTGAGGATGTCAGCAGCACGACTGAGACCCGACCCTGGAACGCTGAGCCAGCCTCAGGAGACACCTGAAAGGCAGATAATGGTGTCCAGTAACCCGGATCGTGACAGCACACCCCCTTTAGGAGTGGCCTCAGGACACTTCTTAGGCTTCTGAGGAAATCTGGAGTGGAAATTCCGGACTAGTTTAGGAGCATGAACATCTGAGGCACAGGAACGTTCCTCAGGGCCATAGCCCTTCCAATCAATCAGGTACTGAAGTTGACCATAACGTAAGCGTGAATCCAGAATCTTGGTGACCTCATACTCAACCCCACGTTGAGTCTGGATTTTGGGAGCCGAGGGAAGCGCTGAATGGAACCGATTCAGGATCAGTGGTTTAAGGAGTGAGACATGAAATGTCCTGCGAATTTTCAGGAATGGAGGTAGCTGAGGTTTGCAAGCCACTGGGTTGATGACTTGTTCAATCAGAAAAGGACAGATCTAACGAGGAGCAAATTTCATGCTTGGAACTCTCAGTCTCATATTCTTCGTAGACAGCCAAACATGATCACCCACATTGAGGGCAGCAATTGCCCTACGCTTCTTATCTGCAAACTTCTTGTACCTAAAAGATGCTTTGAGAAGAGCTGCTCGGACATTCTTCCAGTTATTTGAAAACTGACAAAGAGTGATATCAGCTGCAGGCACCGAGGTTGCTGGAAGCGGTTGAAATTCCGGAACTTTTGGGTGAAATCCATAGTTGGTGAAGAATGGCGTGGAAGAAGATGAAGAATGATACTGATTGTTATGTCAGAACTCGCCCCAGGGAAAGAGTTGAACCCAGTCATCTTGGGAAGAGGATACATAGATGCGGAGGAAGGCCTCCAAGTCCTGATTCACCCTCTCAGTTTGACCATTGGTCTGGGGGTGATAAGCTGTGGAGAATCACAAGTTGACATGGAGGGCTGAACACAAACTTCGCCAGAACTTGGCTACAAACTGTACACCTCTGTCGGAAATTATCTCCTCGGGGAGACCATGTAGTCTGAAGATCTCCTGGATGAAGACTTGAGCCAACTTGGAAGCTGACGGAAGACCGGTGAGGGGAATTAAATTAGCCATCTTGGTGAACCGGTCAACTACCACCCAGATGGTATTAAACTTGTTACACATAGGAAGGTCTGTAATAAAGTCCATTGACAAATGGGTCCACAGACGATGAGGAACAGATAGAAGAACCAGTTGCCCAGCGGGTGACTGGCGAGATACTTTGTGTTGGGCACATTTTGGGCAGGAAGCAATAATCTCCGTGATGTCCTTTTTCAGGGTCGGCCACCAGTATGATCTGGAGATGAATTCTAGGGTTTTCTGGATGCCCGCGTGTCCGGCGATGCAAGAAGACTGTGCCCAATGCAAGAGCTTCTTTCTAAGAGCCGGTTTTACGAGACTTTTCCCTGGTGGGGGCATAGAGTCCATCCTCACTGTGGAGAATGCCACTGGATCAATAATAGGATGCTTGTCAGTAGATTCAGACTCATTTTCTTGCTCCCAAGAGCGGGAAAGAGCATCAGCCTTGCGATTCTGTGACCCCGGACAGAACTGGAGTTTAAAGTCGAACCTAGAAAAAAAAAGTGCCCACCTGGCTTGGCGAGGATTGAGACATTGTGCGCCTTTCAAATACAGGAGATTTTTGTGGTCCGTCAGAATGGTGATGGTGTGAGAAGCTCCCTCTAGCAAGTATCTCCACTCTCCCAGAGCGAGTTTGATAGCCAAAAGTTCTTGATCGCCAATGGCGTAATTGCGCTCGGCAAGAGAGAACTTCCGGGAGAAGAAGCCACGACGATGTAGATGACCGTCAATGGCTCTTTGAGACAGGACTGCGCCTACTCCAACGGAAGAGGCATCCACCTCAAGGGTGAAGGGCGAGTTGGTATCTGGCTGTTTCAAAACTGGAGCTGAGATGAACCTTTGTTTCAACAGATGGAAAGCTTGGATAGCTTCTTTTGACCACTTGGAAGGATTGGCACCCTTTTTGGTAAGGGCAGTAACAGGCGCCACAATGGTGGAAAAGTCTTGAATACATTTTCTGTAGTAATTGGCGAATCCTAAGAATCTCTGGACACCCTTGAGGGTTGTAGGTATCGGCCAATCTTGAATAGCTTGCAGTTTCTCAGGGTCCATCTCTAGACCGGAACCGGACACAATGTAGCCTAGAAACGGAATGGACTTAACTTCAAAGACGCATTTTTCCAACTTGCAATAAAATGATTGGCACGGAGACTGGACAGAACCTACTTCACCCAGAAACGATGTTCCTCCAGATCGTTAGCAAAGATGAGGATGTCATCGAGGTAGACCACGACATGACAATTGTCAGGAACTGGTGCAGAATCCGGAATTCGGGATCAGGTACCAAGTGGTTGACGTTACCCAGAACAGAGGCACGGAGTCTAACACGCCGGAAGGTTTTCACCAGGGAACCCCGCAAGGGGATATGGGCTTCGCGGCTTCCGACGTGCAGGTCGCGGCCCCCTGTCTGGGTCACTTGATACCTGAACTGGACTGGAGTTATGGTAGAGGTGTTGTATATGACCAACTACAGGGATACACAGGAACAAACAGGAACTGGAGAAGGTGGCAGGGTGCACACGGCCAGATGGTACGCTGGGGCCGTGGAGATGGAACAGCAGCAAGCACTCCAGGGGTGACACAGGAGGTAGCGGCAGTCGGCAGACTAAGGTTGTCAGCAAGATGTTGAAGCTGGAATTCAATACTGGAACAAGGCAATACCCACTAGACAGATGAACTGAGACCAAAGAGAGGAAACCAGGAAGCAGAACACCACATGGAGTAGTTATAACTGGCAAAGCCTCTTGGGATTGAGAGGCTTAAAAGAACAGGCTGGACCAATCAGTTGTGAGCACCAGACAGGCCCCCCGTAATTGATATAACATGCAGCTGCAGTGCAGACTGAGCAGGCTGACAAGCTGAATAGTAGTTTCCAGGTAACGAGCTGTAATTACAGAATCCAGACACCTATGAAGTCAGTTGCTGAGTGCAGGAGCAAAGGCACTGGGAGACAACTTTGCAGGAGCTAGCTGTGACCTGTAGTTCCACAAACTGAAGCAAAAGGTAATTTATAACAAAAACAAAACATGAGTGCTCAGGATTGTAACAGTACCCCCCCCCCCCCCCCCCCCCTTGAAGAGGGGTTAAGAACCCCTAGAACCAGGCTTATCCGGAAATTCACAGAAGAAAGACCTCTTAAGTCTGGGTGCATGAAGAAACCGCTCTGGTACCCAGGTTCTCTCTTCCGGACCGTAACCCTTCCAATGCACGAGGAAATGAACTTGACCCCTCCTGAACTTGGAATCCAGAATCTTTTCCACAATCTGGAATCCACAATCTTTTCAGCGGCAAAGGGTAAGTATTTTTTACTGAGATCTTATTCAAGGCTCTAAAGTCAATGCAGGGTCTGAGTGATCCATCTTTCTTCTCCACAAAGAAGAAGCCTGCACTTAAAGGGGATTTAGATGGCCTGATAAATCCTTTCCCTAGGCTCTCTTTAACATACTCATTCATGGCCACAGTTTCTGGTCCGGACAATGCATATAACCTTCCCTTTGGCAATGTGGCACCAGGAATTAGCTCAATAGCACAATCATAAGGCCGATGGGGAGGCAGAATGTCCGCATTGCCCTTGGAAAATACATCAACAAAATCCTGGTATTCCACAGGAATGGGTGCGGGAATGACAGCAGCAATTCTGAGGGGAAGCGTAATACATTCCTTATTACAGATGGTACCCCATTGTGAGATCTCCCCCGACTGCCAATCAATGATGGGATTATGAAAGGCCAGCCAAGGGTGACCCAGAACCACTGGAACTGCTGGGCAATGGGTAAGGAAAAATTCAATTTTTTCGGAATGAAGAGCTCCTACCGAAAGTAGAACAGGGGGTGTACAGAGAGAAATAACCCCATTGGATAAGGGACTCCCATCTAAACCATGCATGGTGATATGCCTACCCAAGGTTAACTGAGGAATACCTAAGGCCTTGGCCCACGTTAAGTCCATAAAGTTCCCTGCAGCTCCACTGTCAACGAAAGCCGACACCGAAGAACAGAGGCTGCCAAAGGAAACTTTAGCTGGGACTAACAGGGAATTATTCGAGGAGATAAGCTGCAGACCAAAGTGAACCCCCTCACAATTCACTTGGTCGAGGCGTTTCCCGACTTGCTCGGACAATTACGGGCAAAATGTCCTTTACCCCCACAGTACAAACAAAGACCAGAATTTTGCCTTCTGGTTCTTTCTTCAGGAGACAGCTTGGAGAGACCCATCTGCATGGGCTCCTCTATGTCCACAGGAATGGAAAAAACACAAGGGGTAGACCCGACAGGTGCTCCTTTTTCAGCCCTCCGCTCTCTGAGACGACGATCAATCTTAATAGAAAGCTCCATGAGTTTATCGAGAGTCTCAGGAGCGGGATACTGAAGGAGACTGTCTTTTATAGACTCCGATAAGCCGAGGCGAAACTGACTGCGCAGGGCTGGGTCATTCCATCCACAGTCGTTCGACCAACGGCGAAACTCCGTACAATAAATCTCTGCGGGATTCCTACCCTGTCTGAGAGCACGTAACTGACTCTCGGCGGATGCCTCTCTATCAGGGTCATCATACAATAGCCCTAAAGACCCCAGAAAGGCGTCTACAGACAACAATGCTGGATCCTCTGTTCTTAAACCAAAAGCCCAGGTCTGGGGATCCCCCTGAAGTAAAGAAATAATAATTCCGACCCGCTGAGATTCCGTACCTGAGGAGACTGGTCTTAAACGAAAATAAAGTTTACAAGACTCTTTAAAATTAAAAAACTGCTTCCTATCACCAGAAAAACGGTCAGGCAAATGCATTTTCGGTTCAGGAACGACCCTCGGGGAAGTCCGTAAAAGATCTTCCTGTGACCTCACCCGAAGGGAAAGATCCTGAACCATCTGAGTAAGTTCTTGAATCTGGCTAACTAGAAGCTGGCCAGGATTTGGCCCTAAACCAGTGGGATTCATGAGGCCGACAAATCTTCTAAACTGAATAAGGGAAAAAATCAAACCCTGTTTAATTTTAAGTTTTGGTTTGGCCGGTAATAATGTTATGATTCCAGTACTTCTGACCAGAGGAGAACTTATGACAGAGGCCAGAGTACTGGAAGGAAATGCTGGTTACGGGAGCGGGAAAGCCTAGTAACCCCTGGCGCCCTAACTCCGTTGTCTCGCCCGTGTAATCAGAAATCCCCTGCGAGACTATGGTTGCTTGAGCCCATGGCAGCCGCGTTTGAAGGGCGGATTATGTCTGCCCAACTCCGATGCCCCCTCAGGTCTTAATGGGAGACAAAGGGAAATCCGAGACAGGGTGATAACAAGGGGCCCTCTGACTAAGCAACCAGGCCAGGGGCTACAAGCTAACTAACTTAAACCAGAAGTATGTGCGGACAAACCGCCAGGGAAAAGGACAACCAAAAATCCACTAATCCGTTACTCCTATCCAGCACCGCTGGATACCAGAGTGGATTTGTGGGAGCGGAATCCTCCGCAAAAAGCTCCGAAACACAATATAACCAAATAATAAATAGTAAGCGGTCAAGCCGCAACACACGGCTACGCCGCGACTCACGAACACCACAGGATGTTAAAGGTGCTCGGTCTGGACTCCAGGAAAAGATGACAACTTCCGAGTACAGGATCACTGAGGACAGGAACGACCGGATAGAACAGGACTGGAAAACTCTCTGCAACTGACACAGCAAACAGGAAGCTATTACCGGCGTCTGTGAGAAGTCCTGAGAGTGCCTTTAAATGGGAGCCCTCCAATCAGGAGCCAGACAGGGCTAATTACAACATGCCGTGCAGCTGCATGCTGCACGGCCAGGAACCAGTGAGGTGATTAACTTAGACCCAGCAACGGGGAACGCGGTCCGACAGTGGCGTCCCCGTTGCTAGGGTCTGTGCGGCTCCGTTCGCCCGGCGTCTAGCGTTGCTAGGGAGCCGGCGGCTGTCCGCATGCGGCGTCCCTAGTTGCTAGGCACCGGGCCGCACTGACGAGCGGACCCTCGGCGCCTAACAGGAACAAAGTGAGCCATTTTACTGAACCGGTCTACCACAACCCAAATGGTATTGTACCCCGATGACTTGGGAAGATCAACCACAAAGTCCATAGAAATATGGGACCAAGGTCTTGAGGGAACCGTAAGAGGCGTAAGATGTCCCATGGGAGCTTTACGAGGAGTTTTATGTTGAGCACAGATCTCACAAGCAAGAATGAACTCTCTAACATCTTGATACATAGAAGGCCACCAAACTGAGCGAGACAATAAATCCAGAGTCTTAGAAATCCCTGGATGCCCAGAGACTCTTTTTACATGAAATTCAGATAAAACTGCTTTCCTGTACTCTTTAGGGACAAAGAGGAGTCTTGAGGGAGTCCCCATGGGTGCAAGAGACTGTTTGGCTTGAATCTGGGAGACTAAATCTTGAGCAAGACCAGCATGGATATTGGAAACAGGAATAATTGGTTCAGAAGAGCAGGATGAATTTTGAATTGGAAGGAAGCTTCGTGACAAGGCATCTGCTTTAAGATTCTTCGATCCTGGCCGATAGGAGATCACATAGTTGAATCTAGTGAAGAATAATGCCCATCGTGCCTGTCTTGGATTCAGTCTCTTGGCTGACTCAATATAGGATAAGTTTTTATGGTCAGTGAGGATTGTAATCACGTGTCTCGTCCCTTCCAACCAATGCCTCCATTCTTCTAGAGCCCACTTGATAGCAAGCAGTTCACGATTTCCAACATCATAGTTGGCTTCGGCAGGAGAGAACTTTCTGGACAGAAAAGAGCACGGGTGAAGTTTAGAATCCACTGGATCTTTCTGTGATAGGACTGCTCCCACTCCCACTTCAGAAGCATCCACTTCCATAACAAAAGGCAGGTCAGGATTTGGATGACTAAGAACAGGTGCAGATATAAAGGCTTTTTTTAACTTGAGAAAAGCTTGTAGAGCTGAAGGTGACCAATGTGATGGATCCGCACCTTTCTTGGTCAAAGCAACAATAGGTGCAACAATGTCTGAAAATGAACGAATAAATCTCCTGTAATAATTAGCGAACCCAAGAAAGCGTTGTATAGCTTTAAGGTTAGTAGGTTGTGCCCAATCTTGAATTGCTTGAAGCTTACTGGGATCCATGGAG
Source organism: Pseudophryne corroboree (assembly GCF_028390025.1). NCBI lineage: Eukaryota > Metazoa > Chordata > Amphibia > Anura > Myobatrachidae > Pseudophryne > Pseudophryne corroboree. The sequence continues at coordinate 360,999,788 of NC_086445.1, read as the reverse complement.
AACCCCGTGGGAGAGATGACGTATCCTAAGAAAGCGACTTCCTTCACTTCGAATTCACATTTTTCTAACTTGGCGTATAGATGGTGCTCCCGGAGCTTTTGCAACACCATCTGGACATGGACTCGATGCTGCTCAAGTGACCGTGAATATATCAGGATGTCGTCCAAGTAGACCACAACAAATTTTCCCAGGAATTCTCGGAGCACATCATTGATAAAATCTTGGAAGATGGCAGGAGCATTTGACAATCCAAATGGCATAACAAGGTATTCATAATGCCCAGAATGAGTGTTGAAGGCTGTCTTCCACTCGTCACCGGCCTTAATTCGTATGAGGTTATATGCCCCCCGAAGATCAATTTTAGAGAAGATTTCCGCCATCCGGAGTTGATCAAACAACACGGAAATCAAAGGCAAAGGATAAGAATTCTTAACCGTGATTTTGTTGAGTCCTCTATAATCAATGCATGGACGTAAGGAGCCGTCCTTTTTTGCCACAAAGAAGAATCCTGCTCCTACTGGTGATTTTGAGGGACGAATAAACCCTTTGCTTAGGTTCTCCTGAATATAGTCTTCCATGGCTTTAGTTTCTGGCAAAGAAAGAGCATATAATCTACCCTTAGGTAATTTATCTTCGGATACCAGACTGATGGCACAGTCGTAAGGTCGATGGGGGGGAAGAGTATCCGCCTCTTTCTTGGAGAAGACATCCGCAAATGAATGATATGGAGTCGGTAGCCCCTCTGGTATAAGTTGAGAGCATCGCACTGGCAAGGACAGACATCTTCCTGTACATTCTGTTCCCCACTGTAAGAGTTCTCCTGTCTTTCAGCAGATGGATGGATTATGGGATTTCAACCATGGAAGCCCTAGGACTATGGAGGCCATGGGGCAATTGACAAGGAGGAAAATAATCTTCTCCGAATGCAGAAGACCAGTAGTTAAATGAACAGGAGGAGTTTGCTGAGACACTTGCCCACTGAGGAGGGGGTTTCCGTCAAGGCCACAAATAGTCACAGAAGGCTTCATCTTTAGTATAGGAATGTTCCAGGACCGGGCGAAAGAGATATCCATAAAGTTGGCAGCTGCACCACAATCAACAAAAGCCTTGACTGCAACTTGCTGAGTAGGTAGACTAATTTGAACTGGAAGCAAGACTGAATTTTTTGGAGAGATTCCAGCCAGACCCAGGAGTAACTCCCCTTTTACCCCTGGGTCTTGTCTTTTCCCGACTTCAGGGTGCAAACATTAGCAAAATGACCCTTTGCTCCACAATATAAGCATAGGCCCATCGATCGTCTACGAGATTTTTCCTGAGCAGAAAGACGAAAGGCCCCAATCTGCATGGGTTCACTGGAATCTTCGGCTTCTTCCAAGGCTACTGCTGAGGGAGATGGTGACCCTCCACCTTTCTCCATCCTCCGTTCCCTGATCCGACGATCTACTCGAATTGCTAACTGCATGAGCTTGTCCAGGGTTTCAGGAGTAGGATACTGGACAAGGTAGTCTTTAATTTGCTCAGTGAGGCCTAAGCGGAACTGACTTCGGAGGGCTGGGTCATTCCAACCACTATCACCTGCCCATCTGCGAAACTCAGTGCAGTATACCTCGGCCGTGTTTTTCCCTTGTCTCAGGGCTCGTAAGTGAGCCTCTGCAGAAGCTGCTCGGTCCGGGTCATCATAAATATTCCTAGAGCGCTAAAAAAGGCATCCACTGCGTGCAAGGCGGGATTCTCCGTTTTTAATCCGAACGCCCAGGACTGGGGTTCCCCCTGCAGGAGGGAGATGATGATACCTACTCGCTGAGCCTCAGAACCAGACGATAATGGCCGGAGTCTGAAATATAGCTTGCAGCTATCACGGAAATTCTGGAACTGTTTCCGGTCACCTGTAAACCGATCTGGAAGATGCAGCTTTGGTTCAGGCCCAGGAGCTCTGGTTACAACCAATGACCTGCTAGTTTCTTCCTGGGTGGAAACTCGGAGCTTTAGATCTTGCAGTTGCTGCGTCAAATTTTGTATTTGACCAGCCAAGACTTGAGCCGGATTTTGCTGTGACGGGTCCATGCCCAGGAAGTGGTGGGCCAGTTATAATGTCAGGAACTGGTGCAGAATCCGGAATTCGGGATCAGGTACCAAGTGGTTGACGTTACCCAGAACAGAGGCGCGGAGTCTAACACGCCGGAAGGTTTTCACCAGGGAACCCCGCAAGGGGATATGGGCTTCGCGGCTTCCGACGTGCAGGTCGCGGCCCCCTGTCTGGGTCACTTGATACCTGAACTGGACTGGAGTTATGGTAGAGGTGTTGTATATGACCAACCGCAGGGATACACAGGAACAAACAGGAACTGGAGAAGGTGGCAGGGTGCACACGGCCAGATGGTACGCTGGGGCCGTGGAGATGGAACAGCAGCAGGCACTCCAGGGGTGACACAGGAGGTAGCGGCAGTCGGCAGACTAAGGTTGTCAGCAAGATGTTGAAGCTGGAATTCAATACTGGAACAAGGCAATACCCACTGGACAGATGAACTGAGACCAGAGAGGAACCAGGAAGCAGAACACCACATGGAGTAGTTATAACTGGCAAAGCCTCTTGGGATTGAGAGGCTTAAAAGAACAGGCTGGACCAATCAGTTGTGAGCACCAGACAGGCCCCCAGTAATTGATATAACATGCAGCTGCAGTGCAGACTGAGCAGGCTGACAAGCTGAATAGTAGTTTCCAGGTAACGAGCTGTAATTACAGAATCCAGACACCTGTGAAGTCAGTTGCTGAGTGCAGGAGCAAAGGCACTGGGAGACAACTATGCAAGAGCTAGCTGTGACCTGTAGTTCCACAAACTGAAGCAAAGGTAATTTATAACAAAAACAAAACATGAGTGCTCAGGATTGTAACAATAATAGAGGATGTCTCTGAAGATCTCGTTCACGAAGTGTTGGAAAATGGCTGGAGTGTTACGGAGTCCGAAAAGGCATGACGAGGTACTCGTAATGTTGTTAAATGCGGTCTTCCACTCGTCACCCTTCCGGATCCGAATGAGGTTGTAGGCACCCCTCAAATCTAACTTCGTGAAGATGGTTGCACCGCTAACACGGTCGATGAGTTCAGTAATCAGAGGCAGAGGATACCGGTTCTTTACAGTGATGTCGTTCAAACCTCGGTAATCGATACACGGCCGCAGTCCACCGTCTTTCTTCTTTACGAAGAAGAAACTTACGCCAGCTGGAGAAGAAGAAGGTCGGATAAACCCTTTAGCCAAGTTTTCTTTAATATATTCCTCCATTGAATGAACTCTGGTAATGATAACGGATATGTTCGGCCTCGAGGTGGAACCTTCCCCGGAATGAGGTTGATAGGGCAATCCTATTCCCTATGAGGGGGAAGAATATCGGCAGAAGATTTGCTGAACACATCTGTGTAGTCTTGATATGGAGGAGGCGGAACATCAGACGACTTGGAGGATGAAGAACAAAATGGAAGCACTTTGGAAAGACAGGTCTCGGAGCAGGAGGAACCCCATGCCAGGATATGAGTCGTCCTCCAATCAATCTGGGGGTTATGCAAACGAAGCCATGGAAGGCCCAAAACCACAGGATGAGTGGCCTTTGGAATCACCAAAAAGGAAATTAGTTCTGAATGAAGAGCTCCTACCTTCAGACGGATAGGCAGAGTCTTGGAGAAAATGACTGCATCGGAAATCCTACTGCCATCCACGGCAGTCAAGGATATGGAAGACGAAAGTCTCTCGGTGGGTAGGGACCACCGCTTGACGTATTCCTCAGTCATAAAGTTCCCAGCTGCTCCAGAGTCTAACAGGGCAATAATGTTCCTAGTGCGCTGAGCCACTTGAAACGAGACTGGGAGGTTACAATCACTTGAAGATGGAGAGGAGTGCATTACTCCTAGCTGACCCTCTCCTTGGCGGGCTAGGACTTGGAGTTTCCTGGACGCTTGGGGTAGGCATTAATAATGTGAGATGGTGCAGCACAATACAGACAGAGGCGCTCAGAAAGACGTCTTCTACGCTCTGCCGGAGATAGATGAGAGTGACCTATCTGCATGGGTTCGTCCTTGGGCGGAGATGGTTGACGAGGAGGAGGAGAAGTAGAAGACTTGGGAAATGATGACCTTCCTTGCTCAATTGCCATTTCACGGAACCGCAGGTCGACTTTGGTACATAGAGATATGAGCTTGTTTAACTTTGAAGGCAAGTCTCTGGTAGCGAGCTCGTCCTTGATACGTTCAGATAGGCCATGCCAAAAGGCTGCATACAAAGCATCATCATTCCATGAATGTTCTGATGCCAGAATCTGGAACTGTCTTAAATATTGACCAACGGTTCATGTCCCCTGGCGTAACCGGAGAATCTCTGAAGAGGCTGAGGTTACACGACCTGGCTCGTCGAAGATGCGCCTGAATGTTGCCACAAAGTCTGTGTAGGAGAGAAGCATAGTATCCGATCTCTCCCATAGGGGTGATGCCCAGTCAAGGGTGGAGCCACTGAGGAGGGAGATGATGTAGGCAACCTTGGTGCGGTCAGTTGGGAAACTGCCAGGTTGTAACTCAAAATGAATTTCGCACTGGTTGAGGAATCCCCTACAGGCTTTTGGGGACCCATCAAATTTTGCTGGAGTCGGTAAGTGGAGACGTGGAACAGAAATGGGTATGGTGGGTGGGATTACCACTGTAGGTACTGCAGTCGGCACACTGGACGCACCTGAGCCATGGAAGGTGGTTTGGATTCCATCCAGCCGAGAGGAGAGGTCCTGGAGACAGCGGATAACATGGCCTTGTGCAGCCTCCTGATGTTCAAGTTGGGCTGCCAGTTCTTGCAACGGCCTGGTCGCTTGGTCTTGGTCTCCAGCCGGATTCATTAGGTCAGTGCTTACTGTCACAACTGAGGGCTGGTGCGGACGGGAGGAAGCCTCAGTTGTAGGGGCTGAGGTATAATTAAACCTGGGCGGTAGAATGGGACTCTTAGACATGCAGTACCCCAGCCCTAAGGTGTGACCACGACAACAGGAGTAAGTTTAAAAGTTTTATTCAAGCACAGTTCAGGTGGTACATCAGCAGCAACGTCAGATATGGTAAATGAATATGCAATACACAGTTCCTGTAAATGCAGCAGAGATGCGGATGCTTCTGGGTGCGGTGATGATAGGTATCAGTCTTGGCAGACTAGGAGATGGAATGTCCTTAAAAACGGCACCCAAGTGCCGAGTGGTAGAATAAGTACAGGAACTGACCAGCAGGTGGTCCTCTGGAAGCTAGTTGTATTGACTGAAGGATGAGTTAGTTGCTGGGTAGGCCGGATGGAACCAGACTGAATGATGAGATGAATGGAGTGCTTGATGAACCAATGTAGCTGGACAAATAATTAGGAGCACTGGTGATGCTAGGGATCGTTGGAATTAGGAAGTCGATGGCGGAGCACCGCTGATTGCTGGTATTCAATGGCGGAGCACCGATGATTGCTGGTATTCGATGGCGGAGCACCGATGAAATCTGGAGACAGAACACAGCTGAAAGCTGGCTGCTGGAAGCCGGTGTTGGACACTGCCAGTTACAGGGAGCAATGTTAGAACACTGCGGAGTCAGGCTGCACCGCTGGATGTTAAACTGGTGCGGGTCTCTAGTGGAGTTGAAGAAAGGAGCTGGAATACCTGTAATGAGCGAACAACCACAAAGCAAGGAGACTGGTAACACTGGGTTTGACAACCAAAGCACTGACAACTTCCTGGTTCAGGAACAGGACCTTTATACCTGCAGCAGTGCAGGGATTGGCTGGTCAATCAGGCAGAGTTCAGCAGTACAGCGGATTGGTGGAAGTAGTGTCATGTGACTGAAACCAACATGGCTGCGCCCATACTAGCATTTGGAGGGAAAGTTAGTTTGTGGAACCATGTGAATAACAGTAATGGCGGCGGAGGCCGCGGAGGGCAGTAGACGCCAACTTGCACATTTGATTCACAGATATGGCGGAAGAGGCCGCAGCGGGCAGGAGACGCCATGCAGACTTGGTTGCACATTTGAATCACAGAGATGGCGGCAGAGGCCGCAGCGGGCAGGAGACGCCATGCAGACTTATTTGAATACTGGAAGTGCAGAAATGGCGGCAGAGGCCGCGGAGGGCTGGAAACGCCATTCTTAACTTTATGTGCTCACTGTGACAGCGCCTGCGAAATGACAGGGAGGAGATGTGGAGTGAGGATGTCAGCAGCACGACTGAGACCCGGCCCTGGAAAGCTGAGCCAGCCTCAGGAGATACCTGAAAGGTAGATAATGGCGTCCAGTAACCCGGATCATGACACACGCATTACACCACAGTAGAGCAGAGCCCCTTATACACATTATGCCAGGTAGAGCCCCTTTTATGCACGTAACACCAGATAGAGCCCCTTACACACATTACACCAGGTAGAGCACCTTACACACACTACGCCAGACAGAGCCTCTTGTACACATTGTGCCAGGTAGAGCCCCTTACACACGTTATGCCAGGTAGACATACTTTTTTGTTGTATGTGGAAAGTACTGTAGATGAACTGAAACAAGGCAATGTCAAATCAAATATTATGCAGATATAAAGTACATTATTGCCCAACACAAAATGCATGTTTCTTTTATATATAATAAAGAGGGGTTAAGAAGAAGAGAAAAGGTGGGGGAAGGGGGAATGGAGGGGTGAACCGAGTCCGGGACTGCCGAGCACTTCAACAGGTCCATTGCCCCCCCCCCCCCCCCCCGCAACAGATTTATAGCCACGCCCACTGTTGAGAGGCCACGCCCACTGTTGAGAGGCAGAAAGATCTCCGGAGACCCCAAGGAGAGCGGAACGCCCTGCTGCAGCCTGTGCTTCTTGGCCAGAGGTGAATGCGGGTGCACAATCCCAGTTACGGGTGCGGTGGAAGATGAAGCCTGGGGAACAGGACTACGTGCAATATCACTAAGACTGAGAAATGGAGGGGACGCCCGGCCTGCAGACTGTATCAGGCAGTGCAGGACCTCTACCACAACCCGGAGCTGAGCGGAAAGGAGAGGGTATCGCTATGGCTGGGGGAGCTGCAGAGATCGGTAAAGGGAGAGTGTGTGTGCTCTATGCAACATCCTCCCCTGTGGTACATGCGGCCGGGTTGCTCCATGTGTACTATGCCTGCAGGAAGGCTGCTCTGGAAATGCATTACCATGCAGGCCAGGCAGTATGTGGTGAGCTGGGAACTCAGCCAGTCACAAGGTTGGCAGCACTGTGTGTGGCTTAAATAGCGGCCCGTGGCTCCGGCTTCTTTACATGAAAAAGATCAGAAACCCCCCCTGCGTGTAGGGCAGCGCTGCTGCTGCGGGAGGTAGTGAGAGAGCAGGCAGCGGTCATGCAGGTGGTGCTGCCAGATGGAGCGCCCACAGTGCAGTTGCGCTGTGTGCAAGGCACCACTAGCACACACCTAGTTAAGGACCTACTGGGATGGGTGGGTACTAGGGCTAATACATACAATTACCACACAGCACAGTCACGGCCAAGACCTGAATAATATGTGATGTTTGTCTGTACATCCGGACCCTGGGGTAAGAAGGACACAGACTCTAATACACTGGAATATCTCTGTACTAGCAGAATTATATGTAGTGCACTGTAGACTTCCAGGGAGATGTACTAAGCATTGAGAAGTGATAAAGTGGAGAGTGGTACCAGCCAATCATCTCCTAGATGCCATCTGCTAGCTATTTGTGTTTAAAAAATGGCAGTTAGGAGTTGGTTGAAAGTTTATCACTCTCCACTTTATCACTTTTCAAGGCTTCGTACATCTGTGTTTAGGGTCTCACAGATGGTGTAATGGTTAGTATTATTGCCTCTGGCTCGCTGACACTTAGCTGAGGCGGCAGATTTTACTAAAGGACTGCAGTCATTGAGCACATAGGTAAAATCCATCACTGGATGGGGTCCAAGTCTATACAGAGAATGCATTTATGTTTCATATACACCTTATACACATAGCCTCATGGCAATTTTATACAATATTTGTAATAATGTTTTTAATTAAAAAAACGTTTGTGTACACAGGGCCGATGCTAGGGTGTTCGGCGCCCTCCTGCAAACTATACATTTTGCGCCTTTCTACAAGCACAGATGTGGCCGAACGAATCCTACAGCAAGGGGGCGTGACCTCGTTAAAATGGGCGTGGCTTTGTTAAGATGGGTGTGGCCTCATCTGATCTCATCATCACGGCCACCACAAGATAAAACAAAAAAAGTCCTAATTTTACACATTACAGCAGGCACGTGTCCCCGTTTTACACAGCACGGCAGGCAAGTGTCCCCATTTTACACATTGCGGCAGGCACGAGCCCCTATTTTACACATTGCGGCAGGAAAGTGTCCCCATTTTACACATTACAGCAGGCACGTGTCCCCATTTTACACAGCACGGCAGGCAAGTGTCCCCATTTTACACATTGCGGCAGGCACGAGCCACTATTTTACACATTGCGGCAGGAAAGTGTCCCCATTTTACACGTGTCCCCATTTTACACAGCACGGCAGGCAAGTGTCCCCATTTTACACATTGCGGCAGGCACGAGCCCCTATTTTACACGTTGCGGCAGGAAAGTGTCCCCATTTTACACATTGCGGCAGGCACGTGCCCCCATTTTACACAGTACACAGGTAAGTGTCCCCATTTTACATAGTACGGCAGGCAAGTGTCCCCATTTTACACATTGCGGCAGGAAAGTGTCCCCCTTTTACACATTGCGGCAGGCACGTGTCCCCATTATACACAGTACGGCAGGCAAGAGTCCCCATTTTACACAGTACGGCAGGCAAGTGTCCCTATTTTACACAGTACGGCAGGCAGGTGTCCCCATTTTACACATTACGGCAGGCAAGAGTCCCTATTTTACACATTACGGCAGGCACGTGTCCCCATTTTACACAGTACGGCAGGCAAGTGTCCCTATTTTACACAGTACGGCAGGCAAGTGTCCCCATTTTACATATTACGGCAGGCAAGAGTCCCCATTTTACACAGTACGGCAGGCACGTGTCCCCATTTTACACAGTACGGCAGGCAAGTGTCCCTATTTTACACAGTACGGCAGGCAAGTGTCCCTATTTTACACAGTACGGCAGGCAAGTGTCCCTATTTTACACAGTACGGCAGGCAAGTGTCCCTATTTTACACAGTATGGCAGCGCGTGTCCCCATTTTACACAGTACGGCAGGCAAGTGTCCCTATTTTACACAGTACGGCAGGAAAGTGTCCCCATTTTACATATTACGGCAGGCAAGAGTCCCCATTTTACACAGTACGGCAGGCACGTGTCCCCATTTTACACAGTACGGCAGGCAAGTGTCCCTATTTTACACAGTACGGCAGGCAAGTGTCCCTATTTTACACAGTACGGCAGGCAAGTGTCCCTATTTTACACAGTAAGGCAGGAAAACGTCCCTATTTTACACAGTACGGCAAGAAAGTGTCCCCATTCTATACAGTATGGCAGGCAAGTGTCAAGTGGGGGGGAAGGAAGGGAGAAGGGGGGAGGAGAGATAAATAACGTACATGTCAACAAGATCTTCCCGCTCCTTGCGCCGGCCGCCGCCGTCTCCTCTTAACAACTTGGCTCCCCCTCCTCCCTTTTCCCGAGTACTCCTGATCGGGGGCGGAGTTTCGCGGATTGACGCGGTTGCGTCATGATGTCACAATGCAACCGCGTCATTCCGCGAATCTCTGCCCCCCGAGCAGGAGTACTCGGGAAAAGGGAGGAGGGGGGAATCTAGGACCCGTAAAGTGCCGCAAGAAACGGCACTGTGAGAATCATAGGGTGACAGGGAGCGTTTAACAGGAGAAAGAGGTGTACTGTTCCCTCTCCCTGTTTCTGGGCATCAGGGGAGGGCTGCGATGCAGGGAGAACTGTGTCCCGGAAGGGCGGGCGGCCGCGACGCTGTAGAGAGTGAGTCACGATGACTCACTGTCTGCAGCAGCGACCTCTACTGTCTGGCGCTCTATGCGGCTGCGTAACCCGCATATGCGCCGGGACGGCCCTGGTGACAGGGAGAGAGTGACAAGAGAGAGGGTGAGAGTGAGTGGGTGACCAGAGAGAGAGAGAGAGAGAGAGAGGTGATGCAGCGGGTGATAGGCACCCCCCAATGACTACTTAAGCAATTAGCTTAGTCTTTAATTACTTACCTTCTGCAGAGATGCGTCTCCTCCGATTCTATTTTTCTTCTCTATCGTCGCAGAAAGATCTTCCAGGGACCGTCAGGGCACATGAAAGGTACATACTACCCCTGTACCCCCTCCACGCACACTACACTGCAGCCACTGCCCTGAAGCCCCCTCCCACACACTACACTACCCTGCACCCCACACACTACATCGCCGCTACCCTGCACCTCTCTCCCTGCACAAACTTCCCTTACCGTCTCTGGCTGGCTTCTTTCTTCATGCAGGAGTTGGTCCAACGGTCAGAGGATGCAGCAGCCTGGAACAGAAAACAGCGTACCGCCGGAGCAGGTGAGTATTCACTTTTTTTGGTTGTTGCACCACTGGATTTCCAAAGCAGAAAACCAAGCATGCAGAACATATTTTTAATATGCCACGTACCCACCCTCCCCCTCCCCAGTACACATTGTTTATATGACACTTTCCCCACTCCTCAGCACACATTGACACCCCACCGCCACATAACACAATGACATGCCCCCCATCCCCAGCACACATTAATATTACACCTACGCTCCCCCTCCCCTCCCCAGCACACATTAATATCACACTTACACTCCCCACCTCCCCAGCACACACATTAATATTACATTTACACCCCCCCCAGCACACACATTAATATTACACTTACACACACATTAATATTACACTTACACCCCCCCCCAGCACACACATTAATGTTACACTTACACCCCCCCCAGCACACACATTAATATTAGACTTACACCCCCCCCCCCCTCCAGCACACACATTAATATTACACTTAAGGCCTGTACACACTGGCCGATATATCGGCCGTTCTCTTGAACGGCCGATATATCACGGGTCCGTCAGCCGGTGTGTACGGCCGATACGTCTGTGAACTCCGTCGTTCACAGACGTATCGCATCGGCCCGGCAGCACAGCCGACGGCCAATATATCTACCGATATATTGGCGCGTCGCTGTGTGTGTACGGCGGTTGGCCGACTGCCTGTACACATGCTGCGGCGGCCAGCGGTGATTGACAGCTGAACTGGGCGGGCGTGTACATGCCCGCCCAGTTCATGACGTCAGTCCCCGACGGATTGGGCAGTGTGTATGCTCAACACACTGCCCAATCCGTCCATAGATATATCTACTAGTGTGTACCCACCATTACACTCCCCCCCCCCCCAGCACACACATTATTACACCTACACTCCCCCCTCCCCAGCACACACATTATTACACCTACACTCCCCCCCTCCCCAGCACACACATTATTACACCTACACTCCCCCCCTCCCCAGCACACACATTATTACACCTACACTCCCACCCCAGCACAGACATTATTACACCTACACTCCCCCCCTCCCCAGCACAGACATTATTACACTTACACTCCCCCCCAGCACACACATTAATATTACACTTACACTCCCCCCCCCCCAGCACAGACATTATTACACCTACACTCCCCCTCCCAGCACAGACATTATTACACCTACACTCCCCCCCCCAGCACAGACATTATTACACCTACACTCCCCCCCCCAGCACAGACATTATTACACCTACCCCCCCAGCACAGACATTATTACACTTACACTCCCCCCCAGCACAGACATTATTACACTTACACTCCCCCCCCAGCACAGACATTATTACACCTACACCCCCCCCCCCCCCCCAGCACAGGCATTATTACACTTACACTCCCCCCCCAGCACAGACATTATTACACCTACACTCCCCCCCAGCAAAGACATTATTACACCTACACTCCCCCCCCAAGCACAGATATTATTACACCTACACTCCCACCCCCCAGCACAGACATTATTACACCTACACTCCCCCCCTCCCCAGCACACACATTAATATTACACTTATACTCTGTGCCTGTGGTGTGGCTGCTCCTCTACTCATGTTTGCAGGCTCCTCCATCACTGCACAGTGCACACAGGCAAGTGCACCACGTGACTTCCTGTGTTTTAGTGATTCCACGGAGGGGAGGGGAGGGGAGAGAGGGAGTGGGTCTTCAGAGTCAGGGGGAGGTAACAGGGGTGGACAGGGACGCTGCTGTCGGTCTCTAGCTTGACGTGCAGCGGGAGGAGCAAGGAGGAGACGGAAGGGCCCTGACACAGGAAATCCTCACACTGACTGAAGAGATGCTGCCGGCGCTGCTGCTGCCTGTCAGTGTGACAGCACTGCGCATCAGCAAGTCTGCAGAGCGGGGAGCGCCTCTCTTGCTCAGCGCCTCCCTGCTTTGCAGACCTTGCTGAGCGGGTAGCGCCGGGCCTGTGTGTACATAGAACAATCACAAAATAAAGATGTCACTATCTCAGTCTCACTCAAAAAGTTCAGTTTTCAAGGACTGGAGAGCGGAGCGGAGGAGTTGGGATTGGAGAGGAGTCTGGATTGGAAAGGGGAGAAGTAGGGACTGACGAGGGGAGGAGTCAAGATTAAACAGTAAACCACACAGCCCTAAAAGAAAAGGCCTAGATCTGTCCCTGGATAAAGGAGATGGTAGTGCTGTCAATAGATAATAAAGTGAGGTCATGCGAAGATGAAGAATAATCCTTGTTTAATTTACTAACTAACCCATTTGTCCCACATATAGGGCCTAATTCAGACCTGATCGAAGCAGCAACATTTTTCTCTAATGGGCAAAACCATGAGCCTAATTCAGATCTGATCGCAGCAGCAAATTTGTTAGCTGACGGGCAAAACCGTATGCAGTGCAGGAAGGGGGGGGGGGGGCAGATATAACATGTGCAGAGAGAGTTAGATTTGGGTGGTGTGTGTTAAAACTGAAATCTAAATTGCAATGTAAAAATAAAAAGCAGCCAGTATTTATCCTGCTCAGAAACAAAATAACCCACCCAAATCTAATTCTCTGTGCACGTTATATCTGCCCCACCCACACTGCATATGGTTTTAACCATTAGAGCATACTACCCAACATGACCCTCTCCAGGAGGGACAGAATGCTCTGCTCCTGGGCTTACCTCTTAATCTGTGATTGCCATCACCTGTGCTGAAACACCTTTCTTATCCATAAACCTGTTCAACACAGGTGCAGGTAATCACAAATTAGGAGAAAAGTCCAGAAGCAGAGTATATTGTCCCTCCTGGAGAGGTTCATGTTGGGAGGTATGCATTAGAGAAAGATTTTGCTGCTGCGATCAGATCTGAATTAGGCCCATAGTGTCTCAGTGAGACATGTAGTGTATTCCTACTCAAATGCAGAAATGTGTCTGTCTGGCTATACATTGCAGCACTTGAGGCTGGTTTACATCAAATCATCATCAGTATTTATACCTGTTAGGAGGCAAAACATACACCCCCTAAAAGGCATTTATAAATATCTTCTTTGTATTATTCTAATCGTTTTTTATATAACATTTCAGGAGTTCGTCAGGCTCTGCCTCCCCTGCCTACAATGACTGCAGGTCTTTGCTTTGCACTAAATTGTAAGTCAGCTGAAACCATTCATGTGTAGAGCCAGTTGAATGAATGAGTGGATAAGTGATGATGTCTCTGCTCTGCCAACAAGAAAATCAGATAATGGTTGTAACTTAAGGTTCTTGAAGTGCTCTTACATACTTCATGCCTCCCAACATGACCCTCTCCAGGAGGGACACAGTGCTCTGCTTCTGGACTTTTCTCTTAATTTATGATTGTCATCACCTGTGTTGAACAGGTTAATAGATAAGAAAGGTGTTTCAGCACAGGTGATGGCCATCATAAATTAAGAGGGAAGTCCAGGAGCAGAGCATTGTGTCCCTCCTGGACAGGGTCATGTTGGGAGGTATGATACCTCCCAACATGACCCTCTCCAGGAGGGACAGGATGCTCTGCTTCTGGACTTCCCATCTAATGTATGATTGCCATCACCTGTGGGAAAACACCTTTCTTATCTATTAAACTGTTCAGCACAGGTGATGGCAATCATAAATTAAGAGAAAAGTCCAGGAGCAGAGCATTCTGTCCCTCCTGGAGAGGGTCATGTTGGGAGGTATGCTCTTCAATGGGCTAATGCAGAGGTTCCCAAACGCGGTCCTCAAGGCACCCCAATGGTCCTGGTTTTAAATGTATCCAGGCTTGGCACAGGTGACTTCATTAGCACCTTAGTCAATTTGATTTAACCACCTGTGCTGAGCCATGGATATATCTAAAACCTGGACTGTTGGAGTGCCTTGAGTACCACGTTTGGGAACCTCTGGGCTAATGAATGATTACTTTCTTGTACATCTAATGAAAAAGCCCACAAATCCAATAAATCTCAGGTGTGTATCTATCCATTCCATACTTGCCTTGCCAGTAGTTTACATGGAGCATGGGAGAAACAGAGGCAGTGTATAGGTGGGTACACACTTAGCGATAAAGTAAACAACATTGCTCATTTTGACCCTCCTGAGCGACGTTACTTACTTTATCGCTAAGTGTGTATGCCGCCGGCCCCACGAGTCATTAACGACTCTCGGTGTCAGCCGTGCGTGCAGCTCATTTTGGATTCATCGTCCAATACTGCATGCTATGGCTGGCAGCAGCATGACGTCACTGTGCAATATCATTAGTGAGGGGAAACCCGGCCCGGAAGGGGAAACACTAGGCTATCTCGCTCATCAAGTACATCGCCTAGTATGTACCCACCTGAAAGGTTTGGGTGGGAACATGTACATGAACACACAGCATTACCATTTGTCATCTTTATACTTTTAGGAGTAAATTTACTAAACCTTCTAAAACAGAGAATTGGTGATGTTGCCCATAGCAACTAATCAGATGCTGTCCATCACTTTCTAAAAGGCAATAGAGAAATTATAGACCGCATCTGATTGGTTACTATGGGCAATATTATCAATTCTCTGTTTTAGAAGCCTTAGTAAATTTACCCCTTCGTGTTATGCAAACAGAAAGTTTAGAACTGGGGGCCAGAAGTATAAATCCTTGAATAGTGATAAATATAACGGTGATAAAGTACCAGCCAATCAGCTCCTAGCTGTCATTTTTCAAATACAGCCAGTGACATGGCAGTTAGGAGCTGATTGTCTGGCAGTTTATTACCATGGAATTTATCACTTTTCAGGCTTAGTACATCTCCCCCCTGGTCTAAAAATGTCCAATGCTCACATTGTTCTGACTGTGAATGCTAAATAATATAATGCATTCCTGGTGACTCTGTGGCTGCCCACCTGGTGATGTTGAGGATGTGGAGTGGCCAAGTGGGAGGTGTGTGTGTGTGTGTGTGTGGGTGGGTGGGGGGGGGGGGGGGTGATGGCACATTCCCATCATTGTGGCCTCACCCACGCTATACAATGCCAAGATTACCAGAATTGAAGGGTGTAGTATGGCTGACCGGCGGTCTCCTGACCGCCGGTCAGCTTACTGATGCCGGGGTCCCGGCAGCATCCCGACGCCGGGATCCCGGCGGGGAGAGGCGAGTGCAGCAAGCCCCTTGCGGGCTCGCTGCGCTCGCCACGCTGCGGGCTCGGTGGCGACCTACGGTCGCCACGGGTTCTATTCCCACTCTATGGGTGTCGTGGACACCCACGAGTGGAAATAGTCCCTGTTGGTCGGCATGCCAACCATCGGGATAGTGGGTGTCGGGAAGCTGCAGGAGGTCATGTGACCGTCGGTCTAATGAATACCACCCGAATTGAAAAGTTGGGGAGAAAAAGATGCAATTCAGCATGAAGTATGTCATCAAGTCGCTTGGACTGCCCACATTGCCCACTTCACTATGGAAGGCTTGACTACTCTTTCAGGTGTCCTGGAGAGCCACCCAAGATTTGGGAGCCTCCCAGATGTTACAGGAGAGTAGGTAAATATGATATAATGTGGTGCACAGGGTGGTCATAGTTAAATGCTCCCTATTCAGAGCAATCTGTAGCTTGATCTAACAACCAGAATGTCCCCAAGTTTGGTATGGAGGCTAATTAGAAGGATTCCATGAAAAAAATGTTAGTTCAAAAAGTTGGAGATACTGAAGGGGAATATAGCGCTGTACAGTGTGAAAACAATGTGAAAATGGACAGATAAATAAATAACAACACTAAACTGAAATGAACAATTACCTTTAGTGTGTATGTGTAGGCTTAGTAACGAGCCTTTATGGGTGTGCTACTAGCCATCATCAGTGCGGGCCCACACCTTTCCTATAGTAGGTACAAAATATATACCTCCGAATGGGCTTTTTATTTATTTATCAGAATCAGCTTTATTGGCCAGCTGTACTCCCCTGTCACAGATCAAGTTAAGTTGCAGATTCTGAGTATCCCTGAAGACACGCAGGCTGAGTTGCTCTCTTGGGATGCAGAGGGCTCTCCAGTATCAAGTAAGATAGCAACTGGTAATTTATGCACGCCCAGAAAATGCTGGATGAATGGCCAGGACATGCCTGCGTTTATCCGACCACTCCCCATTCCCAACACCAAACGCTGTCCACCTGTCACTCACTTTACGACTTGGTGCAACCTTGTTTGCAGTTCAGTCGCTGTGCATGCGCAGTGCACAGTGATTGGGTTTTCAGTACGCACCATAGGGGTTAATTTTTTTCCCCCCGCATATACAATAGCGAATTATTGCTTAACAGCACAAATATCGGCTTTGCATCCATCTCTGAATCAGGCCCATTGTGTGCACTTAGAATATAACCAGTAGCAGAGCTGGATTAAATGTTTGGGGGCACAAGGATTTTAAAACAGTGGGGTCTCTATTGTCTAAGGTCCTAATTCAGGGGGTGATTCACTAAGGATCGCACAAGTGATCCTCTGTGCAGTTTCCCGATGGTGTGGAAACTCCACATGCGCAGGACACGTTCCGTGTCCTGTGATGCGATCGCAGGCATGCGAATGCCTCTGCCTGGTTGACGCGCAGAGGCGTTTGGAAGAAGGGATGGGGTGTAGCTCCCGTTTTCTGGGGGTGGCGTGGCTAAGGACTGCTTCGTGGATGCAGTTTCCTTGGCCCCGCAAGGTTAAGTAAGCTCAGATGAACATCGCAATCGTTCATCTGAGATGCAATTGAATCGCAAATGCAGGAGGGAGGTGCTATGCACCTCCTCCTGCATTTGCATGCAGGGCCGGTTCTTGGGATTGTGGCGCCCCGGGCAAAGTATAGGGGCGTGGCTTTAAATGGGGCGTGGTCAGTTACGCCCCCATTTATGCCCCTGTAGCGACGCTGAAAGAAAAAATAAAATAAAAAAAAGTATACTTACCATCCCCGTTCCTGATCCAGACCGCTGCAGACCTCCTCCGCCGGCGCCGCTCTTCTTCTCTCCTTTCCTCGATCTATGGGAGAGACGTTATTACGTCTCTCCCATAGAACAGCATAGACACTAGAGGTCAATTATGACCCCTAGTGTCTGTGCCACTATGCTGTGCGGTGCGCGATGACGTCATCGCGCACCGCACAGCAAAGGTCCTCTCCATGAAGGGAAACTAGACCGTAGCGTCTAGTTTCCCTTCATGGAGAGGACCTTTGCTGTGCAGTGCGCGATGACGTCATCGTGCACCGCACAACTAAGGTCCTCTCAATGAAGGTAAACTAGACGCTACGCGTCTGGTTCCCTTCAAAGCGGGGGGCACAGCTGGGCACTGCGGGGGGCACAGTGGCGGATCTTGCCCTGGTGCGGCGCCCTCCGGATGGCGCAGGCGCCCTCCGGAAGGCGGCGCCCCGGGCAAAAGTACTGCTTGCCTGTGGCAAGAACCGCCACTGTTTGCATGGCTAAGGATTGCAATTGCAGAGCTGCTGCAAACAGCTTTACAATTGCAATCCTTAGTGAATCGCCCCCTAAATCCAAAAATGAGATTCTCAATCCTCAAAGATTGAAGCCAGAGAATTGATGGAAGAACAGTAAAGCTGTGCCGAGATATTTCCTGTAGGTTTAATGACTGTCGCTAGAAATGGTATAATTAGTCAGCAGCTGAAAATAGTATCCAAGAATTGGAACCTGTGAGTCACTGCTTCCTTTTCTGGGAAAAATATTGCAAATTAGGAGGTTTTTATTTTTGCCATATTCATTGAATAAACAACATGTTTTAGTCAAACCATACTGTATTTTGATTTGTCAACAAATAATAGTCTACTGCTTGTGTTAATACATTGCTAGAATACACTGATCATTTTAAAAATATTCTGAATTTATGTGAAAATAAATTAGTTTAAATGATGGTGTCCAGTATATAGGGAGTGATTCAGAGGTGGGCACAAGTAAAACATTGTCCACAAGCCCCCAATGATTTATTTCTGCACATGCTGCCAGGGAGCGCAGATCGGAATTTAATTGAGAGCAGTGCAGTTCTGAAGGATGTTACAGGGCAGTGACTGGGGGTTTTGCTATGGGTGGCGATGTGTCTTCGTCAGGGACTGCGTCAAACGATGCAGTTCCACTGGCATCGACAGTCATGTACCGTCATGCATTCATGGTTGCTTTAACGTCCGGTGGTGCAGCCTAGGTGCGCCTTTGTGTGCACATTGGTGGATTCTCACCGTCTCATTAGGATGCCTATCAGCCCTGGCATTACCATACAGACATAGGGGTCTATTCATGAAGCAGAGAAAAGTGTGGAGAAGTGAGTCAGTGGAGAAGTTGCCCATGGCAATCAATCAGCATTGAAGTAACATTTATTATTTGCATACTTTTTAAAATTATATAGAGCAGCTGATTGGAACAGTTCTGTACGGAACATCCTAAGTAAATTCCAGTTTTAGAATATTTACCTGATGCCCGTTGTCTTGTGCTCATCTTGCTGCTGCACATACCTGATGCCAGCAGAGTGAAGAGAGTCCTGCATACCCACTTGGCTCCCACTAACCTGATCTTGTTGGCTATAAAGGCATCTATGCTCTGCAACTCACTTTTGTGTCGCCAGACGACCCTGAATATAACAAGTGCTCATCATCACTACTGCTTATTGTGTGGTACCCACGTGTGGGATACCCCTACTGTCCCCCTACTAGTTTTCATAACAGCCAGCGCTGCCTGCAGTGACCTGTCAGCTACATAGGCACTGACAGTGTCGAGATCCCCTGCCCCAGTTGCCTAGCAACAACATGCGGGAAGAGCCGTGATATGGAGGGCACCAGGACCCAGGAGAACCGTACTGCTGGTCTGCCCAGGCGCGGGAACCTGGAGTGTCAGGATTGGAGGGGAAGCTGCGCGCCAAGAAGAGGAGGAGGGCAGAGAGTGATCCGGCGTGCGGGAGCACGGCCGCGGGAGAAGAGAGGAAGCCGCCTCAGGGAGAGAGAGCCGGACGGGACCCGCTGCCGCGGATATAGAGACCCGCCACCAGACACGCTGCCCCTGACCATCGCTAGAGAGAGAGACGGAGAAGAGGGAGCAGCGGCTGGCCGGAGCTGAGACCGCCGGCTACCGCTGCACCAAGTGCCCAGCCTGGGAGCCGCCCGGAAGGAGAAACCGCCGCACAGTAGAGAGGCAGGAGCAGGGACGAGGGGGACAGCTGGAACTACCCCTACCCACATTGCCAACAGATACCAGGGCCGCAGGACCGGGGGGAGAACCGCAGCAGATCGGACTGGCAGGAGCCAGCAACACACAGGTACCCTTATCAATGGTCCCCCTGAAGTTCTAGCCCCCAGAGTTACTCTCCCTTACTGTCCACAAGTCAGGCTGCTCCAACCCATACCCCACCAGACAGTGGGACTGACGCCACGAGTGCTTGCCAGGAAACAAGGGGGACGCCCCTGATCCAAAGCGCCTCAGTAAACACTTCCAAGTGGTGGCATTATATATACATAGATGAACTGTGGTCAGCAGCGACCTCCCCTGTGACTTACTTTTCCGTGGATACAAATACGGTTAGTACCGTTAACCATTGCTGCTGTGTTAGAGTACTGACCGTTAGTTCTGCACACCTTTCTCTGAATACTTACCTTACGTCCACCGACGTCTTCTCAGGAGTTCCCTTTGTGAGAGTGCAGGATTTCTGTTAAAGGAACACTGACCGCAGACGCCCACTGAGGCGCAGGAACTGAACATTAGTGCCCAGCGTGCAGCGCCATCCTATGGACAGCTCAAGAAGTGCAACAGAATTACTGTCACAACATCCCTTACTCTAAGATATTACTACGTAATGAATGATTGCTATTGCATGTAACCATATTTGATTGTTTGACCGAGTTATTGTCATGCCTTTGAGATACCTAAGCTGTAATTACTGTTGTAGACAGGGGAAGAGATAGGGTATTGAGATGATGTTTAATATATGCAATTGCTCCAAGTGAGAATCGAGTTATAGCGGTGACTGATATTTTCGGTACAATAAATGGTTGTCACCGCCCCCATGTGTAGTGGTCCTTGAGTATATTGTGTTTGGATTGTCCTTCCGGGGCTTTTCTGGTTCTTCTGCCCCAGCCTTACAGGTGACGGAAAGAATAGTCGCTGCAAGAGAAAGGTAATAATCCCAATAGGTATTCGGGCGCTATGAGGCGAGGTGCTCCGCTAAGCGGCAGCCAATATATAGAGGGAAGTCACTCCCAATGTGTAACACAAGAAAAAATGGGGGGGGGGGGGGGGAAGGCTGCGCTTCAAGAGGAAAGAACAATGTAATTACACTAAATGTGTTAATTTAAAACAGTTTAATAAAAATCAATTCATTAAAAACAATATTCTATGCAAAGATTATTGTGCCACATAATTCATATAATCGAAGAAATAATTTAACCTGTGTATTGGGTCAGGACATATAGCGTATTGTAATACAGAGGATCCTTTCCAAATTGTGCCCTTGGATGATATAAAAGTCCAGTGAAAGTCCAACTTGGAGAGTCTTTTTTTTGTTTTTGTTTGTATATAGTTTAGAGAGAACAATAGTATTTCCTTACACCGCTAGAGAATTAGATAGCGTGTCCCATATATAGATGAGTACCTCATGCATGCAGTTTGACCACAAAACAATATTGTTTCGTCCAGCGTTGGATCTTGCAGGTTTTGAATTCCATATAAGGGAGCCGCATCCGGGACTCGGCGCGATTACACTCCCTTTGCCACAATGTCTCAAGCAGCTGAGAAGTACAGTAGTTTTTACAAACAGTATAATGCGACAAAACTTGTTCATACATGCATGATGGAAACTTCAATATAACACCGAGGCTTTCTGATGAACAATCAGTGTGGCCTTGTGGAGAGATAACTTGTACAAAAATTCGGAAACCAAGGTACTGAAGGGTCACTTAGAAAGGAAACCTTCTATACATCTGCAGTGGACGCTCAGTACCTGTGCAATGAAACAGAAAGAATAGTCGCTGGCCTCGACATCGTTGAAGAGGGGATACGGCCGAACACGAAGACGACCGAGCTTCAGGTACGAACCCACTTTAGAGCGATATCACACTTGGCGTCCGCTAACAGGATCGTTTCAAAATGTCGAACCCAGACATTCCGGAGTCGTCCTCCGCACAGGGACAACCACCAGCGGCACCCGGAAACCCGACAGGAACAACGGCATCACCTATAACCATGCCATATTACTTTGTGGGCCCCATGGTTGCCGATATACGCAGGAAAACAAGTCCCTGGCTCAAGTACTTTCAAGGCATTCAAAGACAAAATGCTCTCCATGTTTCGACTATACACGCTCACGGAAGAACAAAAAGTAGAGATCCTTAAGGGACAATTAACCGGCCCAGCACTGAGGGAAGTAGAAGCATGGGAGGATGCAGAGAAGAAGAGTGCAGATTGTATACTCCAGAAATTAAGGAACATATTTGAATGCAAAACGGTAGCAGAACTTAAGAGCCGTCTGTACGCGAGAAAGCAAAGACCAGGTGAATCTTTATGGGAATTTGCACTAGGCCTACAGGAAGCCTTGAGGGCTGTATGAACACTGGATCCACTGGATGTCGGACTGACCGATGACACCCTAATTAACTTATTTATTGAGGGAGTGCAAGGCGAAGCAATTCGGTCACAATTACGAATGTGGAGACGCCAAAAGCCAGACAGTTCTTTCTCTGCGTATAAAGAAGATGTTCTACAGATACTAGGATTGAATCAGGGCGACGGGACTGAAGACGACGAGGCGCCAAGGAAAGTGGACGAAGAAAGCCTCAAGAGCATCCCTCCGTACAAGAATGTAGATGCCACCACCCGAGAGGGGGCAGTCCTTCAGCAGGCACAGGCCCCACCTGGGCCAGACCCTATCGAAGCCCTGAACCGACAGATGTCAGAAGTGATGCTCAGCCTGTCTCAGATGAGCCAGAGGCTAGAAGAACTCGGCAAAGAACCAAATGGAAGCCGAGGCAGAGAATGGCATCAGGAACGCGGTGGAAGAAGCCACCCTCGCTGGGAGGTCACTAGAGAGTCAGGCCGACGGCATACCGATCGGTTTGACCCACAGGGTCGACCGATTTGTAGGGGATGTCACCAGAGCGGACACATCGAACAAAACTGCCCGCTTGACCCTTTAAACGGGGGGACCCCGAGGCGAGGGACCGACCCTCGGGAGGAGAACCACTGACAGGTCCGCCGTCGCGGGATTGGTGGCCCCAGTATGTAGGAGAGTGCCCTCACCTGAACATCCGCATCAATGGGATCGAGATACCGGCTCTCTTGGACACAGGCTCACAAGTCTCTACAATCCGATTCACGGAGTTCCTTCAACACTGGGATGAAGCCACCATTGCGTCTCCACCCGCTACATGGCTCCACCTGCTAGCCAGCAATGGACAACTCATCGCCTTCCAGGGCTACTGGGAAGCCAATGTGGAAATAGGAAACGCCGCCTTGACTCGCCAAGGATACCTCATCACCACCGCGCCCAGCGCGCACTTGCCACCCGTGATCCTGGGCATGAACATTCTGAGAAACTGTCCAGAGGAACTAGTAGAAGCCCTACGACACGAGATGAAGACCGGGGCCCCGAAGGAACGAAAGGCCCTGCAACAGACCGTCAAAGTGCTAGAGGGCCAAAGGAAATTCGTTAATGGTCAGGGTGAGATTGGAAAGGCCCGAATCACCGACCGTCAACCTGTTCTGCTGAGACCGAACTCTGAGCAAGTAGTGTGGTGCAAAACAAGAATTGGTCCGGGGGGAGAGACAACGAGGCTCTGGTGGAACCCTGTGATGGGGATGGACGACAGCCGTTCGCTGTGGCGAGAACACTAGCCAAAGTGGTACACAGGAGGGTACCAGTCCGTCTTCTGAACCCACACTCGTATGCCATCAGACTCTATAAGTACTGTCCGGTGGCGAAGGTCAGTTGGATCGACTTCCAAGACATCGTGGGACAGGGTGTAACCGCGGCTCAATCAGGAGCGGCAGACGGAGAAATGTCGGCGACTGAGGAAGAACCCCCATGGTGGGCTGGGATCCAGATCGGCGATGTTGACACCCCCACTGATAAAAGAGATGGAGTATTACAGATTGTGTGACGCAACGCTGCTGCATTCAGCCAACACCCTTCTGATTTTGGGCAAGCGGATGAAGTGTATCATCACATCCCCACGGGGACAACTCCTCCTATCAAGGAACGACACCGACCCCTCCCTCCAGCCATGTACCAGCCAGTGAGGAACATGATCGCAGAGTTGAAAGAGGCTGGAGTCATCCGTGAAAGCCACAGCCCATGGGCCGCTCCACTGGTGATAGTGAAGAAGAAAGATGGTAGTCTGCGCTTCTGCGTAGATTATCGCAGGCTCAATGCTGCAACTCACAAGGACGCCTATCCGCTTCCCCAAATCGAAGAATCTCTGACGGCCTTAAAGACGGCAGCGTATTTCTCCACACTGGACCTCACCAGCGGCTACTGGCAGGTCCCAATGGCCCCTGAAGACATCGAGAAGACGACCTTCCCTACGCCAATGGGCTTATTCGAATTCATGAGGATGCCATTCGGGCTCTGCAACGCTCCGGCCACCTTCCAGCGCGTCATGGAGCACTGTCTTGGACACCGCAACTTCGTATATCGACGATGTGATAATCTTCTCAAGAAACTACGAGGACCATCTGCGACATTTGGAAGAAGTGTTCCAACAATTGAGCAACTGCGGCCTGAAGCTTAAACCGAGCAAATGTCACCTGCTCAAGCTCAAAGTCCAGTATCTTGGACATGTCGTCAGCGCCGAGGGCGTGATGCCTGATCCGGAGAAGATCAGAGTCGTTCAGGACTGGCCAGTTCCCAAGACCGTCAGAGATGTCCGAAGTTATTTGGGATTCGTGGGCTACTATAGACGCTTCATTGAACAATTTGCCGCAGTGGCGGCCCGTTGCATGAATTGCTCAGAGGCCAATCGGGTCATGAGCGAAGAGGGTCATCCTTGGTATGTTGGGGAGAGGAACAGCACCGAGCCTTTCATCAGTTGAAGACGTCCTTAATCGAGGCCCCGTTATTGGCCTATCCCGATTATGAGCAACCATTTCAAGTGTATACAGACGCCAGTCACCGGGGACTAGGAGCCGTACTCTCTCAGGTGCAGGACGGGCGTGAAAGAGTGATCGCATACGCCAGCCGGGGCCTCCGCAAAACTGAGCGGAACTGTGAGAATTACAGCGCATTTAAGCTGGAGTTACTCGCCCTCATCTGGGCTGTCACCGAAAAATGTAAACACTATCTGGCCGCCACGCCGTTCATCATCATGACGGATAATAACCCGCTGGCACATCTGTCTACTGCTAAGCTCGGAGCTCTTGAACAGAGATGGGTATCCCGACTGGCAAATTTCCGGTACACCGTATCTTACAGAAGTGGGAAGTCCAACGGGAACGCTGACGCCCTCTCACGATTACCCACTGTAGATGTTGAGGAGGAAGATAGAGATGGGGATGAAGATGTCGAAACCCCGGTGTTCAAAGTCTCTCGAAAGGGACGAACAACCACGTCGGACCCCCTATCAGTCATCGGACCTCCACGAGTGGAAAGCGCCCTACTGGATGCTCCCACAGTCGATTGGTGCGAGAAGCAGCGGAAGAGTCCAGTGCTGAGGGAACTTGTGGCCTTGATGCACCAGCGACGCCAGTTGACACGGGTCCAACGGGCCAAAGCCGACTCGGAATTGATCAAGTTACTACGGCATAGGGACCACATTCACCTGGAGGTGGGGATCCTAGTGCGCACCAGCATAGATCCGAGTACTCACCAACCAGTCACTCAGGTGGTTGTCTCTAAAGATCAAGCCGCTCTTCTGCTCACGGCCTACCATGACAAATCCGGACACTTCGGCACTCAAAAGACTGAAGCCATCCTACGCACACGATATTTCTGGGTGGGCATGCGAGAAGATGTGGAAAGATGGTGCCGTGATTGTGTTCCATGCACAAGGAAAAGGCAGGCCGACGCTACCCAAAAGGACCCTCTACATCCCATTAAGAGCCAACGTCCACTACAAATCGTTGCCCTGGATCATGTGAAATTGGAGCCGAGCACCAATGGATATCTGTATGCCCTTACAATAACGGACCATTACAGTAAATTCCTAGTAGCCGTCCCGGCCAAAGACCTCACTGCTAAAACCACTGTCGAACTATTTTTGAAGCACTTTGCCAGGCCCTATGGGTATCCAGACTGCATCTTGACCGACCAAGGCCCTGCCTTTGAGTCGCAGCTGTTTCACGAACACATGTGGGAGAGTTACCCATACGTCGTGGTCAGTGTTCCTGAGGGTGACCGATACACCTACAAGATCCGTAAGGGCCTGGAAGGTCCAGTCAGTGTGGTACCGAGAAACCAACTCAAGCTCTGTACCGCAGAGCTACCGACGAGAAGCGCAGATCCACCTGTGGCAGAGGGACGGGAGACCCTGGGGGGCATACCCTTACACGATCCCATGGAGTGTTTATGGGTGGTCTACCTCCACCGCATCCAGCCCCGCCCGTAGTCCAGACCCGGTGTTCAACAGGCCTGTTGAAAACCAGGATCGGCCTAACCTAGTTACCGCTCCTAGCGAGAGCGACTTTCCCATAGTTGAGGCCAGAAGGTCGGGACGTAGCACACAAGGCGTCCCGCCTTTAAGGTATAGAGAGTAAAATGTTAACTGTTTTCTTGTATGTTTTATACCTGATTAGTTTGCACTCGATGTTGTTTTGGAATTAAGAGACTCATGGTAGGGACTCCGGGGCCCATGCGTGAGGACACGCATCCTTCCACCAGGGGCACATGTGGTACCCACATGTGGGATACCCCTACTGTCCCCCTACTAGTTTTCATAACAGCCAGCGCTGCCTGCAGGGACCTGTCAGCTACATAGGCACTGACAGTGTCGAGATCCCCTGCCCCAGTTGCCTAGCAACAACATGCGGGAAGAGCCGTGATGGAGGGCACCAGGACCCAGGAGAACCGTACTGCTGGTCTGCCCAGGTGCGGGAACCTGGAGTGTCAGGATTGGAGGGGAAGCTGCGTTCCAAGAAGAGGAGGGCAGAGAGTGATCCGGCGCGCGGGAGCACGGCCGCGGGTGAAGAGAGGAAGCCGCCTCAGGGAGAGAGAGCCGGACGGGACCCGCTGCCGCGGATATAGAGACCCGCCACCAGACACGCTGCCCCTGACCACCGCTAGAGAGAGAGACGGAGAAGAGGGACCCGCTGTGTGTGAGCAGCGGCTGGCCGGAGCTAAGACAGCCGGCTACCGCTGCACCAAGTGCCCAGCCTGGGAGTCGCCCGGAAGGAGAAACTGCCGCACAGTAGAGAGGCAGGAGCAGGGACGATTGGGGACAGCTGGAACTACCCCTACCCACATTGCCGACAGATACCAGGGCCGCAGGACCGGGGGGAGAACCGCAGCAGATCGGACTGGCAGGAGCCAGCAACACACAGGTACCTTTATCAGCGGTCCCCCTGAAGTTCTAGCCCCCAGAGTGACTCTCCCTTACTGTCCACAAGTCAGGCTGCTCCAACCCATACCCCACCAGACAGTGGGACTGACGCCACGAGTGCTTGCCAGGAAACAAGGGGGGACGCCCCTGATCCAAAGCGCCTCAGTAAACATGTCATGATCCGGATACTGAGACACCATTCTGCCTTCTGGATGTATGTCCTCCATGGGCCTCTGCTGCCGCTCCTGTCTCGCTGACCGCCGCGCGCCGCTGGGCGCTTGTGATTCTGCTACTGCGGCCTTCATCGTCATTGTTACACCTGTCCTATAGTACTTAATTCCCCTTCTTTGTGTGTTCATGGGCGCAGCCATGTTAGACTCCAGTCACATGATATTATTCCTCCTATCCACGGTGCTGGAGCCTTGTCATAATTGCCAGACCAATCCCTGCTATGCAGCAGGTATAAATATCCTGTCCCAGCTCCCAAAAGATTGTCAGTGCTTTCATTGTCATCTGTGATTCCAGCCTACAAGCTTCACTACAGACTTTCTCCTGCAATTCCATTCTGCAGTTCAGCCTGACTTCCCTGGTGATTACACTCTGCAGTGTAACCCGACTCTCCAGTGATTAACCCTCTACAGTCTACTTTTGATTCCTGTGTTTGAACTTTTGCTTTTCAGTAACCATCCTTCATTCCTCAGTTACCAGCGCACTCCAGCTTCTTTTCTCATTTACCTACGAACCCCAGCTTCATTACTCATCTTCCAGCGAACCCCAGCTTCATTTATTGTTTACAGAACTTTCCTCCATATTCCAGGTTACTGGTCTTTACCAATTGTGCACCTAATTATCACTTGTGACCTTCTATTATTCTTTTGCACGTTATTTGACTTTTTATCTAATAAAAGCACTTAAGGCATTTCCAGTTGTCGTGGTCACGCCCTCGGGCATTCATTGCTGCTGTCATTACGCATGTCCAGGAGTCACATAGCTCCTCCTCAAATACCCGTCAGCCCCTACAACTGAGGCTCCCAGTCACGGTCACCAGTCCTCAGTTGTGACAGTAAGCACTGACCAAATGGATCCAGCAGGAGACCAGGCCCAAGCGCTTAGGCTGATACAAGAACTGGCAACCCGCCTTGAACGTCAGGAGGCTGCTCAAGGCCATGTTGTTCGCTGTCTCCAGGACCTCTTCTCCCGGTTGGATGAAATTCAAGCGGCCCTCCGTGGGTCAGGGGCGTCCAGTGTGCCGACTCCAGCGCCTCCGGTGGTGTCCCCACCCACCATACCCGTTCCTGCTCCCTACCTTCACTTGCCGACTCCTGCTAAATATGATGGATCCCCTAAAGCCTGCAGGGGTTTCCTAAACCAGTGCGAGATCCAATTTGAATTGCAACCCAGCAGTTTCACTACTGACCGCATTAAGGTGGCATACCTAATTTCTCTACTCAGTGGTGCTGCTCTAGACTGGGCCTCACCTATATGGGAAAGGTCTGATGTCCTGTTGTCATCCTATGCTAACTTCGTGGCAACGTTCAGATGAATGTTCGATGAGCCAGGTCGAGTGACATCAGCTTCTTCAGAGATCCTTCGGCTGCGTCAGGGGACGCGAACTGTCGGTCAGTATTTGGTGCAATTCCAGACCTTGGCATCTGAAGTCTCCTGGAATGATGACGCTCTTTATGCAGCCTTCTGGGGAGGGCTATCCGAGCGTATCAAATATGAGCTCGCTGCTAGAGACTTACCTTTAACGTTAAACGAGCTCATTTCCCTCTGCACTAAGGTCGATTTACGGTTCAGTGAAAGGGCTGTTGAACGAGGAAGATCCACATTTCCCAAGATTCCTACTGTTTCCATTCCTCATCAGCCATCTCCGTCTAGGGAGGAACCTATGCAGATAGGTCGCTCTCGTTTATCTCAGGCAGAGCGTAGTAGACGTCTTGCTGAGCGTCTGTTTGTATTGTGCCGAATCTTCTCACGTTATCAAGTCCTGTCCCAAGCGTCCGGGACAACCCCAAGTCCTAGCCCACCAAGGAGAAGACCAGCTAGGAGTCACGAATTTCTCTCCATTTCCAAGTAACTGCAATCTCTCCGTTTCTCTGCAGGTGGCTCAGCGTACAAAGAATCTCACTGCCTTATTGGATTCTGGAGCAGCCGGAAACTTTATTACAGATAGGTTCGTTAAGCAGTGGTCTCATCCCACTGAGAGACTGTCATCTCCTATATCTCTAACTGCCGTGGACGGCAGTAGGATTCCTGATGCGGTGATTACCTCCAAGACCCTACCTATCAGTCTGAAGGTAGGGGACCAGCATACAGAGTTGATTTCTTTCAAGGTTATCCCCAGGGCTACCCATTCTGTGGTCCTAGGCCTCCCATGGCTACGTCTGCATAATCCTCAAGTTGATTGGAAGTCGACCCGTATCCTGGCATGGGGTCCTTCCTGCTCAGAGACCTGTCTCCAAAAAGAGCTTCCAGTTCGCATATCCTCCTACAAGTCTTCTACAAGTCTTCTGATGTCCCGTCTCCTCCGTGCCAAGACTCCAAACTACAGTTTTGTCCAGGGTCACCAAATCACAAGGCTGATGCCCTTTCCCGCACCCGGGAGCAAGAAAATGAGTCTGAGTCTACTGTCAGGCATTCTCCGCAGTAAGGATGGACTCTATGCCCCCGCCAGGGAAAAATTTTGTGAAGCCGGCTTTCAGGAGGAAGCTCTTGCATTGGGCACATTCCTCTCGCTTTGCCGGGCACGCGGGCATACGCAAGACCTTAAAATTCGTTTCCAGGTCAAGTTGGTGGCCGACCCTAAAAAAGGACATTGCTGAATTTGTGGCCTCCTGCCCAAAATGAGCCCAGCACAAAGTATCCCGCCAGTCACCCACTAGGCAACTGGTTTCCTTGTCTGTTCCTCATCGTCCGTGGGCTCATCCCTCGATGGATTCTGTCATGGATTCCCCACTTCCAAGTTGGCACAAGTCTTCATCCAGAAGTTCCATTCCAGATGGCCAGGTAAACTTAAGAAGTGTCCTGGGGCCACTCCTAAAAGGGGGGTACTGTCACAATCCGGGTACTGAGACACCATTCTGCCTTCTGGATGTACGTCCTCCATGGGCCTCTGCTGCCGCTCCTGTCTCGCTGACCGCTGCGCGCCTCTGGGCGCATGTGATTCTGCTACTGCGGCCTTCATCGCCATTGTTACACCTGTCCTATAGTACTTAATTCCCCTTCTTTGTGTGTTCATGGGCGCAGCCATGTTAGACTCCAGTCACATGACATTATTCCTCCTATCCACGGTGCTGGAGCCTTGTCATAATTGCCAGACCAATCCCTGCTATGCAGCAGGTATAAATATCCTGTCCCAGCTCCCAAAAGATTGTCAGTGCTTTCATTGTCATATGTGATTCCAGCCTACAAGCTTCACTACAGACTTTCTCCTGCAATTCCATTCTGCAGTTCAGCCTGACTTCCCTGGTGATTATACTCTGCAGTGTAACCCGACTCTCCAGTGATTAACCCTCTACAGTCTACTTTTGATTCCTGTGTTTGAACTTTTGCTTTTCAGTAACCATCCTTCATTCCTCAGTTACCAGCGCACTCCAGCTTCTTTTCTCATTTACCTACGAACCCCAGCTTCTTTACTCATCTTCCAGTGAACCCCAGCTTCATTTATTGTTTACAGAACTTTCCTCCATATTCCAGGTTACTGGTCTTTACCAATTGTGCACCTAATTATCACTTGTGACCTTCTATTATTCTTTTGCACGTTATTTGACTTTTTATTTAATAAAAGCACTTAAGGCATTTCCAGTTGTCGTGGTCACGCCATTCATTGCTGCTGTCATTACGCATGTCCAGGAGTAACATAGCTCCTCCTAAGTTCAAATACCCATCAGCCCCTACAACTGAGGCTCCCAGTCACGGTCACCAGTCCTCCGTTGTGACAAAACACTTCCAAGTGGTGGCGTTATATATACATAGATGAACTGTGGTCAGCCGCGACCTCCCCTGTGACTTACTTTTCCGTGGATACAAATACGGTTAGTACCGTTAACCATTGCTGCTGTGTTAGAGTACTGACCGTTAGTTCTGCACACCTTTCTCTGAATACTTACCTTACGTCCACCGACGTCTTCTCAGGAGTTCCCTTTGTGAGAGTGCAGGAGTTCTGTTAAAGGAACACTGACCGCAGACGCCCACTGGGGTGCAGGAACTGAACATTAGTGCCCAGCGTGCAGCGCCATCCTATGGACAGCTCAAGAAGTGCAACAGAATTACTGTCACAACATCCCTTACTCTAAGATATTACTACGTAATGAATGATTGCTATTGCATGTAACCATATTTGATTGTTTGACCGAGTTATTGTCATGCCTTTGAGATACCTAAGCTGTAATTACTGTTGTAGACAGGGGAAGAGATAGGGTATTGAGATGATGTTTAATATATGCAATTGCTCCAAGTGAGAATCGAGTTATAGCGGTGACTGATATTTTCGGTACAATAAATGGTTGTCACCGCCCCCATGTGTAGTGGTCCTTGAGTATATTGTGTTTGGATTGTCCTTCCGGGGTTCTTCTGGTTCTTCTGCCCCAGCCTTACAGGTGACGGAAAGAATAGTCGCTGGCCTCGACATCGTTGAAGAGGGGATACGGCCGAACACGAAGACGACAAGAGCTTCAGGTACGAACCCACTTTAGAGCGATATCACAATTGTACTGATAGTTTCAGGCAGGGTTTTGCACTCTGTTAGAATAGTAGTTGTCAGGTTAGTTAATATGGTATGAGGGGAGGAAGGCCATGCCAGATTGTGTAACATAGTGCTGGGAATTTCAGCTGATCCTTTTGCAGGAGCAGTTAGAAAGAAATATTGGAAATCACCATCTATATGTATTGTGTGACAGGCAGTGGACAGGACGACAGCTTAAAGCATAGCTTCATTCTGGTCAAAGTAAGCAAGTCTGCTTCAACTGTGAAGAGAAGACTTGGAACTGCAGGTTTGGCAAATTGACAGGTTAGTGGCAGTAAGAAAGCAATGAATAAGTGAAGACTGGGAAAAAGTTGTATGAACCAATTAATTAAAATTCTATGGCCTTGGTTCATCAAACAGTGTTTCTGTATGTTATTCAGTTGGCAAAGCAATGGTTTCTCTGTGTATGATACTATCTGTCAAACATGGAGGAGGAAGCATGATGGTCTGGGGCTTTTTATCTGGATCCCAAGGTGGCAACTAACACAGAGTGACTGGCACCTGGAATCAAAAGTTACAGTGTACCACAGCCTTTTGCAGCACCATGCAATATCTTCTGGCTTATTCCTACTTAGTCAAGGTTTCCTCCTTCAGCAAGATAATGACCCAAAACATACTTGCACGATGTGACAGAACTACCTTCAAGGAAATGAACAAGACTATAGGCTTCAAGTCATGGAATGGCCAGAACAGTCCCCAGACTTAGGGGTCTATTTACTAAGCCTCGGATGGAGAGAAAGTTGACAGAGATAAAGTCCCAGCCAATCGGCTTCTAACTGCCATGTCACAGGCTGGGTTTAAAAAATGACAGTTAGGTGCTGGTTGGCTGGTACTTTATCTCCGTCCACTTTATCTCCATCCAAGTCTTAGTAAATAGACCCCTAAATCCCCATCGAACTGGTTTGGGATGAACTGAACAGAGGGAAGAAGCAAAGCAAACTATGGGGGTAATTCCAAGTTGATCGCAGCAGGAATTTTTTTAGCAGTTGGGCAATACCATGTGCACTGCAGGGGAGCCAGGTTTAACATGTGCAGAGAGAGATAGATTTGGGTGGGGTGAGTTCAATCTGCAATTCAAATTGCAGTGTAATAATAAAGCAGCCAGTATTTACCCTGCACAGAAACAAAATAACCCACACAAATCTAACTCTCTCTGCAAATGTTATATCTGCCCCCCCTGCAGTGCACATGGTTTTGCCCAACTGCTAAAAAATTTCCTGCTGCGATCAACTTGGAATTACCCCCCCATAAGTGCAAAGCAAACTACAAGTGCAACACATTGCAAACTACAAGGGCAAAACTTTCCAAACAATATTTGATTTCCCTAGCAGAAAGAATGCCATGAATGCGGTTGGTGGTTATATCTGCAAAAAGTGACTAATTTGATGAGTCAATCATTTTTATTACATTTTGTTAAACAAAATGGTTCTATGATTTGCTTTTAAGCTGCAATTGTTTATTTGTCCTATGCTTTAATTTCAGAATATATTGAGACATTAAACTGTGTAAATATCAATAAGAACTGTAAAAACCATGCTGTTCTAAACCTTTTGACTGATAGTGTAGGTTATTTTTGTGTTTTTCTGACAAAAGAAAAAGAAGGAAGGCTGCGCTTCAAGAGGAAAAGAACAATTAATCCACTAAGTGTGTACAATTTTATGACAATTTATTAAAAACACTAACTCATTAAAAAACAGCAATATTCTGTACAGTAATATTGTGCCATGTGCATACTTAAAAAAATAGAGTTTACCCAAAGTGTTGGTTCAGGACATGTATTATATAAACTCTGTAGGATCTGTTCCAGATATTGCCCTTAAATGATATATGTCCAGTTGTGATCCACTATGGAGAGTCCCTTTTAGATGGTGTTTAGAGAGTCCAATACAGATTCCATATGCCGCTAGAGGGTTGAAGATTGAGTAGAATGTCCCATAAATGGTGGGTACCTCATGCAGTGCGGTGATTGGATGGTGCCTCTCTAGGACTCCTCTGGATGGCTGGAAAGTGGTGAGGGCTGGTTCAGATCCAATTGAAGAAGTCCTGCTCCAAGGGGTAAATACCTGATGCGTTTCGCTGCATATACCTTGCAGCTTTTTCAAAGGTGAAAAAGCTGCAAGATATATGCAGCGAAACGCGTCAGGTATTTACCCCTTGGAGCAGGACTTTCTTCACCGCACCATCCAATCACCGCACTGCATGAGGTACCCACCATTTATGGGACATTATACTCAATCTTCAACCCTCTAGCGGCATATGGAATCTGTATTGGACTCTCTAAACACCATCTAAAAGGGACTCTCCATAGTGGATCACAACTGGACATATATCATTTAAGGGCAATATCTGGAACGGATCCTACAGAGTTTATATAATACATGTCCTGAACCAACACTTTGGGTAAACTCTATTTTTTAAGTATGCACATGGCACAATGGGGGTAATTCCAAGTTGATCGCAGCAGGATTTTTTTTAGCAGTTGGGCAAAACCATGTGCACTGCAGGGGAGGCAGATATAACATGCGCAGAAAGAGTTAGATTTGGGTGGGTTATTTTATTTCTGTGCAGGGTAAATACTGGCTGCTTTATTTTTACACTGCAAATTAGATTGCAGTTTGAACACACCACACCCAAATCTAACTCTCTCTGCACATGTTATATCTGCCTCCCCTGCAGTGCACATGGTTTTGCCCAACTGCTAAAAAAAATCCTGCTGCGATCAACTTGGAATTACCCCAATATTACTGTACAGAATATTGCTGTTTTTTAATGAGTTAGTGTTTTTAATAAATTGTCATAAAATTGTACACACTTAGTGGATTAATTGTTCTTTTCCTCTTGAAGCGCAGCCTTCCTTCTTTTTCTTTTGTCAGTGTAATATATTGGGAGGGACTTCCCTCTTAACATTGGCTGCTGCTTAGCTGAGCACCTTGCCTCATAGCGCCCGAATACCCTGGGTATTATTTATTACCTTTTTTTTGTATTTTTGTGTTTTTACTTTATAATACTATATTAGTATATTTGACATAGCGAATGATAGTTCAAATATAGTAATATAGATAATGTGGCAGGAGCTGCAGGGTTTCTCTTTCTACCCCACTCACAGACTCTTCCTCCACCCAGGGGCGTATTAACAGAAGGAGGCCCGTGTACACCCTTCTCCGTCCGGGCCCCTTCTCTCTAGCTGGCAGGTGGGCAGCGAAGATCTCCAGGGAAATGGCGTGGCACACATTTTCCCGGAGATTTCCTTACTGCGCATACACAAAATTCTGGGAAAATGGTTGCCAAACCATTTTCATGGTAATTTGGGGAGAGGTCCTGCCGCCGATGGTGGATTCTGGAGAGGTATTTAAAAAATGGATGCGTGGTCTAAGACCCCCTGGACCTAGGGGCCTGTGTGTTCCGCACACCTTTCACCCATTATAGATATGCCACTGCCAGCAGCTGTGAACTTGTTTTGTCTGCCTGGCTCCCACTTTGCATGACAGAGACAGGACAGACTATCCACTATTACAAAGTGTTGAGGATACATAGACAGTCCACAGGCCCAGCGGTAGCCGCTCAGCAAAGGGATGCAGTGCAGGTAGGCGCCAGGTGGGAGAGGCACTCTTCCTGCTCTGCATCCCTGTGCTGAGCTGCTGCTGCTGTCCCTGCTACTGCTGCCGGCTGCTGCTGTCACACTCTATGAAATGCAGCGGCGCCGGCAGCACAAAGCTCCCTCCTCTCCCACTCGGCGCTGGCAGCGCAAAGAAGCCTCCTCTCCCCCTTCCCTACCCTGTGTGACGAATTGCAGTGGCCGGACGGGATCAAAAGGGGCGGAGCTAGACGGGACCAGGCTGCAGCAGGAGGATGAGCTGCTACAGCTTCGGCCAGTCAGCTGCCAAATTTCCTTAGGTAAGTGTCTGGAATGAGAGTGAGTGTGTGTGTGTATGTGTATACAGTATCTGTGTATACTGTATATGTGTGGCTGTGTATGTGTGTAATGTATGTACAGTATGTATGCGTGTGTGTATACATATATACATGTGTATGTGGTGTGTGTATCTGTGACTGCGGTATAATGTGTGTAAGCAGCACTGGTACAGGGGGCGTTATGTGTGTAAGCGTCATTGGTACAGGGGGCGTTACGTGCGTAAGCGTCACTGGTACAGGGGGCGTTACCTGTCTAAGTGGCACTGGTACAGTGGGCGTTATGTGTGTAAGCGGCACTGGTACAGGGGGCGTTACGTGTGTAAGCGGCACTGCTACAGCGGACGTTATGTGTGTAAGCGGCACTGATACAGGGGACGTTACGTGTGTAAGCGACACTGCTACAGGGGGCGTTACGTGTGTAAGCGGCACTGGTACAGGGGGCGTTACGTGTATAAGCGGCACTGGTACAGGGGGTGTTACCTGTCTAAGCGGCACTGGTGTAGGGGGCGTTACTTGTCTAAGCATCACTACTACAGGGGGCGTTACGTATGTAAGCGTCACTACTACAGGGGGCGTTACGTGGGGATACGGTCATTAGGTCGACACCACTTAGGTCTATAGTCAATAGGTCGACTACTATTGGTTGACATGCATTAGGTCGACAGGGTCATTAGGTCAACATGGACTAGGTCGACCTAATGACTGTCGACCTAAGTTGTGTCGACCCAACGACTCATACCCATTACGTGTGTAAGCGTCACTACTACAAGGGGTATTATGTGCGCTGTCCCTTTGTAAAGTATGGGGGGCGCCGAACACTCTAGGACCGGCCCTGACAGTCCATGTATGTTTTTTTTCTTATCTGTCAATCATAGTGAACCCAAAAATACATCTATAGGAAAATTCAATTAGCTGATGTAAATTACCACGGGTGAAACAGCTCGATATCCTCAGGTTTTTACGGCTGATGCTATTCATTTCCAGTGCCTATTTCACCGGAGCCCCTTGTTAATGCCCAATGATGTAAAGTGTTAATGGGCGTTAACACACAGAATCCATGAAAAGTTATGGGTGTGTGTCATGGGACGGTTGCGGGCGTGTAGCAAGAATGGTAAATAGCCTGGTTGGGCCCTGGTAATGGAGGGGGAGTGGCCTAAACACTGACGTGTGGCTAAGCACCCTTTTTTAAAAACTTGAAAACAGTATTGTAATGTTTATGCACCGTGGAGCGCCGTCGACCTGCACAGGGGGCGATCAGTGCAATAGCTAACCCACCATGCAGCAGAGGAGACTCCAGCCTCCCTGGACCTGCTGCATACCCTCCAACTGTACCTTTTTGGCAAGTACAGTACCTTTTTTTTATGGTCTGGACCGATTTTTAGCTCTCCAAACCTTCATTGAAAGTATAGGAAAATGGACGTGACCATGACCCCTTTTCGAATTTGTATCGAGTTTTTTGTGTAAAATGTTGGAGTTTATGCTACTGCATTCCAGGACACAGTAGCATGTGATGGGCTGGGAGAGAGGCTGCAGTCTGACCGGTGAGAAGGGGGTGGCGTGCGGACTTGAGCCCCCAGGCCTGAGTAATTAGTACCCACCCCACCCTCTTAGCGCCACTGACTAGCATTAGTATAAAATCGCTGACATGACAGTGACAAAAGATGCTAACACATTTGCAGTGTCCAACTCAGATCAGCGCCATATGTGTTCCAAATAGAACGATAAAGCTTTGTGTTAATTTTTACTAGAAATATGATAATCTGAGGTGTATCATCAAAACCAAACAGGCAGTAAGCTTCATACAGGAACTGTCTCTCCTGGTATAATTTATTTTAGTTAAAATATTATATAAAAAGTTCTAAAAGTCCTTTTTGAACAATTCCCCTGTGAATAGTTTTTACTGATGAGGGTCATGCATCAAGATGCCCCACTGTTTTTTTTTGTGGTATTGCCACCTTTACAGTGTTGTCTTGGGGAAAGATGGTGCATGCACAGAAAAAGAGGCCCAGATTTATTAAGCCTTGGAGAGTGATAAATAGCACGGTTCTAAAGTACAAGCCAATCACTACCTAACTGCCATGTTACAGGCTCTGTTTGAAAAATGACAGGAGGTGATTGGCCGGTACTTTATCACCGTGCTATTTATCACTCTACAAGGCTTGATAAATAAGGGCCAGAGTCTCTAAAGGGCCCCAAATACTAGAACGATAATGCCCCATACACTAGAACGACATGCGATTTTGACCTTTCGGTCCGATATATCGGATGAAAAGTGTCAAATCGTATGTGTTTTCCATCCGATCTGATGCACGGTCCCGTGAGTGTCGAATCCCCTAGGTTGCAAGTGCTGCACTCATGATATATCGTAATCGCATGGAAAAAATAAGATTTTAAACCTATCGGTAAATCTTTTTCTCCTAGTCCGTAGAGGATGCTGGGGACTCCGTAAGGACCATTGGGTATAGACGGGCTCCGCAGGAGACATGGGCACTATAAAGAACTTTTAGTATGGGTGTGCACTGGCTCCTCCCTCTATGCCCCTCCTCCAGACCTTAGTTAGAGAAACTGTGCCCAGAGGAGATGGACAATATGAGGAAAGGCTTTTGTAATCTAAGGGCAAGATTCATACCAGCCTACACCAACCACACCGTATAACCTGGAATATACGCAACCAGTTAACAGTATGAACAAAAACAGCATCAGTCAACGACCGATGTCAACTGTAACATAACCCTTATGTAAGCAACAACTATATACAAGTCTTGCAGATTTAGTCCGCACTGGGACGGGCGCCCAGCATCCTCTACGGACTAGGAGAAAAAGATTTACCGGTAGGTTTAAAATCTTATTTTCTTTTACGTCCTAGAGGATGCTGGGGACTCCGTAAGGACCATGGGGTTTATACCAGAGCTCCAAACCGGGCGGGAGAGTGCGGATGACTCTGCAGCACCGATTGAGCAAATGCGAGGTCCTCATCAGCCAGGGTATCAAACTTGTAGAATTTTGCAAAAGTGTTTGAACCCGACCAAGTAGCTGCTCGGCACAACTGTAATGCCGAGATGCCTCGGGCAGCCGCCCAAGAAGAGCCCACCTTCCTAGTGGAATGGGCCTTTACCGAATTTGGTAACGGCAATCCAGCCGTAGAATGAGCCTGCTGAAACGTGTGACAGATCCAGAGAGCAATAGTCTGCTTAGAAGCAGGCACGCCAACCTTGTTGGCTGCCTACAGGACAAACAGAGCCTCTGTTTTCCTAACCCTAGCCGTCCTGGCTACATAGATTTTTAAGGCCCTGACTACATCCAGGTACTTGGAGTCCTCCAAGTCACTCGTAGCCACAGGTACCACAATAGGTTGGTTCATATGAAATGAAGAAACCACCTTAGGCACAAATTGAGGACGAGTCCTCAATTCCGCTCTATCCACATGAAAAATCAAGTAGGGGCTCTTGTGAGACAAGGCCGCCAACTCTGACACCCGCTTTGCAGATGCCAAGGCTAATAA
The DNA here is from genome assembly GCF_028390025.1 of Pseudophryne corroboree. Taxonomy (NCBI): domain Eukaryota; kingdom Metazoa; phylum Chordata; class Amphibia; order Anura; family Myobatrachidae; genus Pseudophryne; species Pseudophryne corroboree. Next base: position 360,960,680 of record NC_086445.1, on the reverse strand, counting down.
CATGACCACCTTCCAGGTGAGAAATTTTAATTCAACCGTTTGAAGGGGTTCAAACCAGTGTGATTTAAGGAACTGCAACACCACGTTAAGGTCCCATGGTGCCACTGGTGGCACAAAAGGAGGCTGGATGTGCAGCACTCCCTTTACAAAAGTCTGGACTTCTGGGAGAGAAGCCAATTCCTTCTGAAAGAATATAAATAGGGCCGAAATCTGTACCTTAATGGAGCCTAACTTTAGGCCCATATCCACTCCTGTCTGTAGGAAGTGGAGAAAACGGCCCAGATGGAAATCTTCCGTAGGAGCATTCCTGGTTTCACACCAAGACACATACTTCCTCCAGATACGGTGATAATGCTTCACTGTTACCTCCTTCCTAGCCTTTATCAGAGTAGGGATAACTTCCTCCGGAATACCTTTCTCAGCTAGGATTCGGTGTTCAACCGCCATGCCGTCAAACGCAACCGCGGTAAGTCTTGGAACATGCAAGGCCCCTGCTGCAAAATGTCTTCCCTGAGAGGAAGAGGCCACGGATCTTCTGTGAGCATCTCCTGAAGATCCGAATACCAGGCCCTTCGAGGCCAATCTGGAACATGAGTATTGTCTGTACTCTTTTCGTCTTATGATTCTCAGCACTTTTGAGATGAGAGGCAGAGGAGGGAACACATAGACCGACTGAAACACCCATGGTGTCACTAGGGCGTCTACCGCTACTGCCTGAGGGTCCCTTGACCTGGCACAATACCTCCGAAGCTTTTTGTTGAGGCGTGACGCCATCATGTCTATTTGAGGAAGTCCCCAAAGACTTGTTATCTCTGCAAAGACCTCTTGATGAAGTCCCCACTCTCCTGGATGGAGATCGTGTCTGCTGAGGAAGTCTGCTTTCCAGTTGTCCACTCCCGGTATGAAGACTGCTGACAGAACGCTTACGTGATTTTCCGCCCAGCGCCGAATTCTGGTGGCTTCCGCCATTGCCACTCTGCTCCTTGTCCCGCCTTGGCGGTTTACATGAGCCACGGCTGTGACGTTGTCTGATTGAATCAGAACTGGTAGGTCGCGAAGAAGATACTCCGCTTGTCGTAGGCCGTTGTATATGGCCCTCAATTCCAGCACGTTGATGTGTAGACAAGCCTCCTGGCTTGACCATAGTCCCTGAAAATTTCTTCCTTTTGTGACTGCTCCCCATCCTCGGAGGCTCGCGTCCATGGTCACCAGAACCCAGTCTTGAATGCCGAACCTGCGACCCTCTAGAAGGTGAGCACTCTGCAGCCACCACAGGAGAGACACCCTGGCCCTGGGGGACAGGCTTATCTTTTGATGTAGTTGCAGATGGGACCCAGACCACTTGTCCAGAAGGTCCCACTGAAACGTCCTCGCATGGAACCTGCCGAAGGGGATGGCCTCGTAGGCTGCCACCATTTTTCCCAGAACTCGAGTGCATTGATGAACAGACACTCTTTTTGGTTTTAGCAGGTCCCTGACCATGTTCTGGAGATCCTGGGCTTTTTCCACTGGTAGAAAAACCCTCTTCTGTTCCGTGTCCAGAATCATGCCTAGGAATGATAGTCAAGTCGTTGGAAGATTGAGAATCAAACCGTGTTGTTGTAACACCCTCAGGGAGAGTGACACGCTTTTCAGCAATTGATCTCTCGATTTAGCCTTTATCAGGAGATCGTCCAAGTATGGGATAATTGTGACTCCCTGCCTGCGCAGGAGCACCATCATTTCCGCCATCACTTTGGTGAAAATCCTCGGGGCTGTGGAAAGCCCAAACGGCAACGTCTGAAACTGGTAATGACAGTCCTGTACCGCGAACCTCAGGTACTCCTGATGAGGAGGAAATATGGGGACATGAAGGTAGGCATCCTTCACATCCAGCGACACCATAAAATCCACTCCTTCCAGACTGGATATCACAGCCCGGAGTGATTCCATCTTGGATTTGAACTTTTTCAAGTACAGGTTTAGGGATTTTAGATTTAAAATGGGTCTTACCGAACCATCCGGCTTCAGGACCACGAGCAGGGTTGAATAGTACCCTTTTCCCTGTTGGACCAGGGGAACCTTGACAATCACTTGCTGTTGACACAGCTTTTGAATTGGATCTAATACTACTTCCCTCTCCGGGGAAGAGGCTGGCAAGGCCGACTTGAAAAATCGTCGAGGGGCACCTCTTCGAACTCCAGTTTGTAACCTTGGGATACAATTTCCAACGCACAAGGATCCACGTCTGACAGAACCCAAACCTGGCTGAAGAGTCGAAGACGTGCCCCCACCGGCGCGGACTCCCTCACTGGAGCCCCAGCGTCATGCGGTGGATTTAGCAGAAGCCGGGGAGGACTTCTGCTCCTGGGAACTAGCCGAAGCAGGTGTTCTCTTACCTCTACCCTTACCTCTGGCGAGGAAAGAGGAGCCCCGACCTCTTCTGGACTTATGCGACCGAAAGGACTGCATCTGATATTGTGGAGTTTTCTTTTGCTGTGGGGGAACAACAGGCAAAAATGTAGATTTACCCGCGGTAGCTGTGGAAACCAGGTCCGCGAGACCATCCCCAAACCAAACTTCACCCTTGTACGGTAAAACCTCCATATGGTTCTTTGAGTCGGCATCACCCGACCATTGGCGGGTCCACAGAGCTCGTCTTGCCGAAACTGCCATGGCGTTGGCTCTGGAACCAAGCAGCCCCACGTCTCTTTGAGCGTCTCTCATATATAAGACTGCGTCTTTAATGTGACCTAAAGTCAGTAAAATGGTATCCTTGTCCAGGGTATCAATGTCAGCTAATAAGGTATCTGTCCACGCTGCCACTGCCGATGCTATTGCCGGCCTGAGCAAAGCACCCGTATGTGTATAAATAGATTTTAAGGTAGTTTCCTGTCTACGATCCGCAGGATCCTTGAGGGCTGCGGTGTCTGGAGACAGTAGCGCCACCTTCTTGAACAGATGCGTTAAAGTCTTGTCCACCCTGGGCGAGGATTCTCACCGTACCCTGTCCTTTGCAGGGAAAGGATACGCCATAAGGATCCTCTTGGGAATGTGCAGTTTTTTGTCTGGAGTTTCCCAAGCTTTTTCAAATAATTCGTTCAGTTCATGAGATGGAGGAAAAGTTACCTCCGGTTTCTTTTCCTTATACATGCGCACCCTCGTGTCAGGGACGATGTTCATCTGTGATATGCAAAACATCTTTTATTGCCATAATCATATAATGAATACTTTTGGCCACCTTTGGGTGTAACCTTGCCTCATAATAGTCGACACTGGAGTCAGAATTCGTGACGGTATCAGTGTCTGCTATTTGGGATAGGGGACGCTTTTGAGACCCTGACGGGCCCTGTGACCCAGTCAAATCCGTGGATTGACTCCCTGCTGTTTCCCTGGACTCAGCTTTGTCCATTCTCTTATGTAATAAGGTCACATTTGCATTTAAAATATTCCACATATCATACCAATCATGAGACGGCGTTGCCGACGGAGACACCACAATCATCTGCTCCACCTCCTCCTTGGATGAGCCTTCCGCTTCAGACATGCCGACACACGCATACTGACACCCCCCACACACACAGGGATATATCTGTAAGGGGACAGTTCCCCAACAAGGCCCTTTGGAGAGACAGAGAGAGAGTATGCCAGCACACACCCAGAGCCAACTGACACTGGAACCAATTCCCAGTTAAAGCGCTTTTATATATATTAACTGTGATATACACTCACTGCGCCTACATGTGCCCCCCCTCTTTTTCAGCCGTTCTTTTTCACCGTTCAGCAGGGGAGAGTCCGGGGAGCCAGCTTCTCTGCAGATCACTGTGGAGAAAATTACGTTGGTTAGTGCTGTGAGACCAAGCTTTGCCCCCTCAGCGGTGGGCTTCGGTCCCGCTCAAATGTACAAATAATGGCGGGGAATGTATATATCTACTGCTTCCGCAGCCCATATATTAAAAATGCCAGTCCAGAGGTTTATATTGCTGCCCAGGGCGCCCCACCTGCGCCCTGCACCCATCAGTGCCTGTCAGTGTGTGTAATGTGTGGGAGCAATGGCGCGCAGCGTTACCGCTGCGCGCTTACCTCAGGGAAGATCTGAAGTTTTCTGCCGCCTTTGAAGTCTTCTTTCTTCTTATACTCACCCGGCTTCTATCTTCCGGCTCTGCGAGGAGGACGGCAGCGCGGCTCTGGGACGAACGGCGGGGGGAGACCTACGTTCCGATCCCTCTGGAGCTAATGGTGTCCAGTAGCCTAAGAAGCAGAGCCTATCACTTAAGTAGGTCTGCTTCTCTCTCCTCAGTCCCACGATGCAGGGAGCCTGTTGCCAGCAGTGCTCCCTGAAAATAAAAAACCTAACAAAATTCTTTTATCAGAGAAACTCAGTAGAGCTCCCCTGTAGTGCACCCATTCTCCTCTGGGCACAGAATCTAACTGAGGTCTGGAGGAGGGGCATAGAGGGAGGAGCCAGTGCACACCCATACTAAAAGTTCTTTATAGTGCCCATGTCTCCTGCAGAGCCGTCTATACCCCATGGTCCTTATGGAGTCCCCAGCATCCTCTAGGACGCAAGAGAAAGGTGTGTTTTTTTTGTGCCTGCGATATATCACATGCAATATATCGTAGGAAGTTTGACTGTCATTCTCAGGACACTCCATCAGCGGCAGCAGCAGCAGTAGCTACAACGCAGCAGGAGAAGGAGAGCGCATCGGTTTGATTGCACTTTATAGGCTATATGGTGTTTTGGGGGCAGATTTTTGGCGGCGGATACACGCATGCTGTAGGTGAATAATAATGGGGCCTGGCCCATTCATTCAGCACGTTATAGCATGTGTGTATTCTCCAAATCATATCTGTGACCAAAACACCATATAGCCCTCCATCTTAGGAGTGAAAGTACAGCACCATATTTATTGGGAATTAAAAGTAAAATAAACTGTTATTTAATAATTGTATCTATTTTATAACATATATATCAAAATTTTGATGTCATGTTTTATATTTATATGTGCCATATTGGCAAATCATTGCATAGTTCATCTTGCACAGTTGTTTAAAACAGATAGAAAAAAGAAAAAAAAAAACTACTTTTTTTTTTCTATAAACAGTTTAAGTCACTGAACAGGTGTGGTGTGTATTTTATTTACAGTAACTTTAAATACTGGTTCTGCAGCACCTTGACAATGGCCTTGCAGGTGTCAGGGATGATCCGACCCAAAGCCTGAGGGGAGATGAGGGTACCAAACTTCAGGTCCTCCAGCGACCATCCTGTAGCCAGGTATCTTGGTGTCCTGCCTCTTGATGTAGGGAGTCACAAGGCCCAGCAACTCCTGGAAGGTATCGTCATCCATTGGAAGGTAGTTGTGATAATCTTCAGGGTAATTATCCTTAATCTCGGTCAGGAGTGACATGTGGGAGAGAGTCCCCCTCTTCATCAGCCACTCCTTGCTCCAAACAGACCTCACCCTCTTCCGTTTCAGATCCCTGTCACGTGTCAGCTTCATATAACCATAAGCTAACAGAAGTTGATACCTGTAGGAATCCATCACAGAATAGGGTATAGCACTTTGTTGAAACAAGCCAAACACAGAGCAGCAGTGTGCACATGGCTAAAATGGCTGCTGCTATTTCTATGCCTATTTGTCCCAGCCCCCATACACTACAACGATATGTCTGAGGCTGAAGTCGGATGTAATTTCCCTTGAACTCCCACGGGACCTTCCTAGTAGTGATTCCATACGATTTGGTACTTTTGTGCTATTTTTGCATAAGATATATGGGGCGCTGCTACTATGGCCATTATGTATACAGGGCGCTACTACTATATCTATGGCCACTATGTGTATAAGCGGCACTACTACTTGCTGTGTAATGTGAATACGATTGTGCTACTGTGTGGCGTTAATTGAAATGGGGGTACTTTGTGTGGACACGCCCATTCCCCTTTTTCCAGCGCACGCTGTCCCTTTATAAAGTGTGGGAGGGCGCAAATTTATAGTTTGCAGGAGGGCGCCGAACACCCTAGCACCGGCCCTGTATATGTGTTCTATATGTGGATTTGTGTACATGTATGTGTGTGTTTGTATGTATGTATGTATGTATGTATGTATGTATGTATGACTTAACTTAAAAAGATATCAATATTACCCTAATATTACTTTTAACTACAAGTGTATTCAACTGAATATAGATTTGCCTCCACCCACACCATAATATTATAATTTATGTATTTATTTTATTATTCCTCAACCAAATTGGAATTAATATCTGCTCATAAGGTTTATTTACTGAAAAAAAATATTCTTATTTAAAGAAAATTTTTCACTTCCTGTGCTTTTTACCATGTATTTACGTAGCATGGCATATTTTTTTCGTTGCTATGTAATGGCACACAAAGCTATACAGATAGCAAAGCTGAAATGCATCCTACCCCAAGGCAATAAGAACAAACAACTCTAATATGAAAATCTATAAATGTATTTAAAGCAATGTATTTAGTATAAGTAACAGACAGGTTGGAACAAGCTAATACATGTAACGTCATCCGATGGCAAAAAAAAAACATTTAACCCAGTTTCCACCCAATCTAATTTATCATCACTTATCTATATAGCACCAGTATACTCTGCAGTGCTTTACAGTTGGATTTTTAGTGAAGTATCAGACTTCCTAAATATACTGCATGCACCAACAGCTTTTTTGTGGCACTAAAGCACAGGTTCTCAAACTCAGTCCTCAGGACCCCAGACACCTAAGATTCTTTTAAAATGTATAAGAAATGAATACACTTGTGCACCTGCTAGGTGAACTGTGTGGGGTCCTGAGGACCGAGTTTGAGAACCACTGCACTAAATCAACAAATTGATAGAGCTGCATACAAACTCACTTGGAAACAGGGCCGTCTTAACAGCATTGTAGGCCATTTGTAAAGCAATGCACTGAGGGGGTCATTCCGAGTTGATCGCTAGCTGCTGTTGTTCGCTGCATAGCGATAAGTGAAAAAAATGGCTAATCTGCGCATGTGTATGCACCGCAATGAGCACGTGCGTCGTACGGGTACATAGTCCTTTGTGGTTCTAGCGACGATTCCAACCGCACAGCCGAATGCAAGGAGATTGACAGGAAGTGGGAGTTTCTGGGTGTCAACTGACCGTTTTCTGGGAGTGTTTGGAAAAACGCAGGTGTGGCCAGGCATTTGCTGGGCGGGTATCTGACGTCATTACTATGTCACTCGTCGCAGCAAACATCGCACAGGATAAGTAACTACAGGGCTTGTCTTGTTTTGCACAAAATGTGTTTGCAGGCACTCTGCTGCACAGGCGTTCGCACTCCTGCAAAGTGAAAATATACTCCCCCGTGGGCGGCGACTATGCGTTTGCACGGCTGCTAAAAACTGCTAGCGAGCGATCAACCTGGAATGACCCCCGGAGTCCCTAACTGGGATCCGGTCAGGATCCTGGTGGTCGGGATCCCGCTAGTCGACAGGTAAGCTGCAGGAGTCAGGGTGTTTAGATTTAGGCTGCGGGAAGAGGGTTAGGCTGCAGGGCTGCCTCGGGGGTTAGGTGTACGCTGCAAGTAGGGGGTGGTTAGGCATTCCCAGGGATGGTTAGGTTTAGGCTGCGGGAGTGAGGGTTAGGCCTAACCGGGGAGTGTTAGGGTTAGGCTGCAGGGGGTTAGTGCTGTGTGCTGAGCTGGGGAGAGAGGTAGCTGCAGTGGAAGCCTGTCCTCTCTCTCTCCCTGCGTGGGTGGGGGAGCGAGTGATCGCATCCTGGACACCGGCGCCCCACTGTGTGGCGCGCACCGCTGTTTCGTGGCCGCACGCAGCATGTTATTTTTTAATGGTGGGGGTCTAGCCATGCCCCCTCCAATTGGTCATGCCCTCTCCTTGTACCAGGGCCCGACAGAATTGTCGGCACGCCATCTTATACGCCATGCTAGTTGTGAGTTTATCAAAATTATTTTGACTATCAGCTTTTTTAGTGCATAGTGTGTGCATCAGCATTTTTCATTATCTTGTATAGTACTACAGCATGGTAGCACCTTTCATTATGCTTAAAAGTAGGGTGTGCAGTCCAAGCCCCCCTTTTTCACCATACTTTGCATGGAAAAGAATCACAGAATGACCCCATTGAAGGCTGGTGATAGTCATCACCTGCAGGGGAATTGATATATATGGGGTTATGGAATAGCCAGAACTGGATTACCAGTAGGGCAACTGGGGAAGTCACTCAAAGGCCCCTTACACTCAGCTATATCACCAGCACGGGGCACTGTGGTATATGTGAATTGGGATATCTGTGTGAACTGGAGACACTATAGTATATTTAATGCATTGGTGGTGCTGGTAGTATTTACACATTATACTTTTCAATAACATTGCCAGGATATCTTATTAATCATTTTATTTGTCAGGGCCCCCCACAAGTTAGCTGCCCTTGGGCCTCTACAAACATTAATCTGGCCCTGAGGGCTGCAGGCTAGGGCATGATTCTGGTGATTTAGTCTGTATTTTCAAAGTGGAAATAATTTAAAAGGCAAAACCAACCTAGCTTTGCAGTTTAAATTATTGCAGTTTTAAAAGAGTGGGTTCCGGCCAGCAGTAATTCCTGCTGGTTATACAGTGGATGCATTGCCAGGGATTGCCAGGCTGGGTAAAGTAAATGCAGAGCCAGGGATGGCCAGGCTGGGTACAGTGAATGCAGTGCCAGGGATGGATAGGTTGGGTACAGTAAATGCAGTGCCAGGGATGGTTAGGCTGGGTACAGTAACTGCAGTGCCAGGGATAGATAGGTTGGGTACAGTAAATGCAGTGCCAGGGATGGTTAGGCTGGGTACAGTAACTGCAGTGCCAGGGATGGATAGGCTGGGTACAGTGAATGCAGTGCTAGGGATAGATAGGTTGGGTACAGTAAATGCAGTGCCAGGGATGGATAGGCTGGGTACAGTAACTGCAGTGCCAGGGATGGATAGGCTGGGTACAGTAAATGCAGTGCCAGGGATGGATAGGCTGGGTACAGTAAATGCAGTGCCAGGTGTAAAGTTTGATTAATTTACAAGGAAAAGCAATACCGTATCACACTGTGGTTCGGGCCACTGCGGCCGCCAAACATAAGCAAATAACCGCTAAGATATGTATGCACGTTGCGTATACGCGCCGACACGCTATGCGCACAATGCAGTGACACGTGTAGCTGAATACACCTTATTCCCCAAACAAGAATGGAACGCGACACCAGTAGTTAAATGTAATGTTGTGGTCCAACGCATCAACAGTATTTACTCAAAAGATACAAATAAAAGATACAACAATATTACAGAGGAGAGCTACAACCAATGGTACATACGTTTGTTCACGAGCGCTCCCGGATCCAGGACTCAATCAGTACTTAGCAAGATGACCTTCAGAGAATAGACTGAGCCTGGTCAGGAGGACTCTCTTTATACAATGTGTCCAAATACAGTACAATGGGAAATGTAAGCTCTTCTTTAATAGGTCAAGGGGCAGGTCATTTACAGTACATGAGGGGTTATAGGTTGGTTTGAATGATGGGCGATACTTGGTCCAGGTGTGCTTGCAGGTGTTCGCCACTGGGTTCACGCTGAATATCCTGAGTACAGTATCATAACAGTTTGCTAATATTATATTTCTGCGTATATCTACAGCCAGAGACGTGCGGTGAGCTAAACGGCTCAGGAGGCACTGGCTAGCACCAGAACCAGATTTACAAGCAATATATGAGTCAAAGGGTACATCTGGGCATTATACACAGGTGCAGCGGTATAAACTCCTGGAAATTTTACTTTTAATCAGAGATAAGCGTAAAAGTTAGGCAGGTGAGGCACCGCCTCACCTGCCATAGACTTTTTACTCCCGAGTTTTGGCTATAAAAATTATTAGAATAATGCAAACAACATATTTCAAACATATTCTTTGTATTTTTCATATACTTTATACAGGCAAAACTCTGGCACAAACGTTAGTATGACAGGAAAGGCTCTGACTCACCCCACCGCACGTCACTGCTACACGCAGATACATGCGATCAACTGCAAATAGCAACCGGAATGTGGATCACAAAATACTGCACATCTGGATACCAAACACTAACTTATACCCTTTTCACATCGCACAAATAACCCGGTAATGATACGGCATATTGCCGTGTCGAACCGGGTCAGTGTGCGATGTGAAAGGTCCTTTGACGATTTAGCGGGTCGCCTGACCCGATAATTCAACCCGGTAAAAAAGAAGGGTTTTACCCGGGTTGATTACCGGGTCAGGTGCGGTGTGAATGGGAGCCGTGTCGATGCGACACGGTTCCCATTCACAGCATAGGGAGAGGCGGCGCAGGAGATGAGCTCATCTCCCAGCGCTGCCTCCACCCCCCGCCCCTGCTGCTCCCTCCGCTGCTATGGCAACCGACCCGGTATATTGCCGGGTCGGAAAGCCAGCAGCGGAGCGCAAATGCCGGATCCCACCCGGTAAGTACACGTTTGTCTTACCGGGTAGGATCCGGCATTTGCGGTGTGAATGCGGTATAACCTTGCTCTGTCCCCTCACATCCTGTAAAGCTGAATATCTCTGTTGTTCTACCTTTTAAGTGTATGCAAGTTGCTGGCAATGTGCATGGAGACTATGTGTAAATTATGCACTACATGAATAGAATATTGAATATGTCTTTGTGGCTTTTCTGTGCGAATGCGTATGCTACCGTATATACTCATACCACGCACCAATCCGCAAGGCTCGTGAGCCAGTGTACGTAGTGTGCGTGTATGCGTACGCACGGCGACTACGCGCACGCATGGAGGCCACTCTGTTTGGTGTTTGCATGTGGTGTGTATGTAATATTTTTGACTTCAACACAGGGATGGATAGGTTGGATACAGTAACTGCAGTGCCAGGGATGGCCAGGCTGGGTACAGTAAATGCAGTGCCAGGGATGTCTAGACTGGGTACAGTGAATGCAGTGCCAGAGATGGATAGGCTGAAGTGAATGCAGTGCCAGGGATGTCTAGACTTGGTACAGTAAATGCAGTGCCAGAGCTGGATAGGCTGAAGTGAATGCAGTGCCAGGGATGTCTAGACTGGGTACAGTGAATGCAGTGCCAGAGATGGCCAGGCTGGGTACAGTGAATGCAGTGCCAGGGATGGATAGGTTGGATACAGTAACTGCAGTGCCAGGGATGGCCAGGCTGGGTACAGTAAATGCAGTGCCAGGGATGTCTAGACTGGGTACAGTGAATGCAGTGCCAGAGATGGATAGGCTGAAGTGAATGCAGTGCCAGGGATGTCTAGACTTGGTACAGTAAATGCAGTGCCAGAGCTGGATAGGCTGAAGTGAATGCAGTGCCAGGGATGTCTAGACTGGGTACAGTGAATGCAGTGCCAGAGATGGCCAGGCTGGGTACAGTGAATGCAGTGCCAGGGATGGATAGGTTGGATACAGTAACTGCAGTGCCAGGGATGGCCAGGCTGGGTACAGTAAATGCAGTGCCAGGGATGTCTAGACTGGGTACAGTGAATGCAGTGCGGAGATGGATAGGCTGAAGTAAATGTAGTCCTAAAGATAAATAGGCTGAGTACAGTGACTACATTGCCAGGGATGGATGAGCTGAGTGCGGTATCCTCGGAAGAAACGGCGGCAGCGGCACTGCAGGCTGCTGCGTCTGCAAGTGCAATCAGAAGCCACTTGACAGGCAGCCAGAGCGCCCAGCACTGAGAGCAGCAGAAGGGGGGCTGAGAGGGAGAGACAGGAATAGGAGGGGGAGGAAGAGGAGGAGGAGGAGGGAGACCGAGGGAGCGGACCTGCTGCATTTCCTACAGCATCGAGGCGTCATCCTCTGCATCTACCCAGGAAAGGAGGAAGAAGCGGCAGCAGCAGTAGCCTGGGCTTCAATGTGATCCACCGGGGGAGTAACATAGCCAGCGCATTTATCCTGCAAGGGGGGAAGGGGCTATATCTGGGGATCTGGCATCGGCTGCCCCTGCCCCCCTTACTCCTGCTGCGCCCGGTTGGATGCGCGCTGTCCGGGGCTGCTGCTAACCATGAATTCAGCCGAGCAGACCGTTACATGGCTCATCACACTCGGGGTGCTGGAGTCTCCCAAGAAGACTATTTCGGACCCGGAGGGCTTCCTGCAGGCGTCCCTGAAGGACGGGGTGGTGCTGTGCCGGCTGCTGGAGAGGCTGCTGCCCGGCACCATAGACAAGGTAAAAGGGATTTCACGGTCATGCCCACCGCACTGATTCACCCACTCCGCGCCGTGCCAGGGTGCCCCCACCTCCCCTCCTGTTCTAGTTCCTTCCCGGCACTGCAGGGGTTACAGTGTGGCTGTATCACCGCCCCCACGTTGTAGGGTTGTCGGGCCGACAGCTGGTGATGGAGGAGGTGCCCTCACCATACACATAAGGGGCAGCACACAGGGGCCCAACTGGCCGGGGACATTGTCAGAAAAAGACAAGAGACTGACACTGCTGCCATAGTGTGTTGTTCTGTACTTACATGTATACATTGCTGCTACAGTGTGTGTGTATTTTCAAGTATACATTGCTGCCATAGTGTGTGTGCACTTACATGTATACATTGCTGCCATAGTGTGTTGTGTACTTTGGTTCCATAGTGTGTGTGTGTGTGTTTATTTACATATATACACTGCTGCCATAGTGTGTGTGTGTGTATTTACATGTATACATTGGTTCCAGTGTGTGTGTGTGTGTGTGTGCACTTACATATATACATTGCTGCCACAGTGTGTGTGTACTTACATGTATACATTGGTTCCATAGTGTGTGTGTGTGTTTATTTACATATACACACTGCTGCGATAGTGTGTGTGTGTGTGTGTGTATTTACATGTATACATTGGTTCCATAGTGTGTGCACTTACATGTATACGTTGCTGCCATAATGGGTGTGTGTGTACTTACATGTATACATTGGTTTCATAGTGTATGTATTTACATATATACAATTTGCCGCCATAGTGTGTGTATGTGCACTTACACGTATACACTGCCGCCATAGTGTGTGTATGTGCACATACATTTATACATTGCTGCTATAGTGTGTGTATGTGCACATACATTTATACATTGCTGCTATAGTGTGTGTATGTGCACTTACATGTATACATTGGTGCCATAGGGGGATATCCAATTACTCACTGTACATTACCACGGGTAATAATATCACCCGGGGTTATCCTATTAACCGTGATATGCCAGCACAAGCTGCCACTTATCTGGGTTTTTGTAACTGCACCATGGGGGTCATTCTGAGTTGATCGCTCACTAGCAACTTTTTGCAGCGCTGCGATAAGGGTAAATCTCGGCAAAACTGTGCATGCGTATGCACCGCAATGCGCAGGCGCGTCGTACGGGTCCAAAGAGGATCGGTGCTGGGCGATGGATTTAACAAAGAATCCATTCGCACAGCCGATCTCAAGGTGATTGACAGAAAGAGGGCGTTTGTGACTGACCGTTTTCTGGGAGTGTTTGGAAAAACGCAGGCGTGTTCAAGCGTTTGCAGGGCATTCGCACACTTGCAAAGCGAAAATACACTCCCCCATAGGCGGCGACTATCTGATCGCAGCACAGCAAAAAGTTGCTAGCGAGCGATCAACTCGGAATGACCCCCCCCATGTGTTGGCTCCTGACAGCTCCCAGTGCAGTGCTGACCTCCGGATCACAGATCACATGACCCCTCCCCCGTCATGTGACAGGGGAAGAGGGGGGCTGCGGCCCGTTCCAGCTTCCCCGCCGGGGGTCTCGGTGCTGAGTGCCTGCTGCTGCGGCAGGCATGGGATACTGACGGGTCGCCGCGGCTTCTCAGGGATTTTGTTTCACCTGCTGCAGGCAGGCGAAACCAAATCCCCGGAAATATCCTCGTTTTCAAGCGAAAATGTGGCAGTTTCTCACGAAAACACACAGGTTTCACTGAACCTGTGTGTTTTCGTGAGGAAAACAGTTTTTTGGTACGGGTGATCCCAATTGCATAGCCTGTAAAATAAATAAATACATTTGTGAAACATCAGAAAACAGTGCAAACAAACATGTTTTATTTCCTGTAATAGGATGCCTAGGGCCAGATTCAAATGTTATCGCGGGTCCCGGCACTTGCGAGAGCCCATCAGCAGCTATTCAGGCGCGAGAAGTTCATTTCAGCTCGCTACCCCGGAGGTGACAAGCTGAAATGCACGTGAAGAGACTCGTTTGGGGTGCCCAAATGGGTCTTTCTCTGACGTCCTAGTGGATGCTGGGGACTCCGTCAGGACCATGGGGGATTAGCGGCTCCGCAGGAGACAGGGCACAAAAATAAAGCTTTAGGATCAGGTGGTGTGCACTGGCTCCTCCCCCTATGACCCTCCTCCAAGCCTCAGTTAGGTTTTTGTGCCCGTCCGAGCAGGGTGCAATCTAGGTGGCTCTCCTAAAGAGCTGCTTAGAAAAAGTTTTTAGGTTTTTTATTTTACAGTGAGTCCTGCTGGCAACAGGCTCACTGCAACGAGGGACTTAGGGGAGAAGAAGTGAACTCACCTGCGTGCAGGATGGATTGGCTTCTTAGGCTACTGGACACCATTAGCTCCAGAGGGATCGAACACAGGCCCAGCCATGGAGTCTGGTCCCGGAGCCGCGCCGCCGACCCCCTTGCAGATGCCGAAAAGTGAAGAGGTCCAGAAACCGGCGGCAGAAGACTTTTCAGTCTTCATGAGGTAGCGCACAGCACTGCAGCTGTGCGCCATTGTTGTCACACACTTCACACCAACGGTCACGGAGGGTGCAGGGCGCTGCAGGGGGCGCCCTGGGCAGCAATGAGAATACCTTGTTCTGGCTAAAAAATACATCACATATAGCCCCTGGGGCTATATGGATGTATTTAACCCCTGCCAGGTCTCACAAACTCCGGAGAAGAGCCCGCCGAAATAGGGGGCGGGGCCTATCTCCTCAGCACACAGCGCCATTTTCCTGCTCAGCTCCGCTGCGAGGAAGGCTCCCAGGACTCTCCCCTGCACTGCACTACAGAAACAGGGTAAAACAGAGAGGGGGGGGGGGGGCACTTTTTTGGCGTTTTTTGATATATATTAAGCTGCTATAAGGGAGACAACACTTCTATAGGGTTGTTCCTATATATTTATAGCGCTTGGGTGTGTGCTGGCAAACTCTCCCTCTGTCTCCCCGAAGGGCTAGTGGGGTCCTGTCTTCGATAAGAGCATTCCCTGTGTGTCTGCTGTGTGTCGGTACGTGTGTGTCGACATGTATGAGGACGATGTTGGTGTGGAGGCGGAGCAATTGCCGGTAATGGTGATGTCACCCCCTAGGGAGTCGACACCGGAATGGATGGCTTTGTTTATGGAATTACGTGATAATGTCAGCACATTACAAAAATCAGTTGACGACATGAGACGGCCGGCAAACCAGTTAGTACCTGTACAGGCGTCTCAGACACTGTCAGGGGCTGTAAAACGCCCTTTACCTCAGTCGGTCGACACAGACCCAGACACGGACACCGAATCTAGTGTCGACGGTGAAGAAACAAACGTATTTTCCAGTAGGGCCACACGTTATATGATCACGGCAATGAAGGAGGCTTTGCATATCTCTGATACTGCATGTACCACAAAAAGGGGTATTATGTGGGGTCTAAAAAAACTACCTGTAGTTTTTCCTGAATCAGACGAATTGAATGAAGTGTGTGATGGAGCGTGGGTTAACCCCGATAGAAAACTGCTAATTTCAAAGAAGTTATTGGCATTATATCCTTTCCCGCCAGAGGTTAGGGCGCGCTGGGAAACACCCCCTAGGGTGGATAAGGCGCTCACACGCTTATCTAAACAAGTGGCGTTACCGTCTCCTGAAACGGCCGCCCTCAAGGATCCAGCGGATAGGAGGCTGGAAACTACGCTGAAAAGTATATACACTCATACTGGTGTTATACTGCGACCAGCCATCGCCTCTGCATGGATGTGCAGTGCTGGGGTGGTTTGGTCGGATTCCCTGACTGAAAATATTGATACCCTAGATAGGGACAGTATTTTATTGACTTTAGAGCAATTAAAGGATGCTTTTCTTTATATGCGAGATGCTCAGAGGGATATTTGCACTCTGGCATCGAGAGTAAGTGCTATGTCCATATCTGCCAGAAGAAGTTTATGGACGCGACAATGGTCAGGTGATGCGGATTCCAAACGGCATATGGAAGTATTGCCGTATAAGGGGGAGGAATTATTTGGGGTCGGTCTATCGGATTTGGTGGCCACGGCAACAGCCGGGAAATCCACCTTTTTACCTCAGGTCCCCTCCCAACAGAAAAAGACACCGTCTTTTCAGCCGCAGTCCTTTCGTTCCTATAGGAACAAGCGGGCGAAAGGACAGTCATATTTGCCCCGAGGCAAAGGAAAGGGTAAGAGAGTGCACCAAGCAGCTTCTTCCCAGGAGCAGAAACCCCCTCCGGCTTCTGCAAAGCCCTCAGCATGACGTTGGGGCTTTACAAGCGGACTCAGGGGCGGTGGGGGGTCGACTCAAGAATTTCAGCGCACAGTGGGCTCACTCACAGGTGGACCCCTGGATCCTGCAGATAGTATCTCAGGGTTACAGGTTGGAATTCGAGAAGTCTCCCCCTCGCCGGTTCCTAAAGTCTGCTCTGCCAACGTCTCCCTCAGACAGGGCGACGGTATTGGAAGCCATTCACAAGCTGTATTCTCAGCAGGTGATAGTCAAGGTACCCCTCCTACAACAGGGAAAGGGGTATTATTCCACACTATTTGTGGTACCGAAGCCGGACGGCTCGGTAAGACCTATTCTAAATCTGAAATCTTTGAACCTGTACATACAAAAATTCAAGTTCAAGATGGAGTCACTCAGAGCAGTGATAGCGAATCTGGAAGAAGGGGACTTTATGGTGTCCCTGGACATCAAGGATGCTTACCTGCATGTCCCAATTTGCCCTTCACATCAAGGGTACCTCAGGTTCGTGGTGCAAAACTGTCATTATCAGTTTCAGACGCTGCCGTTTGGATTGTCCACGGCACCTCGGGTCTTTACCAAGGTAATGGCCGAAATGATGTTTCTTCTGCGAAGAAAAGGCGTATTAATTATCCCTTACTTGGACGATCTCCTGATAAGGGCAAGGTCCAGGGAACAGCTGGGGGACGTAGTAACACTAACCCAAGTAGTGCTGCAACAGCACGGGTGGATTCTGAATTTTCCAAAATCTCAATTGACCCCGACGACACGTCTGCTGTTCCTGGGAATGATTCTGGACACGGTTCAGAAAAAGGTGTTTCTTCCGGAGGAGAAAGCCAGGGAGTTATCCGAACTTGTCAGGAACCTCCTAAAACCAGGGAAAGTGTCTGTGCATCAATGCACAAGAGTCCTGGGAAAGATGGTGGCTTCTTACGAAGCGATTCCATTCGGCAGATTCCACGCAAGAATTTTTCAGTGGGATCTGCTGGACAAATGGTCCGGATCACATCTGCAGATGCATCAGCGGATAACCTTATCGCCACGGACAAGAGTGTCTCTTCTGTGGTGGTTGCAAAGTGCTCATCTGTTAGAGGGCCGCAGATTCGGCATACAGGACTGGGTCCTGGTGACCACGGATGCCAGTCTGAGAGGCTGGGGAGCGGTCACACAGGGAAGAAACTTCCAGGGAGTATGGTCAAGCCTGGAGATGTCTCTTCACATAAATATACTGGAGCTAAGAGCGATTTACAATGCTCTAAGCCTGGCAAAACCCCTGCTTCAGGGTCAGCCGGTGTTGATCCAGTCGGACAACATCACGGCAGTCGCCCACGTAAACAGACAGGGCGGCACAAGAAGCAGGAGAGCAATGGCAGAAGCTGCAAGGATTCTTCGCTGGGCGGAAGATCATGTGATAGCACTGTCAGCAGTGTTCATTCCGGGAGTGGACAACTGGGAAGCAGACTTCCTCAGCAGACACGATCTACACCCGGGAGAGTGGGGACTTCATCCAGAAGTTTTCCACATGATTGTGAACCGTTGGGAAAAACCAAAGGTGGACATGATGGCGTCTCGCCTCAACAAAAAACTGGACAGGTATTGCGCCAGGTCAAGAGACCCTCAGGCAATAGCTGTGGACGCTCTGGTAACACCGTGGGTGTTCCAGTCAGTGTATGTGTTTCCTCCTCTGCCTCTCATACCAAAAGTACTGAGAATTATACGGCAAAGGGGAGTAAGAACGATACTCGTGGCTCCGGATTGGCCAAGAAGAACTTGGTACCCGGAACTTCAGGAGATGCTCACGGAAGATCCGTGGCCTCTACCTCTAAGACGGGACCTGCTTCAGCAGGGACCGTGTCTATTCCAAGACTTACCGCGGCTGCGTTTGACGGCATGGCGGTTGAACGCCGAATTCTAAGGGAAAAAGGCATTCCGGAAGAGGTCATTCCTACACTGGTAAAAGCCAGGAAGGAGGTGACTGCACAACATTATCACCGCATTTGGAGAAAATATGTTGCGTGGTGTGAGGCCAAGAAGGCCCCCACGGAGGAATTTCAATTGGGTCGATTCCTACATTTCCTGCGAACAGGATTGTCTATGGGCCTCAAATTGGGGTCCATTAAGGTTCAAATTTCGGCCCTGTCGATTTTCTTCCAGAAAGAATTGGCTTCAGTTCCTGAAGTCCAGACTTTTGTAAAAGGAGTACTACATATACAGCCCCCGGTTGTGCCCCCAGTGGCTCTGTGGGACCTTAATGTAGTTTTGGATTTTCTCAAATCCCATTGGTTTGAGCCACTCAAATCGGTGGATTTGAAATATCTTACATGGAAAGTAACCATGCTACTGGCCCTGGCTTCAGCCAGGAGAGTGTCAGAATTGGCGGCTTTATCGTATAGAAGCCCATATCTGATTTTCCATTCGGACAGGGCAGAACTGCGGACGCGTCCTCATTTTCTGCCTAAGGTGGTGTCAGCGTTTCACCTGAACCAGCCTATTGTGGTGCCTGCGGCTACTAGCGATTTGGAGGATTCCAAGTTGCTGGACGTTGTCCGGGCATTGAAAATATATATTTCAAGGACGGCTGGAGTCAGAAAATCTGACTCGCTGTTTATACTGTATGCACCCAACAAGCTGGGTGCTCCTGCTTCTAAGCAGACGATTGCTCGTTGGATTTGTAGCACAATTCAACTTGCACATTCTGTGGCAGGCCTGCCACAGCCTAAATCTGTCAAGGCCCATTCCACAAGGAAGGTGGGCTCATCCTGGGCGGCTGCCCGAGGGGTCTCGGCATTACAACTCTGCCGAGCAGCTACGTGGTCGGGGGAGAACACGTTTGTAAAATTCTACAAATTTGATACCCTGGCTAAAGAGGACCTGGAGTTCTCTCATTCGGTGCTGCAGAGTCATCCGCACTCTCCCGCCCGTTTGGGAGCTTTGGTATAATCCCCATGGTCCTGACGGAGTCCCCAGCATCCACTAGGACGTCAGAGAAAATAAGATTTTACTTACCGATAAATCTATTTCTCGTAGTCCGTAGTGGATGCTGGGCGCCCATCCCAAGTGCGGATTGTCTGCAATACTTGTACATCGTTATTGTTACAAAAAAATCGGGTTGTTATTGTTGTGAGCCGTCTGTTCAGAGGCTCCTGCGTTTGTCATACTGTTAACTGGGTTCAGATCACAAGTTGTACGGTGTGATTGGTGTGGCTGGTTTGAGTCTTACCCGGGATTCAAAATCCTTCCTTATTGTGTACGCTCGTCCGGGCACAGTATCCTAACTGAGGCTTGGAGGAGGGTCATAGGGGGAGGAGCCAGTGCACACCACCTGATCCTAAAGCTTTATTTTTGTGCCCTGTCTCCTGCGGAGCCGCTAATCCCCCATGGTCCTGACTGAGTCCCCAGCATCCACTACGGACTACGAGAAATAGATTTATCGGTAAGTAAAATCTTATTTTTTACGCTCGCGCCCATTAGTTTAATCAGGTTTAGGTGCCTTGTGCGCCTAAACCCGTCTCTAATGGGTGCGATCAGCGTGATAAGTGGGGACAATTAAATATTGTCCCGCGATCTCCCGTCACTTGATTAAACAATTGAATTCCCTTCTGGTACAGTGTGTGTGTGTACTTACATATATACATTTTGCCATAGTGTGTGTATTTACATATGTACATTCCTGCCATAGTGTGTGTGTCAGTGACGTGCGGTGGGTTGAGCATGTATACATTGCTGACATAGTGTGTGTCTGTGCATTTTTACATATATACATTGCTGCCATAGTGTGTGTATGTGCACTTACATATATACATTGGTGATAGTTTAAGCAGAGGCGTCTCCCCTGATCGACACCCGGTGCGGTGGCGGGCTGAAAGGGGGCATGGCTTATTGAAACGGGGGCGAGGTCAGGTGTCCCAACCCTTGTTTTCGTCACTCCGGGGGTCTGGGAGGTACGTGCGGCACCCAGAGGACGTCTCATTTGCAGTACCTACTCCTGCACAGTGACAGGAGACGGGTTGCTGCAAGTATTGTTACAATGCAGCACCTGGTTCCTGTCACTGAGCAGGAGCCGGCATTTTGGTGTCACCCCTCAGAGGAGGACACCTAGGTGCGGGCCGCACACCCCGCATCCCCCTTGTTACGCCACTGAGTTTAATGGTTCTATGTAGTACTAAGCCTTGGAGGGAGATAAAGTGGAGAGAGATAAAGTACCAGCCAATCAGCTCCTAACTGCCATGTTACAGGTCACAGTTAGGAACTGGTTGGTTGGTACTTTGGGAGGAATTAATTTAGTGTCGACCGCGGCGGGGATCTCGCTCAAAAGTGCTTGTTACCCCATTGGGTAGCAAGCACTTTTAGATGAAGGCGGCGAATCAGGCTGCTATTGCTGGCATTTACATGCAGCGGCAACAGCAATCTGCCCCCTTTACCCATAATTGAATTCTCTCTCCAGGGATTAGTACATTAGGGGGTCATTCAGACCTGATCGCTCGCTAGGGGTTAGTCGCTGCCCATAGGGGAGTGTATTTTCGCTTTGCAAGTGTGCGATCGCATGTGCAGCCGGTCGGTACAAAAAAGTTTTGTGCAGTTTCTGAGTAGCCCAGAACTTACTCAGCTGCTGCGATCACTTCAGCCTGTCCGGGACCAGAATTGACGTCAGACACCCGCCCTGCAAACGCTTGGACACCCCTGCATTTTACCAAACACTCACAGAAAGCGGTCAGTTGCCACCCACAAACACCTTCTTCCTGTCAATCTCCTTGCAATCGGCTGTGCGAACGGATTCTTCGTCCAATCCATCGCTGGGCAACGATCCGCTTTGTACTTGTACGACGCGCCTGCGCATTGCGGTGTACATGCATGCGCAGTTCTGACCTGATCACAGCGCAGCGAAATAACCTAGCGTGCGATCAAGTCTGAATGATCCCCATAGACCCCTATGTCACCACTGTCAGCCTATAGTTATTATTTTGGGTGCACTACCAATCAAGGATGTTATTTCCCTTCAGTATTCTATAATATGATGTTATACAATATTCATTAAATATCACTACCTAGTTAAAATCTCTCCCTATTTCTATTCTTTCTGCTATGTATGATTGGTGCCATAGTGTGTGCAACTACATGTATACATTGGTTCCATACTATGTGCGTACTTACATGTATACATTGGCGCCATTGTGTATATTTACATATGTACAATGCTGCTATAGTGTGTGTACATGTAATAATATAAATATACTTACATTTATACATTTCTACCATTGTGTGTGTATTTACATATATATTGATGCCATAGTGTATGTTTGTAAATTTTTATGTATACAGTGTGTGTATACAGCAGTGTGATTGTGTATATATGTACATGTATACATTGCTGCCATAGTGTGTGTGTACTAACGTGTATGTTGGTGCCATAGTGTGTGTATGTGCACTTACATGTATACATTGCTGCCATAGGGGGTCATTCCTACCCGATCGCACTCTACAGTTGTTCGTAGCGCAGTGATCGGGTCGCAACTGCGCATGCGATAGCACATTGACAGGAAGTGAACGTTTATTGGTGGTAACAGGATGTTTTGAGGTAGTGGTAGCAGAAATGCAGGGGTGTCATGGCCGTTTGATGGGCGGGTCTGTGATGTCATCTGCGCTCATTTGCATGCTACAGCATGTGCAGACTTGTGGATGCTCTTTGTTGGCACAGGTTGAAGTTACCCCTTCGATGTTCCCGATTTTGCATATGGATTGCGTTGCATACGCAAAACTGCTTATATGCTTTGCAAAAGTGCAGTGGTTATGTTTTCCATTTTTGGTCTGCAACTACCTGGGCGATTCTTTGCAATTGAGATTGCAAAAAATGACACCTTTAGTTGCAGTAGCTATCCATGCTGAATGAGGGCTTTTATACATTGCTGCCATAGGGTGTAACTTCCTTATGACGGCGCTTGGGATCCCGGCGCCTAGCATACCAGCACCGGTATCTTAACCGCTGGCATGCAGGCAGCGGGGTGAGCACAAAAGAGCCTCTTGCGGGCTTGCTGCACTCACCACGCTGTGGGCACACTCTATTTATTCTCCCCCCAGGGGTGTCGTGGACACCCCAAGAGGGAGAATAGTTTTCTGTATTCCAGCTGTCGGGATTCTGGTGCTAGTATAATGAGTGCCAGGATCCCGTCAGCCGGCATATCAAATGCCTCCTGTTGCATAGTGTGTGTGTACTTACATGTGTACATTGCTGCCACAATGTGTATGCATTTGCATGTGTACATTGCGGGTGGTATTCAGTATGCCGGCTGTTGGGATCCCGGCGCTCAGTATACCGGCGCCGGAATCTCGACACCCGGCATAGCGACAACTATTCTCCCTCTTGGGGATCCATGATCCCCCTGGAGGGAGAATAAATAGCGTTGCGCCACCGTGCCCGCAAGGGGCTCATTTGCGCCTGCCCCGCTGCTGGCATGCCAGTGGTCAGGATCCCAATCGCTGGCCACTCATACTACACCCGTACATTGCTGCCACAATGTGTGTGTACCTACATGTGTATATTGCTCCCACAATGTGTATGTACTAACGTGTACATTGCTGCCACAGTGTGTGTACTTACATGTGTACATTGCTGCCATAGTGTGTGTGTGTGTGTGTGTGTGTGTGTGAATTTACAAGTGTACATTGCTGCCATAGTGTGTATGTGTACCTACATGTGTACATTGCTGCCATAGTGTGTGTGTGTGTGTGTGTGTGTGTATACTTACAAGTATACATGTGAATTTACATGTGTACATTGCTGTCATAGTATGTGTACTTACATGTGTACATTGCTGCCATAGTGTGTGTGAATTTACATGTGTACTTTGCTGCCATAGGGTGTGAGTATTTACATGTGTACAGTACATTGCTCCCATAGTGTGTGTGTGTAGGTACTTACATGTGTACATTGCTGCCATAGTGTGTGTGTGTGAATTTACAAGTGTACATTGCTGCCATAGTGTGTATGTGTACCTACATGTGTACATTGCTGCCATAGTGTGTGTGTATACTTACAAGTATACATGTGAATTTACATGTGTACATTGCTGTCATAGTATGTGTACTTACATGTGTACATTGCTGCCATAGTGTGTGTGAATTTACATGTGTACTTTGCTGCCATAGGGTGTGAGTACTTACATGTGTACAGTACATTGCTCCCATAGTGTGTGTGTGTAGGTACTTACATGTGTACATTGCTGCCATAGTGTGTGGTAATTTAACACGGCTAAAACTGTTGCTTATGAGGCAGGCAAAACCAAATCAGAAAGAGTTTTCTTTCCCCATTATCGTGGATGCGAAAATATATAGGTCCGTGGCTTTTCATGGATCTTATGTATTTTTGCAGGATAAAAGTACATTTTTCGATAGGCCGAAAATAAATAGTCGACACTAGAAAAAAAAAAAAAAATTGCGAATACCTCCTATTTTTAGCTCTAGAATTTTTGATGCTATAGTCTGTGTCTACATACTGTGTATACATTGATTAAACATCATTTGTACCTGTGACAGAGTGTATAGATTAGACACATACACAGATTGACTAGTATCCTAAACACACTCTTTTTAAATGGAAATTTAATTTGGAGCATTTGAAAGTGAAATGTGTTAGATGCAGACATGTTAGGGAAGATAAGAGCTGCAGGCACTGAGACTTCTATTGGGAGACAGAAGACACGAGTGTGCCCATATATCATACACTGAGCCTGAGACAAGCGTCAAGCTGCTGAAGGCCAGCTTAGCTCTGAGCCAGTCTGCATTGTGCATTATAATGTGAATGGATTTACTATTAGAGGGAGTCTGAGGTGAGGCGCTGCATGCTCCCAGGCAGGATGTGGCTGTGACAGCTGTGCTGCTGCTGAGCTTTTTGTCAGTGTGAGATCTTCTCAGAGGAATCTACTGTGTTCTCTGCCTGCTCCTACTGCAGATCTGCCCTGCAGCCAATGAGAAGCCGTCTGTGTCACCTGGTTCTTGTCATCACATCATAGCCAAGAGAACAGATTATTATATATATATAAATATATATATGCTATATTGATTTGAAGACATAGATTTGCTTATCGGAAATGTCTTCTATTGTTCATGTTGGTAATATAGAGAGACTGAGCCCATACAGTCTGAGTGACTGTGGGGTCTCGTTAGTAAAAAAAAATAAAATGCTTTTCTCCAGCATTATAGCTGGAGGAGGGATCCGGTCTGAAGATCGACACTGTCTAGGTCGACCACTATAGGTCGACAGGGTTTCTAGGTCGACATGTGCTAGGTCGACAGTTTTTAAAATTTTTTATTTTTTTGAACTTTTTCATACTTAACGATCCACGTGGACTACGATTGGAACTGTAATCTCTGCCGAGCGAAACACAGAACCTTGCCTGAAGCATGGAGAGCGAAGCGAGCCATGCGAGGGGACACGGTGCACTAATAGGGGTTCTTGGTCACTCTACGAAGAACACGACACCAACCCCCCCCCAAAACCTCATGTCGACCTTTTGACATGTCGACCTAGCACGTCGACCTAGAAACCCTGTCGACCTAGTAACTGTCGACCTAAACATTGTCGACCTAGGCACTGTCGATCTAATGATCCACACCCGTGGAGGAAGCCAAAAGTGCAAGGAAAGAACTAATTTCTGCACCTTTTCATTTTTTCGTTCTGATCCTGCAGCCTCCATGGGGCCTAATTCAGACCTGATCGTAGATGTGCTAAATTTAGCACATCTACTATCAGTTACTCTGACATGTGGGGGGACGCCCACCACAGGGCTAGTCCGCCCCGCATGTCTGGCTTGCATGTCTGTCACGGTGGCGATGCTTTTGTACCTGAGGAGTAGCTCCTTACCATTGCAACTGCTGCGCGCTGGCAGGGAGCTACCCGTCGCTTCCTGGGTTTGCGCGGCTGCGTGTGATGTCACGCAGCCGCCGCAGCCCACCCCCGCATGGTCCGGGCACGCCTGCGTTGGCCGGACCGCACCCCAAAAACAGCGCCCAAACGCCACCGGCCTGCCCAGCGACCACCTCTGCCTGTAAATCAGGCAGAGGCGATCGCTGGGCAGAGATGACGATTGCATCTCTTGATGACGATTGCATCTCTTGATGACGATTGCATCTCTGGCATGCGCCGGCGCACCGTGACACCGGCGCATGCGCAGTTCAGACCTGATCGCCCGCTGTGCGAAAACGCACAGCGATCAGATCTGAATTAGGCCCATTGTTTTTAATAGGTAGTGTTTAGGAACATTATTTATATAGATGAGAGAAGCTTTTGCTTCTCCTATCTTTTTTACAAACATTTTATTGCGATACATCCCATCCCTATTTTCATGCACACCAGCATATAAAATAAGCCCATTAGCTTCTGTAGGCAATGCCACATATTGAAGCTATGTAAAGTTACGCTTTCAGGAGCCTGCTGCATATGGACACATTGCAGCCCCATATAATTCTATGGGGCTTGTTGTGCCTTAGATCTGCAGCAGATATCTCAGAAAAATGACAATTTTCAGATGGTTTCTTGCATTTTTAGCTTTCGGGATCACAATCCATAATGGTGTGTACATGTTTCACCTAGGCCAGCACCCTTTGCACTTTTTCCTTTACACACAACACTAAATCCTCATATTTTATTGCCACTAAAAAAACGCATAAATGACCAGTAGTGCACTTAAAGGACAAAAATACATATTTAACCAATACTACACCAGACAGGAGTGTGTGAGAGAGGCCCTAGTGCTCTCATCACATGGTATTTTCCTTCTGGAAGAGGTTCACAGTTTTTTGCTGGTCTAGGGAATTTAGCCCCGTGATGGACAGGCTATGTGACATTATGACAGGGGTGCCCTATGCTGTGTATGTTCCTGTTAAAGTGTCATCAGGCAAGTCTGTCTGTCATAGTCCAGAGCTGGTAGCGGCTTTCTATGTAATAACAATTTCTTGTTGGCTTATTTTGGGGGACTCTACATTGTTTCTCTCCCATAAGTTATTAGTGCAGATGCTGGCAACACTTGGAGTGTGGATCCACAATTGTAATTTTTAGAAAATACATTCAAAACTAGTCATTGGGGGTATCCTATTAGCAGCGGTAATTTATCACTGCTAATAGGTTCACCGGGGGCTATCCAATTAGCCCTGTAAACCAGCATTTATCGGGATTTATGCATAATCTGTGATAAGCAGACGCAGGAGCCCAATAACACATGGGATCGGGTCCTTTTCGGGTGATAAAAATGGTCTAGAATTGGATAGGGCGATAATGACCATCAGTCAGGCCGGTTTTATCTTCCAAAAAGTGTTCGCACCTAATAGGATACCACCATTGTCTTAAGCTATCCCAATTTTGCGCCCAGATCCGTATCTCGCCCTGTGTCTGTATAAGAGGACATGTTTCTTAGGGCTTCCAGGTAATGGACTTATTTATTGTACTGTCTTCATAATGTGAGTTGAAGGGCCTTTCTAGTTTTGCCGGGCATTAGTGGGGTACCTTGATTTTCAATGTACAGTAGCTGTAAAGCTGTACTTATTCATACCTAGAGAGAAACTTTCAGCACCACAGCAGATAAGCAACCCCTGACGCTGTGTTGGCCATTACATTTTTTTCTTCACTGCATAAAAGGCTGTCATGTTTTTTTCATTTTATAAGAAACCTTCCCACCTGACAAAAATCCTATTGACACTGGTTTTATGAAAGAAGCAATCAAATGTAAATTTAAATAACTTAAAGTAGAATATACAGTATATTCTACCCAAATACAGGCAGTGTTGGCCGTCTCTAGCAGATGGAGGCACTGCAAAGTCAGCATGGATCATGTGCAAGTCTGGAGACAGAATTATGTGAACCATCTGGCACCGACAGAGTTAAATATGATCATGGCTGCTAACAGGACTAATATGCAGAGAAGTACCTGATCCTGAATGCCAGAATACAAAGTAAACTTCAATATTGATGGCGATTGTACCAAACGCCCTTACTGATCCTAAAGGGGGGTACTCACTGAGCGATATTCTAAGCAATCTGACTAGATTGCTTAGAATATCAGCATGATCGCTCTGTGTGTAGCCCCCTCAGCGATTGCGATGCACGGCCCCACACATCGCTATCGCTGCTGCTAGATTGGCCTGCATGCAGGCCATAACACTCACATCTCCCACCTCTCCTCAGTCAGGGCCTTACTTCCAGCAAGTGCATGAACGCTATCCCACACCATATCCAGGGATCATTGTATTGGGAGAGACAGTGTGTAACAATAGCTCAGCTTGGTCCTGCACTCACATGACAAAGCTACTGTTCAGAAAACATTAGCTCTGTGATATTAGAAAAGAGGGACGCATCTGGGGATGCCCTGCAGCTGGGGACAGCCTTTTCTTTATTCTGTACAAGACAAAACCTATGCAATTGATTTTACATAACCTCTTAATATTCTCCATAAAAATAAGTTTGGTGCCTGCTCCATTAAGAAAGTGGGTACCCTTAATGCCCAAGGTAATGTTTTCTTCTATTTCTAAATTACTACCTACATTTAATCTAGAGACAAAAAGGTTTAGAACAGCACAGGGAGAAATTTGGCACCAGTGAGAAGTATACCCTTGGCCATATACACATACACCATTGGTAACTCTAGAACTCTGTACTCCCTTGCACACCAGCCACATTAGTACATGATGTAGCCTCTCTATAATGCTGTTATGACTTACTGTTGGACCATGAATGAGTATTCATTATTTCTCATACGTCCTAGAGGATGCTGGGGTCACATTAAGAACCATGGGGTATAGACAGGATCCGCAGGAGACATGGGCACTTTAAGACTTTCAAAAGGTGTGAACTGGCTCCTCCCTCTATGCCCCTCCTCCAGACTGCAGTTTTTAGAATTGTGCCCAGGCAGACTGGATGCACTCTGAGGAGCTCTACTGAGTTTCTCTGAAAAAGACTTATGTTAGGTTTTTATTTTCAGGGAGACTGCTGGCAACAGTCTCCCTGCTTCGTGGGACTAAGGGGAGAGAAGTTATGACCTACTTCCAGTGAGTTCAAAGGCTCTGCTACTGGCTACAGGACACCATTAGCTCCTGAGGGTTTGATCGCTAGGTACGCCTAGATGCTCGTTCCCAGAGCTGGCCGTCAGCCCCCTTACAGAGCCAGAAGACAGGTAAGTAGAAGAAGAAAAGAAGACTTCAGTGACGGCATTCTGAGGTACCGCACAGCGATCGCACGCTGCGTGCCATGCTCCCACACACACAGCAGCACTACAGGGTGCAGGGCACGGGGGGGGGGGCGCACTGGGCAGCAGAAAAACCGCAATATAAAATGGCAAGAGGGGACATAAGTGCCTAGGCACTGTCCTAACCCCCGCCAGTATAAATATATATTTAAAAAAAGCGGGACTGAAGGGCGCCATTACAGGGGCGGAGCTTCGTCCTCACAGCTCACACAGCTCAGCGCCATTTTCCTCTACACAGGCTGCAGAGACGCTGGTCCTTCCTCACACTTCTGAATAAGTATCAGGGTGCAAAACGGGGAGGGGGGGGCACAGAAATATTGGTGCAATATATATGTAATACAAAAGCGCTGCAGGTCTGGGGCATTCTTTAGTGTTTCAGAAACGGTGATTAGGCGCTGGGTTGTGAGCTGGCAAACTCTCTCTGTGTCTCTCTGACAGACTTTACTGTGGGTCTGTCCTCTAAATGCCCGGTGTGTCTGTGGGTATTTGGTACACGTGTGTTGACATGTCTGAGGCTGAAGGCTCTTCCCAGGAGGAGGCTGTATTAGGGACACAGACATATGTGGGTGGCCCTGTCGGCACCACCAATAACTGACTGGGTAAAAATTTGCATGATAATGTGATTCATATCAGAGTAAGGTTGCATAAATCTGTGTCCCAGACACAGACGTAGAAATATCTATGGAGGATGTGATGTTCATAGCTATTTCTCTAACGTCCTAGTGGATGCTGGGGACTCCGTAAGGACCATGGGGAATAGACAGGCTCCGCAGGAGACATGGGCACTTTAAGAAAGAATTTAGATTCTGGTGTGCTCTGGCTCCTCCCTCTATGTCCCTCCTCCAGACCTCAGTTTGAATCTGTGCCCGGACGAGCTGGGTGCTGTTCAGTGAGCTCTCCTGAGCTTGCTGTAAGAAAGTATTTTGTTAGGTTTTTTATTTTCAGAGAGCTCTGCTGGCAACAGACTCCCTGCATCGTGGGACAGAGGGGAGAGAAGCAGCCCTACTCTCTGAAGCTAGGTCCTGCTTCTTAGGCTACTGGACACCATTAGCTCCAGAGGGATCGTACACAGGCTTTCACCCTCGTCGTCCGATCCCAGAGCCGCGCCGCCGTCCCCCTCGCAGAGCCGGAAGACAGAAGCCGGGTGAGTATGAGAAGCAAGAAGACTTCGAAATCGGCGGCAGAAAACTCCGTTCTTCACATGAGGTAACGCACAGCACTGCAGCTGTGCGCCATTGCTCCAAACACACCTCACATACTCCGGTCACTGTAAGGGTGCAGGGCACAGGGGGGGGCGCCCTGGGCAGCGTATGGACCTCTGTTGGCAAAAGTATTCATATATATAGTTGGGCACTGTATATATGTATGAGCCCCCGCCAAAAAGATATGTATTTTAGCGGGACAGAAGCCCGCCATCGAGGGGGCGGGGCTTCTCCCTCAGCACTCGCCAGCGCCATTTTTTTCTCCACAGCTCCGCTGAGAAGAAGCTCCCCAGGCTCTCCCCTGCAGATCACGGTAGAAAAGGGTAAAAGGAGAGGGGGGGGGGCACATAATTAGGCGCTAAAAACACAATATACAGCAGCTACTGGGTTAACATTAAGTTACTGTGTTATTCCTGGGTTATATAGCGCTGGGGTGTGTGCTGGCATACTCTCTCTCTGTCTCACCAAAGGGCCTTGTGGGGGAACAGTCTTCAAAAAGGGCATTCCCTGTGTGTGTGGTGTGTCGGTACGCTTGTGTCGACATGTCTGATGAGGAAGGCTATGTGGAAGCAGAGCGGGAGCAAATGAATGTGGTGTCTCTGCCGACGGCACAGACACCTGATTGGATGGATATGTGGAAGGTTTTAAATGATAATGTTAATTCCTTACATAAAAGGTTGGAAAAAGCTGAAGCCTCAGGACAGTCAGGGTCCCAACCCATGCCTGATCCTATGTCACAGAGGCCGACAGGGTCTCAGAAGCGCCCACTATCCCAAATTATTGACACGGATACCGACATGGATTCTGACTCCAGTGTCGATTACGATGATGCAAAGTTACAGCCAAAATTGGCTAAATCCATCCGTTATATGATTATAGCTATTAAGGATGTGTTGCATATCACAGAGGAAACCCCAGTCCCTGACAGGAGGGTTCATATGTATGGGGAAAAGAAGCCGCAGGTAACTTTTCCCCCCTCACACGAGCTCAATGAGTTATGTGAAAAGGCTTGGGAATCTCCAGATAAAAAACTGCAGATTTCCAAAAGGATTCTTATGGCGTATCCTTTACCGCCAACGGACAGGTTACGCTGGGAATCCTCCCCTAGGGTGGACAAAGCTTTGACACGCTTATCCAAGAAGGTAGCCCTGCCGTCACAGGATACGGCTACCCTCAAAGATGGACGGATACCTTATCTGAGGAACTTGATACCTTAGACAAGGATACTATATTAATGACCCTGGGGCATATTAAAGACGCTGTCCTTTATATGAGAGATGCTCAGAGAGACATTAGCCTACTAGGTTCTAGAATAAATGCTATATCGATTTCTGCCAGAAGGGTCCTGTGGACTCGGCAATGGACAGGTGATGCCGACTCAAAAAGGCACATGGAGGTTTTACCTTACAAGGGTGAGGAATTGTTTGGGGAGGGTCTCTCGGACCTGGTCTCCACAGCTACGGCTGGAAAGTCAAATTTCTCTGACGTCCTAGTGGATGCTGGGAACTCCGTAAGGACCATGGGGAATAGACGGGCTCCGCAGGAGACTGGGCACTCTAAGAAAGAATTAGGACTACTGGTGTGCACTGGCTCCTCCCTCTATGCCCCTCCTCCAGACCTCAGTTAGAATCTGTGCCCGGCTCGAGCTGGTTGCACACTAGGGGCTCTCCTGAGCTTCTAGTAAAGAAAGTATTTATTAGGTTTTTTATTTTCAGTGAGATCTGCTGGCAACAGACTTACTGCTACGAGGGACTTAGGGGAGAGAAGCGAACCTACCTGCTTGCAGCTAGCTTGGGCTTCTAGGCTACTGGACACCATTAGCTCCAGAGGGATCGAACACAGGCCCAGCCTCGGTCGTCCGGTCCCGGAGCCGCGCAGCCGTCCCCCTTGCAGAGCAAGAAGCAAGAAGAACGTCCTGGAAATCGGCGGCTGAAGACTCCGGTCTTCATTAAGGTAGCGCACAGCACTGCAGCTGTGCGCCATTGCTCCCTATGCACACCACATACTCCGGTCACTGATGGGTGCAGGGCGCTGGGGAAGGGGGCGCCCTGGGCTGCAATTAGAGTACCTTAAATTGGCAAAACAACACATAATATAGTCTAATAAACTATATATGTGTAAAAATCCCCAGCCATAATATTAATAAAAGAGCGGGAGAAGCCCGCCGAAAAAGGGGCGGGGCTATCTCCCTCAGCACACTGGCACCATTTCCTCTTCACAGCTCCGCTGGAAGACAGCTCCCCAGGCTCTCCCCTGCAGTTTCCAGGCTCAAAGGGTAAAAAAGAGGGGGGGGGCACTAAATTTAGGCGCAAAACTGTATTGTATAGCTGCTATAGGGAAAATCACTTTGTGTAGTGTAAATCCCTGTTTATATAGCGCTGTGGTGTATGCTGGCATACTCTCTCTCTGTCTCCCCAAAAGCCTTTGTGGGGTCCTCTCCTCAGTCAGAGCATTCCCTGTGTGTGTGCTGTGTGTTGGTACGCCTGTGTCGACATGTTTGATGAGGAAGGATACGTGGAGGCAGAACAAGTGCAGCTGAGTGTGGTGTCGCCGCCGATGGTGCCGACACCTGATTGGATGGATATGTGGAAGGTGTTAAATGATAATGTAAACTCCTTGCATAACAGATTGGATAAAACTGTAACCTTGGGACAGTCAGGGTCTCAACCCATGCCTGATCCTACAGCGCAGAGGCCGTCAGGGTCTCAAAAGCGCACACTATCCCAGATAGTTGACACAGATGTCGACACGGAATCTGACTCCAGTGTCGATGACGATGAGGCAAAGTTGCAGCCTAAAATGACTAAAGCCATCCGCTACATGATTGTAGCAATGAAGGATGTATTACACATTTCTGAGGAAAATCCTGTCCCTGACAAGAGGATTTATATGTATGGGGAGAAAAAGCATGAAGTGACTTTTCCCCCTTCACATGAATTAAATGAATTATGTGAAAAAGCGTGGGATTCCCCTGACAGGAAGGTGATAATTTCCAAGAGATTACTTATGGCGTATCCTTTCCCGCCAACGGACAGGTTACGCTGCGAATCCTCCCCTAGGGTAGACAAGGCGTTGACACGCTTGTCTAAGAAGGTGGCCCTGCCGTCTCAGGATACGGCCGCCCTAAAGGATCCTGCGGATAGAAAGCAGGAAGCTATCCTGAAGTCTGTTTATACACATTCTGGCACACCGCTGAGGCCAGCAATTGCTTCGGCCTGGATGTGTAGCTGCATGGACGGATACTCTGTCTGAGGAGATAGATACCCTGGACAGGGACACTGTTCTACTGACCCTGGCACATATCAAGGACGCGGTCCTATATATGCGGGATGCCCAGAGGGACATTTGCCTGCTGGGCTCTAGAGTAAACGCAATGTCCATTTCTGCCAGAAGGGTCTTATGGACTCAGCAATGGACAGGGGATACCGACTCTGAAAAACACATGGAGGTTTTATCTTATAAGGGTGAGGAATTGTTTGGGGACGGTCTCTCGGACCTAGTTTCCACAGCTACGGCTGGGAAGTCAAATTTCTTGCCTTATGTCCCTCCACAGCCTAAGAAAGCACCGTATTACCAAATGCAGTCCTTTCGTTCTCAGAAGAGCAAGAAGGTCAGAGGTGCGTCCTTTCTTGCCAGAGGCATGGGTAGAGGAAAAAAGCTGCACCATGCAGCTAGTTCCCAGGAACAAAAGTCTTCCCCGGCTTCCACTAAATCCACCGCATGACGCTGGGGCTCCATAGGCGGAGCCAGGAGCCGTGGGGGCGCGTCTCCGACATTTCAGCCACCAAAGGGTTCGCTCACAGGTGGATCCTTGGGCTATACAAATTGTGTCTCAGGGATACAAGCTGGAATTCGAGGTGACGCCCCCTCACCGTTACCTAAAATCGGCCTTACCAACTTCCCACATGGAAAGGGAGATAGTGTTGGCGGCAATTCACA
The DNA here is from genome assembly GCF_028390025.1 of Pseudophryne corroboree. NCBI lineage: Eukaryota > Metazoa > Chordata > Amphibia > Anura > Myobatrachidae > Pseudophryne > Pseudophryne corroboree. The sequence continues at coordinate 360,926,871 of NC_086445.1, read as the reverse complement.
AACTTTTTCTCCAGCAGGTGGTGGTAGAGGTTCCCCCCCCTTCAAAGGGGAAGGGGCTACTATTCCACTATGTTTGTGGTACCGAAACCGGATGGTTCGGTCAGACCCATTTTAAATTTAAAATCCCTGAACATTTATCTGAAGAAATTCAAGTTCAAAATGGAATTGCTCAGAGCGGTCATTGCAAGCCTGGAAGAGGGGGATTTTATGGTGTCTCTGGACATCAAGGATGCTTACTTGCATGTCCCCATTTATCCGCCTCATCAGGAGTACCTCAGGTTTGTGGTACGGGACGGTCATTACCAATTCCAGACGTTGCCGTTTGGCCTGTCCACGGCACCGAGAGTTTTTACCAAGGTGATGGCGGAAATGATGGTGCTCCTTCGGAAGCAAGGGGTTACAATTATCCCATACTTGGACGATCTCCTCGTAAAGGCGAGGTCCAGGGAGCAGTTGCTGATCAGCGTTGCACACTCTGAGGAAGTGTTGCGTCAGCACGGCTGGATTCTGAACATTCCAAAGTCGCAGCTGATTCCTGCGACGCGTCTGCCCTTCCTGGGCATGATTCTGGACACAGACCAGAAGAAGGTGTTTCTCCCGGAGGAGAAGGCTCAGGAGCTCGTGACTCTGGTCAGAGACCTCATAAAGCCAAAACAGGTGTCGGTGCATCACTGCACACGAGTCCTGGGAAAGATGATGGCGTCATATTAAGCCATTCCCTTCGGCAGGTTCCATGCGAGGATCTTTCAGTGGGATCTGCTGGACAAGTCGTCCGGATCGCATCTTCAGATGCATCGGATGATCACCCTGTCCCCCAGGGCCAGGGTGTCTCTTCTGTGGTGGCTACAAGGTGCTCACCTCCTCGAGGGCCGCAGATTCGGCATACAGGACTGGGTCCTGGTGACCACGGATGCAAGCCTCCGAGGGTGGGGGGCAGTCACTCAAGGAAGAAACTTCCAAGGGCTGTGGTCAAGTCAGGAGACTTGTCTGCACATAAATATCCTGGAGCTACGGGCCATATACAACGCCCTGAGTCAAGCGGAGCCTCTGCTTCGAGACCAACCAGTGCTGATTCAGTCAGACAACATCACGGCAGTCGCTCATGTAAACCGCCAGGGCGGCACAAGAAGCAGGGTGGCAATCGCGGAAGCCACCAGGATTCTTCGTTGGGCGGAGAATCACGTGCAAGCACTGTCAGCAGTGTTCATTCCGGGAGTGGACAACTGGGAAGCAGACTTCCTCAGCAGACACGACCTCCACCCGGGAGAGTGGGGACTTCATCAAGAAGTCTTCACGCAGATTGTAAATCGATGGGAACTGCCACAGGTGGACATGATGGCGTCCCGCCTCAACAAAAAATTAAAGAGGTATTGCGCCAGGTCAAGAGACCCTCAGGCGATAGCTGTGGACGCACTGGTGACACCGTGGGTATTCCAGTTGGTCTATGTGTTTCCTCCTCTTCCTCTCATACCCAGGGTACTGAGAATCGTAAGAAAAAGAGGAGTGAGAACAATACTCATTGTTCCGGATTGGCCAAGAAGGACTTGGTACCCGGAACTGCAAGAAATGCTCACAGAGGACCCATGGCCTCTGCCTCTCAGACAGGACCTGTTGCAACAGGGGCCCTCTCTGTTCCAAGACTTACCGCGGCTGCGTTTGACGGCATGGCGGTTGAACGCCGGATCCTAGCAGAAAAGTACATTCCGGATGCAGTTATTCCTACGCTGATAAAGGCTAGGAAGGACGTGACAGCAAAACATTATCACCGTATATGGCGAAAATATGTTGCTTGGTGTGAGGCCAGGAAGGCCCCTACAGAGGAATTCCAGCTGGGTCGATTCCTGCACTTCCTATAGTCAGGTGTGACTATGGGCCTAAAATTAGGGTCCATAAAGGTCCAGATTTCGGCCCTATCCATTTTCTTTCAAAAAGAACTGGCTTCACTGCCTGAGGTTCAGACGTTTGTTAAGGGAGTGCAGCATATTCAGCCTCCTTTTGTGCCACCAGTGGCACCTTGGGATCTTAACGTGGTCTTGGGTTTCCTGAAATCCCACTGGTTTGAGCCACTTAAGACAGTGGAGCTAAAGTATCTCGCGTGGAAAGTGGTCATGCTGTTGGCCTTGGCTTCAGCTAGGCGTGTGTCAGAATTGGCGGCTTTGTCATGTAAAAGCCCCTATCTGGTTTTCCATATGGATAGGGCAGAATTGCGGACTCGTCCGCAGTTTCTGCCAAAGGTGGTGTCATCTTTTCATTTGAACCAACCCATTGTGGTGCCTGCGGCTACTCGTGACTTGGAGGATTCCAAGTTGCTTGATGTAGTCAGGGCTTTGAAGATCTATGTTGCCAGGACGGCTGGAGTCTGGAAAACTGACTCACTGTTTATCCTGTATGCATCCAACAAGCTGGGTGCTCCTGCTTCAAAGCAAACCATTGCTCGCTGGATCTGTAACACGATTCAGCAGGCTCATTCTGCGGCTGGATTGCCGCATCCAAAATCAGTGAAAGCCCATTCCACAAGGAAGGTGGGCTCCTCTTGGGCGGCTGCCCGAGGGGTCTCGGCATTACAGCTTTGCCGAGCTGCTACTTGGTCGGGTTCAAACACATTTGCAAAATTCTACAAGTTTGATACCCTGGCTGAGGAGGACCTGGTGTTTGCCCATTCGGTGCTGCAGACTCATCCGCACTCTCCCGCCTGTTTGGGAGCTTTGGTATAATCCCCATGGTCCTTACGGAGTCCCCAGCATCCACTAGGACGTTAGAGAAAATAAGAATTTACTCACCGGTAATTCTATTTCTCGTAGTCCGTAGTGGATGCTGGGCGCCCGTCCCAAGTGCGGACTTTCTGCAATACGTGTATATAGTTATTGCTTAACAAAGGGTTATGGTTATGTAGCATCGGTTGAGTGATGCTCAGTTGTTGTTCATACTGTTAACTGGGTAAGTTTATCACAAGTTGTACAGTGTGATTGGTGTGGCTGGTATGAGTCTTACCCTGGATTCCAAAATCCTTTCCTTGTAATGTCAGCTCTTCCGGGCACAGTTTCCTTAACTGAGGTCTGGAGGAGGGGCATAGAGGGAGGAGCCAGTGCACACCAGATAGTACTGAATCTTTCTTTAGAGTGCCCAGTCTCCTGCGGAGCCCGTCTATTCCCCATGGTCCTTACGGAGTCCCCAGCATCCACTACGGACTACGAGAAATAGAATTACCGGTGAGTAAATTCTTATATATATATATATATATATATATATATATATATATATATAATGAAAGCTGAGGTAACGTTCCTCCATCTCATGTGCTGAACGCTCTGTTTGAGAAAGTCTGTGTAAGCCCTGACAAGATGGTTTCAAATCCCCAAGAGGATTCCGATTGTTTATTCCTTTCCCGCCGCGGACAGAATAAAGTGGGAGTATGCAGGAAGCTACATTATATTCTAGTTATGTGACCACACCTACGTTATTTAGACCTGCCATTACATGCGCATGGGTGAGTAGTAGTATTCAAATATGGTCGGATACCTTGTCATCCGAGATAGATACCCTGGGGAGAGATGGGATACTCCTTACGTTGGGTCATATCAAGGACACTGCAGCATACTTATGTGAGACTGCAAGGGATATAGGACTCTTGGGTTCATGGGCCAATTCCATGGCGGTCTCGGCTAGAAGGGCGTTGTGGATTCACCAATGGAATGCTGATGCTGACTCCAAGAAGAAATGGAGTCTCTTCCCTATGAAGGTGAAGCCTGGTTTGGTGACGGCCTAGTTAATTTGATCTCGGCAGCTGCCGCAGGTAAGTCTACCTTCTTGCCCTATGTTCCCTCACAACGGATGATGACGCATCATTATCGGATGCAGTCATTTCGACCCAATAGATACAGATTCCCCTTTCTTTGCAGGTAGAGGAACGAGAAGAGGAAAGAGGTCCGCAGCCTCTTCAAGATCCCAGGAGCTGAAATCATCCTCTACTTCTGCCAAATCCACCACATGATGCTGGGGCTTTCTTGCAGGAGCCCACGCCGGTGGGGCCACGTCTAAAACTCTTCAGTCAGTCCTGGAGGCGTTCGGGCCTGGACCCGTGGGTTTTACAATTAGTGTCCCAAGGGTACAAACTGGAGTTTCAAAACGTTCTCCCTTACCAATTTTCCTCCGGACAGGGAGGTAGTATACGACGCAATACAAAAGTTGTGTCAGAATCAGGTCATTGTCCTGGTTTCCCCTGTTACAACAGGGAGAAGGCTTTTATTCAAGCCTCTTCGTGGTCCCGAAGCCAGATGGCTCTGTCAGACGGATCCTAAATCTGAAATCCCTCAATTTCTACTTAAAGAAATTCAAATCCAAGATGGAATCTCTCAGGACAGTGATCTCCAGTCTGAAAAAAGGAGTTTTTTTTCATGGTGTCAGTAGACATAAAGGATGCCTACTTACATGTTCCCATTTTCCTCCGCATTAAGCTAACCTGAGGTTTGCAATTCAGGATTGTCGTTACCAATTTCAGAAGTTGCCGTTTGGTCTGTTCACAGCTCCAAGGATTTTCACCAGGGTGATGGAGGAAATGATGGGTCTCCTTCGCTAGCAAGGAGTCACAATTATCCCGTACTTGGACGATCTCCTGATATCTGCGAGATCCAGGGACCAGTTGGTGCAAAACATTGCACTCCCTGACAGTCCTTCAACATGGTTGGCTCCTGAACTTGCCAAAATCACGGTTGGTCCCAACGACGCGGTTGTCATTCTTGGGAATGATATTGGACAGAGAACTACAGAGAGGTTTTCTTCCAGTGGAAAAGGCTCTGGAGATCCAGAGTCTGGTCAAACAAATTCTGAAACCAGCAAGAGTGTCAATCCATCAATGTATTCGGTTGCTGGGAAAGATGGTTGCGGACTACGAGGCCATTCAGTTTGGCAGGTTCCATGCCAGAGTGTTCCAGTGGGACCTGTTGGACGAGTGGTCCGGATCCCACCTACACATACACCGGAGGATAATCCTGTCTTCCAAGACCAGAATCTCACTCCTGTGGTGACTGCACAGCTCTCACCTCCTAGAGGGGTGCAAGTTTGGGATCCAGGACTGGATCCTAGTAACCACGGATGCAAGCCTCCGAGGCTGGTGAGCAGTCACACAGGGGGAAAACTTCCAAGGAAGATGGTCAAGTCAGGAAACTTGTCTCCACATAAACGGTCTGGAGTTAAGGGCTGTTTAGAAAGGTTTTCTGCAAGCGGAACATCTTCTTCGAGATTGACCCGTGCTGATTCAGTCGGTCACTGTAACAGCAGTCGGGGCGGAACGAAAAGCAGAGCAGCAATTGCAGAAGCCACAAGGATTTTCGGCTGGGCGGAAAAACATACAAGCACTCTGTCAGCGTTATTCATTCCAAGAGCGGACAACTGGGAAGCAGACTTCCTCAGCAGACACGATCTCCATCCAGAAGAGAGGGGCCTCCTCCAAGTAGTCTTCAAAGAGGTGACATGTTGTTGGAGTTTCCTCAAGTAGACATGATGGCATCTCGTCTCAACAAGAGGTTTTAGAGTTCCAGGTCAAGGGACCCTCAAGCAATAACAGTGAATGCACTGGTGACACCGTGGGTGTTCTCAGTCTGTGTATATATGTATATATATATATATATATATATATATATATATAACAAAAGTCCTGTACTCGCATCAATTATTCGAGGGTGGGTGCTATCCCAACAGAACGAAGTCCGCAGCAGTATCCAAATCCTGGGTTCACTGATGTTCCTTATGGCTGATCAGTCCAACCAGATGTCAGAGACAGCCATGCGTTCCCAGGAAACATGTTTCCTGGGAACGCATGGCTGTCTCTGACATCTGGTTGGACTGATCAGCCATAAGGAACATCAGTGAACCCAGGTCACAGCATACTTGGATTTTGATCCCTATAGTTGCTATGGGACCATGTATGTTGCTGGTAGTCCTTAGGATTTGGATACTGCTGCCTTTAAGCCCATGAGCATTGTCTAAATGATTGTATATATCGAAATAAATGATATCGTATTGCCTTTCTTGAAAAAGATCCTGTGGAAGGATCGAAACGTCGATTGCATGAGGCTACAATAAAGAATAATTGACATTCATTGAAGAATTTGTGTATTAGTGAGAGTGCGCCCGCCACCTTCGTGGATACCTATATATATATATATATATATATATATATATATATATATATATATATATATTCCCTCAGTTTTCTCTCATTCCAAAAGTTCTGGGATCATAAACAGTACAGAGATTGGAGCGATCCTCATTGTCCCAGACTGGCCAAGGAGTGCTCGGTATCCAGATCTCAGGAATTCCTCATAGGAGATCCCTGGCCTCGTCCTTTGCGCGAGGACCTGTTACAGCAGGGGCCGTGCGTGTATTAGGACTTGCCGCGGCTACGTTTGACGATATGTCGGTTGAACGCCAAATCCTAGCCCGTGAGGGTATTCCCAGTGAAGTCGTTCCCACTTATTCGGGCTAGAAAAGGGGTAACGTCTAAACATTACCACTGTATTTGGAGAAAATATGGATCTTGGTATGAATTCAAGAAGGCTCCTACGGCAGAGTTTAAGCTAGGACGTTTTCTCCATTTTCTACAAGCAGGTGTGGATGCGGGCCTAAAATTGGGCTCAATTAAGGTACAGATTTCAGCATTATTGGTTTTCTTTCAGAATCAATTGGCCTCCCTTCCAGAAGTTCAGTCTTTCGTGAAGGGTGTGTTGCACATCCAACCTCCATTTGTGCCCCCAGTGGCACCATGGGATCTTAATGTGGTATTGCAGTTCCTTTAATCACATTGGTTTGCACCTTTACGTAAGGTGGAGTTGAAATTCCTCACTTGGAAAGTGGTCTTCATGTTGGCCTTGGCATCCACAAGGCGGGTGTCTGAGTTAGCGGCCTTGTCTCACAAGAGCCCTTATTTGATCTTCCATGAAGATAGAGCAGAGTTGGGAATTCATCAACAATTTCTACTGAAGGTGTTTTCTTCCTTCCACATGTACCACCCTATTGTGGTGCCTGTGGCTATTGACGCCTTCGCTGAGTCAAAGTCTCTGTATGTGGTCAGAGTTTTGAAAATGTATTTCGCCAGAACGGTTTCATTTAGGAAAACAGGCTCGGTTTGTCCTGTTTGCTCTCAACAAGATTGGGTGTCCTGCTTCCAAGCAGACCTGTGATACGATTCAGCATGCTCATTCCACGGCAGGATTGCTGTTACCGAAATCGGTGAAGACCCATTCTACTAGAATGGTGGGCTCATCCGGGGCGGATGCCTGGGGGGGTCTCGGCATTGCAACTTTGCCGAACAGCTATTTAGCGAACACTTTGGCTAAGTTTTACAAGTTTGATACCTTGGCCGATGTTGACCTCAAGTTTGATCATTCGGTGCTGCAGAGTCGATCGCACTCTCCCGCCCGTTCTAAAGCTTTGGTATAACCCCATGGTTCTTAATATGACCCCAGCATCCTCTAGGACGTATGAGAAAATAGGATTTTAATACCTACCGGTAAATCCTTTTCTCTTAGTCCATAGAGGATGCTGGGTGCCCGTCCCAGTGCGTACTGTATCTGCAGTTATAACTTGTGGTACACACATGTTGTGTGCGGTTCTGGTCAGCATGTTGCTGCAATTGTTCATGCCGTTGGCTTGTGTTCTACTGAATGCCACGTTCTGCGGCATGCTAGAGGTGTGAGCTGGTAAAATGCTCACCTTGGTTTAACAATAAATCCTTTCCTCGAAATGTCCGTCTCCCTGGGCACAGTTCCTTAAACTGGAGTCTAGAGGAGGGGCATAGAGGGAGGAGCCAGTTCACACCCTTTGAAAGTCTTAAAGTGCCCATGTCTCCTGCGGATCCCGTCTATACCCCATGGTTCTTGAAGTGACCCCAGCATTCTCTAAGGACTAAGAGAAAAGGATTTACCGGTAGGTATTAAAATCCTATTTTATTTAAAGGTGCCATAACTGTAGTCTTGACACCAAGAACTACTATAGTAACTATAACTCTTATTTTACAAAGAGAAGAATCAGTTTTTTATTTGTATCCTTAGAACAGTGAGCCCTGCATATATACTTTGTATATGGATGGATCTGACAGATAGTTGGCTATTACCACACATGGTGATTACTGTAAACCCTGTCTGTACTCTTGTCAAGAAAACGAATCCATTTCCTAATCTTACTTCTCACAAATGCATTATCCACTTTTAGTACTAGAGCAATAATATGTAATGAATCCCAGGGATAAACACTCAGAAAAACATCAACCCCAAACAAAGATATTCAATAAACCCAAGTATCTTAAAAATCATATTACGGTCTAATAACTAATTTGCACCATTGAAACAACTAAATATATTGGTAGCAGTTGAAAATAATATTTACTTGATAATGTCTGGCTGTTTGCATTTAAAGTGGGCACAGTTTACCCGATAAGTGGACAGATCACCGACCTACGCATGGAAATGTAACCTTACAGTATGTGCTGGATGTATGACAAGTAGAGAGAGCCAGTCCGTCTGAGTGAGGGATTTGCTCTATAGGACAGTTCTAACATATTGAGACAACTTGGGGGGGTCATTCTGACCTGACCGCACGCTGCCGTCATCGCAGCGCAGCGATCAGGTCAGAAGTGCGCATGCGCCGACGCCGCGGTGCGATGGCCTTTGCCTGATTGACCGGCAGAGGCGGTTGCTGGGCGGGAAAAGGCGGCATGGCGGCGTTTGACCGCTGTTTTGTGGGCGCAGCCCGGCCAACGCAGGTGTGGCCGGACCATGCGGGGGGCGGGTTGTAGCAGCTGCGTGATGTCACACGCAGCTGCTGCGACCATCACCATGGCGAGTAACTCCCGGCCAGCACGCAAGTACAAAAGCATCGCCGCTGTACAATGCTTTTGTACTTGTGCGGTGGCGCCGGGCCTGACATGCGGGGTGGACTAGCCCTGTGCTGGGCGTCCCCCCGCATGTCAGTGTGGATGATCGTAGCGGTGTTAAATTTAGTACAGCTACAATCAGGTCTGAATCACCCCCTTGGCGAGAATGGCCCGCATTTTTGTCGGAAAACAAGTGGATTCGCTGATCCACCTGTTTTCCGCCTAGGCGAAAATATTGTATAGGGCGAATCTTCATTCTCCCTAAAAATAGCGAAAAATCTCAGTTTTTTCACCTAGGCGAAAAAACTGAGCTACTGTAATTGTATACGCCCGAAAGAATGTTATTAGGCTTTGATTTGATATATTTTACATATTTCAATAAAACCAAATTATTTTACAGCTTATTATTCCTATTACATCTGAATATATGTAGATAGACTAAACATATTAATACATACAAAGTACACTCATAGATGAAATTGAAAATAAGAAGAAAGTTAATATTAAGTATTAGTCTTATGATGGCCATACATTAGAACCACTAGCATCAAATGTGACTCGTCTCACGATCTCCCTTGAACTCCCCGCATCACGATTTGGTGTTTTTATGACACACGATGCGCAAGCGATCTACCGACTGATCGTTCGCCCTTAATGATCGATCATGTGTCTCACAAAAAGTGTCCAGGGAAATGCCACTCAAAATGATGCAGATCAGATGACCCATCGGAGGATGCATTGGATGTGCAAAAAACACGGCACGGTCTGCAAACGATAATGACGGATCATATGGGCTGCACATATGATCAGAAGATACGACATACAACCAGTGTGACAGCGCATTGGATCATAATCGTTCCCAAATACTGCACGATTTTCACACGATGGATCATCCGAGGTGTCCAAATCGTGCAATCGGACTTGAAATCGTCCTAGTGTATGGCCAGCCTTACTTATTAGAATTAAATAAATCTGAATAATACAAAATGGAAAATGCAAAAGCACTTTTCAGAGAAACAAGCACACACACAAAAAGGAGGAGTTAAGCATAAGCACTGGGCATGTCACTGACATTAAACATTTTGAATAAAAACACTTTATTTTTTTAGTATAACAGGCTTTTTTTAATAAGTCACGACGCCGTGCCTGTAGTAACAGCATAATTAAAAAACAAAAAAAAAACATTTGGTTTAAACCAAGGTGGTTTAAACCAGCCAACCCTGGTGTACCTGGAAAGCTTTCTACTTGTTCTGTGATGTCTTGTGCATGGGAAACGACCTCATGGCACCTCTGCACCTTCCTACAGTACTACCCACGGATCACTGCAAAGGACCCGTCGTAGAATGGTCTAGGTAACACAGGTGTATGGGACCACGGTACAGCATTGCACAAACAACACTGACCTCATCACAAAACTCAATGTCTAAATTATGCAAAACATTAATTACATAAGCCAGAAATCATTTGAACCAAAGTCACATAGACTTGGAAAAATATTTTTAGCCACAAAAATTAAGATACATTTGTAGAAAAACAGCTGAAGCATCTGAAAAGAGCACATTGCCTACTACCAGGCATGGGGACCTATTATGCTTTGAGTTTCTTTAGCAGCCAGTTGCACAGGAAATATTGTTTAGGTCAGAGGTTCCCAAACTGTGTGCCGTGGCTCCCTGGGGTGCCTCGGGACACTTGCAGGGGTGCCCTGGGTTGGTGGTCCAGGACCACTTCAAATTATTCATGGTCAATATAATAGGCAAAACCAGTGCTGGTGGCTGCCAGTCAAAATATGTGGCCAAACAGAAGCAAATCTTGTCCCTCACCACACAACTGACCCTAAGGATGACATATTATAAATGCGATCTACTTAATGTAATTTCTCTATCGTCCTAAGTGGATGCTGGGGTTCCTGAAAGGACCATAGGTTTTTTATTTTACAGTGATTCCTGCTGGCAACAGGATCACTGCAACGAGGGACAGAGGGGAGAAGAAGTGAACTCACCTGCGTGCAGGATGGATTGGCTTCTTGGCTACTGGACATGAAGCTCCAGAGGGACGATCACAGGTACAGCCTGGATGGTCACCGGAGCCACGCCGCCGGCCCCCTCACAGATGCTGAAGCAAGAAGAGGTCCAGAATCGGCGGCTGAAGACTCCTGCAGTCTTCTTAAGGTAGCGCACAGCACTGCAGCTGTGCGCCATTTTCCTCTCAGCACACTTCACACGGCAGTCACTGAGGGTGCAGGGCGCTGGGGGGGGGGCGCCCTGGGAGGCAAATGAAAACCTTTAAAAAGGCTAAAAATACCTCACATATAGCCCCAGAGGCTATATGGAGATATTTACCCCTGCCTAAATGTACTAAATAGCGGGAGACGTGCTGTGATCGTCCCTCTGGAGCTTCATGTCCAGTAGCCAAGAAGCCAATCCATCCTGCACGCAGGTGAGTTCACTTCTTCTCCCCTCTGTCCCTCGTTGCAGTGATCCTGTTGCCAGCAGGAATCACTGTAAAATAAAAAACCTATGGTCCTTTCAGGAACCCCAGCATCCACTACGGACTCCGAGAAATAGAATTATCGGTAAGTAAATTCTTATTATTTCTTTCTAAATTTCTCAATAAGAAATTTTTGGCCTAGGGGTGCCGTGAAAAAATTCTGATATTCTAGGGCGCCGTGATTCAAAAAAGTTTGGAAAACACTGGTTTAGGTCAAAGGAAGAATGGATTGTACTAAATATCAACAGATGCTACAATGTAATGTCCTAGATTCAGTGAAATAGTTGAAGAGGTTATTTCAGCAAGAAAATGGTCCAAATCATCCATTAAATTAAAGCAAACATGAAGTATTTACAGCAATGAAAGATTAAAGTTTTTTGGAATGATTGAGAATCTGCGGGGATATCTCAAACAAGCAGTGTATGCAAGAAGACCTGACAATACTGCAAGGGAGAGTGGGAAAAAGTGGAACAAAAGAGCAGAAAGTATTTTTTTTTTTTTTTTTTTAGGTGTATGTAATTTATCCTTTGCCAAAAGAGTTATTACAAACTAATTAAAAGCCCGTCAAAATGACAGACACTAGAGTCCAATTATAAGGGGGTATGGCAACTAACCTGGGGTTGCAGCATAGTATATGGAGGAGGAGGGGCAGAGTATGCGATATATGGTGGAAGCAGTATATGGAGGATGGGGTGCCATGTATATAGGAGGCACTATATGGAGAGGTGTAAGGGTGCAATGTGTATATAGGGGAAGTATATGGTGGTGGTGTTTGTGTGCGCGCGTGTGTTCTTGTCCCTCCAGTGACTGTTGGCGGCACCACAGAGGTGAGGAGCAGTGTTATGGTGTGTACACACGGTGAGATCCTTGCTATGGCCGATTTTGACTATGCTATTTCCCTTGAACTCCCCGGAGCCCAGCACCACCGATTTTGACTAACTTTTCTTGAGCTATGGACTATGTGTGCTTACGATTTCGGTTTATGTGAGATTTTGGCTTATGTGAGATGTCATTGACATGTGAGATGAACTAGATAGTACACCGATCTAACAAGGATTGACTTGCCTGCACAGTCTATCTTTTCTTGCGATGCTGACCTGGCGGGACCGCGCATCGGTATCGAATCGGGATCGCAAGGTGACTTTCACCTTGCAGTCTGCACTAACTTTTCTTGAGATTTTGACTATATAGTCAAAATCGAAAGAAAATATCTCACTGTTTGTACACACCTTTAGATTAATGTAACTAAGTGGAAATCAAACAAAAGGGTAGAAAATCCAGTTAATTTTGAATATGAAAGGTTGTTATAAATGGCAACTGCCACACCAAAAACCTACCCCATTTGACCATAAATAATTTGGATTTGGTCCTGGACCACCAACCCAAGGTACCCCTGCAAGAGCCTCACGACAACCCAGGGCTAGACACATAGGGGGTCATTCCGAGTTGATCGCTAACTGCCGTTGTTCGCAGGGCAGCGATCAGGCAAAAAATCTGCACTTCTGTGCATGCGTATGGTGCGCACGTGCGACGTACTTTCACAAAAGCCGATGCAGTTTAACACAAGCTCTAGCGACGCTTTTCAGTTGCACTGCTGATCGTTGAGTGATTGACAGGAAGTGGGTGTTTCTGGGTGGTAACTGACTGTTTTCGGGGAGTGTGTGTAAAAACGCAGGCGTGCCAGATAAAAACGCAGGAGTGGCTGGGGAAAAGGGGGAGTGGCTGGCTGAACGCAGGGCGTGTTTGTGACGTCAAAACAGGAACTAAATAGTCTGAAGTCATCGCAAGGTTTTAGTAGCAATGCTGCAATCCTTTCGTTCGCACTTCTGCTAAGCTAAGATACACTCCCAGTGGGTGGCGGCTTAGCGTTTGCACTGCTGCTAAAAGCAGCTAGCGAGCGATCAACTCTGAATGAGGGCCATAGTTTGGGAACCACTGCTCTAAACGAAACATTTCCTCATATGTGCAGACTTTTTTTGTCTGACCCTGCTGGTTCTCCTAACAGATTATATTTCCATTCAGCATGATGAACTGATGTTTGCCTACAGGCATAATTTCAGAGTATCCAAACTCAGTGCTGGTGTCATTGATAAAGTACATTTAAAAATAGCTCACATGTCATAGTAGAGGTCAAATATTATAAAACAGATTTTTTATTCAGCTGTGAATGTAATGAATATGGCTTAACAGTGAATCATATTATCTGCTTCATTAGATTAACGAGTAATAGTACTAGCGCTTAATATAGAAAAAAACGTAGTTTCTTATTATGAAACGGTTATTGATGGAATCAATTAACCCCTTCAGTGGTATGCCCGGTAAATTTCCAGGGCCAGCTGCGCTGTGCAGACTGGCAACCCCGGAAATTTTCTGGGCATGCCGCTGCTCCCCGTCCCTCCTCCTTACACTCCGCTTGGCCGGCCCGGTGAAAGACGTAATCTCGTTGTGACGTCATGATGCGATCGCATCATTCTTCAAAACTCCGCCAGCCGAACGGAGTACAAGGGAGGAGGGGAAGGGGGGGGGGGGGAGAGGATGTCAGTGCTGGCGGTCTAGTGCCTGCCAGCAAATGCTGCCCGGGGGATGACCATCTGTGGGTTATCCATCGATGGTCACCATCAATGGATAACCTTGATAGTGTAAAACCATCTGGAATGGATCCATCGATTGTTTTACCCATCGATGGTCATCCCTGATTTACAGTACACATGCGTGCGGACCAGGGGGCGTGGCTTAGAGGGTGTCAGGGGGCGGAGCTAAGCTCAGTGCCCTGACACTTTTAGGAAAGAAAAAAAATCAATTCGGTAGCACTGAGCCATCGGTGGCGAGAAACCATCTGGTTCTCCCCATCGATGGTAAAAGTATATGACATCAGTCATAGACCATCGATGATTTCGAGTCATCGATGATCGATAGCCATCCCTAGCTACCCCTAGGCAATGAGCATTCCCCGTGGCAACGAGCATGGATCCCAGGGCATAAAACCCTTGGAAAAAAGCATGACACAGTGCTTGAAACCCCTGGCAACGCGCAGGTAAAAGAAAATGAAAAACCTGCCCTGGGAGGTGTGACCAAATACGAAAAACCCGCTACTGAAGGGGTTAATACAAAATATTTATACTGTACACATTCATATTTTCATTTAGTGCTTTGTTTCTGTGATTCAAAAGTGCATTGATTTCAAGCAGACTTCAGAGTGTGTTATTGTTCCTCTCCTGTAAACTTTACATTCTCAGGAAATGTCATAAGGAGGGGGAAGTGAAGGCAAGTGGTCAGCATTGGCAACAGAGCAGCAGCCCTTTCAATCATACAGACCATAACCTGGGGTGAATATATAGAAAGGGATTCCACCTTTGTGTGTTTTCCTATTAGAAGGTTAAAAAATCCTAATACCGGTATACATAACAATTATGACACCACACATGCACAAAACATAACATAAAAATCCAAAGACAGGAATAACCGAAACCGATTACACAATATTTTAGTGTGGTTGGTACTGGAATACACAATAGAGCAGCGGTTTACTTCCAGAACTCATTTTTATTGGCTGATCTCTTGTTTGGTCAACTTTATAAATTGTAGCCAAATGGGGTACTTTTGAGATCAAACGTTTTTCAGTATCCGGGTAGGTGAGGGGTCTGCCGCCAGACTTTTACCCCTCACCTACCCGGATTTCATTCAAAACCTTCCATACATAAAGGTAAAAAAAAAACCTTGGACTTTTGTATTTCAAAAGATACCTGCAAAGACTGATGTTGGAATAGACTGAAAGACCCAAATAGGGTATTGTACAGAGAGACTGAAATACTGAAAAACATTTGATCTCAAAAGTACCCCATTCAATTTTTTAATTGAAAACTCACCACTGAAGGGGTTAAAAGGCTGACCTGTTTCTCTAGCAGTGCCTTAAGCTTGTGTATATAACATGTCTTCTTAGCCAGGTAATAGCAGCAAAATTATGGGGCACTTACCAAGTGAAGAAACGCTGAGCTTTTCGTTGCTCTCCTAAAACATGGCACCATCTGAGGATTGTTAAACCTGGGGTGATTACACTGAGGGATCTAATAATATATTTTGCCATGTAACTCCTGTCTGTTATTGTCACTATTTATAGTGAAAGCAGATGCTTTTTTAGGGGGCAATTTATCAAAATCCTCTTGCCAGGACCTAGGCTCGAATAAAAACCTGTCCCAGCAAAGAATGAATAGTACAGTGAAGCTTTCGCTATCCCTTTATTGCCAGGTTTGGACACAACTTAATTGCTGGCCTGATGAAGGATTCCTTTAGGTAAAGTTAGGCCTTGGTACACATCGTGCAAGTCCCCCCCCCCCGCGCGCGAACGTTATCGTTCATACACCGTGAACGATATAGTTTGCATCTCATCAGAGTCGGCATGCACCCACATCCAAGTGCATGCCGTCTTGTACTTTCGGATTTCAAGTTGAAAACTAATAATATTGTACCTCATGAACGACTCGCAGGAGCGTGCATCGTTAACAATATACTGAATACACACTGGACGATGTGAATGATATATCGTCCAACCTGCCGGATCAGACTATATATTGGGTGCATATCGCCAAGTATGTACCCAGCCTTAGCCTGTAGGTCACAATAGCTATCACCATCTAATACCCCTTTCAGACATATGACCCGGGAATTTCCCTGCTCAGTCCCGGGTTTTTCACCTCTGAAAAATACCGGATTTTTGCAGAAGACCCCCTTTCACACTAAACCTGAGACCTGGGGAATTACATATACACATGTCACACTTAAACACACATACATGTAATACACACACACACACACACACACACACACCAAGACCTCACCACAACAGGCCGCCTCTGTTCGGCTGCCCCAAACAGGCAGCCCCGCCCCTTCCAGCAGACCAAACGCCAATCAGAGGCATTTAGGTGCGACCTGGGAGTAAATTCCCGGGTCGCACCATTCAGACCTAACCCAGTTAAGTCCCAGGAAAAACCCTGATCAAATGCAGGGTCGGCGACCCGGGAATATGTTTCCGGGTTGGGGCCTCTCAGACATAAATCCAGGGTTGATGCACGCTCATGTGCAAAAACCCGGTATTCTGGAAGATGTCTGAAAGGGGTATAAGTGGCTAAGCTCCAAAAAGATGAGCTCTGGGAGTTTGGTAATTTAGACTAAACTGACGTTCTGCGTTACAGCTTCAAGGCTTTTCACGCCCTGATGTGTAATTGTCTCCATGCTTAAATAAAACAGCGGCACAAAATGCCAGTATCTTTAAAAACAAACCAGTAAGAGTAGTTGCTACTATCCATGCAAGATGATGCTCCCAAGCAAATGCAGGCTCCATTAAAAATTCTAACTACTGTAATACACTGAAAAGTGTTAGGGACATGACGCATTATTTATAGCCACCTCTTTTTTTTACACCTCTGCAGCCTCATTGTTGATAGAGCTACAAGATCTTCAGAGCTTCTAGCTAAAGTTTATAGCATGTTCTTGAGACATATCATTTAAATGAGAAACAAATCATAACACTGGGGCAGATGTATTAAGCCTGGAGAAGTGAAAGGTGATAACGCACAAGCCAATCTGCTCTAACTGTGTAATTTGTTCATGACTAGTTGCCAAATAATTTATTGATTTTATTGCACCATTTTTCTGTTCCATGAAGATATACTCAGTTGTTTAATGTATGTCTAAACTAAATGTTAGACAGTATGATTGCCTGTCACCTGTGCATCTATTGAAGTGATACAATGTGATATTACATATGTTCAGAAGCTCAGGCCTCAGGACCCCAAACAGCTCATGTTTTCTAAGTTTCCTCACAGAATCACAAGTGAAATAATTAGCTCCACCTGTGTCCATGAGTAATTTGTAGACCAAACTATAGTATCAGCCAATCTGCTCCTAACTACCCTGTTACAGGCTGTTTGAAACCTGACAGGAGCTGGTTGGTTGGTACTTTTATTTCTGTCCATTTTATCTCTCTCCTAGTCTTAGTACATAGACCCCCAAATTTGAGAACCACTATGATATAATAAGAATTTACTTACCGATAATTCTATTTCTCATAGTCCGTAGTGGATGCTGGGAACTCCGTAAGGACCATGGGGAATAGCAGCTCCGCAGGAGACTGGGCACAAAAAGTAAAAGCTTTAGACTAGCTGGTGTGCACTGGCTCCTCCCCCTATGACCCTCCTCCAAGCCTCAGTTAAGATACTGTGCCCGGACGAGCGTACATAATAAGGAAGGATCTTGAATCCCGGGTAAGACTCATACCAGCCACACCAATCACACCGTACAACTCGTGATCTGAACCAGTTAACAGTATGATAACCGTAGGAGCCTCTGAAAAGATGGCTTCCAACAATAAACAACCCGATTTGTTTGTAACAATAACTATATACAAGTATTGCAGACAATCCGCACTTGGGATGGGCGCCCAGCATCCACTACGGACTATGAGAAATAGAATTATCGGTAAGTAAATTCTTATTTTCTCTGACGTCCTAGTGGATGCTGGGAACTCCGTAAGGACCATGGGGATTATACCAAAGCTCCCAAACGGGCGGGAGAGTGCGGATGACTCTGCAGCACCGAATGAGAGAACTCCAGGTCCTCCTCAGCCAGGGTATCAAATTTGTAGAATTTAGCAAACGTGTTTGCCCCTGACCAAGTAGCTGCTCGGCAAAGTTGTAAAGCCGAGACCCCTCGGGCAGCCGCCCAAGATGAGCCCACCTTCCTTGTAGAATGGGCTTTTACAGATTTTGGCTGTGGCAGGCCTGCCACAGAATGTGCAAGTTGAATTGTACTACAAATCCAACGAGCAATCGTCTGCTTAGAAGCAGGAGCACCCAGCTTGTTGGGTGCATACAGTATAAACAGCGAGTCAGATTTTCTGACTCCAGCCGTCCTGGAAACATATATTTTTAGGGCCCTGACTACGTCCAACAACTTGGAGTCCTCCAAGTCCCTAGTAGCCACAGGTACCACAATAGGTTGATTCATGTGAAACGCTGAAACCACCTTAGGGAGAAATTGAGGACGAGTCCTCAATTCCGCCCTATCCGAATGAAATATCAGGTAAGGGCTTTTATAGGATAAAGCCGCCAATTCTGATACACGCCTGGCTGAAGCCAGGGCCAACAACATTACCATTTTCCATGTGAGATATTTCAAATCCACTGTGGCAAGTGGTTCAACCCAATGTGATTTTAGGAACCCTAAAACTACATTGAGATCCCAAGGTGCCACTGGAGGCACAAAAGGAGGCTGTATATGCAGTACCCCTTTGACAAACGTCTGAACTTCAGGCACTGAAGCCAGTTCTTTCTGGAAGAAGATCGACAGGGCCGAAATTTGAACCTTAATGGATCCTAATTTTAGGCCCATAGACAATCCTGCTTGCAGGAAATGTAGGAAACGACCCAGTTGAAATTCCTCAGTAGGGGCCTTCTTGGCCTCACACCACGCAACATATTTTCGCCAAATGCGATGATAATGTTTTGCAGTTACATCCTTCCTGGCCTTGATCAGGGTAGGGATGACTTCATCTGGAATGCCTTTTTCCTTCAGGATCCAGCGTTCAACCGCCTTGCCGTCAAACGCAGCCGCGGTAAGTCTTGGAACAGACAAGGTCCCTGCTGGAGCAGGTCCTTCCTTAGAGGTAGAGGCCACGGGTCCTCCGTGAGCATCTCTTGCAGCTCCGGGTACCAAGTTCTTCTTGGCCAATCCGGAGCCACGAGTATCGTTCTTACTCCTCTCCTTCTTATGATTCTCAGTACTTTTGGTATGAGAGGAAGAGGAGGGAACACATATACCGACTGGAACACCCACGGAGTTACCAGAGCGTCCACCGCTATTGCCTGAGGGTCCCTTGACCTGGCGCAATATCTGTCCAGTTTCTTGTTGAGACGGGACGCCATCATGTCCACCTTTGGTTTTTCCCAACAGTTTACAATCACTTGGAAGACTTCTGGATGAAGTCCCCACTCCCCCGGGTGGAGGTCGTGTCTGCTGAGGAAGTCTGCTTCCCAGTTGTCCACTCCCGGAATGAACACTGCTGACAGTGCTATCACATGATTTTCCGCCCAGCGGAGAATCCTTGCAGCTTCTGCCATTGCCCCCCTGCTTCTTGTGCCGCCCTGTCTGTTTACGTGGGCGACCGCCGTGATGTTGTCCGACTGGATCAATACCGATTGACCCTGAAGCAGAGGCCTTGCTTGACTTAGGGCATTGTAAATGGCCCTTAGCTCTAGGATATTTATGTGAAGAGACGTTTCCATGCTTGACCACAAGCCCTGGAAATTTCTTCCCTGTGTGACTGCTCCCCAGCCTCTTAGGCTGGCATCCGTGGTTACCAGCATCCAATCCTGAATGCCGAATCTGCGGCCCTCTAGAAGATGAGCCTTCTGTAACCACCACAGGAGAGATACCCTTGTCCTTGGAGATAGGGTTATCCGCTGATGCATCTGAAGATGCGATCCGGACCATTTGTCCAGCAGATCCCACTGAAAGGTTCTTGCATGGAATCTTCCGAATGGAATCGCTTCGTAAGAAGCCACCATTTTTCCCAGGACTCTCGTGCACTGATGCACTGACACTTGTCCTGGTTTTAGGAGGTTCCTGACTAGCTCGGATAACTCCCTGGCCTTCTCCTCCGGGAGAAACACCTTTTTCTGGACTATGTCCAGAATCATCCCTAGGAACAGTAGACGTGTTGTTGGAATCAGCTGTGATTTTGGGATATTTAGAATCCACCCGTGCTGACGTAGCACTACCTGAGATAGTGCTACTCCGACCTCTAACTGTTCCCTGGACCTTGCCCTTATCAGGAGATCGTCCAAGTAAGGGATAATTAATACGCCTTTTCTTCGAAGAAGAATCATCATTTCGGCCATTACCTTGGTAAAGACCCGTGGTGCCGTGGACAATCCAAACGGCAGCGTCTGAAACTGATAATGACAGTTTTGTATCACAAACCTGAGGTACCCTTGGTGAGAAGGGTAGATTGGGACATGGAGATAAGCATCCTTGATGTCTAGAGATACCATATAGTCTCCTTCTTCCAGGTTCGCTATCACTGCTCTGAGTGACTCCATCTTGAATTTGAACCTTTTTATGTAAGTGTTCAAAGATTTTAGATTTAAAATTGGTGTCACCGAGCCGTCCGGCTTCGGTACCACAAACAGCGTGGAATAATACCCCTTTCCCTGTTGTAGGAGGGGTACCTTGATTATCACGTGCTGGGAATACAGCTTGTGAATAGCTTCCAATACTGCCTCCCTGTCGGAGGGAGACGTTGGTAGAGCAGACTTCAGGAACCGGCGAGGGGGAGACGTCTCGAATTCCAATTTGTACCCCTGTGATACTACCTGCAGGATCCAGGGGTCCACTTGCGAGTGAGCCCACTGCGCGCTGAAATTCTTGAGACGGCCCCCCACCGTGCCCGAGTCTGCTTGCAGAGCCCCAGCATCATGCTGAGGACTTGGCAGAAGCGGGGAAGGGCTTCTGCTCTTGGGAAGAGGCTGCATGGTGCAGTCTTTTTCCCTTTCCTCTGCCCCGGGGCAGGAACGAGCGGCCTTTTTCCCTCTTGCCCTTATAGGGACGAAAGGACTGGGTTTGAAAAGACGGTGTCTTTTTCTGCTGAGAGGTGACCTGGGGTAAAAAGGTGGATTTTCCAGCCGTTGCCGTGGCCACCAGGTCCGATAGACCGACCCCAAATAACTCCTCCCCTTTATACGGCAATACTTCCATATGTCGTTTGGAATCCGCATCACCTGACCACTGTCGCGTCCATAACGTTCTTCTGGCAGAAATGGACATCGCACTTACTCTGGATGCCAGGGTGCAAATATCCCTCTGTGCATCTCGCATATATAGTAATGCATCCTTTAAATGCTCTATAGTTAATAATATACTGTCCCTATCCAGGGTATCAATATTTTCAGTCAGGGAATCCGACCAAGCCACTCCAGCGCTGCACATCCAGGCTGAGGCGATCTCTGGTCGCAGTATAACACCGGTATGTGTGTATATACCTTTTAAGATATTTTCCAGCCTTCTATCAGCTGGTTCCTTGAGAGCGGCCGTATCAGGAGACGGTAACGCCACTTGTTTTGATAAGCGTGTGAGCGCCTTATCTACCCTAGGGGGTGTTTTCCAACGTGCCCTAACCTCTGGCGGGAAAGGGTATAGTGCCAATAATTTATTAGAAATCAGCAGTTTTTTATCGGGGGAAACCCACGCTTTATCACACACCTCATTTAATTCATCTGACTCAGGAAAAACCACTGGTAGTTTTTTCACACCCCACATAATACCCTTTTTTGTGGTACTTGTAGTGTCAGAAATGTTCAATGCCTCCTTCATTGCCGTGATCATGTAACGTGTGGCCCTACTGGACATTACGTTTGTCTCGTCACCGTCGACACTGGATTCAGTATCCGTGTCAGGGTCTGTGTCGACCATCTGAGGTAACGGGCGTTTTAGCGCCCCTGACGGTGTCTGAGACGCCTGAACAGGCACTAATTGATTTGTCGGCTGTCTCATGTCGTCAACAGTTTTTTGCAAAATGCTGACATTGTCACGTAATTCTTTAATTACTACCATCCAGTCAGGTGTCGACTCCCTAGGGGGTGACATCACTAACACAGGCAATTGCTCTGCTTCCACATCATTTTCCTCCTCATACATGTCGACACAATCGTACCGACACCCAGCACACACACAGGGAATGCTCTGATAGAGGACAGGACCCAACTAGCCCTTTGGGGAGACAGAGGGAGAGTTTGCCAGCACACACCAGAGCGCTATATATATACAGGGATAACCTTATATAAGTGTTACTCCCTGTTATAGCTGCTGTATTTATATATTAGCTGCCAATAGTGCCCCCCTCTCTGTTTTACCCTGTTTCTGTAGTGCAGGACTGCAGGGGAGAGTCAGGGAGCCGTCCTTCCAGCGGAGCTGTGAAAGAAAATGGCGCTTGTGTGCTGAGGAGAAAGGCTCCGCCCCCTTCACGGCGGCCTTTTCTCCCGCTTTTTTCAGGAAACTGGCAGGGGATAAATGCATCCATATAGCCCAGGAGCTATATGTGATGCATTTTTTTTAGCCATATAAGGTTTTTATATCGTTTTTATTGCGTCTCAGGGCGCTCCCCCCCAGCGCCCTGCACCCTCAGTGACCGGAGTGTGAAGTGTGCTGAGAGCAATGGCGCACAGCTGCAGTGCTGTGCGCTACCTTATTTGAAGACAGGAACGTCTTCTGCCGCCGCTTTCTCCGGACCTCTTCGCTCTTCTGGCTCTGTAAGGGGGCCGGCGGCGCGGCTCCGGGACCCATCCAGGCTGAACCTGTGATCGTCCCTCTGGAGCTAATGTCCAGTAGCCAAGAAGCCCAATCCACTCTGCAGTCAGGTGAGTTCGCTTCTTCTCCCCTTAGTCCCACGATGCAGTGAGCCTGTTGCCAGCAGGACTCACTGAAAATAAAAAAACCTATTTAAACTTTTACTTCTAAGCTGCTCAGGAGAGCCACCTAGCTTGCACCCTTCTCGTTCGGGCACAAAAATCTAACTGAGGCTTGGAGGAGGGTCATAGGGGGAGGAGCCAGTGCACACCAGCTAGTCTAAAGCTTTTACTTTTTGTGCCCAGTCTCCTGCGGAGCCGCTATTCCCCATGGTCCTTACGGAGTTCCCAGCATCCACTAGGACGTCAGAGAAATGGGTGTGGATTATTAATTCTACACTAATGGTAGACATGCATTAGGTCGCTAGGGTCAAAAGGTCGACATAGAATAGGCAGACAGTAGGAATAGCCGACAGGGTCAAAATGTCGACAGGGTCAAAAGATTGACATGGAAATGGTCGACATTTCCGCTACCGCTGTGCAGGTTACTATTCCTAATTGTAGTCCATGTGGATGGTAAAGTATGAAAAAGTTGAAAAAAATTAAAAGTAAATCAAAACACTTGTCTACCATATGTGTGTTGACCATTGTTATATCGACCTTTTGACCCTGTCGACCTGTCTGCCTTTTACATGTCGACCTTTTGACTCCGTCGACCTAATGCATGTCTACCTGACCTTTTTAGCTTAGATCTACAATATAGTCCGGATACCGTGCTATACAGTAAGTACTATGCATGGAAAAAGATACGATTTCTGTTCGGTTTTAGTTCTGCTAATGTGCTGGAACAGAGTTTACTGTGTATTGTATGTCCCTGTTATCTGTAAAGCCATTTGTATACGGTCTGATCCTTGATAACTGACACAGCGCCCGCACAGTGTATGTACACAGTAAGCTATCCCGGAGGGGCTGACAGTGTGGAAAGCCCTCTCTCGCGCACAGGGTCAGCAGTGTACTGTAGATGATGGGACGCTGTGTGCTGCAGTGCCGGCAGTGTGCGCACACTGGGGTCAGTAGTGATGGCAGGAAGATGGATCCGGCTGGTGAGTGATCAGTAGGGAATCCCTAGCCAAGTACTATCCCTTCCTTGCACGTCATTTCCTGAGCTGCTGGGATTTGCTTCCTGGTGGTGTTAAAAAGCAGCTGCAGGCAGAGGGGAATAATAAATAATTATATAATAAGGTGAGAAGTCCCGGGGATGGAAGTCACAGCAGGTCACTGAGTTTACGTGCATGGGAATCCCCAGCAGCTGTGCCCACGGCGGGGGAGAGCTGCAGCCCCTGCTGTGACTGTGCGGGATATATTACGGTATTGTGCAGTGATTGTGCCCTGCCTGACAGCCCCCAATGTCTAACACTGTGTGTCTGTCCCCGCAGGTGTACCCGGAGCCACGCACGGAGGGAGAGTGCCTGGGAAACATCAGGGAGTTCCTGAAGGGCTGCAGCGCCCTCAGCCTGGAAGTGAGTGTGACTCACCTGTAATGTGCCTACCTGTTCTGTGTCTGCACGGGTCACTGGTGTCACTGCACTGATGCTTCATACAGACATGCATGTATAATACACACAGACATAACACACATGCTCACAAGCCGCCCAGTACACACACAAATATACCCAGGCTCTTGTGCTCAACATACAGGGCATAATTGTATAATGTGGTGGTGTTCAGCTGTCAGAATGCATTATGCTCAGCAGTTGGATGGTTTTTATACTGTAGGATGCTGGTGTGCGCAGTACTTGCTGCAAATATTCACCTCTGATTCATGTACTTTATTAATGGATAATTAGGTTACCTGCTGGGTAGTAATAACCATTAAAGATTATAAAATGTCTAACGGGAAATCTAATTTATTCAGACCATAAACAGTTACTGGTTTCATATAGGATTTTTATAAATGTAATATGATTACATCAAGATGTACTTCTATTGTATTACATACTGGTTAAGGATGGGCACCCTCTGTTTTTAATTATTTTTTTTCCCTACAATTCACTGTGTATTAGATTATTTTTTTTCTTTTTAATTATGGACTGTACATTAATCGGTGCTGCTCCTGTGAATCCTGCGCCTAAATAATATATATTTTTTTTTTCTGCATGACCAGCTATGATCATTAATAATGCAATATACGATCACTGGCTACCACTTTTGTTTTGTAAATAGGGATGTTTATTCACATGTAGGTGTTGGGTTTTATTAATACTTTTAGAGAACAAATTGCGGATGAATTTGATTGTGGCTAATCTTTGGAATTCGAACTAATAGGAGAGATGTATAATGCTTGGGAGAGAGAAGTACCAACCAATCAGCTTGCGCCATTTTACAGACTGTACTTAAAAAATGACTGTTAGAGCTGATTGGTACTTTATCTTTCTCATAAGCTTGATTCATCTCCCCCAATATCAATGTTGGCCAGATTAATTCAGCATTTTCTGATAATAACACTATACTAAAACGTAATTTTATGTAGTGAGTGCATGTATTTATGCTGTGGGGGTGATCGATCATTGGCCATGAATTTAGGAACTGGGCAAAGTGCAGGGGAGCTATTCACTTATTCCCGTGACAGGTGCTTTTTCGTGTCTGAATGCACGAGATTAGCCACGTTAAGAAGCTTTTTCATAAGTGCTGGGTGCATTGCAGTCACTTGTGACCAGCCTCGAAGCCCCTCATTACGCGGATTTCTGCTCTCACCACAGGAGGTGCTGAACACGGAAAACAATTGAATAGCTCATTAAATATTTCCCGGAAACAACTGATGTATAGTTTATTTTCAAAATGTAAAGCATATCTATAATTGGAAAGAAATAGTATTGTGCGCTTGTTCAGAATTACAGAATTAAGGTACTGAATAGTAGCAGAGGAGAAATATTCATAAGAATCCAAGCAAACACTAAGCATTTCCTTCACAGAGGATTACAATTACAGAGGATGATTTCAGATCCTTTTCTATTTTTGCTAATGAGTTAGGGACTTGGCTTGATGAGGGTTTGTTTTTTTCCTTTTGGCAGCAAGAGTTTTGGTCCCTTCTAATTAAGAATCAGTCCACATTAATCATAATTCAGTGCTATTGGTATTCAGTTTTATGTATTACAGGTTGAGTATCCCATATCCAAATATTCCGAAATACGGACTTTTTTGAGTGAGACTGAGATAGTGAAACCTTTGTTTCTCTGACGTCCTAGTGGATGCTGGGAACTCCGTAAGGACCATGGGGAATAGCGGCTCCGCAGGAGACTGGGCACAAAAAGTAAAAGCTTTAGACTAGCTGGTGTGCACTGGCTCCTCCCCCTATGACCCTCCTCCAAGCTTCAGTTAGATTTTTGTGCCCGAACGAGAAGGGTGCAAGCTAGGTGGCTCTCCTGAGCTGCTTAGAAGTAAAAGTTTAAATAGGTTTTTTTTATTTTCAGTGAGTCCTGCTGGCAACAGGCTCACTGCATCGTGGGACTAAGGGGAGAAGAAGCGAACTCACCTGACTGCAGAGTGGATTGGGCTTCTTGGCTACTGGACATTAGCTCCAGAGGGACGATCACAGGTTCAGCCTGGATGGGTCCCGGAGCCGCGCCGCCGGCCCCCTTACAGAGCCAGAAGAGCGAAGAGGTCCGGAGAAAGCGGCGGCAGAAGACGTTCCTGTCTTCAAATAAGGTAGCGCACAGCACTGCAGCTGTGCGCCATTGCTCTCAGCACACTTCACACTCCGGTCACTGAGGGTGCAGGGCGCTGGGGGGGAGCGCCCTGAGACGCAATAAAAACGATATAAAAACCTTATATGGCTAAAAAAAATGCATCACATATAGCTCCTGGGCTATATGGATGCATTTATCCCCTGCCAGTTTCCTGAAAAAAGCGGGAGAAAAGGCCGCCGTGAAGGGGGCGGAGCCTTTCTCCTCAGCACACAAGCGCCATTTTCTTTCACAGCTCCGCTGGAAGGACGGCTCCCTGACTCTCCCCTGCACTACAGAAACAGGGTAAAACAGAGAGGGGGGCACTATTGGCAGCTAATATATAAATACAGCAGCTATAACAGGGAGTAACACTTATATAAGGTTATCCCTGTATATATATAGCGCTCTGGTGTGTGCTGGCAAACTCTCCCTCTGTCTCCCCAAAGGGCTAGTTGGGTCCTGTCCTCTATCAGAGCATTCCCTGTGTGTGTGCTGGGTGTCGGTACGATTGTGTCGACATGTATGAGGAGGAAAATGATGTGGAAGCAGAGCAATTGCCTGTGTTAGTGATGTCACCCCCTAGGGAGTCGACACCTGACTGGATGGTAGTAATTAAAGAATTACGTGACAATGTCAGCACTTTGCAAAAAACTGTTGACGACATGAGACAGCCGACAAATCAATTAGTGCCTGTTCAGGCGTCTCAGACACCGTCAGGGGCGCTAAAACGCCCGTTACCTCAGATGGTCGACACAGACCCTGACACGGATACTGAATCCAGTGTCGACGGTGACGAGACAAACGTAATGTCCAGTAGGGCCACACGTTACATGATCACGGCAATGAAGGAGGCATTGAACATTTCTGACACTACAAGTACCACAAAAAAGGGTATTATGTGGGGTGTGAAAAAACTACCAGTGGTTTTTCCTGAGTCAGATGAATTAAATGAGGTGTGTGATAAAGCGTGGGTTTCCCCCGATAAAAAACTGCTGATTTCTAATAAATTATTGGCACTATACCCTTTCCCGCCAGAGGTTAGGGCACGTTGGAAAACACCCCCTAGGGTAGATAAGGCGCTCACACGCTTATCAAAACAAGTGGCGTTACCGTCTCCTGATACGGCCGCTCTCAAGGAACCAGCTGATAGAAGGCTGGAAAATATCTTAAAAGGTATATACACACTTACCGGTGTTATACTGCGACCAGCGATCGCCTCAGCCTGGATGTGCAGCGCTGGAGTGGCTTGGTCGGATTCCCTGACTGAAAATATTGATACCCTGGATAGGGACAGTATATTATTAACTATAGAGCATTTAAAGGATGCATTACTATATATGCGAGATGCACAGAGGGATATTTGCACCCTGGCATCTAGAGTAAGTGCGATGTCCATTTCTGCCAGAAGAACGTTATGGACGCGACAGTGGTCAGGTGATGCGGATTCCAAACGACATATGGAAGTATTGCCGTATAAAGGGGAGGAGTTATTTGGGGTCGGTCTATCGGACCTGGTGGCCACGGCAACGGCTGGAAAATCCACCTTTTTACCCCAGGTCACCTCTCAGCAGAAAAAGACACCGTCTTTTCAAACCCAGTCCTTTCGTCCCTATAAGGGCAAGAGGGAAAAAGGCCGCTCGTTCCTGCCCCGGGGCAGAGGAAGGGGAAAAAGACTGCACCATGCAGCCTCTTCCCAGGAGCAGAAGCCCTCCCCCGCTTCTGCCAAGTCCTCAGCATGACGCTGGGGCTCTGCAAGCAGACTCGGGCACGGTGGGGGGCCGTCTCAAGAATTTCAGCGCGCAGTGGGCTCACTCGCAAGTGGACCCCTGGATCCTGCAGGTAGTATCACAGGGGTACAAATTGGAATTCGAGACGTCTCCCCCTCGCCGGTTCCTGAAGTCTGCTCTACCAACGTCTCCCTCCGACAGGGAGGCAGTATTGGAAGCTATTCACAAGCTGTATTCCCAGCAGGTGATAATCAAGGTACCCCTCCTACAACAGGGAAAGGGGTATTATTCCACGCTGTTTGTGGTACCGAAGCCGGACGGCTCGGTGAGACCAATTTTAAATCTAAAATCTTTGAACACTTACATAAAAAGGTTCAAATTCAAGATGGAGTCACTCAGAGCAGTGATAGCGAACCTGGAAGAAGGGGACTATATGGTATCTCTAGACATCAAGGATGCTTATCTCCATGTCCCAATCTACCCTTCTCACCAAGGGTACCTCAGATTTGTGATACAAAACTGTCATTATCAGTTTCAGACGCTGCCGTTTGGATTGTCCACGGCACCACGGGTCTTTACCAAGGTAATGGCCGAAATGATGATTCTTCTTCGAAGAAAAGGCGTATTAATTATCCCTTACTTGGACGATCTCCTGATAAGGGCAAGGTCCAGGGAACAGTTAGAGGTCGGAGTAGCACTATCTCAGGTAGTGCTACGTCAGCACGGGTGGATTCTAAATATCCCAAAATCACAGCTGATTCCAACAACACGTCTACTGTTCCTAGGGATGATTCTGGACACAGTCCAGAAAAAGGTGTTTCTCCCGGAGGAGAAGGCCAGGGAGTTATCCGAGCTAGTCAGGAACCTCCTAAAACCAGGACAAGTGTCAGTGCATCAGTGCACGAGAGTCCTGGGAAAAATGGTGGCTTCTTACGAAGCGATTCCATTCGGAAGATTCCATGCAAGAACTTTTCAGTGGGATCTGCTGGACAAATGGTCCGGATCGCATCTTCAGATGCATCAGCGGATAACCCTATCTCCAAGGACAAGGGT
This sequence comes from Pseudophryne corroboree, assembly GCF_028390025.1. NCBI lineage: Eukaryota > Metazoa > Chordata > Amphibia > Anura > Myobatrachidae > Pseudophryne > Pseudophryne corroboree. The sequence goes on along the minus strand of NC_086445.1, from coordinate 360,897,674 downwards.
ATCTCTCCTGTGGTGGTTACAGAAGGCTCATCTTCTAGAGGGCCGCAGATTCGGCATTCAGGATTGGATGCTGGTAACCACGGATGCCAGCCTGAGAGGCTGGGGAGCAGTCACACAGGGAAGAAATTTCCAGGGCTTGTGGTCAAGCATGGAAACGTCTCTTCACATAAATATCCTAGAGCTAAGGGCCATTTACAATGCCCTAAGTCAAGCAAGGCCTCTGCTTCAGGGTCAACCGGTATTGATCCAGTCGGACAACATCACGGCTGTCGCCCACGTAAACAGACAGGGCGGCACAAGAAGCAGGAGGGCAATGGCAGAAGCTGCAAGGATTCTCCGCTGGGCGGAAAATCATGTGATAGCACTGTCAGCAGTGTTCATTCCGGGAGTGGACAACTGGGAAGCAGACTTCCTCAGCAGACACGACCTCCACCCGGGGGAGTGGGGACTTCATCCAGAAGTCTTCCAAGTGATTGTAAACCGTTGGGAAAAACCAAAGGTGGACATGATGGCGTCCCGTCTCAACAAGAAACTGGACAGATATTGCGCCAGGTCAAGGGACCCTCAGGCAATAGCGGTGGACGCTCTGGTAACTCCGTGGGTGTTCCAGTCGGTATATGTGTTCCCTCCTCTTCCTCTCATACCAAAAGTACTGAGAATCATAAGAAGGAGAGGAGTAAGAACGATACTCGTGGCTCCGGATTGGCCAAGAAGAACTTGGTACCTGGAGCTGCAAGTGGACCCGTGGCCTCTACCTCTAAGGAAGGACCTGCTCCAGCAGGGACCTTGTCTGTTCCAAGACTTACCGCGGCTGCGTTTGACGGCATGGCGGTTGAACGCCGGATCCTGAAGGAAAAAGGCATTCCAGATGAAGTCATCCCTACCCTGATCAAGGCCAGGAAGGATGTAACTGCAAAACATTATCATCGCATTTGGCGAAAATATGTTGCGTGGTGTGAGGCCAAGCAGGCCCCTACGGAGGAATTTCAACTGGGTCGTTTCCTACATTTCCTGCAAGCAGGATTGTCTATGGGCCTAAAATTAGGATCCATTAAGGTTCAAATTTCGGCCCTGTCGATCTTCTTCCAGAAAGAACTGGCTTCAGTGCCTGAAGTTCAGACGTTTGTCAAAGGGGTACTGCATATACAGCCTCCTTTTGTGCCTCCAGTGGCACCTTGGGATCTCAATGTAGTTTTAGGGTTCCTAAAATCACATTGGTTTGAACCACTTGCCACAGTGGATTTGAAATATCTCACATGGAAAGTGGTAATGCTGTTGGCCCTGGCTTCAGCCAGGCGCGTATCAGAATTGGCGGCTTTATCCTATAAAAGCCCTTACCTGATATTTCATTCGGATAGGGCGGAATTGAGGACTCGTCCTCAATTTCTCCCTAAGGTGGTTTCAGCGTTTCACATAAATCAACCTATTGTGGTACCTGTGGCTACTAGGGACTTGGAGGACTCCAAGTTGCTGGACGTAGTCAGGGCCCTGAAAATATATGTTTCCAGGACGGCTGGAGTCAGAAAATCTGACTCGCTGTTTATACTGTATGCACCCAACAAGCTGGGTGCTCCTGCTTCTAAGCAGACGATTGCTCGTTGGATTTGTAGTACAATTCAGCTTGCACATTCTGTGGCAGGCCTGCCACAGCCAAAATCTGTAAAAGCCCATTCCACAAGGAAGGTGGGCTCATCTTGGGCGGCTGCCCGAGGGGTCTCGGCTTTACAACTTTGCCGAGCAGCTACTTGGTCAGGGGCAAACACGTTTGCTAAATTCTACAAATTTGATACCCTGGCTGAGGAGGACCTGGAGTTCTCTCATTCGGTGCTGCAGAGTCATCCGCACTCTCCCGCCCGTTTGGGAGCTTTGGTATAATCCCCATGGTCCTTACGGAGTTCCCAGCATCCACTAGGACGTCAGAGAAAATAAGAATTTACTTACCGATAATTCTATTTCTCATAGTCCGTAGTGGATGCTGGGCGCCCATCCCAAGTGCGGATTGTCTGCAATACTTGTATATAGTTATTGTTACAAACAAATCGGGTTGTTTATTGTTGGAAGCCATCTTTTCAGAGGCTCCTACGGTTATCATACTGTTAACTTGGTTCAGATCACGAGTTGTACGGTGTGATTGGTGTGGCTGGTATGAGTCTTACCCGGGATTCAAGATCCTTCCTTATTATGTACGCTCGTCCGGGCACAGTATCTTAACTGAGGCTTGGAGGAGGGTCATAGGGGGAGGAGCCAGTGCACACCAGCTAGTCTAAAGCTTTTACTTTTTGTGCCCAGTCTCCTGCGGAGCCGCTATTCCCCATGGTCCTTACGGAGTTCCCAGCATCCACTACGGACTATGAGAAATAGAATTATCGGTAAGTAAATTCTTATTTTTTTGATGGCTCAATATACACAAACTGTTTAATACTCAAAGTTATTAAAATATTGTATTAAATGACCTTCAGGCTGTGTGCATAAGGTGTATATGAAACAAATTAATTGTGTGAATGTACACACATTTTGTTTAATGCACAAAGTTATTAAAAATATTGGCTAAAATTACCTTCAAGCTGTGTGTATATGGTGTATTTGTAACAAATGCATTCTGTGCTTAGATTTAGCTCCCATCACCATAATATCTCATTATGGTATGCAATTATTCCAAAATACGGAAAAATCCGATAACCAAAATTCCTCTGGTCCCAAGCATTTTGGATAAGGGATACTCAACCTGTATTGATCCCAGTCACTCTGACCATCTTTTCAAGGAAAGGACAGCTAAAGAATACGTATATTCTCCTTTGTTTTGCCATTAAACCAAATTTTGCCTGTTGGCCCAGAACGATTTTACACACTATAGTGTGCTGATTGCATTTTGTGTTACATTGCATTGCTGCTTTTGAACTGTGTACACTTGGTTACATTTATAGCAGTCTCGGAGAGAGACTTCAGCTAAGGGGGTCATTCCGACCCGTTCACACGCAAGGTTTCTTCGCTGTGGTGCGAACGGGTCAGGACTGCGGCTGCGCAGCGCCCACAATGCACACGTGCGTCGTTGCCCAGTGACGGCAGTCGCCGGGCAACAACGCCAGGACCGAAGAAATCGATCGCATGCCCCATCGCAAGAAGATTGACAGCGGGAAGGAGGATTGGGGCATCTACTCACCGTTTCCCGGGCGTGGTAAGGCGAACGCAGGCGTGTCCAGGCGTTTGGAGGGCAGATGTCTGACGTCACAGCCGGGGCCTTCATCGCTGGATCCGTCGCCCTGGGTAAGTGACTGCATGGCTGGTCTTGTTTTGCAGGAAACCTTTTTTAGCATAGCAGGGCTGCACAAGCGATCGCAGCCCTGCTATGCTAAAATACACTCCCCCATAGGTGGCGCCAAGTTGATCGCACGAGCAGCAAAAAGTTGCTACGTGCAATCAACTTGGAATGACCCTCTAAGTGCATTGTGACGATGTGAGCTCATGCCATTTACAGTGGCGCACATTGGGGCTGATTCTGAGGAGGGAGCACAGCAAAAAAATACAAGCAAAACAAACAACTTATCAGGACAAACCATATTGCAACACAAGGGGAGCAAGTACATTTTTTAAATGCAAGGTAAATACTGGCTGCTTTTACATGTAGCCCACAAATGCTGGTGACTTACACTACCCTCTCTGCGCATTTTAATTCTTCCCCAGCTGCCGTGCAACATGGCTTTGTCAAAGTGTAAAGCCCCATACACACTAGACGAGAACGTAAAAGGTCTGTCTCTCTCAGAAGAGCCAATCTGAGCAAGATCTTTTACAATCTCGTTACATTTTGAAATATATTTCATGTGAAATATATTTTTTTGACAATGTTTTGATTATTTTGTGCAAAGTAAATGTTTGTGTGGTACATGATACGCTTTAATTTTGATGCAAAGCTTGTCATGAAAACTGGAAACAAACGTTACATAAATAGACCATTTTCATGGAATGACCCACTCAATGTCGTTAACGATGCACGCTCTCGCGCATCGTTAATGAACCCCTCCCTCGTCTGAACACATACAGATCAGGGAGGTCCTCGTTAACGACAGCAGCATAGGTGTCGTTCCCCCTTCCGTTGCTCACTTCCCCGCCGCATCGGCAAGTGTGAATGCACTTGCCGATGCCGGCACGCTGCCGCCAATATCTGCGTTGGCGGGAATCGCGTAGTGTGTGTACTGGGGTTAAAGCTACTTGCTTTTTTGCTTTGCGCCCAACTCAGGCTTGGCCCTGTTGTGGGTAATAACGGGAGGGAAACTTGCTTATTTTTTGTGAGCAAAAACCAACATGGTTATCCTGTCCAGCTATCCGAGTTGTATTAGCTGTATTGTAGTGAAGCTTACGATGTAACATTGCAGCTAACTAAATGCTCTTTGGGAGATTGCCACCTGGCAACAGAAGGTGGGCTTGCAAGCATCACCATACTCAGCTGAAAGGCAGGGGAGTGACCATCACTAACCTGCCTTCACTAAGGGGTCAGGCCAATTACCTGTGATGGGAACGAGTTGCTGTTGCAGCGGTGTGTAAACGCTGGCACCACAATTCACCCCTCCTTGCGGCTCGATCACACCCTGGTATACAGCCACACTTACACCCACGATGAAGTCGTGTGAAATTGGATGGAGCCCTAACAGTGAAGCTACAAATGCCCAGTGGGCTAGGTTGTGCGCAGGCTAATGTACGTAACCAGCGGGGTACTGCTTCACTGCCAGGCAGATTTTCTCTTAGTGATGGAGGATGCCGTTTCAGTTTTTCTGACTAGCACACTGTTTCTCTATCGTCCTAAGTGGATGCTGGGGTTCCTGAAAGGACCATGGGGGATAGCGGCTCCGCAGGAGACAGGGCACAAAAAAGTAAAGCTTTACTAGGTCAGGTGGTGTGCACTGGCTCCTCCCCCTATGACCCTCCTCCAGACTCCAGTTAGATTTTGTGCCCGAACGAGAAGGGTGCAATCTAGGTGGCTCTCCTAAAGAGCTGCTTAGAGAAAGTTTAGTTTAGGTTTTTTTCTTTACAGTGAGTCCTGCTGGCAACAGGATCACTGCAACGTGGGACTTAGGGGGAAAGTAGTAAACTCACCTGCATGCAGAGTGGATTTGCTGCTTGGCTACTGGACACCATTAGCTCCAGAGGGATCGAACACAGGCCCAGCCGTGGAGTCCGGTCCCGGAGCCGCGCCGCCGACCCCCTTGCAGATGCTGAAGCGTGAAGAGGTCCGGAAACCGGCGGCTGAAGACTCCTCAGTCTTCATAAGGTAGCGCACAGCACTGCAGCTGTGCGCCATTTTCCTCTCAGCACACTTCACTGGGCAGTCACTGAGGGTGCAGAGCGCTGGGGGGGGGCGCTCTGAGAGGCAAATATAAACCTTATACAAGGCTAAAAATACCTCACATATAGCCCATAGGGGCTATATGGAGATATTTAACCCCTGCCTGACTGGAAAAATAGCGGGAGAAGAACCCGCCGAAAAAGGGGCGGGGCCTATCTCCTCAGCACACGGCGCCATTTTCTGTCACAGCTCCGCTGGTCAGAACGGCTCCCAGGTCTCTCCCCTGCACTGCACTACAGAAACAGGGTAAAACAGAGAGGGGGGGCACATTAATGGCTATATATATATATATATTAAAGCAGCTATAAGGGAGCACTTAATATAAGGATATCCCTTGTATATATAGCGCTTTGTGGTGTGTGCTGGCAGACTCTCCCTCTGTCTCCCCAAAAGGGCTAGTGGGTCCTGTCTTCATTAGAGCATTCCCTGTGAGTTTGCGGTGTGTGTCGGTACGTGGTGTCGACATGTATGAGGACGATATTGGTGTGGAGGCGGAGCAATTGCCAAATATGCAGATGTCACCCCCCAGGGGGTCGACACCAGAATGGATGCCTTTATTTGTGGAATTACGTGATGGTTTATCTTCCCTTAAACAGTCAGTTGAGGACATGAGGCGGCCGGACAATCAATTAATGCCTGTCCAGGCGCCTCAAACACCGTCAGGGGCTGTAAAACGCCCTTTGCCTCAGTCGGTCGACACAGACCCAGACACGGGCACTGATTCCAGTGACGACGGTAGAAATTCAAACGTATTTTCCAGTAGGGCCACACGTTATATGATTTTGGCAATGAAGGAGACGTTACATTTAGCTGATACTACAGATACCGTAAAACAGGGTATTATGTATGGTGTGAAAAAACTACAAACAGTTTTTCCTGAATCAGAAGAATTAAATGACGTGTGTGATGAAGCGTGGGTTGCTCCTGATAAAAAGTTGATAATTTCAAAAAAGTTATTGGCATTATACCCTTTCCCGCCAGAGGTTAGGGCGCGCTGGGAAACACCCCCTAAGGTGGACAAGGCGCTCACACGCTTATCCAAACAAGTGGCGTTACCCTCTCCTGAGACGGCCGCACTTAAGGATCCATCAGATAGAAAGATGGAAGTTATTCAAAAGAATATATACACACATGCAGGTGTTATACTACGACCAGCTATAGCAACTGCCTGGATGTGCAGTGCTGGAGTAGTTTGGTCAGAATCCCTGATTGAAAATATTGATACCCTAGATAGGGACAATGTTTTACTGTCGTTAGAACAAATAAAGGATGCATTTATCTATATGCGTGATGCACAGAGGGATATTTGCACACTGGCATCTCGGGTGAGTGCTATGTCCATTTCAGCCAGAAGAGCCTTATGGACACGACAGTGGACAGGCGATGCGGATTCAAAACGTCACATGGAGGTTTTGCCGTATAAAGGGGAGGAGTTATTTGGAGTTGGTCTATCAGACTTGGTGGCCACGGCTACTGCCGGGAAATCCACTTTTTTACCTCAAGTCACTCCCCAACAGAGAAAGGCACCGACCTTTCAACCGCAGCCTTTTCGCTCCTACAAAAATAAGAGAGCAAAGGGCTTGTCGTACCTGCCACGAGGCAGAGGAAGAGGGAAGAGACACCAACAGGCAGCTCCTTCCCAGGAACAGAAGCCCTCCCCGGCTCCTGCAAAAACCTCAGCATGACGCTGGGGCCTCTCAAGCGGACTCGGGGACAGTGGGGGGCCGTCTCAAAAATTACAGCGCGCAGTGGGCTCACTCGCAGGTAGACCCCTGGATCCTGCAGATAATATCTCAGGGGTACAGGTTGGAATTAGAGACGGATCCTCCTCATCGTTTCCTGAAGTCTGCCTTACCAACCGTCTCTTGGGAGAGGGTGTTGGAAGCCATTCACAAGCTGTACGCTCAGCAGGTGATAGTCAAAGTACCCCTATTACAACAAGGAAAGGGGTATTATTCCACTCTATTTGTGGTACCGAAGCCGGATGGCTCGGTAAGGCCTATTCTAAATCTGAAGTCCTTGAACCTCTACATAAAAAAGTTCAAGTTCAAGATGGAGTCACTCAGAGCAGTGATAGCGAACCTGGAAGAAGGGGACTTTATGGTATCCTTGGACATCAAGGATGCGTATCTACACGTTCCGATTTACCCCGCACACCAGGGGTACCTCAGGTTCATTGTTCAAAAACTGTCACTATCAGTTTCAGACGCTGCCGTTCGGATTGTCCACGGCGCCTCGGGTCTTTACCAAGGTAATGGCCGAGATGATGATTCTTCTTCGAAGAAAAGGCGTATTAGTTATCCCATACTTGGACGATCTCCTAATAAGGGCAAGGTCCAGAGAACAGCTGGAGACAGCTTTAGCACTATCTCAAGAGGTGCTAAGACAACACGGGTGGATTCTGAATATTCCAAAATCCCATTTAATCCCGACAACTCGTCTGCTGTTCCTAGGAATGATTCTGGACACGGTTCAGAAAAAGGTTTTCCTTCCAGAGGAAAAAGCCAAGGAGTTATCCGATCTGGTCAGGAACCTCCTAAAACCAGGAAAAGTGTCAGTACATCAATGCACAAGAGTCCTGGGAAAAATGGTGGCTTCTTACGAAGCAATTCCATTCGGCAGATTCCAGGCAAGAATATTCCAAAGGGATCTGTTGGACAAATGGTCAGGGTCGCATCTGCAGATGCACCTGCGAATAACCCTGTCACCAAAGACAAGGGTGTCACTTCTGTGGTGGTTGCAGAAGGCTCACCTATTAGAAGGCCGCAGATTCGGCATTCAGGATTGGATCCTGGTGACCACGGACGCCAGCCTGAGAGGCTGGGGAGCAGTCACACAAGGAAGAAACTTCCAGGGAGTATGGACGAGTCTGGAAAAGTCTCTTCACATAAACATTCTGGAACTAAGAGCAATCTACAATGCTCTAAGCCAGGCGGAACTTCTCCTGCAAGGAAAGCCGGTGTTGATTCAGTCGGACAACATCACGGCGGTCGCCCATGTAAACAGGCAGGGCGGCACAAGAAGCAGGAGTGCAATGGCAGAAGCTGCCAAGATTCTTCGCTGGGCGGAGAATCACGTGATAGCACTGTCAGCAGTGTTCATCCCGGGCGTGGACAACTGGGAAGCAGACTTCCTCAGCAGACACGATCTTCATCCGGGAGAGTGGGGTCTACATCCAGAAGTCTTCAACATGTTAATAGACCGTTGGGAAAGACCAATTGTAGACATGATGGCGTCTCGCCTCAACAAGAAACTGGACAAATATTGCGCCAGGTCAAGAGATCCACAGGCAATAGCTGTGGACGCACTGGTAACTCCTTGGGTGTACCAGTCAGTGTATGTGTTTCCTCCTCTGCCGCTCATACCAAAGGTATTGAAGATCATACGGCAAAGAAGAGTAAGAACTTACCGCGGCTGCGTTTGACGGCATGGCGGTTGAACGCCAGATCCTAAAAGGGAAAGGCATTCCAGAAGAAGTCATTCCTACCTTGATTAAGGCACGGAAGGAAGTCACCGTGAAACATTATCACCGCATTTGGCGAAAATATGTAGCGTGGTGCGAGGATCGGAGGGTTCCGACGGAGGAATTCCAACTGGGTCGTTTCCTACATTTCCTGCAATCAGGATTATCTATGGGTCTCAAATTGGGATCCATTAAGGTTCAAATTTCGGCCCTGTCAATATTCTTCCAAAAAGAATTGGCCTCTGTCCCTGAGGTCCAGACTTTTGTCAAGGGAGTACTGCATATACAGCCTCCTGTGGTGCCTCCGGTGGCACCGTGGGATCTAAATGTAGTTTTAGATTTCCTCAAATCCCATTGGTTTGAACCATTGAAAAAGGTGGATTTGAAATATCTCACATTGAAAGTGACTATGTTACTAGCCCTGGCCTCTGCCAGGAGAGTATCTGAATTGGCGGCTTTATCTTATAAAAGTCCTTATCTAATCTTCCATTCGGATAGGGCAGAACTGCGGACTCGTCCGCATTTTCTCCCTAAAGTGGTATCAGCATTTCATCTGAACCAACCTATTGTGGTGCCTGCGGCCACTAGCGACTTGGAGGACTCCAAGTTGTTGGACGTTGTCAGAGCCTTAAAAATATACATTGCAAGGACGGCTGGAGTCAGAAAATCTGACTCGCTGTTTATATTGTATGCACCCAACAAGTTGGGCGCACCTGCTTCTAAGCAGTCGATTGCTCGTTGGATTTGTAACACAATTCAACTTGCACATTCTGTGGCAGGCCTGCCACAGCCTAAAACTGTAAAAGCCCACTCCACAAGGAAGGTGGGCTCATCTTGGGCGGCTGCCCGAGGGGTCTCGGCATTACAACTCTGCCGAGCAGCTACGTGGTCGGGGGAGAACACGTTTGTAAAATTTTACAAATTTGATACCCTGGCAAAGGAGGACCTGGAGTTCTCTCATTCGGTGCTGCAGAGTCATCCGCACTCTCCCGCCCGTTTGGGAGCTTTGGTATAATCCCCATGGTCCTTTCAGGAACCCCAGCATCCACTTAGGACGATAGAGAAAATAAGAATTTACTTACCGATAATTCTATTTCTCGGAGTCCGTAGTGGATGCTGGGCGCCCATCCCAAGTGCGGATTATCTGCAATACTTGTACATAGTTATTGTTAACTAATTCGGGTTATTGTTAAGGAGCCATCTTTAAGAGGCCCTTTCTGTTGTCATACTGTTAACTGGGTTTAGATCACAAGTTGTACGGTGTGATTGGTGTGGCTGGTATGAGTCTTACCCGGGATTCAAAATGCCTCCCTTATTGTGTATGCTCGTCCGGGCACAGTACCTAACTGGAGTCTGGAGGAGGGTCATAGGGGGAGGAGCCAGTGCACACCACCTGACCTAGTAAAGCTTTACTTTTTTGTGCCCTGTCTCCTGCGGAGCCGCTATCCCCCATGGTCCTTTCAGGAACCCCAGCATCCACTACGGACTCCGAGAAATAGAATTATCGGTAAGTAAATTCTTATTTTTTTCTTCAAGGTAAAAGCCTTGGCAAACTCTGTATCAGCACCCACCACTTCTCCACCATTTAAGAAAAGTATGCTCATCAGGTAACCTTCAGCCGGAATGCCTGATGAGCAATTTCTGCTGCGGGGTACACTGGGCTCCACAAAAATTAACATCGGGGGTGTAGAGTAGGATCTTGATCCGAGGCACCAACAGGCTCAAAGCTTTGACTGTTCCCAAGATGCACAGCGCCGCCTCCTCTATAACACCGCATCCGTGCACAGGAGCTCAGTTTGTAAGTTGGTGCCATGCAGTAAGCAGGCAATCAACAGGGGGGCTGCCTTTTGCAACCCATTTATAGCTTTATTTGAAGAAAAGAAGAAAGAAATATTTTTAAGACTTTTATGTCAGAAAGACATTCTTTGCTGCAGCTCCATCACCCCCAGCGGCGCTGTATACTCCCGCGCCCTGGTTCCCGGGTAACTACAGCGGAGGCTCCGGTGTCCTCCTCGTTAGTCACACACACCCGCCGCTGCCCTCCAGGATCACGTGGCCACACATTCAAGGGGAGGTAAGGGGTCTCTTTGGCCGCTGTTACCGCAATCCGGCGCGGCCGTGGGAGGCGGGCCGTGCGCGTGCTGGGGTGGACACTGTAGCCACTCCACTAGCCACCAGGGACACTGGGCACAGGTGGGGGTTTTTACCTCTGAAAACCCCCATTTTTTATGGCCCGCAAGCGCTCGGTGGGGATGCCAGCAGGGGGAGTAGGCCTAGCCTATAGCCCCTCCCCCAGCCCTAGGGCACCATTTCTGTGAATGTTCCCGCCCTGGAGCTGCATATCTCTCCCTCAATCCCTGTCAGCCGCCATCACACACGGAGCTGAGCTGTTCCTGGGACTGCTGGGGCAAATCCTCCTCTGTAAAGCCGCCTGATCGCCAGCGCTGTGCATTTTACAGGACACTTAAGTATTCCACCTGTCACTGGGACAGTGTTGGTTAAGAAAGAGTGCATACATTCAGCGCTGTGTGGTACAAACACCCTGTGATATACATCCGGTGTTCACCGTGCTTTGTACTGAGTATTACTTTGTATTGCTAGTCCAGTGCAGTTTTATGGTGCATAATTTCTGCATGGTACGCTTGTGACATATATATCTATATATCTATATATCTATATATCTATATATCTATATATCTATATATATATATATATATATCTATATATATATATATATATATATATATATATATATATATCTATCTATCTATCTGCTGCGTGGCTTCCTTATTGGGTATTTCACTCCGCGTGCTATTCCTATATTCCATAACCTGTGGGGGCTAAGTGTTTCAGGTTTTCTGTATAATATAGGATTTTTTTCACAAGATGTACTTGCTGTGTATTTTTACTTATGATTTATAGTCACCCTATATACCTCTTGGATTCACGGTAATTGTGCTGCCACAGTCACACTTCACGGGGAGTTCTTGCTAGGTATATTGCTGCTACGAATTGTACAAGGTTGCCCATTATTGTGCTTCCTATTATGTCAGCTACAAGAGGTAACGGAGCTGGGGCCTCTCCCACACCGCGTGGTGATGACGCTGCAGACATCTTGGAGGAATATTTTGCAGCAGAGAGCTCAGGTTCAGGGGGTTCCTTACCCCCCAGTGGGTCCCTTACCCCCCCAGTGGGTCCGTAGCACTGGGGGCAACAAATTACCCACCTTGGGCTACCTTTCCCACGCTATTAAACACGCTTGTACCTAAATTGACGCCCCCTGTGGGACCACCTGCGCCATTGCAGCAGTTTATGGTCCCTGCTATCAATCCGCCATGGGCAGATCAAATCTCTACTCAGTTACAGCATTAGAACGGGTCACTGACTAAATCTAAGTGTCACTCTCGCCCGCCTAAGAATAACTCGTCTTTTAAACTGGCCATTACCTCCTCCCAATCCACTGTTATCCCGGACACGTCCTCTGAGGAGGATGGTGCATATACTGATCCCACAGACACTGACTCAGATGTTTCTGATGGGGAAGGGAGGTCCATTGTTGGATGTCCCTGATCTGATTGAGGCTATTAGGCTCATTCTTCAGGTGTCTGATGATCCTGAGCCTGAGGCTGTCTCTAATAAGCCGGATAGGTTTAAACGTAAGAAGGTGGTTAAACAAGTTTTACCTCGTTCTGAACACCTGGTTGACATACGTCAGGAATCCTGGGAAAATCCGGGGACAAACTTCACACCAAATAAAAGACTGTTGGCTCGCTATCCTATCTCTGCGGAGATATGTAAGAATTGGGAAACTCCTCCGCCTGTAGATTCCCATGTGGCGCGCATGGTAGTATCCTCTGCTCTGCCAGCAACTACCATCACCTCTCTGAAGGAACCGACTGATAGACGTGTGGAGGGTTGTTTGAAAGCGATTTACACCCTAACGGGGGCTGTGCATAGGCCAACCATTGCAGCAACATGGGCTGTTGAGGCGTGGGCTCAGGAGCTTGAGGCGTAGCTCCCTTCCAACGCATCTGAGCATGCTCGACAATGTCTCTCTTATATTACCACGGCTTCTCTGTACCTTAAGGAGGTGGCGTCCGATGCCGGGGTGCTGGCAGCCAAGGCTGCTACTATGTCCGTCTTGGCCAGACGTATCCTTTGGTTGAGATCCTGGTCGGTGGATATGGATTCCAAGAAAACCCTGGAGGTGCTTCCTTTCAAGGGAGACATTCTCTTTGGAGAAGACCTCAATAAGATTGTGGCTGATCCTGGCTACTGCTAAAACAGCTTGCCTACCTAGTACGGCTCCTTCAGCACAGAAGGCTAAAAGTACTTTCCCTCGGCCCTTTCATCCTCCAGGTAAAGCAAAAGGTCAGCGTACCCAAAGCAAGCTCGTGCTTCCAGACCTGCCAAGCCCAGACCGAAACGAGCCTGGAATGCCTGTCAGCCTGCTTCCAAAACTGACAAGCCTGCCGCATAACGGGGCGGGCCTCCCTCTGGGGGATCCCAGGGTGGGGGGCCGACTTCTAGGTTTTGCCCAGGAATGGTTGAAGACCACTTCCGATGCTTGGGTGAGGGAAGTCGTCACTTGAGGTTACGCCGTACCTTTCAAGAATACCCCCCTCATCGATTTTGCCTGACAGATGTTCCTCTGGACCCGACAAAGGCAAACAATCTGCCTTCAGTGGTTCATTCCCTCCTGACCACAGGAGTGGTAGTACAGGTGCCTCTGGCTCAGAGAGGCAAGGGGTACTATTCACCGCTGTTTCTAGTCCCGAAACCGAACGGGTCCTCGCGGCCCATTCTCAATCTGAAGTCCTTGAACAAGCATGTGCGGGTCTCCAAGTTTCGTATGGAAACTCTGCGCTCTATTGTTCTGGTCTTGGAGCCTGGGGACAATATGGTCTCCCTGGACATACAGGGTGCCTACCTGCATATTTCTATTGCAGTGTCTCATCAGCAGTACCTGAGGTTTGCGGTGGGCAACCTTCATTACCAATTTCGGGTGTTACCCTTTGGTTTGACAACGGCTCCCCGCGTTTTCACCAAAGTAATGGCGGTCATGACGGCTACACTCCGCCGTCAAGGGGTCAGGATCCTACTGTACTTGGACTATTTGTTGATCCTGGCAAATTCCCCAGACCTTCTCCTGTGTCATCTAGATTTGACGGTCCAGTTCATGAAAGCCCACGGGTGGCTGATCAACTGGAAGAAATCCTCCCTGGTTCCTGCTCGGAGCATGGTACACCTGGGAGCGTTATTGGACACTCGCAACCAACGGGTTGTTCTTGTCTCAGGAGAAAGCCCTGAAGCTTCAGGACAGGATTCGATGCTTCCTATCTCGTCCGCAAGTGTCGATTAAGTGCTAGGTCTCATGGTGTCTGCTTTTGACATGGTGGAGTATGCTCAATTCCATTCTCGCCCTCTACAGAAGTTAATTCTGACCAAGTGGGACGGCCTGCCTCACCGGATCAGATCTCACATGATCTCCTTGTCTCCGGAGGTCCGCCTGTCACTGAACTGGTGACTTCAGGACCAGCAGGGGCCACCCCTTCTGGATATCCCACTGGGTCCTTCTGACAACGGATGCCAGTTTGAGAGGTTGGGACAACATTCTCTTCAGGGTCGGTGGACCAAGGAGGAGTCTCTACTCCCAATAAATATTCTGGAACTGCGGGCAGTGTTCAATGCGTTGACAATGGCCCATCATCTAATACAGAACAGACCTGTTCAAGTACAATCGGACAACGCCACCACGGTGGCGTACATCAATCATCAAGGCGGCACTCGAAGCCGCATGGCAATGAGGGAAGTATCACAGATTCTTTTGTTGGGCAGAACGCCATCTGCCGGCCATATCCGCAGTGTTCATTCCGGGGGTCCTAAACTGGGAAGCGGACTTTCTCAGTCGTCAGGACGTACACGCCGGAGATTGGAGCCTCCATCCAGAAGTGTTTCAACTTCTCGTGGACAAGTGGAGCCTTCCAGATGTGGACCTGATGGCGCCTCGACACAATCACAAGGTTCCGGAGCAAGAACAAGGGATCCTCAAGCAGCGTTCATGGATGCTCTGTCAATCCCATGGAACTTTCGGCTGCCGTACGTGTTCCCTCCGGTGTCACTCCTGCCCAGAGTAATACGGAAGTTCAAGAAGAAGGAGGAAACCTACTTCTGATCGCTCCAGCGTGGCCCAGACGGCACTGGTTCTCCGATCTACGGGGGCCTCTCGCTGGATCGTCCCCTTCTACTTCCACAACGACCAGACCTCCTCGTTCAGGGCCCTTGTGTTTACTAGGATTTGGCCCGTCTGGCTTTGACGGCATGGCTATTGAAGCTTCCGTCCTAAGGGCCAAGGGTTTTTCTGAGGCTGGCTTCTGCTCGGATTTACCATAGGGTCTGGAATGCTTACTTTACTTGGTGTGCGTCTAACAATCATGATGTTTTCAAGTTTAGCACGGCCAAACTGTTGGCCTTCCTACAACAGGGCCTGGACTTAGGCCTTCGTCTGGCGTTCCCTTAATGTTCACATTTCTGCCTTGTCGGTTTGGTTTCAGAGAAAGATTGCTGCCCTTCCGGATGTTCATACATTCACTCAGGGCGTGTTGCGGATTCAGTCTCCTTATCTACCTCCTGTGGCCCCTTGGGATTTGTCGGTGGTACTGGAGGCCTTGCAAGAGTCTCCATTTGAACCTCTTGCCTCTGCTGACCTTAAGTGGCTGTCCCTTAAGGTGCTATTTTTGCTGGCAATTGCTTCAGCTAGACGGGTCTCGGACTTGGATCCTTATCCTGTAAGTCACCCCATGTGATTTTTCAACGTGACCTTGCGGTTCTTCGAACGCGGCCCGGGTTATTTACCCAAGGTGGTGTCTTCATTCCACCTTAACCAGAAGATTGTGGTTCCGGCCTTTAATTCTCCTGAGTGGTCTTCCAAAGAGCATTCTTTGGATGTGGTACGGGCTCTCCGTATCTATGTGAAGAGAACATCCTCCATTAGGAAGTCTGTTTCTCTGTTTGTACTATTTGGTTTTCACAAACGTGGCTGGCCTGCTTCCAAGCAGACTCTGGCCAGATGGATTAGAATGGTGATTGCACATGCTTATGTACAGATTGGTCGACCAGCTCCTGCTACCATCAAAGCCCATTCTACTCTGTCGGTTGGATCTTCTTGGGCGGCCCACCGTGGTGCGACCCTTGAACAATTGTGCAAGGCGGCTACGTGGTCCTCAGGGAACACGTTTATAAGGTTCTATGCCTTTGATACCTCCGCCTCCCAGGATGCTTCCTTTGGACGCCCGGGTTCTTGTGCCCGCTACAGTGCGTCCGCTCCCATAAGGAACTGCTTTAGGACATCCCTGATGTTAATCCTTGTGGATCCCAGTGTACCTCGCAGAAAGAGATTTAACAACGGTAAGTTCTTACCATAAATCTCATTTTTTCGCAGGTTATGAAGTACCGTTTTATGGCAAGTATGTTGGTATTAAATATACATAAAAAAAAATTATATGGATTTCTCAAAGGGGGCGGGATGTACCAACATGAAAATGCGTCTGTAACTCTGGAAATTTCAGTTTTCTGCGTTCTGGCTGAATTTCCCATGTGTACCAAGCTCCGGAAATCCCTATGGGCCTCTCTTCATATTGTTCCTGAGAGGGGTCCAATCAGCCGGTGCATAGGATTCCCCAGTCATAAATCATCACAAAGGACAGCTCTTTTTGGATGAGCAGTCCTTCGTTATTTTAGTTGCAATTCTAGGTACATACCGGCTGATAAGTGGCGATGCGTAGTACATCCTGCCCAGGGACACCTGTTAAGGCAAATCTATTTTATAGTTTCCTGAAATTGCCCTTAGCAGTCAAATATATCCTTTTGGGAGCTGAAAGAACAGTTTTTCCCATAGCTGGCAAAATACTGTACTTTAACCTGGAGCTGCCATCAACATTTGTCTGAAGGGTCCTCTTATGATAAACCTATTGCTGGTAGATGGGAAGTCTGACAAGTTATTGGGGCAGTTATGTCTTTAAAGTCACTTACAATGTTTTTATCAGAGATTGAGGACCATAGGAGCAGTGTTGGTTTTTAACACATTGCATTTTCTGCAGCGGGGTACATTGGTTTCCACAGGGAAACATTGGGGTGTAGAGATGGATCTTGATCCAGGCACCAACAGGGTAAAGCTTTAGACTGTCCCAGAATGCATTGGGGCCTCCTATAACCCCACCTCCAGGCATTGTGAGCTCAGTTTCGAATTGGTGCCTGCAGAAGCAGTTCACTTAACAGGGAGGCTGCACTGGGCAGCCCTGAAAAAGCTTTCAGAAGACTTCAAGGGCTGCAACACTTACATGTCAGGGTAACATTCTGTTCTGCAGCTCTGTCACCTCCCCAGCGGCGTCGCATACTCCCGCTGGCTCTGTTCCCGGGTACTTGCGGCGGAGACGCTCCGGTTCTAGGCACGGTGTCGCAGACGCTCTCCTGGTTCGCGTGGCAGCTACTGAAGGGAGGAGGTAAGAGGGTCCCCCAGGCGGAACCCGCCATTAAATCGCGTTCCGGTCGCAGTCTAAGGAGACGGACTGTGACGCTGGTGTGGACATTGTAACAGAGCAGGGACCCCACTATATCCAACAGGGCACAAGAGTATAGGTAGAATATATCAATATCCTCTTTATTAAGACTTCATAGTACCAGGTGGTGAGGACCAGCATAGGGGAAAAGTCCCTCCCCCAGCTCCGAGCGCCATCTACTGCTGGTATTCCTGCCCTGGGGCTGCCTCACACTCTCCCTCACTCCCTGACTGAGATGCTGGGCGCCATCTTTCATGATTAGCTGGGACTGGTCTCCGGGACTGCAGGGCAAGGTCTCCTCTTACGTATTCTACATGTCATTATTAAGACATCGTTAGTTACGAAAAAGTGTACCTGTACCAGAATATATTGTATGAGTATTCTGATATATACATCCGGTCTCGGACCGCGCATTTATAGAAATTATTTTATATATATATATATATATATATATATATAATCTAGGGGACTAGGTGTGTCAGGGTCCATATATAGTGCTTCACAGTATTTACCGTCAAGTGTATTCTACTGTGTACTCAGTCACATAATACCGGATTTATTCGCTGGTGTTGTGTACTGTGTAGGCAATCACATAGTACCGGATTTAGATGCTGGTGTTCTGTACTGTGTACGCTGTCACATACTAGGGAGTTTATTCGCTGGTATTGTACTCTGTCTGGCTGTATCGTACTCATACGCTCTGCGGTTACATTCACTAAAATGTCTAACACAAAGGGCGGGAAATCCACAGACACTCCAGTATCATGCAGCGCATGTGCCAGGGATTTGCTTGAGGGGGAAGTTTTGTACTGCGTGCCATACATCTCCCAGTCGGTCCGCAGCTCCTGTAACCAATCAAGAACCACCTTTGGTGGCGTTCTCAACCATGCTCAATACGCATGGGACCTCCTATGCTATTGCAACCACATATTGTCTCTATGGTAAATCCGCCTTTGGCAGATAATTTGTCTACCCAGTTGCAGCAATTGAATCAATCTTTGGTTAGACATAAACTTACCCCAACTCACTCTCGTGTCAAGGGGTCATCTAAGCGGGCTACTTCCTCCTCACAATCCACTAATCTCTCGAAAGATTCTTCTGATGAGGATGGGGAGTATACTGACCCATCAGACACTGATACAGCTGCTTCTGACGAGGAATCTACTATTTAGGTTGATGTCCCTGATCTGGTGGTTGCTATTAAGCAGATCCTACAGATCACTGATGATGATGAGGATTCCACTACTGTTTCTAAGAAACCTGATATGTTTAAACGTCAGAAGGTATCTAAAACATTGTTACAGCATTCTGACCATTTAGTAGACATACTTCAAGAACCCTGGTCTACGCCAGGAAAGAAATTCTCCCAATCTAAAAAGATGGTAGCTCGTTATCCTCTCCCTGCTGAGTTGTGTAACAAGTGGGAAAATTTGCTGCCGGTGGATTCCCATGTCACCCGTCTTGTGGTGTCATCTACTCTGCCTGTCACCACTGTCAACTCATTGAAGGAACCGACAGATAAGCGTGAGGAGGGATGCCTGAAGTCTATTTACTCCCTTACAGGTGCTGTACATAGACCCCCTATAGCAGCCTCTTAGGCTGCAAAAGAAATTGAAGCATGGTTTCAGGCATTAGAGGAAGAGTACCTTAGGATATATCTGACATTGCCAGACAGTACCTGTCTCACATTACCACTGCCGCCTATTACATTCAGGAGGCGTCCTCTGAGGCAGGTGTGTTAGCGGACAAGGCATTGACTACGTCCATCCTGGCTCTGCCTATTCTGTGGTTGAGGTCGTGGAAGGTGGTCCTGGACTCCAAAAAGACCTTGGAGGTACTCCCTTTTCTTTAACGTCCTAGTGGATGCTGGGGACTCCGTAAGGACCATGGGGAATAGACGGGCTCCGCAGGAGACAGGGCACTTTAAGAAAGAATTAGGAATACTGGTGTGCACTGGCTCCTCCCTCTATGTCCCTCCTCCAGACCTCAGTTAGAATCTGTGCCCGGACGAGCTGGGTGCAATTTAGTGAGCTCTCCTGAGCTTGCTAGATAGAAAGTATTTTGTTAGGATTTTTTATTTTCAGAGAGATCTGCTGGCAACAGACTCCCTGCATCGTGGGACTGAGGGGAGAGAAGCAGACCTACTAACTGCAGATAGGTCATGCTTCTTAGGCTACTGGACACCATTAGCTCCAGAGGGATCGAACACAGGAACGCACCCTTGGTCGTCCGATCCCAGAGCCGCGCCGCCGCCCCCCTCCCAGAGCCAGAAGCTGGCGTGAGAAGCAAGAAGACTTCAAAAGCAGCGGCAGAAGACTCCAGTCTTCATATGAGGTAGCGCACAGCACTGCAGCTGTGCGCCATTGCTCCCACATTACACCCACACACTCCGGTCACTGTAGGGTGCAGGGCGCAGGGGGGGGCGCCCTGGGCAGCAATTAGAGACCTCTTGGCAAAGTGGGCATATATACAGTTGGGCACTGTATATATGCATGAGCCCCCGCCATTATTTTACACAAAATCGCGGGACAGAAGCTCGCCACTGAGGGGGCGGAGCTTCTTCCTCAGCACTCACCAGCGCCATTTTCTCTCCACAGCTCCCCTGAGAGGAAGCTCCCCAGGCTCTCCCCTGCAGAAGCACGATAGAAGAGGGTGAAAAAGAGAGGGGGGGGCACATAAATTTGGCGTAAAAACAATATATACAGCAGCTACTGGGTTAACACTACGTTACTGTGTGATTCCTGGGTCATATAGCGCTGGGGTGTGTGCTGGCATACTCTCTCTCTGTCTCTCCAAAGGGCCTTGTGGGGGAACTGTCTTCAAATAGAGCATCCCCTGTGTGTGTGGTGTGTCGGTACGTGTGTGTCGACATGTCTGAGGTAAAAGGCTCCCCTAAGGAGGAGATGGAGCTAATATGTGTGTGAGAGGGTGTCTCCGTCGACAACGCCGACACCTGTTTGGATATGTGTAAGTGCTAAGGTGAATTTATTGCTCAAAAGATTAGAGAACATACAGGAAATCTACCCATGTCTGTCCCTATGGCGCAGAGACCTTCAGAGTCTCACAATGCTCACTATCCAAAATAATAGACACTGATATCGACACGGAGTTTGACTCCAGTGTCGACTACGATAATGCAAAGTTACAGCCAAAATGGCAGAAAAGTAATCAATATATGATTATTGTAATAAAGATGATTTGCATATCACTGAGGACTCATCTGTCCCTGACACAAGGGTACACATTTTAAGGGGAAGAAAGCTGAGGTAAATTTCCCTCCTCTCATGAGGAAAAAGAGCGGGAATCTCCAGACAAGAGACTGCAGCTTCCCACAAAGAGTTCTCAGGCAGTATCCTTTCCCTACTAGGGCCAGGATGTGATGGGAATCTTCCCCTAGGGTGTCACGTTTGCCCAAAAGGTAACCCTAGCTATTCTCAGGGATCCTGCAGATAGAGTGCACATTTGGGTACACTACTCAGACCGGTGATTGTGTTGGCATGGGTTTATAGCGCTGTGGCGGCGTGGACAGGTACCTTATCAGCAGAAATTGAGACCCTAGTATGTATATGTGAGTGTGTGTGTGTGTGTGTGTATATATATATATATATATATATATATATATATATATATATATATATATATATATATATATATATATATATATATATATAAAATATGCTGTCTTAAAAGATATGTATCATAAAACATGCCCAAAGAGACATGAGTATACTGGGTCCTAGAGGCAAAGCTATGTCGATTTCTGCTCGACGTATCCTGTAGAATATGCAATGGACAGATGATGCCAACTTAAGTGGCATATGGAAGGCTGAGGATTGTGTGGAGAAGGGTTCTCGGACCTGGTCTCCACAGCTATAGCTGGTAATTCTGATATTTTGCCTTCTATTCCTGCACAGCCTAGGAAAGCACGTCATTATCAAATGCAGCCGTTCGAACAAAGAAACAAAGTCCGAGGTGCGTCCTTTCTTGCCAGAGGCGGGGGCAGAGGAAACCAGCTGCACAACACAGCTAGTTCCCAGGAACAGAAGTCCTCCCCGGCCTCTACGAAAATCCACCGCATGTCGCTGGGGCTCCACAGGCGGAGCTAGGCCCGGTAGCGGCACGCTTTCGTAAGTTCAGCCACAAGTGGGTTCACTCCCTGTTAGATCCCTGGGCAATAGATATTGTGTCTCAGGGATACAAGCTGGACTTTGAGAAGATGCCTCCTCACTGACGGCCCTGCCGGCTTCCCCCCCCCCCCGAGAGGGAAACAGGGTTAACTGCAATTCACAAATTGTATCTTCAACAGGTGGTGGTCAAGGTTCCCCTCCTTCAACAAGGGGGTTATTATTCGACCATGTTGTAGTCCCGAAACCAGATGGTTCGGTCAGACCCATATTGAATTTAAAATCCCTGAACATATACTTGGAAAGTTCAAGATGGAATCGCTCAGAGCGGTCATCGCAAGGGAGGGGGATTATATGGTGTCTATGGACATAAAGGATGCTTACCTTCATGTCCCCGTTTATCCACCTCTTCAGGAGTACCTCAGATTTGTGGTACAGGATTGTCATTACCAATTCCAGACGTTGCCGTTTGGTCTCTCCACGGCACCGAGAATATTTACCAAGGTAATGGCCGAAATGATGATACTCCTTCGGAAGAAAGGAGTTATAATTATCCCGTACTTGGACGATCTCATCATAAAGGCGAGGTCCAGAGAGCAGTTGTTGGTCAGCGTAGCACTCTCTCAGGAAGTGTTGTAACAACACGGCTGGATTCTGAATATGCCAAAGTCGCAGCTGATTCCTACGACGTGTCTGCCCTTCCTGGGCATGATTCTGGACACAGACCAGAAGAAGGTTTTCTCCCGACGGGGAAGGCTCAGGAACTCATGACACTGGTCAGAGACCTCTTAAAACCAAAACAGGTATCGGTGCATCACTGCACGAGAGTCCTGGGAAAGATGGTGGCGTCATACGAGGCCATTCCCTTCGGCAGGTTCCATGCGAGGACCTTTTCAATGGGATCTGTTGGACAAGTGGTCCGGATCGCATCTACAGATGCATCGGCTGATCACCCTATCCCCCAGGGCCAGGGTGTCTCTTCTGTGGTGGCTGCAGAGTACTCACCTTCTCGAGGGCCGCAGGTTCGGCATTCAGGACTGGGTCCTGGTGACCACGGATGCAAGCCTCCGAGGGTGGGAGGCAGTCACTCAGGGAAGAAGTTTCCAAGGGCTGTGGTCAGGTCAGGAGACTTGCCTTCACATCAATATCCCTGGTGCTAAGGGCCATATACAAAGCTTTAAGTCAAGCGGAGACCCTGCTTCGCAACCAATCGGTGCTGGTTCAATCAGACAACATCACCGCAGTGGCTCATGTAATCCGCCAAGGCGGCACAAGGAGCAGGGTGGCGATGGCGGAAGCCACCAGAATTCTTTGATGGGCGGAGAATCACGTACGAGCACTGTCAGCAGTGTTCATTCCGGGAGTGGACAACTGGGAAGCAGACTTCCTCAGCAGGCTCGACCTCCACCCGGGAGAGTGGGGACTTCATCAAATAGTCTTCGCGCAGATTGTAGGTCGGTGAGAACTGCCACAGGTGGACATGATGGCACCCCGCCTCAACAAAAGGTTACAGAGGTATTGCGCCAGGTCAAGAGACCCTCAGGCGATAGCTGTAGACGCACTGGCGAAAATATGTTGCTTGGTGTGAGGCCAGGATTGCCCCTACAGAGGAATTCCAGCTGGTCCGTTTCCTTCACTTCCTACAGTCGGGAGTGACTTTGGGCCTAAAATTGGGGTCCATTAAGGTCCAGATTTTGGCCCTATCCATTTTCTTTCAAAAAGAACTAGCTTCTCTACCTGAAGTTCAGACGTCTGTAAAGGGAGTGCTGCATATTCAGCCCCCGTTTGCGCCCCCAGTGGCACCTTGGGATCTTTACGTGGTGTTGAGTTTCCTGAAATCATACTGGTTTGAGCCACTTAAAACCGTGGAGTTAAAATATCTCACGTGGAAGGTGGTCATGCTATTAGCCTTGGCTTCGGCTAGGCGTGTGTCAGAATTGGCGGCTTTGTCACATAAAAGCCCCTATTTGGTTTTCCATATGGACAGGGAAGAATTGCGGACTCGTCCGCAATTTCTGCCAGATGTGGGGTCATCTTTTCATATGAACCAACCTATTGTGGTGCATGTGGCTACTCGTGACTTGGAGGATTCCGAGTTACTGGATGTAGTCAGGGCTTTGAAGGTTTATGTAGCCAGAACTGCTAGAGTCCGGAAAACTGAGTCGCTGTTTATCCTGTAGGCGTCCAACAAGCTGGGTGCTCCTGCTTCAAAGCAAACTATTGCTCGCTAGATCTGTAACACGATCCAGCAGGCTCATTCTGCGGCTGGATTGCCGCTTCCAAAATCAGTAAAAGCCCACTCCACAAGGAAGGTGGGCTCTTCATGGGCGGCTGCCCGAGGGGTTTCGGCATTACAGCTTTGCCGAGCGGCTACTTGGTCAGGTTCATACACCTTTGCAAAGTTCTACAAGTTTGATACCCTGGCTGAGGAGGATCTTGTGTTTGCTCATTCGGTGCTGCAGAGTCATCCGCACTCTCCCGCCCGTTTGGGAGCTTTGGTATAATCCCCATGGTCCTTACGGAGTCCCCAGCATCCACTAGGACGTTAGAGAAAATAAGATTTTACTTACCGGTAAATCTATTTCTCGTAGTCCGTAGTGGATGCTGGGCGCCCGTCCCAAGTGCGGACTTCTTCTGCAATACTTGTATATAGTTATTGCTTAAATAAGGGTTATGTTATGGTTGCATCAGGTTTGTCTGATGCTCTGTTGTTGTTCATACTGTTAACTGGGTAAGTTTATCACGAGTTATACGGTGTGATTGGTGTGGCTGGTATGAGTCTTACCCTGGATTCCAAAATCCTTTCCTTGTACTGTCAGCTCTTCCGGGCACAGTTTCCGTAACTGAGGTCTGGATGAGGGACATAGAGGGAGGAGCCAGTGCACACCAGTATTCCTAATTCTTTCTTAAAGTGCCCTGTCTCCTGCAGAGCCCGTCTATTCCCCATGGTCCTTACGGAGTCCCCAGCATCCACTACGGACTACGAGAAATAGATTTACCGGTAAGTAAAATCTTATTTTAAGGGAGACATCCTATTTGGGGAAGATCTCAATAAGATTGCGACTGACTTAGCGGCTGCTAAGACTGCATTTCTCCCGAATACTAATCCTTCCGCACAGAAGACAAAAGGTACTACTTTTCTCTCCTTTCAGCCTCAAGGGAAAGCAAAAGGTCAGGCATTCCAGGGACAATCTGGTGCTCCCAAAACCACCAAGCCCAAGGCAAAACAATCCTGGGCCTCCCCCTGGGGGACCCCAGGGTGGGAGGCCGACTTCTGCAATTCACCCAGGTCTGGTTAAAGACCACTTCGGACGCATGGGTGCGAGAAGTTGTCTCTCACGGGTATGCAGTCTCTTTCAAGAGATGTCCCCCTCGCCAGTTCTGCACAACTGTTATCCCTTCAGGATACATGAGTGGTAGTGCTGGTACCTCTGTCCCAGAGGGGCAGAGGATACTACTCGACCATGTTTCTAGTCCCGAAACCCAATGGGTCTTTCCAGGCTATACTCAACCTCAAATCGCTGAACAAGTTTGTGAGGGTGTCCAAGTTCCGTATGGAAAACTGCGATCCATTGTACTGGCCATGGAACCCGGAGATTATATGGTATCCCTGGATAAACAAGATGCTTATCTGCATATACCTATTGCCATATCGCATCAGCAGTATCTTCGGTTTGGTATTGGCAACCTTCACTATCAATTCCAGGCTCTGCCATTTGGGCTGGCCACGGCACCTCGGATCTTAACCAAGGTTATGGCCGCGATGACTGCTCATCTTGGTTGCCAGGGAGTCAGAATCCTGCTGTATCTGGACGACTTGCTGATTCTGGCGAACTCTCACGATGTCCTCCTTCGTCATCTACAACTGACGATAGACTTCCTACAAGCCCACGGGTGGCTCATCACCTGGAAGAAGTCCTCGCTGGTCTCTGCTAGGAGCATGGTGCACCTGGGGGCACTGCTGGAAACACACAGTCAACGGCTGTTTCTGTCTCCAGTAAAGGTCCTGAAACTTCAGGACAGGATCAGATACTTCCTCTCTCATGCAAGAGTGTCTATACACTCGGCGATGCAAGTACTAGGCCTCATGGTGTCGGCGTTCGACATGGTAGACTACGCTCAATTTCATTCCCACCCTCTGCAGCGGTTAATCATTTCCAAGTGGGACAGCCTACCTCATCGGATCAGGTCTCGCATGATCTCCTTGACTCCGGAGGTTCGTCTGTCGCTGACCTGGTGGCTACAGAACCAGCAGTTGAGCAGGGGCCATCCCTTCTGGATCCCCAACTGGGTCCTACTGACTACGGACGCCAGTCTGAGGGGTTGGGGCGCGGTGTTGGAGCAACACTCTTTCCAGGGTTGGTGGACCATGGAGGAATCACTCTTCCTGATAAACATTCTGGAATTGTGGGCAGTGTTCAATGCTTTGTCTCTCGCCCTGCCTCTGATACCGAACAGGCCTGTTCAAGTACGGTCAGACAACGCCACCACGGTGGCATACATAAAACATCAAGGTGGCACTCGAAGCCGCATGGCAATGATGGAAGTGTCAAAAATCCTTTGTTGGGCAGATCGCCATCTGCCAGCAATATCATCAGTGTTCATTCCGGGAGTCCTAAACTGGGAAGCAGATTTCCTCAGTTGTCAGGACATGCACGCCGGAGAGTGGAGTCTTCATCCAGAAGTGTTTCAACTTCTAGTGGACAAGTGGGGCCTGCCAGATGTAGACCTGATGGCGTCTCTACACAATCACAAAGTTCCAGTCTTCGGTTCAAGAACCAGGGATCCTCAAGCAGCGTTTGTGGACGCACTGGAAATTCCATGGAACTTCGGCTGCCATACGTGTTCCCTTCAGTGTCACTCCTGCCCAGGGTACTGCGGAAGTTCAAACAAGAAAGAGGAATACTACTTCTAGTCGCTCCAGCGTGTCCAAGACTGCATTCGTTCTTAGACCTGCAGGGTCTATCGATAGAGCGTCCTCTTCTACTTCCTCAATGCCCAGACCTCCTCGTTCAGGGCCCTTGTATCTACCCGGACCTGGCCAGACTGGCTTTGACGGCGTGGCTCTTGAACCTTCACTCCTGAGGGCCAAAGGATTCTCCGAGGCGGTTATCCAAACTATGCTGAAGCCTCGCAAACCGGCATTTGTGCGGATTTATTACAGGGTCTGGAATTCTTACTTCACCTGGTGTGCTGCTAAGAATTACGATGCTTACAAATACAGTACTTCCAGACTTATGGCTTTTCTGCAACAAGGCTTGGATTTAGGTCTTCGTCTGGCGTCCCTCAAGGTTCATATCTCTGCCTTGTCGGTGTGGTTTCAGAGAAAAATTTCGTGTATTCCTGGGTGTTTTACAGATTCAGGCTCCATGTGATCTGTCTGTTGTCCTGAATGCCCTGCAAGAGTCTCCATTTGAACCTCTTGAGTCAGTGGACCGTAAATGGCTCACAGTCAAGGTCCTGTTCCTACTGGCTATCACCTCTGCTAGGAGGGTGTCAGACCTAGGCGCTTTATCCTGTCGTCCACCCTTCCTGATATTTCACTGTGACCGGGCAGTTCTTAGAACTCGCCCGGGTTATTTACCTAAAGTGGTGTCATCTTTTCACCTTAACCAAGAGATTATGGTTCCAGCTTTCATCTCTTCTGGTTTGTCCTCCAAAGAACGGTCTTTGGATGTGGTACGGGCTCTCTGTATATATGTAGAGAGGACTGCCTCTATCAGGAGATTAGATACCCTTTTTGTACTTTTTGGTTTTCACAAACGTGGCTGGCCTGCAAATAAGCAGACCCTGGCCAGATGGATTAGAATGGTGATTGCACAAGCATATGCACAGGCTGGTCTCCCAGCTCCTGCTGCTATTAAAGCTCATTCTACTCGGTCTGTTGAACCTTCTTGGGCGGCCTGCCTGCTGAACAATTGTGCAAGGCGGCTACGTGGTCCTCAGTGAACACGTTCATTATGTTCTATGCCTACGATACTTCAGCCTCCCAGGATGCTTCCTTTGGACGCTGGGTTCTCATACCCGCTACGGCGCGTCTCCTCCCATGAGGAACTCCTTTAGGACATCCCTGATGTTTCCCTGTGGAAACCAATGTACCCCGCTGCAGAAAAGGAGATTTATGGTAGACATACCATTGTTAAATCTCTTTTAGCGAGGTACATTGGTTCCACAGGGCGCCCACCCTGACGCACCTAGCTTCTATGGGTTTGTATGGCATTAGCCGCTAGTCCCTTCTCCTGTAGTGAGAACGTGGTTCTTTGTGACTAACATCTACTTTCTGTTTTGCCTGCTCCTGCATTGGACTGGTGAACGAAACTGAGCTCACAGTGCCTGGACACTGGGTTATAGAGGAGGCCCCAATGCATCCTGGGACAGTCTAAAGCTTTAGCCTGTTGGTGCCTGGATCAAGATACATCTCTACACCCTGATGTTTCCCTGTGGAACCAATGTACCTCGCAGAAAGAGATTTAACAATGGTAAGTCTACCATAAATGTCCTTTTTTCCCCTCTAACTTTAGCAGGCTTGAATATACTAAAAAAACCTTATAAAAGCTTGTGACTCTTAGTTGTGAGCATGAAAAAGTCCCTCAGACTCTGAGGTAAAAATTCCTCTGACCATAATGAACCATTTTCTGAGATAGGCACATGTTTAAGGCGGATGTTTTCCTTTGCCAAAAAAAATGATGATAATTCTCACAGGAATGCCTGCTCGGGCACAGCCCAAAAATTTCCTGGTACTGCCTGTAATACAGATGTGTCCTCATACAACTACGCTCAATACACCATATGATGCAAGATGCCTGGTGTGAGTCGCAGGATCCTGTGTGACTCTGCTAGCGCCGGGCATCTTTTTAGCGTGGTCTTATCTGAAAATTTTGTCTTGGTTGCAATACAAATATGATTCACTAGGACACCGTTCTGATTAATTTGATATGCAACACTTGTATATCAGTATACAACGGAGTCTGTATATGTAGCACAACGGATCGTGGCATGAAAAAAAGCGATGGTCTTTGCATTGTTACACTTCATATACAGATTCAAACTCACTCGCACAGATATACAAGTGGCACATATGAAATTTAATTTTCTGGTACGTCCTACTCACCCCGCATTGTGTTTCAGACATACTTTCGGGTAAAGAGACGCCTGGCTTAGGCAGAGTCACACAGGACCTTGCGCACTGAGAGGGCTAGTTTGGCACATCTGCAGCAATAATGTATGAGGAAACACCTGTAGGATAAAACATTTGGACGCCTGTTCTATGAATAAGGCTCATGATGATATGACTGCTTGTCTTGTTTCACAAATACTCTGCTCCTCTCTTCATAATTCCCAACACTGTTGACTAGGAATCCTAGATAGTTGCCAAGACACCTCAGCCTATCCTCACGTTGGGCTTTGTGTGATCAGTCTGATGTCACTTTAGGTTCACACTTATAAAAGAGTATTAATTGGTTCTCGGGAGCCACACAGGTCTGCCAGATGTACCAACTCGTTTCACCCCGATATTGACCCAGCTAATGCATCACTGGGTGATAAACTGTCTAAAACTGAGGAAAATTAAATTACAATAGCAGCAGATCATCTGCGATATGTCCTTGACTGACTAGATAGAAAAGAGAATCTGACAGCTCCATTGAAACACTTTCTCCCTTCATAATGCAACCTTCTAAAGTATTTCTGGACTGCCTCTTTGGACCAAAGTTTCTGTTGGGAGCATGTCTTTTTAAAAGGCTTGCAGATCCTTTGCATTTCTAAAGCCTTAGGGCTCTATGAAGCCCTTTCTGCAAGGATGTTGTGCTTTGAGTGCCAGAAGCTTACTCACTCTAATGCAGGCTATACCAGACCACAGAAATCAGGTTATGCCGTTAGCACTCCGGAGTCTGCAGAAGCAATTAAATTGAACGCCCACTACCATATCAAATTCATTAATGAAGTAGAGATTACCACAGACAAATGGAGGTGTGGTATATAAGATCTACAATGTCTAGGTCGACCCCATATGGTCGGAATATATTAGTCGACACTGACAAAATGTCCACACAGAAAATGGTCGACAACATTTTTTTGGTGTCATTTTCACAGTCGGCACAGGGAACCCCAATTAGTGTACTGCTCGCCATGCTGCGGGCAAGGTGCCTCGCTCTGCTACCGCTTTGCACGCCATAGGTTACAATTCCGAATCGTAGTTTATGTGGCTGTTAAAGTAAAAAAAAGTTGTAAAAAGAAAACCCCTACAAAAAAAGTGAAAAGTTGTGTCGAGCTAATGCATGTCAACATTTTGTCAGTGTCGACCTAATACATGTGGGCCATATGGGGTCAACCTTATGACTGTCGACTTAGACACTGTCTGTCTATATATTGGAACCCGACAAATGGTTGTAAAAGACGATACAATTTCTCATACGTCCTAGAGGATGCTGGGGACACTTCAAGAACCATGGGGTATAGACAGGATCCACAGGAGACATGGCCACTTTAAGACTTTGAAGGGGTGTGAACTGGCTCCTCCCTCTATGCCCCTCCTCCAGACTCCAGTTTTAGAATTGTGCCCAGGCAGACTGGATGCACTTGGAGGCGCTCTACTGAGTTTCTCTGAAAAGACTTATGTTAGGTTTTTTATTTTCAGGGAGAACTGCTGGCAACAGTCTCCCTGCTTCGTGGGACTGAGGGGGCAGAAGTAGGAACCAAGTTCCTGAAGAGTTTCATGGCTCTGCTTCTGGCTGACAGGACACCATTAGCTCCTGAAGGGTACTGAACGCTAGCCATGTCTAGATGCTCACTCCCACAGCACGCCGTCACCCCCCTCACAGAGCCAGAAGTCAGAAGACTGGTGAGTAGAAGAAGACAGATCTTCTATCAAGTAAAGTGACGGCTGAGGTACAGCGCGGCTGGCGGGAGCGCAGCTCGCCATTGCTGCCCACACACATAGGCACTGCAGGGTGCAGGACGCGGGGGGCGCCCTGGGCTGCAAAATACCTATATAAACTGGCAAAAAGGGGGCATAAGATGCCCAGGCACAGCCCTTCCCCCGCCAGTATAAATATTATGAAAAGTCTCTGAGGTAAAAACGCGCCATTGCGGGGGCGGAGCTTCTTCCTCAGGCAGCCAGCACACTGCTCAGCGCCATTTTCTCTCTCCTCAGGCTGCAGAGACATCACTGGTCCTCCTTCACTTCTGATTACAAGTATCAGGGTGCAAAACAGGGGGGGCACAAGCGAGTTTGGTGCTTTACAAGTGTGTTTTACTGTGTAAAAAGCGCTGCATGTCAGTGGGCATTCTGTGTTCACAGGCATTAGATACTGGCGCTGGGGTTGTGAACTGGCTGCTCCTAAACTGTGTCCCTCTGACAGATTTTACTGTGGGTCTGTCCCCTATAAGTCCCAGTGTGTCTGTATGGGTGTCGTACACGTGTGTGACATGTCTGAGGCAGGGAGTTCCTCCCCGGAGGAAACCATTTTAGGGACACAGGGTTGTAATGTGGTGGCGCTGCCGGCACACCAAGAGCCTGTATGGGTGAAAGAAATACGTGATAGTATGCATCATATCAATAGGAGATTAAATAAGTTTAAATCTCATGCTGAGTGCTGGAGAAAATCTGTGGAATATGTGATTTTTCAAGGCTCTTGTCTTCCATCCGCAGGCGACCTCTCTGGGTCACATAAGAGACCATTTGCGAATATTGTGAATACTGATACCGACACGGACACTGATTCTTGTGTCGACGATAGTGACTCCAGAGAAATAGATCATAAATTGGCAAATAATATACAATATATGATTGTAGCTATAAGGGAAGTTCTGGAAGTCACGGATGCCACTCCTGTACCTCAGGAGAAGGCTTATTTCTATAAAGAAAAGAAATCCAAGCTCACTTTCCCTCCTTCCCACGAGCTTAATACTCTCTTTGAAGGGATGTGGGTGAATCTCGAAAATAAATTTTCGTATTCCCAAGAGAATTCAGATAGCTTATCCTTTCCCGATGGAGGACAGGAAAAAATGGGAGTCACCCCCTGTGTTAGACAGTGCACTGTCCAGGTTGACAAAGAAGGTAATTCTCCCTGCACCTGGCACGGCTTCACTAAAAGAGCCGGCAGACCGAAAGATGGAAACTACATTGAAATCCATTTATGTTGCCAATGGTACGCTGCTCAGGCCCACAATTGCTTGCGCGTGGGTGAGTCACGCTTTCTGACCATTTTTCAATAGCGCGTCATCAGATATTGACACGATTGATAAAGATGAGATACTCCTTAAGTTATGGAATATCAAAGACGCTGCCGCATACATGCTAGAAGTGATGAAGGATATTGGACTCTTGAGTTCACAAGCCGCTACCATGGCAGTATCGGCTCGGCGGGCGTTGTGGATTCGCCAGTGGAACGCAGATGCAGATTCCAAAAGAAACATGGAGGCTCTCCCATATAAAGGTGAGGCCTTATTTGGCAATGGACTGGATGCGTTGGTCTCGGCGGCTACCGCAGGTAAGTCGACATTTTTGCCCTCTGCGCCTGCACCGGCAAAAAAGACATATCACCTTCACATGCAGTACTTTCGGCCCAATAAATACAAAAAAGCGAGAGGTTCCCCCTTCTTTGCAGGTAGGGGAAGGGGAAAGAGAAAGAAGTCAACAGCGGCTTCAGGTTCCCAGGAGCAGAAGTCCTACCCCTACTTCTGACAAATCTGCAGCATGACGCCGGGGCTCCTTTGCGGGAAGCCGCTCGGGTGGGGGCACGTCTCAAACTGTTAAGCCAAGGTTGGATTCTGTCTGGCCTGGATCCCTGGGTGTTGCAAATAGTGTCCCAGGGATACAAGCTGGAGTTTCAAGACGTTCCCCCATGACGATTGACGATTTTTCAAATCGACCTTGCCAGCTTCTCTTCCGGAAAGGGAAGCAGTAATAGCGGCAATCCAAAAATTATGTCAGGATCAGGTCATAGCCCTGGTGCCTTTGTCACAACAAGGGGAGGGGTTTTAGTCAAGCCTTTTTGTAGTTCCGAAGCCGGACGGCTCGGTCAGACCGATCCTAAACCTAAAAAATGTGAATCTTTACTTGAAACGATTCAAGTTCAAAATGGAATCACTGAGGGCAGTGATTTCCAGTCTGGAGGAGGGGGACTACATGGTGTCTGTAGACATAAAGGATGCTTACCTGCATGTTCCCATTTATCCTCCTCACCAGGCTTATCTGAGATTCACGGTTCAGGATTGCCATTACCAATTCCAGACGTTACCTTTCGGTCTCTCCACGGCGCCGAGGGTATTCACCAAGGTGATGGCGGAGATGATGGTTCTCCTGCGTCAAAAAGGAGTCAATATAATTCCTTATCTAGACGATCTCCTGATAAAGGTGAGATCCAGGGAGCAGTTGTTACAAAACATCACACTCTCCCTGTCAATACTCCAACAACACGGTTGGATCATAAATTATCCAAAGTCACAGTTGGAACCGACGACAAGATTGTCTTTTCTCGGGATGATCCTGGACACAGAAGTTCAGAGAGTTTTTCTTCCGGTGGAAAAGGCTCTGGAAATCCAGAGAATGGTAAACAGATATTGAAGCCAACAAGTGTGTCGATCCATCAGTGCACTCGGTTGTTGGGAAAGATGGTGGCGGCCTATGAGGCCATACAGTTTGGCAGGTTCCATGCCAGAGTTTTCCAGTTGGACTTGTTAGACAAGTGGTTGGGTTCCCACTTACACATGCACCGAAAGATAATCCTGTCGTCGAAAAGCCAGGATTTCACTCTTGTGGTGGTTACACGGCTCTCACCTGCTAGAGGGACGCAGATTCGGGATTCAGGACTGGCTCCAGGTAACCACGGATGCAGGTCTCCGAGGCTGGGGAGCTGTCGCTCAGGGAGAAAGATTTCAAGGAAAATGGTCAAGTCAGGAAGCCTGCCTTCACATAAACATGCTGGAATTGAGAGCCATTTACAACGGCCTTCAACAAGCGGTACATCTTCTTCTAGATCATCCCGTGCAGATCCAGTCGGACAATGTAACAGCAGTCGCGTACATAAAAAGGCAGGGCGGAACGAAAAGCAGAGTGGCAATGGCAGAGGTGACGAACATCCTCCTCTAGGTAGAAAGACATGTAAAGGCTGTGTCGGCAATTTTCATTCCGGGAGTAGACAACTGGGAAGCAGACTTCCTCAGCAGACACGATCTCCATCCAGGAGAGTGGGGCCTCCACCAAGAAGTCTTCACAGAGGTGACAAGTCTTTGGGGAGTTCCTCAAATATACGTGATGGCATCTCGTCTCAACAAGAAGCTTCAGAAATATTGTTCCAGGTCGAGAGACCCTCAAGCAAGAGCAGTGGATGCGCTAGTGGCCCAGTGGGTGTTCCGGTCGGTGTATGTCTTCCCTCCACTTCTGCTTATCCCAATGGTGCTCAGGATCATAAGAAGAACAAGAGTTCGAGCAATCTTCATTGCCCCAGCCTGGCCAAGGAGGGCTTGGTACCCAGATCTTCAGGAGTTGCTCATAGAAGATCCTCGGCCTCTTCCTCTTCGCAAGGACCTGCTGCAGCAGGGGCCGTGCGTGTATCAAGACTTACCGCGGCTACTTTTGACGGCATGGCTGTTGAGCGCCGGATCCTAGCCCGAAAGAGTATTCCCAAGGAAGTCATCTCCACCCTTATTCAGGCCAGGAAAGGAGTAACGTCGAAACATTACCACCGGATTTGGAGAAAATATGTGTCTTGGTGTGAATCCAAGAAAGCTCCTACGGAAGAATTTTAGTTGGGACATTTTCTGCAGGCTGGTGTGGAAGCGGGCCTCCGATTGGGATCAATCAAGGTCTAGATTTCGGCCTTGTCAGTGTTCTTCCAAAAACAATTGGCCTCTCTGCCAGAGGTTCAGACCTTCGTGAAAGGGGTTCTGCACAAGGACCCCAGCATCCTCTAGGACGTAAGAGAAAATAGGATTTTGGTACCTACCGGTAAATCCTTTTCTCGTAGTCCGTAGAGGATGCTGGGCGCCTGCAAATGTTGTTTGGTTCAGTAAAACTTTGTTTTAGTTGAGTACTGCATTGTTACTTGGTAAGTAATGTTTTAGCTGTTGCTGAGTAGTTCAAGCTAGTTGGCTTGATGTGCGAGCTGGTATGAATCTCACCACTATCTGTGTATAATTCTTCTCTCGAAGTATGTTGTCTCCTCGGGCACAGTTTCTAGACTGAGTCTGGTAGGAGGGGCATAGAGGGAGTAGCCAGCCCACACTCTCAAACTCTTAAAGTGCCAATGGCTCCTGGTGGACCCGTCTATACCCCATGGTACTAATGTGGACCCCAGCATCCTCTACGGACTAGGAGAAAAGGATTTACCGGTAGGTACCAAAATCCTATTTTTGTGTCCTCGTGTTGGGATCACTCATCTCTCTGGTTAATTCCCAAGTATCTGTTGGTATAAGGGAGGTACCTACCAGTTACTAGGGAAGTTAAGATTCGGCCAGAGGGAGCCTTATTAAGTCTACAGGGCTGTTTTGAATGTACCGATTGGAAGTTCATTGAGGAGGCTAAATGGGATTTAGGTGTTGATATCGATCTTCTGGCCTCAATGGTGTCACTGTATATAAATTGCTGCATAGAAAATGTTACTAAGAGGAAGGTAGTTCGTGTTTTCTCTAACGATAAACCTTGGATGCATAGCGAGGTTCGCTCTCTATTGAGAGCTAGGGATAGGGCGTTTAAAGCAAAGGATAACTTAGTTTATACGATTGCCCATTTTAATCTAAAAAAAGGTATTAGTCTCGCTAAGGATGCCTATTCAAATAGGATTGAAAGCCATTTTAAGGAATCAGGTGACGCCAGGGCGATGTGGAGAGGAATTAAATGTATTTCTGATTATAAGTGTTCAACTTCTGCTAGGTCACGTTGTCTTTCGGCTGATGATCTAAACCATAGGTTCTCAAACTCGGTCCTCAGGACTCCACCCAGTGCATGTTTTGCAGGTAACCCAGCAGGTGCACAGGTGTATTAATTACTCACTGACACATTTTAAAAGGTCCACATGGGGAGCTAATTATTTAACTTGCGATTCTGTGAGGAGACCTGGAAAACATGCACTGTGTGGGGTCCTGAGGACAGAGTTTGAGAACCTGTGATCTAAACCATCTCTATGCACGCTTTGCAGAGGTTGAGCCTTCTTATTGGTAATCCCCCTAGCTTCCATTCAGATAGCTCTTTGACTCTGACTGAAGCTGAGGTCAGGAATTGTTTTAGCAGAACGAACGCCTGGAAGGATCCTGGCCTGGATTGTATTCCGGGCAGAGTCTTACGGGCATGTGCTGGGCAACTGATAGGCATTTTTAATAAGATTTTAAATTTTCCATTGAGCCAATGTATTGTCCCGCGGTGTTTTAAAACTTCAATAATTCAAATTCCGAAGACTGCGGTGGTCACTGGTCTGAACGATTATAGGCCGATTGCTCTCACTTCGTTGATTATGAAATGTTTTGAGAGAATTGTTTTGAATCATCTAAAAAGTGTTATACCACTGGGATTTAACCACAGTCAGTTTGCCTATAGGTTGAACAGATCAACTGAAGATGCAGCTCTCATTGTCCTTTATAGGGTACTTTGTCATATTGAAAATAGAGACTCCTATGTTAGGCTGTTATTTGTGGATTATAGTTCCTCCTTCAACACGGTAGTACCAGCGGTGTTAATAAACAAGCTTTTAGAGATCGGATATGACATGGCCATATGTAAGTGGCTGTTGGATTTCCTGTCGGATCGTCCACAGACAGTCAGATTGGGTTCTGACTCATCTTCGGAATTGGTATTAAATGTAGGAGTTCCTTAGGGTTGTGTTTTAAGCCCTTTTTTATACTCCTTGTATACCTCAGATTGTGTGTCCAACTCGGAAATGATCTCTGTGATAAAGTTTGCGGATGATACCACTTAAGTGGGTTTGATTACTAGAGGAGATGAGGATAGTTATAGAGAGGAAGTGAGAAGACTCGCTGAGTGGGGTGTAAAAAATAACCTGCTGCTAAACGGTAAGAAAACCAAAGAGGTTGTGATAGACTTATGAAAATCTAAGAAAACCAGTATTTGGCCGTTGATATTGAATGGTGAGGAGGTGGATAAGGTTACTGATGTGAAATTTTTGGGGAATAAATTTACCGAGGACTTATCATGGTCCCTGCATATCACATCAGTGGTTGGGAAGGCCCAGCAACGTCTTTTCTTTTTGCAGAAGCTCCGAGCAACAGGTTTGCAGCAATCGACTCTTGTTAATTTTTATCGCTGCGTGATAGAGATCTTGCTGACCTATGCAATCACGGTGTGTTATGGTAATTCCAAGTGTTCTGATCTTGTTGCCTTGGATAGAGTGATTAAATCTGCAGAGAGGACCATTGACCAATCTTTACCTAGGTTGGCGGATGCACTCACTGCAAGGAGTTTGTTGAAGGCAAATAAGATGATTGGAGATGTGAGTCACCCATGTAATGTTCCCCCCCCCCCTCTAGTGTTCACTCTAGGAGTGAAAAGGGGCAGGGCGCCGGACTCCGGGGGCACACGAGCGTGCGGCCGAAATGGGGACGCGGCCACGCAAATTAGGGGGTGTGGCCACGCCTTCGTCATTTTAGGGGGCGGTGCGGCCCACAGACGCTACTATAGAGAGCGTTTGTGGCCGGCGACGTCACTGTTGGGGGCGTGCCCAGCACCTCCGTCGGTGCTGGGCTTCCCCCAGCCCTCTCCCAATGCGTGAATGGATGCCGCGCGCATGCGCACGGCATCTATACACGCCGGGAGGGCAGGGAGCGGGCGGCTGTTCTAGCAGGGCGCCGCAAAAGGGGCAGGGCGGGTTTTGCCTGTTAAAAAACGGGCAGGGCGCGGCGCCCTGCTAAAACAGCCTAGAGTGAACAATACCCCTCTTGCCGTCAGGGAGACATTATAGGTGTTAGGGATGTCGAACTAGCAGGTTGAGGAATAGCTTCTTCCCTTCTGTGATTGTTAGCTTGAATTCTCAGCTTAGCTAATTTTATTATGGTGTATTTTTTATATGACATGAGAGAACTGTATGTAATTTTGCTATACATGTTTCATGTTGTAGTGACAATAAATTCTTCTGCTTCTTCTGCTGCTCACTAAAGGGAGGGTTAGGCTGCAGAGGGGGTA
Organism: Pseudophryne corroboree; assembly: GCF_028390025.1. Lineage (NCBI taxonomy): Eukaryota > Metazoa > Chordata > Amphibia > Anura > Myobatrachidae > Pseudophryne > Pseudophryne corroboree. The sequence goes on along the minus strand of NC_086445.1, from coordinate 360,860,059 downwards.
GGATTAGGCACTAGGGGGAGGGTTAGGCTGCAGAGGGGGTAGGATTAGGCTGCAGAGGGTCCATATTAGTACCATGGGGTATAGATGGGTCCACCAGGAGCCATTGGCACTTTAAGAGTTTAACAGTGTGGGCTGGCTTCTCCCTCTATGCCCCTCCTACCAGACCCAGTTTAGAAAATGTGCCCGGAGGAGCCGGTCACAGCTAAGGGAGCTCCATAGGAGTTCTTTTTATTATTTTTAATAGAGTTTAGGCACAGGGAGGCTGCTGGCAACAGCCTCCCTGCTTCGTGGGACTAAGGTGGGGAGTAGTGTCCGCCCTGCGGGGTCTAAGCCACTTACTCCACTGACAGGACACTGAGCTCCTGAGGGGATAGAACGATCGTGGCGAGTTAGTCACCGGCCCCTCTGACAAGCGGGGAGTCGGTGTGAAGATGGTGGCAGCAGGGTAGGTAGCGTGGTATTAACCGCGCTCCGGAGCTCAGAGGCACACTGTGCGGCGATGTGAGGGGCGCCCTGAGTCAGTGCCTACACCCTGCACTGGTCAGCAAGCCTGTCGGGGTCCCTGGATCTCAGCCAGCATATACCTCAGATCAGTATAATCCTTGTGAAAAGCGGGAAAGACGTGCCATCTTCAGGGGGCGGAGCTTCTCCTCAGAGTGGACCCTGCAGCGTGCAGCACCGTTTTCGTTGCCTGCAGTCTTCAGCACTATCCCTCCACATCAACTCCAGCTATCTGTACGGTACCAGGGGGTTATAGAAGGTGGAGGAGGCAGCGTGTATACTGTGTCTAAAATAAAATCTATTAACTGCTAAAACAGCGCCTCTGTAGATGTAGTATCATCTGCAATATAAATGATATTTAATAGAATAATAATTTTCTGAATTACTGCGCTTGCCGACCAACTATGTGTAGTTGAATTACAAGAACAAAAAAAGCATGAAAAACGGCTGCGCTGTATGTCAGAAATATATCAAGGGAAAAGAGCCAACGTAGATAAAAAGATATTTATTGTAAAACTATTGTTGTCAGATTCATTGGTACCAATGACTAAGGGTAAAATAATTAAAATAGTAAACACACAACTTTTCTCACAGGGTGTCTGATAGCCGGTAATCTTCCGATATGTGGGTATTGAAAATCAAGGAGACAGTCTATATCCACAGCTGCTGATGTTAGCTGCTGTACAAACACTGGAAAGTCCGTGTCATTGATGCAGTTCCAGATATAGTGAATAATAAAGCACCCGTATAAAGTGGTTACCTCTCTGGTGGGCTGGTCAATGAACCGGGCGTCCCCGGTCAGATGTCCTGCGTTGCCCACAATCGCTATGCAGCGGAGAGAAACAGCCGCGCCGTGTGCAGTGGGCTGGCTGAGAGTGTCGGGATCCGTTGGTGCCGCTGTTAGTAGTGGAGCATCAGGGATATGACCGTCCAAGAAATCTGATGGATGTGCTGTCAAAGACACCTGTGCGAGGTGTGTGAAGAGGCAGGTCCTAACGCGTTTCGTCACGCTCCACGTGACTTTTTCAAAGGACCTTGAAAAAGACCTTAGGGTTGAAACGGCGTTGGTGCATGCTGAGAGTGGATTTTCATTTTATTGACCTAAGCCTGATCATCTTTAACCATTTGTAAGGTACACGGGGGGCTGATTTACAGGAGGGGATTCCGGACTACCCTCTTGTTTTTGGAGTTTACTAACACCTTCTCCCCATACCCCCGCTGTTACCACACAAATAAGGTTTTTGCATTTGGCTTATTGTATTTTATTTTTAAATTGGTTTTTTGCCAATTAATAAACAAAATTGTTTTATCAAAATTGAATTCGTTGGACCCACTTTTAAAGATACCGTTATATGAGGAAATCTTCTGCTGTACATGTGAGTGAGGTACGCAGTACCTTTTATCGATCAGAAAAAGATACCTTTATGTGCTTTTCCCCATCTTTCTTATTGTGAGTTTTGGTACGTCCTTAATCTTGAAAGAATTGGTGGTGAGATCCTGTCCTTCCTACTATCAAGTTCCCCATTCACTAGGGCTCCATCTTCTGGACACCATTTTTACACAGACTTTTCACTTTTAAACTTACTACACATTGGTTTTTTTGTTATTTTGTTCTGTTTTTTCATATTCATTGAGGACTCTCAACATAGACGGACGTTCTGAGTGAGACCCGTTTGAAGAACACACCAAGTATTGTTGAAATTATATATTCATATTTAATATATTTTTTTTTTTTTTTTTATGTCGATATTCCCTTCCAATTCAATTTAATTTTGTGTTTTTTATTTTTGGGCGCCTTTGATCATACTCCCTTTTCCCTTTTATTATATTGATTCTCACCTGTGTTTGGGCAGGTATAGGGGTTTGATTGGGCAGACCTTTTTTGCGCCAGAGTTCACCACCCATATCTCTATCTCTTTGGGGAGGCGCTGGATGCGTGGATTTCCACGGCAACTACGGGTAAGTCTCCTTTTCTTCCCTCAGCTGCACCGGCTATGAAGAAACCTTCTCCCAATACGTCACAGTCCTTTCGGCCCGCTAGGACTAGAAAGAACAAGCCCTCTAACACCTTCTTTAGAGGAGGTAGGGTTAAATCCAAAAAAACTGCACCTGCAGGTTCCCAGGACCAGAAGTCTACTTCTCGTGCCTCACAATCCTCAGCATGACGGTGGACCGCATAGCCTGGAGGTCGGTCAGGTGGGTGCAAGACTCCGGCATTTCAGCCACGTCTGGGTGTCGTCCGGCCTGGATCCCTGGGTGTGTACCTGGGATACAGGCTGCAGTTTCAAACTCTTCCACCTCTCCGATTCTTCAAATCAGGCTTGCCAGCTTTGCTGGCAGACAGAGCTATTCTACAGAAAGCTGGCTGAAAATTGGAACTGTCGGAAGTCATTGATCCAGTTCCACCTCATCAACAAAACAAGGGTTACTATTCTAATCTTTTTGTGGTACCGAAGCCGGATGGTTCGGTCAGGCCAATTTTGAACTTGAAATCAATAAACCCTTATCTAAGGGAGTTCAAATTAAAAATGGAATCTCCTGAGGGCGGTGATCTCAGGTCTGGAGGAGGGGGAGTTTCTGGTGTCCCTGAACATCAAGGATGCGTACCTCCACATTCCCAGTTGGTCGCCGCATCAGGCTTATCTCAGGTTTGCACTGTTAGACGATCATTATCCGTTTCAAGCACTACCATTCGGACTCTCCACGGCACCAAGGATCTTCACCAAGGTGATGGCGGAGATGATGGTTCTCCTCTGCAAGCAGAGGGTGAACATAATTTCATATATGGATGACCTGCTGATCAAGGCATCATCCAGGGAGAATTTGTTACGGTCCATTGCTCTCATGACGCATCTGCTCAGGGAGCACGGTTGGATCCTGAACCTTCCACAGTCTCATCTGGAGCCGACAAGGAGGCTCTCTTTCCTGGGGATGATCCTCGACACGGAGGTGCAGAGGGTGTTTCTCCCGGTGGAGAAAGTGTTGGTGATACAGTCAATGGTCCGGGATGTCTTAAAGCCTGTCCGGGTATCGGTTGATCAGTGCATCCGCCTTTTGGGGAAGATGGTTGCCTCCTACGAGGCTCTGCAGTACGGAAGGTTTCATGCTCGGTCCTTTCAGCTAGATCTCCTGGACCAGTGGTCGGGATCTCACACATGCATCAGAGGATACGTCTGTCACCGAAAGCAAGGATTAAACTCCTCTGGTTGCTACAACTGCTGGACCGCATGGCTGTTGAGCGCCAGATCTTAGCTCGGAAGGGTATTCCGAGCGCGGCTATTCCTACCTTGATATAGGCTAGGAAGGGAGTAACGTCCAAACATTACCATCGAATTTAAAAAAAAAAATGTGTCTTGGTGTGAATCCAAGAAGTTTCCTGCGGTGAAGTCTCAACTTGGACGGTTTCTCCTGTTCCTGCAAGCAGTTGTGGATATGGGCATGAGATTGGGGTCGCTAAAGGTCCAAATTTCGGCGTTATCCATTTTCTACCAGAAATAATTGGCTTACCTCCCTGAGGTTCAGACCTTTTTGAAAGGGGTTCTGCACATCCAGCCTCCCTTTGTGGCACCGATCGCTCCCTGGGACCTTGACGTGGTGTTGCATTTCCTGCAATCGAATTGGTTTGAGCCTTTACAGGAGGCTGAGGTCAAGTTTCTCATGTGGAAGGCTGTCACTTTGTTAGCCTTGGCTTCTGCACGACACGTGTCGGAATTGGGGGCTTTGTCCTATAAAAGTCCCTATTTGGTCTTCCATGAAGATAGGGCAGAACTCAGGACGCGTCAACAGTTCCTTCCAAAGGTTGTGTCGGCTTTTCATGTCAACCAACCTATTGTGGTGCCAGTGGCTACAGACTCCTCAATTGCTTCAAAGGCCTTGGATGTTGTGTGGGCTTTGAAGATCTATGTGAAGAGGACTGCCCATCACAGAAATTTGGACTCTGTTTGTCCTGTATGATCCCAAGAAAATTGGGTGTCCTGCTTCTAAGCAACCAATTTCTCGCTGTATCAGGTTCACTATCCAGCATGCTTATTCTACGGCAGGATTGCCGTGTCCTACGTCTGTTAAGGCCCAGTCTACTCGGAAGGTGGGTTCTTCCTGGGCGGCTGCCCGGGGTGTCACGGCTTTACCGCTTTGCCGAGCGGCTACTTGGTCTGGGTCGAACACGTTTGCTAAGTTTACAAGTTCGATACTTTGGCCTCTGAGGACCTCAAGTTTGGTCAATCAGTTCTGCAGTAGCCTCCGCGCTCTCCCTCCCGTTCTGGGAGCTTTGGTACATCCCCATGGTACTAATATTGACCCTAGCATCCTCTATGGCGTAAGAGATAATAGGATTTTAATTACCTACCGGTAAATCCTTTTCTCGTAGTCCATAGAGGATGCTGGGCTCCCGCCCTGCGCTTCGTTTTCCTACTGTGGTTACTTGGTTAGTACTGCTTTGTTCTCAGTTAATGCTTTTCAGCTGTTGCTGATTTTTCCGGCTTGGTTGCCGTGTTTGCCTTGTTTTTGTGAGCTGGTATGAATCTCGCCACTATCTGTGTAATTCCTTCTGTCGAAGTATGTCGTCTCCTCGGGCACAGTTTCTAGACTGGGTCTGGTAGGAGGGTCATAGAGAGAGGAGCCAGTCCACACTGTTAAACTCTTAAAGTGCCAATGGCTCCTAGTGGACGCATCTATACCCCATGGTACTAATGTGGACCCCAGCATCCTCTACGGACTGCGAGAAAAGGATTTACTGGTAGGTAATTAAAATCCTATTTTTACAGATGTTAAACAGCCCTTCTAGTGATGTTATGCCGTGGCGTCACTCGGCAGTGCCAAGTGTCTTTATGTGCAATGTTTTACATTAAAATGCATCTTATTCGCAAAATGATGCAAGTAGGACACACAAGCAGATTTTGCTGACTAAAATGATATGTGGCAAGCCTATATTCTGTGTCGGACCATGGCTGTATTTACATACAAAGTGCTACATTACACTGTTGTCTTGACACATTTGCAGCAAAAAAGACACCGGGCACTAATGGAGTTGCACGTGGTCTGTCAACTCACTCTTGCTAGGCATCTCCCATCAAGGGCGTAGCTACCATAGGTGCAGGCAGTGCAGCTGCTATGGGGCCTAGAGCTGAGAGGGGCCCACTTTCCCTGTCAAAGTTACATGTGTTATATACATATTTCGCCATTGGTTGGTACTTAGGGGTCCTCAAACTTTTTTTCCTTGGGGCCTGCAATATATCTAGGTATGCCCCTGGACCTGCTCAATATAGTGTGGTATAAAATGAACTGTAGGGCATTTTAATGTTAAATAATATGTAATGAGGCACAATATGAATGGGGAGCACTATACTGTATATAATAATGTGAATTGGGGGTACTGTGTGGCATAATGTGTACTGGCAGCTCTAAAATGTGACAAACTGTAGGGTGAACTTAATCACTACTACGATTCATAAAATAAACTAGGGCACTACTATGGGGCATAACATTAAATAAGGCTCTGCTATGGTTCAGAAAATGAACTACTGTACAGTACTGTAAGACACTATTATAGGGCATAAAATGAACAACTGCTGCAGAGAAGTGTCTCTCTCTAGAAGCATTGGGATGGGGGCCCCTTCAAAATGTTGCTATGGGGCCCACAGAGTTCTATCTACGCCCCTGTCTCCCATTATGTAGCATGTTGAGGCAAGATGTATGAGGACACATGTATGTGTCAGATATAGTCAAATAGTCAGCAGTAACACTTAAGGGGGGTACTCACGGGAGAGATGTGTGCTGAGCGATCTTAACACAGACCGCTCAGCACACATCTCTCACCCCGCTCAGCACAGCGCGATGTGCTGAGCGAGGGGGAAAGCCGACGGGGGGCCGCTCACTTCACACAACGGTGAAGTGAGCGACCCGCTAGATTGAGCCTGCACGCATCATCGCTATCGCTGGGGGGCATACACACGGCAGATCCGTGCTCAAAATCTAAGCAATCTAGCAAGATTGCTTAGATTTTAAGCACGGATCTCTCCGTGTGTACCCCCCTTTAGATTTTTTTTTTTTCTTCCATTGGAATAAACAATTTCCAGAGCTAAGAAACCAGAATCAGATCAGTTATGCACTGTAGCCTTGCAGCGAACCCAAAAGAGCACATATTAGGTTTTATTTTTAACAGCAATTTGATCTCAAATAGTTTATGGGTCATTCCACTCCAAATCAACACAGGTTTTAAACTGACCGCTACAGATTGTAATGAAATTGGGTAAATTAACTGATACCTTAGGTATTAAAGCAATTGCTCATAAATGTTTCAAGATATCTTTTCCTACAGGATTTTATTTTGCCTGAAAGATTCATTGGGGTCAATCTAATTAAGCCTGATGTGCCATTGCCGAAACGTTTCAATTCAGGCAACCTGATCTGATTTTTTTACCGAATTCACAAAAAGTTTCTTGGAGCCCTATGGGGCAGCGAGCACTTTTGTACAAGTTCAGGCAGATGTAAAGTGCGGCGGCTGTTGTGATGACTCGCGGGTCCCAGTTCATCACAAATAATTGGATTGACCCCATTATTGGAAATTGACCACAGCAGTTTGTACAAAGGCAGCATATTTGATTTCAGTAGTAAAGTGAATACCAAAATGAAAGTTCCACTACTCAAAAGAAACAAAACCCCCAATTTCTGCTCATCTTGTGGCCTAAAACAAAAATAAAGATTACTAGTACTTTTTAGCAGACTATTCTGTTAAAAATAAATAAATATATATATTGCTGACAAACATGCTTTCACGCAGATGTGTGATCCCATATACACATTGATTTTCATAGCAAATTTGATTGAAACTAAAGTGTGGTTTCTCAAATAAGGAACACTTTAAAATATTTAAAGCAATGTTTTGAACATTTCAGAGTTCACGATACACCTATAGCAGTTCCAGGCATTATACTTCAGTGCACATCCTTTCTATGTGTTTGTGTTACTCCATATCTGTTCCTGCCATTGTGTTCTGAATGAATTGCAGTGATAGTCCTCATTCCTGCAGTCCTCATACTGCTCTGTTTTTCAGTACTATTACACTGTGTTTCCTATTCTTTCCGAGAGGAAATGGAAACATTGGTAAGGAGAGAAACCACGCACCACTATATATATTGCCCACCACTAATAGAGATATATATATATATATATATATATATATATATTTGTCTAGCTTTTTTCTCCATTAGCTTAAACGAGGCCAGTTCCCACGTGCTGGGCACACTGTTAATCTCTGCATATATGTCAGTGAGACGGGAACATCCTGTTGTTCATTTTATAGCTGGATGGCATATGGAGAACAGCATCTTATATAAGAAAATCCACAATGAAGGTTTAGTAACATCTGTGTTTACTTGTATACATTTTTTTAAATGCTCATAACTAGTTCTAGCATGTATTTAAGATTTTATACCCTATTCTGGTAACATAGTTAATTATATTCAGTGATTGTGTTTGCGGCAGCTGGATCTCTAGGATTTAAGCACGTTTGTTCATCTGTTAATAAAATAATGTGACTTATCTTGTTTGTTTGTTTTTTGTTTTTTTTGTTTTCATTGTTCCTACATAAAGAAGAAAAGCGTTGTCCATTCCTTGAATGTTTCTTACTAGTGAGCTTTTTTTTTTTTTTTTTTTTTGTTTTTTGGTGTAATACATTTTTGGTTTTAATAGAAGTTTCTCCTTTTTGAATTTTAAAGGAGGTTTTATATTGTCAACTTTGTATAGCATAAGAGACAGTGGCGGAACTAGCGAGCGGTGGGCCCATGTGCGACAAAATGCTTTGGGGGCCCCCTCCCCATCTAAGTCCACCGCCTCACTCCTGGAGAGGATCTGGTGAGGGGGACCTGCTCAGGGCCAGGGAAATGGATACCTAGCAACAGTGCCGTAATTAGTAATTTTAGTGCTGTGTGCAAGAAACGGCATCGGAGCCCCGCTCCTCTATGTAAAACAGGGGCAGTGCGTGCCGCAGGCGTGAAAAAAAAAATAGGGGCGTGGCTTCGCGGGGAAGGGGTGTGGCCACAAAATAATACCAATTCATATAACTGTGCACAGTAGTCTCCATTATTCAAATTACGCCGCACGGTACTACCACTACACCATGTAGAGACCCTTTTACACATTATGGCAGACAGCGTCCCATTTTTTACACATTACGGCAGACAGCGTCCCCTTCTTACACATTACGGCAGACAGCGTTCCTTTTTTACACATTACAGCAGACAGCGTCCCATTTTTGCACATTACGGCAGACAGCGTCCCATTTTTTGCACATTACGGCAGACAGCGTCCCATTTTTTGCACATTACGGCAGACAGCGTCCCATTTTTTGCACATTACGGCAGACAGCGTCCCATTTTTTGCACATTACGGCAGACAGCGTCCCATTTTTTGCACATTACGGCAGACAGCGTCCCATTTTTTGCATATTACAGCAGACAGCGTCCCATTTATTACACATTATGGCAAACAGGATAGATGGACAGACAGATGGACAGATAGAATAGGTATACTTACCGTTTCCGCTGGCTCAGGCTCCTCTTGCAGCTTCTGGCAGGGGAGAAGAAGGAGGAGGGGGGGTGGAGGAGGGAGCCGCAGCAGCGCTATGTCATTGGTAGAAGCGCTGCTGCTGCTGGCCCTCTCCTTTACCATAGGCTGCCCTCCGCCGCTGTGAATGCTGGGATGCGCATCCCAGCATTCACAGCAGCGGAGGGCAGCCTATGGTAAAGGAGAGGGCCAGCAGCAGCAGCGCTTCTACCAATGACATAGCGCTGCTGCGGCTCCCCCCCCCCCCCTGTAGCCGGTGCGCATCCTCTCCTCGGCGGCGGCACACAGCGGCAGCCAGGCGGCATGTAATGAGTCAGTTTGACTCATTACATGCCGCTCTGGCTTTGGGCCCCTTGACAGAGGCGGGCCCCAGTGCAAGGCACTGCCTGCACTGGTGCTAGTTCCGCCTCTGATAAGAGATGTAGAGTGGGTCTCTGAGAGCTAAGTGCACGAGCCCCAGAACTCAACACTTAGAGGCAGATCATTATTCTTAATTTATTTTCTGTTTTTCAGACATTTGAGGCCAATGACCTGTATCAAGGGCAAAACTTCAACAAGGTGCTGAATTCCCTAGTCCTTCTGAATAAAGTCACAGCAGGTATGTGCGAGCTGTCAGACAGGGCTTATTGCAGCCACTTATATTTTTGCCTACTGTGGAGCAATATATTGCGTTAGTAATAGGTACTTTTGAGATATTGCATTTAATACTGATGGCAGTGGAGTGCCTTTGTCATTATATGTAATTGAGCACTTGTTTATTCTAGCCATGGTGATTATCGCAGTATGTGTTGTGTAAGCCTTGATTGGTCAAACAGAGCAGTACATCTGTTTATGTAGCAGATTTCACATTTTCAGCAAAAGAAATATATTATTATTGACCGTTTAAATATACATTTCTTCAAAAGCAAAAAATAAAAACTATCAAAACATAATTTGACAGATCATTGTATAGAGTACAACAAGAAAAAATGTGCATATGGGGTACATGCTCCATCTAAACGTTCTCTGTGGTGTGTGAACTCTGGGATTTTTATAGGTTTGTGTTTGAACACTCGTTTCTGCTCCATTTATGACCTGGTAAACAAAAAGCAGCAAGCTGCGTCTGTGATGTGCCGTGAGAGTCTGCAGATGCAGGAGCATGTTCTGCGATGCTCAGAATTTGCTATAGAAGAACCGAATAATGAAACACTTGGGTACCTAAAGGTTAACCCCACTCAAAAATGAATTTTGTCTATTTAAAATCATTATGTGGGTATTGGAAATTGGAATACTTTGTATATTTAACTATTCTCCGGCAGGGTCCACAGGTTATCCACAGGATAACAATGGGATATGATGAAGCTACAGCGGATTTTCACCAATCGGTCAAAGCTTTCCGGCCTCCCAGCATGCAATGGGCCCGTCCATATATCCACGGCTCCTGGCTCAGGCAAATCAGTTTTTTGTTTGGTGCAGCAGGAGCCAGACCATGGTCACAGGGCTGCTGGTTTTTAGCAGCCCTAAGCTTTCTTATTTTATTTTTATAGTCTTACTATTTTTCTGAGCACTCTTTCTAAACAGCGTCTTATACGTACCTTAGAAACAGGTTGCCCCAGCAACTCTCCGCTGGATCGCGACAACGCTTACCCACGAGTACAGTGCTATTTCGGCGGGCGCCTGTGTCTTATATACTAGCAGGTCCAGCAGACGTTACCAGGCTGTGGCCGGAGTGCGGGGAGAAGGTAAGGCATCAGTTTCGTTTAGAAGGGGAATACGGACACAGCCGCACTGTTTTGGGAGGAGACTGCCAAACAGTCGCTGATGCGGCTGCCACCACGGGTGCACCAGCGCTAAGCCTTAGGGATCATATGCTCCAGGAATAGTATAAGGCCGCGATCCCTAGAGTTGATGTCGGCAGTGGGGAGTCAGATGCTCTCCTGGTCGCCCTTACCCCCCGGTTCATGCCCAGTTTCCTCCGAGTCTCCCGCCATGAACGGTTTCCCACTTCCGTCTCAGACACTGTACACGAAGGGGACCCAGTCCCAGCTTAGGCGGCTGTGTGACTGGTGCTTCTGTATTCACTGAGCGCCTGTGTTCACTATAGGTTCATGGCGCGGCAGTGTACACTAGTAGTGTCTGGATCCACTCAGCGTTCGTTAACGTATTGATCGGTCCTGGAAGCAAGGTGAGTCTCCCTGTATCCCACTCTACTTAGTGCGGGTAATACAGCACCAAGTCTCTATCTACCTTTTTGAGTAGGAATAGTTAGATAAGTGCCTATTGCATATGAGTGTGTATACATTTACTGTTCTTTCGCAATGCGTCTGCATACGGTAGATCTGTTTAAACATGATTCAGTAATATGTTCTCCTACATACTTGAAATGTAGTTGTAGTTGATGATGTGCTCATATTGCTTATTATACTAATGTATAACATGTGACTGACTGCTAGTGTGATTGCTGACTTTACTATATTCTGTCAGTTTTGTTCTATTCCGATCCTCAATGATGGTGCATGGGTAGGGTCGGATTGTATGTCACATTAAAAAACCATCCACTCTCCTATCTGTGACATCATTTAATGATGTTGAAAGCAAAGGTAATGTAGATTTTCGCACCAATCGAATCACATGCTTAAAGTGATTACAGTCACAAATTGTGTAGTACACTGTGGAAGTGTTGATTATCATGTCTAAGTGCGGCAAAGGTGAGGAAGATACACTCACAGCAACACCAACACTCATATCATGTTTGTCTTACAAGGCTGTGTTTTCCTCTCAGGATCTGGTTCAGGATGGTTTGTGTGCAAATTGTTTTAGCTTTCACCAGGGGTTCTTGAAAAATACAAGGCGCAGGTTGATCCACCTTGAGCTATGTTTGCACAGACTTTATCCAGTATAGCTGAAAGGATAATTCCTCCAACTCCTGTACCGGGGATAGGTTACACGATTAACCCTTACATGCAGTTTCCCACCTGTGGTGTATCACTTTCAGCAGCTGCCTCTCAAAAGAAACAGACTGATAAGCCGGTGGTAAGAAAATCTTCATCCTCACAGGCTACACATGGTTCAGATAAGGATTCATCGGAGGATGAAAGCTCAATTAATTCTACTTCGGCATACAAAGTGGAGGCGGAAGGTCTCAGCTCAGTGGATATAGCTGAGGTAATTAAAGCAATGAAAGCCATTCTATCCTTAGAGGATTCAGCAGAGCCTGTGTTAAAAACCAAGGCACCTGTGTTAAAAAGTCCCAAAACAGTTTAGACTGAGTTTCCAGGGTCAGATCATCTGACGGAAATCATGGAAGAGGCTTTGGCTATGCCTAATAAGAAGTTTAGAGTTCCTAAGAAATGGAATTCCAATTATCCTCTTCCAGCTGGGGATTGTTTAAAAAGGGAGGTGGCTCCTAAAGTAGATATGCATGTGATTCGATTGGTGCGAAAATCTACATTACCTTTGCCTTCAACAGCATTAAATGATGTCACGGATAGGAGAGTGGATGCTTTTCTAAAAAAACATTTATTCCCTGTCTGGGGCAGTCATAAGGCCAGCCATGGCTTCAGCTTGGATGGCAAAGGCAGTGGCTGCCTGGGCTGATGCACTGGAGGGGGATTTTTCAATAGCATCTAGAGAGCAAAAATCCCATATAGCACTTATAAAGCAGGCTGCAATGTTCTTGGAAGAAGCAGCATTGGATATGGGTACTATTGCCTCCAGGGCATCAGCTTCAACAATAGCTGCTCGTAGAACAGTTTGGCTATGTACGTGGAAAGCTGATTCAGAATCTAAGAAGGTTTTGGAATCTTTGCCCTTTTCTGGAGATATTCTTTTTTGTAAAGAATTGACAAATATTTTGGAGTCAGAAGCAGACTCCAAGAAAGAAGAAAAGTTTCCTTCCACATACAATTTCAAACCTAAAGTTCCGGCTTTTCAGCCCTTTCGGTCTCAAGGAAAAGCTAAAGGTAAAAGTGATAGCAGGCAGTCCCAATACAACAAGTCTGGTAAGACTAAAAAGCATCGGGCTACCAGAGGACCGGTTAGTAAAACAGATAATCCATCAACCTGATGGTGCGGGCCTCCACCTGGTGGACCCCAGGGTGGGGGGCTGACTTCATCAGTGTGCACAGATCTGGCAGCAGTCTACAACAGATGCCTGGGTGCAGGAAGCGGTATCTCTAGGTTATGTTTTTGCCTTCAAGAAGCACCCTCCTCCATCTCGGGTAGAGACGAAGGCCAAGGCTTTGCAAGAGGCAGTTCAGAAATTGCTTCAGTCAGGAGTAGTCATTCCAGTTCCTCATGTACAACGAGGACAGGGGTTTTACTCCAACCTTTTTTTTAGTTCAGAAGCCAAATGGGTAATTTCGGCCCATTCTCAATCTCAAAGTGCTGAACAAATACATTTGGTTACCTCGGTTTCACATGGAGACTTTACATTCCATAATTTTGGCCATGGAGCCAGGGGATTATATGGTATCCCTGGATATACAGGATGCTTACCTACATGTTCCTATAGCACTGTCCCATCAGTGTTCTCTCAGGTTCGCTATCATCCAACAGCATTTTCAGTTCCAGGCCCTACCTTTTGGGTTAGCCACAGCTCCCAGAGTATTTACCAAGTTTATGGTGGTAATGGTAGCTTATTTCCGCCAGCAGGGGATAAGAATTTTTCCATACTGCGACGATCTTTTAATCCTGGCACAGTCGCAGGAACTGCTCCTATGTCATCTGCAACAGAAAATAACGTTTCTTCAGAAGCACGGGTGGCTCATAAATTGGGCAAAATCGTCTCTGGTTCCGTCACAGCGGATGACTCAGTTGGGGGCTGTATTGGATTCAAGTCTTCAGAGACTAATGTTACCTCTGAACAAGATATCCAAGGTTCAGTCAAGGATTCAGGACTTGCTACACAGTCAAAAGGTATCCATTCACGCAGCAATGCGTGTGCTGGGTTTGATGGTGTCAATATTTGACATGGTGGAGTATGCACAATTCCACCCGAGGCCTCTGCAGCGTCTGATTCTTGCCAAATGGAATGGGTTACATTAGATGATAAAAACACAGACTATGGTTCTTACGATAGAAGTAAGAAGGTCATTAGCCTGGTGGCTACAGACATCCCATCTGGAAAAGGGGTGACCCTTTTTGATATCAGATTGGGAAATTCTGACAACAGATGCCAGTCTCCAGGGCTGGGGAGCAGTGTCAGGAAGGTTGTGTTTTCAGGGGCAATGGACCAAGGAAGAAGGTTGCCTGGCAATAAATATATTGGAACTTCGGGCCATATACATGGCTCTGATTCAGGCAAAGGACTTTCTTTGGGGAAAACCAGTCCAGATCCGCTCGGACAATGTGACTGCAGTAGCGTACCTCAACCGTCAGGGAGGAACTCACAGCCGAAAAGCGATGAAGGAGGTAAGTCACATACTAAAGTGGGCAGAACTTCATCAACTAGCCTGGTCCACAGTGTTCGTTTCGGGCACCCTAAACTGGGAAGCAGACTTTCTCAAGTCGACAAGACATTCAGGCAAGCGAATGGGCTCTACACCCAGAGGTCTTCCAGACTCTAGTAGACAAGTGGGGTTTGCCAGAGATAGATCTCATGGCGTCCCGTCTGAACAACAAAGTTCTCGCATACGGGTCATGAACAAAAGATCCCAGAGCGATCTTTGTGGTTGCCCTGTCGGTTAGATGGGAATTTCATCTGGCTTATGTGTTTCCTCCAATCACCCTATTACCCAGGGTGGTGAGAAAGATAAAGCAAGGGAAAGGTGCCGTGATCCTAAAAGCTCCGGCTTGGCCCAGAAGGCATTGGTACACAGATCTGCAGAGAAAGTCGATGGATGCTCTACTTCTGCTCCCTCAACGCCCAGATCTACTGATGCAGGGTCCTTGTTATCACAGATATCTGGATCGAGTGTCTCTGACGGCGTGGCTCTTGAAACCTCTATCCTGAAGTCGAGAGGATTCTCACAATAGGTAATTCAAACTAGGCTCAGAGCAAGGAAACCTTCCTCAGCTCGTATTTATCACTGAATATGGCAAACCTATATTCATTGGTGCAGTGAACGGAAAATGGACCATAAGTCTTTCAGCGTTTCCAGGGACTTCGCATTCCTTCAGGCAGGAATGGATAAAGGTTTGAAGGTGGCTTTCTTGAGAGTGGAAGTGTCAGCATTGACTGTATGGTTCCAAAAGAAAATTGCCAACTTACAGGATGTGCGTACTTTTTTCCAGGGAATGCTGCGCATTCTACCTTCTTTTGTTCCTCCTACAGCGCCTTGGGACTTAAGTCTAGTCCTGAAAGCCCTTCAAGTTGCCCCAGTTGAACTACTTAATAAAGTGGATCTTAAATGGTTGACAGCTAAAGTTCTATTTCTACTGGCTATGGCGTCAGCTAGAAGAGTATCAGATTTAGGGCCATTATCATGTTGTTCCCCATTTCTGATTTTTTTTTTTATCTACATAAAGCAGTTCTCACAACTAGATCTGGGTATCTTCAGAAAGTGGTGTCTAAGGGGGTCATTCCGAGTTGATCGCTAGCGTGACATACGGGCACAACGAACAATGTAGTTTTGCATAGGGTCTAGTGATGCATTTCAGTCGCACTGCTTGCCGCAGAGTGATTGACATGAAGTGGGCATTTCTCGGTGGCAACTGACCGTTTTCAGGGAGTGTGCAGAACAACGCAGACGTGCCAGGTAAAACGCAGGCGTGGCTGGGCGAACGCTGTGCGTGTTTGTGACGTCAAATCCGGAACTGAATAGTCTGAAGTGATCGCAAGCGCTGAGTAGGTTTTGAGCTACTCTTAAACTACACATACATTTTTTGTAGCCGCTCTGCGATACAACCGCTTGCACTTCTGCTAAGCTAAAATACACTCCCAGTGCTCGGCGGCATAGCGTTTGCACGGCTGCTAAAAACTGCTAGCGAGCGATCAACACGGAATGACCCCCTAAATTCCACCTTAATGAAGAAATTGTAGTCTCTGCTTTCCAGGTACCGGGCTTTTCTGCGGGAGATGCATTGCTGGACGTGGTCCATGCATTAAGGATCTACGTGGATCGTACCAGTGCCATCAGAAAACTTACCATTGATAACGGTATTTCTCCTAAATCCACATGATCCACAGGGATCCCACCCTGACGCACTTGATTTGAGGATCCTTTTACTCACTAACCTCTTCCTTTTTGTATGGAAGGGTGTGCATTTGTGTTCTTATCGCCCGATTAGGGCTATCTATGATGCTCCTGCCTTGAGCTTTAGAATACAACTGATTTGCCTGAGCCAAGAGGCGGGGATATACGGATGGGCCCGTTGCATGCTGGGATGCCGAAAAGCTTTGACCGATTGGTGCAAATGTCGCTTCATCATATCCCATTGTTATCCTGTGGGTGCTGTGGACTTAGGAGAAATACCGTTATCAACGGTAAGTTCTTACCATAACGTATATTTCATTGATCATTTCATTGTTCATTAAGGTGTAGTAATCCAGCAAAGTGATTTGTAACTGGAGCCATGCTTTGAAGAGATGTTAGTGATTCTGTAATCATATTGCTAGTTATCTATAGTAATAATTTACATGTGTAGTTACATCTAGTGTACACAGTAAAACATGAATTTGCTTATCCCCCACTTTCAGAATGATTATATAATGCTGTATGCCCATTTATAGGTAGCCTGTATATCTTTATTAGGAAAATGTACATACTATTACTAACCTGTTTGACTTATTTATTAATAACAAGTAGGAAAACAATGATTGTACCTATTTTTATTCTTCATTGTATGTGCCTGTGTCTTAGCCATTGTGGTACTCCAGCTGCTTCCTCTTTGAACAGGAGATTCTTTTCAGTAGTATTAAAACATCCTGTTCATCTCCATCCCAAGAGAAATTGGCCTTTCTTTTTAAGCACGTACAAGTTTTACTTGATGGACTTACTGCACTGGGATTACTTTGCCTTCTGGGGTATAGGGATTCCATCTCACCGTCGGTAACCTGTTAAGGACTCCTCTGCATACTTGCCTACGCTACTGAAAGCTGTGGGAGACTCCCGATTATTTTGGTAGTCTCTTGCCCTCACAGAAGGGTAGGTGGCTTTCCTGTCATTCCACCTGCTTCCTAGTGACACTGACAGGATGCATATAAATCAATGCAATTGCGGCGTCTGTGGGCAGGGGCTCAAAGATGTGAATCACAGGGTCTATTCATGAAGCAGTGAAAAGAGTGGAGAAGGTGCCAGTGGAGAAGTTGCCTATGCGAACTGATCAGCTCTGAAGTAACATTTATCGATAAAACTATACTTTGCAGCTGATTGGTTGCAATGGGCAACTTCTCCACTGGCACACTTCTCCACTCTTTTCACTGCTTCATGAATAAACCTGCATGTCATATAGCCCCGCCTCCTACCCTTTTACCCACGAATCATGGACCTTTCCCCTTTTTGGGGCAGGGCCTAATGATGTTACAGTCTGGTCCACCCCTTAAAGTGGCGTGCTGTGTCTCCTCTCCAGTCTTCCCAGAGAAGAGCCAAAAAAGTATGCTCCTCTGTCTGCTCTGCTGGAGGTAACTCGCTGCCACCACCTCATTCTACATCTTTACCTGCACCTGGATCTGCTAATTGCCAGGCTCTTACACCTACACCTGGAATCACTTACTTCTGGATATGGGGGGTCACACTGCTGCCACACCTTCTGGCTGGTGTTAGATACTATGGGACTGTTCTGCACTTGGTAGCGAGCAGAGGATTTGAGCTTAGAGACACTGATGTCAGCCGCAGAACACTGAAGAATGGGTGAGCATTTTGAGCTTATCTGGTATTCACAGGATACAAGTTGACGCAAGCATCTTGAGGAAAGATGATTAAACATCTAAATGAACAGACATTAATATAAGTTAGAATATGACAGAAAAAAATTAAAAAGTGGTCATATTGAATAAGCTGTTAATAGAGGTAACTACTCCCTTAAATATGAACCATAATAAACACAAATCATGACAGTGCTGATGAGAAATCCTACTGGGTTGTCTTTACAAGACATTAGGAGGCAAGTGAAGTTGTTGTATATTAATAACAGATAATATAACCAAAAAACATGTGACATACATAAACATGACATGTAGCTTCATATTCATTAAAAGACAACCTGTATAAATTCTAAGCAATTACTAAATTCGAGGCATGCAAGGAAATGAAGAAGCAAAATCTGTCAAATGTTATAATTGTCCATCTTGTAAATTATGACAGGGTAATAAGAGGTGGTGTCAATTCTGGAAACATGAATACCATATAATGAAAAACATCAGTAATGAATATACAGATAAAACATTGTCCTGAGTATTTTAGCTGTTTTTTTTTATAGCTTATTTTATCCAATGTGCTTCAGTAGCCCATTGGTAGTAGAATTCGTGTATATTATTAGTCTAAGGGCGGTATTCAGTTGTTTGAAAAGTGAGTTGGGTGTCTGTTTTTCCTATCTAATAGACAGGAAAAAATAGAAGCCCAACCGACTTTTCAAACAATTGAATTCCCTTCTAAGACTCATGCGTGCGGACAGAATGGCCTAAATAAGATAGCAGAAGATGTAGTTTTCAGCTAAATTGTAATAAATGCAGAGACCATCCCAGACCTGCTAGAGCAGTGGTTTTCGAACTCTGTCATCAGGACTCCACACAGTTCACGTTTTCCAGATCACCTAGCCGGTGCACAGGTGTATGCATTACTCACTGATGCATTTTAAAAGATTCCCAGGTGGAGCGAATTATTTTCAATTGCAATTCTGTGACGAAACCTGGAAAACATGAACTCTTTGGGGTCCTGAGGACTGAGTTTAAGAACCGTTGTGCTAGAGCACAGGTTCTCAAACTCGGTCCTCAGGACCCCACACACTGCATGTTTTCCATGTCTCCTCACAGATCACAAGTGAAATAATTAGCTCCACCTGTGGGTCTTTTAAAATGTGTCAGTGAGTAATTACTACACCTGTGCACTTGCTGGGTTACCTGCAAAACATGCACTGTGTGGGGTCCTGAGGACCGAGTTTGAGAACCACTGTGCTAGAGCATAGGTTCTCAAACACTGTCCTCAAGACCCCAAACATGTTTTCCAGGTCACCTAGCATGAGCACAGGTGTACTTTTTACTCGCTGACTCGCTGCAAAAGATCCACAGGTGGAACAAATTATTTCACTTGTGATTCTGTGAGGGCACCTGGAAAACATGAACTGTTTGGGGTTTTGAGGAACAATCTTGAGAAACCATGTGCTAGGTGCACACATATAATAAAATTCACTTTTATTGAAATTATATTAAAATTACCATTTAATAGAAATGTATTATTTATTATTAAAACCAATCGCAATGTGCTCAAAGATAGAAAATGTGAAAAAGATATTAAAAAGAACATGTGTCTGCTCCGTTCAAATTACTTTTTTTTCCGATCGTTCACAAAGGTATGTAAATATCAATTCCTTCCTGGATATCGTGAGTGTAAATTTTGCCCTTACCAATTTCGTTTTCTGATTAATCTTTCTCAAATTGTTATTAAAAAGTTTGGTGTGTATGATTTATAGTGAACAGACTGCTGTAAATATATTTAAGGTATGTATATACACTAGACTAAGGGGTATATGCAATTGCAGTTGAATTGACGCGAAAGTCGAAAAAACGGGACATTTTCGACAAAAAAAACATGTCGAATTGGATTCGTCAATGCAATACAGTACTTTTCGACAAAATACCTTCCGTTTCAGATTTGACTTTGTGCAAATCGACATTTTCAAAATTCGACATGTCTGCAATGGTTAAAATGCGGCTTTTCGACAAAAGTATATTCAATTGAAGAATGACGATTCGACAACAGTGCTTTTCGACAGCAATTTAGTCATTTTCAGTCCGCCTCACTTTGCTGGCGGGATCTAATAAAAATGTTTTAAAAAATGTTTTTTTTTTGCTTTTTGGATTGCTAACAGCATATCTATTTATATTTGAAGGGATTATCTACTTGGTTTGTCTTTTTTTGACTCACAAGTATTATTTAATTGATTTTTTAAAAGAATATTTTTTTCTTCACTCTGCTGAGGGAAATGTACCCATGATTCCACAGTTTTACCCAGGATACACTTCTGCAAAGCTCCTCCTATCTCCTCACTCCCGGTTTTTTGAGACTTCAGGGAGAAGGAGCCATTACAGTCAGCTCTGTTGTGGAATAGTTTTTTTAGGACAATCCCTGCGTTTTAAAACACATTTATATCTTATTTTTGTACTGACTACAATAATGGAGCCTTTTTCTGACCAGATTGTGATGTTCATGTTGGCTGCAAGCATGGAGGAAGAAAGGGTTGGTGGACATCAGGATCAAGGTCAGCAAATGTCTGCATTGGGTGAGCCAGTATTGCGGGTTTCATTTCCACGTCCACGCCAGTATCGCACTAGGCGTGAACTGGAGGATCTCGGCGAGTTCGAGGTGATTCAAAATTATCGCTTATCGACTTGCGACATATATTTGCTGTACGCTCTGTTGGAGGCCGACCTGGAACCTCGGGCACGGACCAATCGCGCAGTCAGCGGTTTCCAGAAACTGCTGGCTACGTTAAATTTTTTGGCGTCAGGCACATTCCAGCCTACACTGTCTCAAACATGCGGTTTTTCACAGTCGACACTGTCGCGCTGTATAACCCAGGTCATTAGGGCTTTCCGCAAATTGACGATCCAGTTCATCACATTTCCAGATACGGACAGCGGATGTCGTGAGATCAAATTAGGCTTTTTTACCAAATACAATTTCCGCAATGTTCTGGGCGCGATTTACTGTACCCACGTGCAGATCTGACCGCCACGGAATTCGGAAGAATGTTTTCGGAACCAAAAACATTTCCATTCCATTAATGTCTGTGATGTCAACATGAAATTTTTGAATATTTTTGTGGGATTTCCTGGATCGTCTCACGACTCCTTCATCCTAAGTCAGTCATCGCTGTTTGAGAAGTTCGAAACAGGAAACATGCCGGGTAGCTGGCTGTTGGGTATTTATTTTAATTGTTTTTATTTTTTTAATTTTTTTTTTACATTTATTTATTTTTATATTATTCACCATTATTTTCTTTTCCATAGGCGATGCGGGTTATCCCAACAAATCGTGGCTCTTGACCCCATTGTCTAATCCTGTTGGTAGAGCAGAAAAACGTTACCAAGAGACACACAAAGCATCGAGGCAAATAATTGAGCGTGCCTTCGGTGTACTTAAAAGCCGGTTTAGATGTTTAGACACTTCCGGTGGTGCTCTTTTGTATTCACCGGCAAAGGTTTGCGGCATGGTAAATGCATGTTGTATTTTACACAACATATGTGTCGCAAACCGTTTGCCGGTGACTCTTCGTCGCAGTGCTTTCCGACGCGGGAACCGTTCTTCTGCTCTACCGGTGGGTATGGACGAAGGAGATGATTCCCGACGGACATTGATCCAAAACTTTTTTTCCGTTGCCTGTGAGTATACTTGTAACATTTATATTATCGTGTAAACTGAGATTGTAATATTCTAAAAAAAACATCTTTATTTATGTATTTCAGAGTTTTACGTCCTGGTGACGCACCTTCCCAGGCCTGTTTTCCAAGTTTCGTCCTATTGACGACCTGTTACCCCCTGTTTTCTCCTGTTGTTGGGTTGCCGCAAATATTGGACCCGTTTATCCAAATGTTCCATGGGCGACCTACTTGTGATGTGGACCTGAACCTCCGCCATGTAGCAGACAACCCCCCTCAGGTGAGATGTATTGCCCAAAACTGCCTCTTGTCCAAGTCACCCCGGCATGTCCAAAGATGCAGCCCTCCGGCATTTGCAAAACTGCACATCCAATCATGCCCTGACAGCAATGCTTTCGTTGCGTCAGGGAATGTTTGGATGTGTAGTTACTCAAGTGCCGGAGGGCTGCATTTGGGACAAAGGCCGCTGTAACCTGCTTGTGTCAAAAAGTGTTGCTTGTACCTTGTCTTTTCCATACCAGGGGGACACTATTACTAATAGCTGGAACCTCATACTATTCTCTTCCACAGGTCTTGCGGAGTATCCTTCCCAAGTGGCTTGAATCCTCATGGATGAAAAGGGACACGACAGTTCCCCTGCTGTACCATGGGCGACCTAACATAATACCACTGCATCTCATATTTTACATTGTATTTACTAATAATTTAAATAAAAACCACATAAAACTTCTTATTTTAAAAATGTTTTGAAGAAATATATAAAATTGTATTTTATTTTTGAAATAAAAAATAAAATGTAATAAAACAAAGAAGTAGTTTGTTCTTCTTTACATTCTTTTCTTGTGTAGATATCTGTGGGAAAAAACATATTAAGTAAAGACACTAATGATGTCATGTTCATTCCTTTCCTAAGAACATTTGTGGAACCACACAGCCCAGCATGACCCATTGCTGGGCTGTGTGGTTCCACAAGGGCAGGCGGTCCAAAGTGGAATAGTGGTGTCAGTGGTCAGCACTTTGACACGCCTGCACTCGTGGAACCACCCAGCATGACCCATTGCTGGGCTGTGTGGTTCCACAAGGGCAGGCGGTCCAAAGTTTCTTTGAATATATACATTGAAACATGGCTTTACTCAGGGCCGGATTAACAATGGGGCGGATGGAGCTGCAGCTCCAGGCCCCCCATCATAATAGGCCCACAGCATCAGCACTGCTACTGCAGACAGGAAAAAAAGTTTTCCTGCTATAGTAGCCTGCCACTGGCCATCTGAGGTCTGGCTATAGACAGCCATGTCACCTGCACAGTGGGGGGCAGTGGATATAGACAGCAGTGTCACCAGGGCAGTGGATATAGACAGCCGTGTCACCTGGGCAGTGGCTATAGACAGCCGTGTCACCTGGGCAGTGGGGGGCAGTAGATACAGACAGCCGTGTCACCTGGGCAGTGGGGGGCAGTGGATACAGACAGCCGTGTCACCTGGGCAATGGAGGGCAGTAGCTATAGACAGCCGTGTCACCTGGGCAGTGGAGGGCAGTGGCTATAGACAGCCGTGTCACCTGGGCAGTGGAGGGCAGTGGCTATAGACAGCCGTGTCACCTGGGCAGTGCGGGCAATGGATATAGGCAGCCGTGTCACATAGGCAGTGGGGAGAAGGGGGTATAGACAGCCATGTCACATGGGCAGTGGGTGTAGGCTTACCTTTGGAGGGGTATAGACAATCATTTTACCTGGGCAATGGGGAATAGACAGCCATATCACCTGGGCAGTGTGGGCAATGGGTGTAGGCAGCCATGTCAACTGGGAAGTGGGGGCAGAGGGTGTAGGCAGCCATGTCACTTGGACAGTGCAGGCAAGGGGTGTAAGCAGCCATGTCATCTGGGCAGTGGAGGGCAAGGTGGTGTAAGCAGCTGTGTCACCTGGGCGGTGGGGGGTAGGGGGTGTAGATGGTGCAGGCAGCCGTGTCACCTGGGCAGTGGGAGGCATAGGGTGCAGGAAGATGAGAGGGGCACAATGGACAGGGGACAGAGAGAGAGGGTGACACAGCAATTGGGCAGAAAGGGAGCAGGGACACAGAGAGAGGGGGTAGAAAAGATACTATTTACCACCTACCTAGTCACCCACTATTCTGTTGTCACTCACTACAGTATCTCCCCGTCACCCCTGCCTATTTCCATCACACTCTGCCTCTCTGTCTCCTACTATCGCTCCCTGTCACCCACTGCTTCACCCTCTCCATCTCCCACTGTCACCCACTGCCTCACCCTCTACCTCTCCCCTGCATCACTATCTCCCCTGTCACCCATTCCCTGGCGTCACCTTCTGCCTCACATCCTCTGCCTCTCTGTCTACTACTATTTCTCTTTCTCATCCACTGCCTCACCCCCTACCTTTCCCCTGTATCACTATCTCCCCATCACCCTCTCTGTCCTGTCACCATCTCCCCATCACCCATTCCCTGGTGTAACCCACTGCCTCACGGTCACCCTCTGCTTCTCCGTCTCCCACAATCTGTCCCCGTCATCCACTATCTCACCCTCTACCTTTCCTCTGCGTCACTATCTCCCCATCACCCTCTCTCTGCTGTCACTCCTAGTCACCCACTGGCTCTGCCCATCATCCTCTACATCATCCACTGCCTCCCCTGGTGTAAACCAGTTCCTCCCCATATCACCCATGCTCTGGCGACAACCACTGCCTCCCTGTCACCCATTCCCTGGCATCACCCACCGTCTCTCACTGTGGGTTCACTACGGCTGGCCGGCGGTCGGGCTCCCGGCGACCAGCATCCCGGCGCCGGGAGCCCGACCGCCGGCTTACCGACAGCTTGGCGAGCGCAAATGAGCCCCTTGCGGGCTCGCTGCGCTCGCCACGCTACGGGCACGGTGGCGCGCTACGCGCGCCACACTATTTTATTCTCCCTCTATGGGGGTCGTGGACCCCCACGAGGGAAAATAATTGTCGGTATTCCGGCTGTCGGGCTCCCGGCGCCGGTATACTGAGCGCCGGGAGCCCGACCGCCGGCAAACAGAAGACCACCCCTCACTGTCACCCTCTGCCTCTTCCTACCACCCACTGCCTTTCTGTCTGCCTCACCCTCTGCCTCTCCCCTGCATTACTATCTTCCCATCACCCTCTCTCTCTCGTCAACCTCTCTCTCTCCCAAGCATAATCGAGTGTATCAACGTTTGAATCTTTATGATTTTTGTCAGGATATACTCGACTTTGGATGACTTTACAAATGTATTCACGCTGACCCAGAGTGCCGCCCAACACCCATCTATCTATTTATCACCAGTTATTTATATAGCGCACACATATTCTGTAGCGCTTTACAGAGCATATTTGGCCATTCACATCAGTCCCTGCCCCAGTGGAGCTTACAATCTATATTCCCTACCACATGTACACGCACAGACATTCGTGTTAGGGTTATTTTTTGGGGGGGATCCAAATAACCTACCAGTATATTTTCTCGAACGTCCTAGTGGATGCTGGGGACTCCGTAAGGACCAAGGGGAATAGACGGGCTCCACAGGAGACTGGGCACTCTATAAGAAAGATTTGGTACTATCTGGTGTGCACTGGCTCCTCCCTCTATGCCCCTCCTCCAGACCTCAGTTAGATTTCTGTGCCCGGCCCGAGCTGGTTGCACACTAGGAGCTCTCCTGAGCTGCTAGAAAGAAAGTTTAAATTAGGTTTTTTATTTTACAGTGAGACCTGCGGGACAGCCGGCTTCTCAGCTCGTGCCTGCCCAGACGATTCAAAGGCCGTCAGGGGCCCTGAAACGACCACTACCTCAGATGGCAGACACAGATGTCGACACGGATACTGATGCAAGTGTCGACGACAATGAGTCAAATTTAATGTCCACTAGGGCCATTTGTGGCATGATTGAGGCAATGAAAGAGGTATTACACCTTGCTGATATAAACCTAGGTACCTCAAAAAAGGGTATTATGTTTGGGGAGAAAAAACTACCTATAGTTTTTCCCCCATCTGAGGAATTGAATGAGGTGTGTGAAGAAGCGTGGGCTTTCCCCGGTAAAAAATTGGTGATTTCAAAAAAATTACTAATGGCGTTCCCTTTCTCGCCAGAGGATAGGTCACGTTGGGAAAATCCCCCTAGGGTGGATAAAGCGCTCACAAGTTTGTCTAAAAAGGTGGCACTACCGTCTCCGGATACGGCCGCCCTAAAGGAACCTGCTGATAGAAAGCAGGAGGCTATCCTAAAATCTATATACACACACACTGGTGTTCTACTGAGACCAGCTATTGCTTCAGCCTGGATGTGCAGTGCTGCTGCTGCTTGGTCAGATTCCCTGTCGGAAAATATTGACACCCTAGAAAGAGACACTATATTGCTAACCATAGAGCATAGACTCGGTCTTATACATGAGAGATGCACAGAGGGAGATCTGCCGGCTGGCATCTAGAATAAGTGCTTTGTCCATTTCTGCTGGGAGAGGCTTATAGACTCTGCAGTGGACAGGAGATGCAGATTCTAAAAGGCACATGGAAGTTTTGCCTTATAAGGGTGAGGAGTTATTCGGGGACGGTCTCTCAGACCTTGTTTCCACAGCAACAGCTGGGAAGTCTGCATTTTTGCCCCATGTCCCCTCACAGCCTAAGAAAGCACCGTATTACCAAGTACAGTCCTTTCGACCCCAGAAAAACAGGCGGGGAAAAGGCGGGTCCTTTCTGTCTAGAGGCAGAGGAAGGGGGAAAAAGCTGCAACACACAGCAGGTTCCCAGGACCAAAAGTCCTCCCCCGCTTCTTCCAAATCCGCCGCATGACGGTGGGGCTCCACAGGCGGAGCCAGGTACGGTGGGGGGCCGCCTCAAGAATTTCAGCGATCAGTGGGCTCGCTCACGGGTGGATCCCTGGATCCTTCAAGTAGTATCTCAGGGGTACAAGCTGGAATTCGAGGCGCCTCCCCCCCGCCGTTTCCTCAAATCAGCCTTACCGACGACTCCATCGGGCAGGGAGGCTGTGCTAGAGGCCATTCACAAGCTGTATTCCCAGCAGGTGATAGTCAAGGTACCCCTACTTCAACAAGGCCGGGGCTACTATTCCACACTGTTTGTGGTACCGAAACCAGACGGTTCGGTGAGACCCATTTTAAATTTGAAATCCTTGAACACTTACATAACAAAATTCAAGTTCAAGATGGAATCGCTCAGGGCGGTTATTGCAAGCCTGGACGAGGGGGATTACATGGTATCCCTGGACATCAAGGATGCTTACCTGCATGTCCCTATTTACCTTCCTCACCAGGAGTACCTCAGATTTGTGGTACAGGATTGCCATTACCAATTCCAGACACTACCGTTTGGACTGTCCACGGCACCGAGGGTGTTTACCAAAGTAATGGCAGAAATTATGATACTCCTTCGAAAAAAGGGAGTTTTAATTATCCCGTACTTGGACGATCTCCTTATAAAGGCGAGGTCCAGGGAGCAGTTACTGGTCGGAGTAGCACTATCTCGGGAAGTGCTACAACAGCATGGCTGGATTCTGAACATTCCAAAGTCACAACTGGTTCCTTCCACTCGCTTACTGTTCCTGGGGATGATTTTGGATACAGAACTGAAAAAAGTGTTTCTCCCGCAGGAGAAAGCCAAGGAGCTGTCATCTCTAGTCAGAGACCTCCTAAAACCAAAACGGGTATCGGTGCATCGCTGCACACGAGTCCTGGGAAAAATGGTGGCTTCATATGAAGCAATTCCATTCGGCAGGTTCCATGCGAGGACCTTCCAGTGGGACCTCTTGGACAAGTGGTCGGGATCGCATCTTCAGATGCATCAACTGATAACCCTGTCTCCAAGGACCAGGGTGTCTCTACTGTGGTGGCTGCAGAGTGCTCCTCTTCTAGAGGGCCGCAGATTCGGCATACAGGACTGGGTCCTGGTGACCACGGATGCCAGCCTTCGAGGCTGGGGAGCAGTCACACAGGGAAGAAACTTCCAAGGACTATGGTCAAGTCAGGAGACTTCCCTACACATAAATATTCTGGAACTGAGGGCCATTTACAATGCCCTAAGTCAGGCAAGACCCCTGCTTCAAAACCAGCCGGTACTGATCCAGTCAGACAACATCACGGGAGTCGCCCATGTGAACCGACAGGGCGGCATAAGAAGCAGGATGGCAATGGCAGAAGCCACAAGGATTCTCCGATGGGCGGAAAATCACGTACTAGCACTGTCAGCAGTGTTCATTCCGGGAGTGGACAACTGGGAAGCAGACTTCCTCAGCAGACACGACCTACACCCGGGAGAGTGGGGACTTCATCCAGAAGTCTTCCTACTGTTAGTAAACCGTTGGGAAAGGCCACAGGTGGACATGATGGCGTCCCGCCTCAACAAAAAGCTAAAGAGATATTGCGCCAGGTCAGGGGACCCTCAGGCGATAGCTGTGGACGCTCTAGTGACACCGTGGGTGTACCAGTCGGTTTATGTGTTCCCTCCTCTGCCTATCATACCAAAGGTACTGAGAATAATAAGAAGGCGAGGAGTAAGAACGATACTCGTGGTTCCGGATTGGCCAAGAAGGGCTTGGTACCCGGAACTTCAAGAAATGATATCAGAGGACCCATGGCCTCTACCGCTCAGATAGGATCTGCTGCAGCAGGGGCCCTGTCTGTTGCAAGACTTACCGCTGCTGCGTTTGACGGCATGGCGGTTGAATTCCGGATCCTAAAGGAAAAGGGCATTCCGGAGGAAGTCATTCCTACGCTGATAAAAGCCAGGAAAGAAGTAACCGCGAACCATTATCACCGTATTTGGCGAAAATATGTTGCGTGGTGTGAGGCCAGGAAGGCCCCAACAGAGGAATTTCAACTGGGTCGCTTTCTACACTTCCTACAGTCGGGAGTGACTATGGGCCTAAAATTGGGTTCCATTAAGGTCCAGATTTCGGCCCTGTCGATTTTCTTCCAGAAAGAACTGGCTTCACTGCCTGAAGTTCAGACTTTTGTAAAGGGAGTGCTTCATATTCAGCCCCCTTTTGTGCCTCCCGTGGCACCTTGGGATCTCAATGTGGTGTTGAGTTTCCTAAAATCACATTGGTTTGAACCACTTAAAACTGTGGATCTGAAATATCTCACGTGGAAAGTGGTCATGTTATTGGCCTTGGCTTCGGCCAGGCGTGTGTCAGAATTGGCTTCTTTGTCTTGTAAAAGCCCTTATCTGAAATTTCATATGGATAGGGCAGAATTGAGGACTCGTCCCCAGTTTCTCCCTAAGGTGGTATCTGCTTTTCACTTGAACCAACCTATTGTGGTGCCTGCGGCTACTAGGGACTTGGAGGATTCCAAGTTACTGGATGTAGTCAGGGCCTTGAAACTTTGTGTCCAGGACGGCTGGAGTCAGGAAGACTGACTCGCTTTTTGTCCTGTATGCACCCAACAAGATAGGTGCTCCTGCTTCTAAGCAGACTATTGCTCGCTGGATTTGTAGCACAATTCATCTGGCGCATTCTGCGGCTGGATTGCCGCATCCTAAATCAGTGAAAGCCCATTCCACGAGGAAAGTGGGCTCATCTTGGGCGGCTGCCCGAGGGGTCTCGGCTTTACAACTTTGCCGAGCTGCAACTTGGTCAGGGGCAAACACGTTTGCTTAATTCTACAAATTTGATACCCTGGCTGAGGAGGACCTTGAGTTCTCTCATTCGGTGCTGCAGAGTCATCCGCACTCTCCCGCCCGTTTGGGAGCTTTGGTATAATCCCCGTGGTCCTTACGGAGTCCCCAGCATCCACTAGGACGTTAGAGAAAATAAGATTTTACTCACCGGTAAATCTATTTCTCGTAGTCCGTAGTGGATGCTGGGCGCCCATCCCAAGTGCGGATTGTCTGCAATACTTGTGGGAGGAAACCGGAGTACCCGGAGGAAACCCACGCAAGCACTTGGAGAATGTACCAACTCCACACAGTTAGGGCCATGGTGGGAATCAAACCCATGACCTCAGTGCTGTGATGTAGTAATGCTAACCATTACACTGTCTGTGCTGCCCAATCTGTCTGCCCGTGCGTCTGTGCTGCCCAATCTGCCCATGCGTTTGTGCTGCCCAATCTGTCTGCCCATGCGTCTGCGCTGCCCGTGCTGCCCAATCTGTCTGTCTATACACACACACACACATACAAACATGAGACTCACTGTGTCCTTGAACAAAGTGGGGGGAATCCAATTGTTTCTTGTGTGCCCATAAGTACTGGGTGCCCCCCAGCTGTTCAACTGTAATTCAAATGGAAGCGAGTGTTGCGGGTTCCCATTACTTATGGCCAAAAGCTCTGGGTTTAGCTGCGTAAAGCGGCTAAACCCATTTCAACTATTGGGTATGCTGACAAAAAGGCGAGCAGAAATCATGCAGTCATGCCTGATCAGCAAAACAATTGAACAGCTTCTGTCGTTCTCTTAAAAAAACAATTGAATTCCCCCTAGTAACTCTCTCCTACTCTGTCTGTCTATCTTCCCTATATCTATCTTTATTGATATATATAGATAAATATTACACACACACACACACACACACACACACACACACACACACACACACACACACACACACACACATATATACACATATATTTAAATACAGCACTGGGCACACACCCATATCAATAGCCTCCCACTCCCCACCGCACTGGTCATACCCCCTTCAGACAATAGGCCCTTCATCAATTTCAGCTCCAGGCCCATGAGAACCTTAATCTGGCACTGGCTTTACTCACCTTGGTACGCACAACACGAACTAAGCCGTCCACTTCAATTTTTCACCCAATCCTATGAATAAGCCAAAAACAAACACTAGTGAATAGTAAATTCACACAACAGTGTACGCCAATACAAAAAGGATTTTTTTGGTTAAAAAAAAAGTGGTATCAGAATAGCTCTTTGGCCCATCATACATGTAGCCACAAGGAGCTTTCATCCATTACCACACGCGCCTGCATACATGCCCGCGCATGTATGCCTAGACATAAAGCTCCTTGGTAGTACCCGGTAACGGGTGGGGGAGCCCAATACAAATAAACAATAGTAAGAAAAAAAAAAAACTAATGGGAGGGGAGAAAGGGATACATGAAAAATAAAACAATACGACCGGGCTTATGGTGGTTGTTCTTCCGGATCCTCTTCTTCCTCCTGATGGGGCGTTGATGCCCTGGGCGGCTGGGGAGTGTGTAGACTTGGCCTCGTTGCCCGTGCGGGTGTAGATATTGCTGCCGGTGTTGGTGGTGGAGGCATCTGGTGGGTTGGGTACATCCCTGTATATCCTTGGTACAGCTGTGACCGTCTATACCAGGATGGTGGTGGAGGAAGGGAAGGAGGCGTCCATGTGGCTTGTGATGGCGGAAGTGGTGGATCACCAGCGTGTTGATGAGCTGGCTCTGGGAGCTTATCGTACATCATCTGCAGTGTGGTTGCGATGATCTGTTGGCTGGATGCCGAATGTCGTTGGCTCTCCGACATGTTGTCAACGCTGTGTGCCAGGCATGATGTGTTCTCCACCAGCCGGTTCATGGATGTGGCCAGAATGTGAAGGATGTCCATAGTCTCCCTGTGATCTTCTCGTCTGGTCTTTTGCATTTCGGCCGTGCTGTCGGCATGAGCCTTTTGCATTTCAACCAGACCGTTTGCCATCTGCTCCATTATCTTCTCAATGGCGTCCAGTCTGGTTCCAACGACATTCGTGTAAGTATCCTGGCGGGAAGTAATCTGGGATGCCAGGGTGTGTACCCTCTGAACATTTGAGGGATCCTGCCCGTCCTGTACGTCTGCCACCAATTGCATTTGTGCAGCTGAAAAGAAAATTAGAAATTAGTATACACATTCATACATTTGTTTTGAAGGCTCACAATTCGATATTTACTCACACAGGGATGTAGAAACAGCAGGCTGCTGCACTTCCACCTCGTCATCCTCTGACGAATCCTGTAGGAGATCCGGCCTGTAGAAGGAACCAATCCCCGACGCAAGTCCTCTGCTGGTCTGTGGAACCTCTGTTTGCAATAGAAAAAAAAATGAAAGTTAATAAACCATACAAAAATGGTGCCCCCCCCCCCCCCCCACACACAAAAGTAAATACAAACCTTCTCCATCCTGCGGTGCCGCTGCTCCAGGAGCTTCGCTTGTCCTCAATTCTGGAGACTTTTCAAGGGTCCGGCTGGATACTTCTGCACGGTTGTCCTCAAACCCAAGAAAAGTGTCATCCGTTAACCCTGTAGACTCAAACAGTTCGGGTGATGGGTCCACAAGGGTAGTGTCTTGTTGAGGCTCTTCGGTCACAGTCCCAGAGCTCCGGGAGAGATGACGATCTGGTGATGGCCTGCGCGCAGGAGATGTAGTTTGGCGCCCATCTGGCGCACAGGTGACTTTCTGCGCGCTGATGACGTCTGGCGCGCAGGTGACTTTCTGCGCGCTGACGATGTGTGGCTTCCGATGCTTGCTGCGCAGGTGATGGTCCGCGCGCTGCTACCGATGCCTGCTGCGCAGGTGATGGTCCGCGCGCTGGCGATGTCCTGCGCGCAGGTGATGTCCTCTGGGCAGGCGTGTGGAAAAAAAACCACATTAGCAAATACAAATAAAAAAAAAGATTTAGTACAGCTCATATGAATGTATTCTTACCATCACGCCTCCTTTTGGACTGCTTGTCTCCCGCCGTCTTCCGTCTTCTGGGCGGTTCTTCCTCCTCGGGAAAGCCAGCAGGACGGCTGGAGTCCACACCTCCGCAAACTCCTTGGACCATGGCAGGGTTCATACGCCTTTTAATAACGTCCTCCCAGGGTAGCCACTTCAGATTGAGAGCCGGACCACCTCCCGTAGCTGTCTCATGTCGGCGCTGAATCCCCATCTTCTTCTTTTTGGTCCCCATCTTCTTCTGTCTGCGGCAATCACTGTACCGCTTCATGCAGTTTCTGGTGCTCCGGCGGTTTCCAGATACTGCAGTGACTTGTGTCGCGATGGCATCCCAGATGTTTCGCTTGGTCTTAGCTGCTGTGGTCTGTGCCCTTGGTCCATACAGTACGTCGTAGGACCTGTCGACGCCATCCACTAGGGCACAGTTTTCCGCCTCAGTGTATCTGGGTCCACGCGTCTTCTTCGGTCCTGCATCTTCACCAGAGGCTTCCTCCTCCGACTGCACCTCTGGCTGGCTTCTTGCCTTTAGGGATTAAAAAAAACCCATGCATTTAATAAGATCGTTATGTACCTGTGAGTGTCAGTATACCTGGCAGTGCGCAAAGATACCTGTAGGTGTGCATGGCAGTGCGCAAACTAGGGTGTGTCAAGTTGGATGTTATTGTGTCTGCAGGTGTTGTCAGTATTTACCTTTCTAGGCTTTTTCTTTAACTTATCCATTTGGTCCCTTGACGACCGCGGCTGGTCACTGCATGCCTGGTCGGTCGTATCCTCCTCCTGGGTCGGCTCCCACTCCTCGTTGCTATGCAGGGAAAGTTCTTCTGAGGGGTGGGGGGAAGGGGGGGATCGGCCCGCTTGTCCCTGGACATCTCTGTTGTAAAAAGAAAAAATATATATTTTTACAAATTTAACACACTTTAAAAAATTACATGCAACCACACGTCATGCTGCTGGGACCCCAGTTCTCAAGCAGGACCAAACACACATAAAAAAAAAAAGAAAAAAAAAGAAAGAAAAAAAAACCAGCCAAATTAGCCAAAACCCCCGTACAAGCATCCCTGCACATGCTGGAGGTCAACCAGTGCTAACACAAAATGGATGACACAAACAAAATGGCTGACACACACACAGTCACCCCAAACAAGCCAAAAAGCATCCCTGCACATGCTGGAGGTCAACCAGTGCTAAAATAGTAGCAAACAAACCTGTTTTGGCAAACAAACGATATCACATGTCGACCGCATGGCTGACACAAACTTGCTCAAAGTCACCCCAAACAAGCCAAAAAGCATCCCTGCACATGCTGGAGGTACACCAGTGCTAAAATAGGAGCAAACAAACCTGTTTTGGCAAACAAACGACATCACATGTCGACCGCATGGATACCGACACGCTCTAAAATCACCCCAAACAAGCCAAAAAGCATCCCTGCACATGCTGGAGGTACACCAATGCAAAAGCATGACCCAAAAAGTCCTTTTATAAAAAACAAACAAACAAAAAAAACGTGAAAAACTACCCCAAAACACAAAACTCCCCCCAAAAAAGCAGCAATACAAGCAGGAGCTATACACATACCTGCACACACACATATATATATATATATATATATATAAATATATATATATATATATATATATACCCCAAACACCCCAAAGCAACGCCACACGTACACCTCATGGCAACCCCCACTACACAAACACATACATGCAACACCAGACCCACATGTGGTACTTACCTAAAAATGTAGAAATCGCTCCAAAAACGACTCTCCTCCGGGGTAACAGGTATCCTCCTGTCTGTCCTAGAATAAAGCCTGCTGGGTGTCCAAACGATACCACAGCAAACAACCAATTTGCTAGCTCTGCACCTCCACACACCTCTCTGCAGGTTCACAAAATGGCTGCTGAGCACGCAGCAAACAAGCCCTAATAAAGGGCTCAAAACGGCGGGAAGTCGAATTCAGGACGCCCACTACTCGACAATTGGTCCGTTATTCGACAAGGGGAGTGTCGAATGCGTTTTGTATTGAATATGTTGAATTCATGGTCCCGGCGGGAGGGCTGCGGCTGTCGAGTACAGTCGAATTTTAAAACGGACGAAAAAAAGGCGCAATTCGTCCGGAATTGCATATACCCCTTAGACCAGGGGTGGCCAAACAGTCGATCGCGATCGACTGGTCGATCGCGGACATGCGAACAGTCGATGGCGATCCGCCGCCCAGCCACCCGAAGCCGCGCCTCTCCTGCCTGCCGCTCTGCCTCCTCAGTGACGGCAGAGTGTATAGCTCAATCAGGTGCCGGTTCGTTAGCCAATGAGAGCTCGCGGACCGGCGCCTGATTTGAGCTATACACGCTGCCGTCACCGCCGGAGATTAGACTGAGAAGCAGGGCGGAAGACAGGAGAAGCGCGCGCTGCGCTGCGCTCTCCACTCTAATGAGCTTTACTATGGGGGCATATCTGGCATTGTGGGCACATGGCTCAGTGGGGGCATATCTGGCAATGTGGGGCATATCAGGCACTGTGGGGTCATATGTGGCACTGGGGGCATATCTGGCTCTGCGGGCACATGGCACTGTGGGGGCATATCTGGCACTGTGGGGGCATATCTGGCACTGTGGGTACATGGCACTGTGGGGCATATCTGTAATCTGGCGCTGTGGGGGCATATCTGGCACTGTGGGCACATGGCACTGTGGGGGCATATCTGTATCTGGCACTGTGGGGGCATATCTGGCACTGTGGGCACATGGCACTGTGAGGGCATATCTGGCACTGTGGGCACATGGCACTGTGGGGGCATATCTGGCACTGTGGGGGCATATCTGGCACTGTAGGCACATGGCACTGTGGGGGCATATCTGTAATCTGGTGCTGTGGGGGCATATGTGTGGGCATATGTGTGGGCACATGGCACTGTGGGGGCATATCTGTATCTGGCACTGTGGGGGCATATCTGGCACTGTGGGCACATGGCACTGTGAGGGCATATCTGGCACTGTGGGCACATGGCACTGTGGGGGCATATCTGGCACTGTGGGCACATGGCACTGTGGGGGCATATCTGTAATCTGGCGCTGTGGGGGCATATCTGGCACTGTGGGCACATGGCACTGTGGGGGCATATCTGGCACTGTGGGCATATGGCACTGTGGGGGCATGTGTATCTGGCACTGTGGGGGCATATGTGTTTGAGGTTTTTACCTGTGGGGTCCAATGTGTTATTTCATGTGAGGCAGTCATTACACTCTGTGCAGCAAGGCTACGTCCCTTTTTTTGTTATACCACGCCCACTTTTTGTTATACCACACCCACTTTTTGTTACGACACGCCCCTTTTTTGGACGCGCGCCTGTGGCGCGTGCTATTATTCCTCCTAGGTAGATCACAAAAGCTTTTTAGCTTTCAAAGTAGATCGCCAACTCCAAAAGTCTGGCCGCCCCTGCCTTAGACTATTTCTGGAGTCCTTTTAATTCACAAATTAGATATGATAGAACTAGGGGGGTAATTCCAAGTTGATCGCAGCAGGAATTTAGTTAGCAATTGGGCAAAACCATGTGCACTGCAGGGGAGGCAGATTTTTAACATGTGCAGAGAGAGTTATATTTGGGTGGGTTATTTTATTTCTGTGCAGGGTAAATACTGGCTGCTTTATTTTTACACTGCAAATTAGATTGCAGATTGAACACACCCCACCCAAATCTAACTCTCTCTGCACATGTTAAATCTGCCTCCCCTGCAGTGCACATGGTTTTGCCCAATTGCTAACTAAATTCCTGCTGCGATCAACTTGGAATTACCCCCTAGGTCTGAAGAGTGTGTTCAACCACCTGTTATCAGACACACACTGCCTAAAATGTTGCAACATCTAGTGCTTGTTACCATTTATTGTGCCTTGCAACAACGAAGTGGTCAAAAGTTAATAAATTGACACATAGGGGTATATTTACTAAGATTCGTAATTTTCGGAAAAAAGGTCAAAGTTCAATCACGAATGACATCGACAGTGTAAATTTGCAACTTTTTGAATTGATTACGACTAATTTACTAAGCTGCCGTATTTTGCCTTTTCGGGTTTTCCGATGTCGATGTCATTCGTTTTTTTTTTCTGTTTTTTACGGCAGTGATTAGCAAAACACTGCCGACTTTTTCAAAATGAATCTCGGCCGGATCTGTGTGATCCGTGCTGGGGTTCATATTTTTTTTTTTTTTTTAAATAAACACTGTAAAACTTTAAAAAAAATTGCGTGGGGTCCCCCCTCCTAAGCATAACCAGCCTCGGGCTCTTTGAGCCGATCCTGGTTGCAGAAATATGGGAAAAAAATTGACAGGGGTTCCCCCATATTTAAGCAACCAGCATCGGGCTCTGCGCCTGGTCCTGGTTCCAAAAATACGGGGGACAAAAAGAGTAGGGGTCCCCCGTATTTTTAAAACCAGTACCGGGCTCCACTAGCTGGACAGATAATGCCACAGCCGGGGGTCACTTTTATATAGTGCCCTGCGGCCGTGGCATCAAATATCCAACTAGTTACCCCTGGCCGGGGTACCCTGGGGGAGTGGGGACCCCTTCAATCAAGGGGTCCCCCCCCCCCAGCCACCCAAGGGCCAGGGGTGAAGCCCGAGGCTGTCCCCCCCCATCCAATTGGCTGCGGATGGGGGGCTGATAGCCTTTTGTGAAAATGACAAGATATTGTTTTTAGTAGCAGTACTACAAGGCCCAGCAAGCCTCCCCCGCATGCTGGTACTTGGAGAACCACAAGTACCAGCATGCGGCGGAAAAACGGGCCCGCTGGTACCTGTAGTAGTACTACTACTAAAAAAATACCCAAAAAAGACAATACACACACACCTTGAAAGTAAAGTTTTATTACATACATCCACACAAACATACATACATACTTACCTTATGTTCACACGAGGGTCGGTCCTCTTCTCCAGTAGAATCCAAGGGGTACCTGTTGAATAAATTCTACTCACCAGATCCAGGGTCCCAGGCTCCTCTGAGAATCCTTTTGTAATCCACGTACTTGATTAAAAAAAAAAAACGGACACCCGAGCCACGCACTGAAAGGGGACCCATGTTTGCACATGGGCCCCCTTTCCCCGAATGCCAGAAACCCACTCTGACTGATGTCTAAGTGGGTTTCTTCAGCCAATCAGGGAGCGCCACGTTGTAGCACCCTCCTGATCGGCTGTGTGCTCCTGTACTGACTGACAAGCGGCACACGGCAGTGTTACAATGTAGCGCCTATGCGCTCCATTGTAACCAATGGTGGGAACTTTCTGCTCAGCGGTGAGGTCACTTTCGGTCAACCGCAGCCAATTGGATGGGGGGGGGGACAGCCTCGGGCTTCACCCCTGGCCCTTGGGTGGCTGGGGGGGGGGGACCCCTTGATTGAAGGGGTCCCCACTCCCCCAGGGTACCCCGGCCAGGGGTGACTAGTTGGATATTTGATACCACGGCCGCAGGGCACTATATAAAAGTGACCCCCGGCTGTGGCATTATCTGTCCAGCTAGTGGAGCCCGGTGCTGGTTTTAAAAATACGGGGGACCCCTACTCTTTTTGTCCCCCGTATTTTTGGAACCAGGACCAGGCGCAGAGCCCGATGCTGGTTGCTTAAATATGTGGGAACCCCTGTCAATTTTTTCCCCATATTTCTGCAACCAGGATCGGCTCAAAGAGCCCGAGGCTGGTTATGCTTAGGAGGGGGGACCCCACGCAATTTTTTTTAAGAAAATAACCACTTTCCCACCCCTTCCCACTGATATACATGCACGGATCTCATGGATCCCTGCATGCCTATACAATCACGGATTAAAAAAGCAGGTCTGTTTTTTTTTTTTTTAGCACTTTTTTACGAGTTGTAATTTTTCACGGCAGTGTTTGTTTGTTTTTTTTGCTTTGCACTTCTTAGTAAATTACCGAGATTCATAGTTAAACAGCCGCGTTTTGACCGATGGTGTATTCATTCGTAATTTTTTTGTTGGACTTCCAAAACATTACGAATGCCCTCATCACTGCCGTGATTATTGCTTAGTAAATTACCGAGATGACACTTTGATGAAAAAACGGCATCTCGGTCAAAATCGGGACCTTAGTAAATCTACCCCATAGAGGGGAATTCAAATGTTTGAAATGTCAGTTGGGTGTCTGGAAAAACAGTCACCCAACCGACGTTTCTACCATTTGAATTCCCCCCATAGTCTCTATGCTTCCAAGTGCTGCTCATATATCTTTACACAAAATTATTCTTGTGTAGTTATTCAATCAATAGGATAAATGTAGTTAATAGAACGGATAAATTCTTCACTCTTGTGTAATAGTACCTAATAAGTACTGATACTGTTAATTGTGTATTGTTAATAGACAGCCATTGTTAATACAGGTATATTAATTACATCATATACAATTCTCTAATATTGTCTAGGAGGTCATTAATACCTTCCTGAGGTTCATATTCCTGCTTGCTCTAAGCCATATATTAATAATTCCTCATGAATAATTCACACAATGAAATGAATGGCAGTAATGATCTACTTATTTAACCAATTAAGGTCAATATTTGTCCCTGCTTTCAGGGAAAATACTGATGCTGTCACGGTTTTGTCTTAATAAGCATAAATTCACATTGCGGGTAATAACCGTTGTAATTGTGCGGCACCAAATCTAATCTACTAATGTGTGTATGGTAACTATCACTGGTTCACATTCCTTAGACTCTCAGTTTAACCAGACTAGGAAGCCCGTGATGCTACCATTATTTATCATTGATAGATATAATTCCACATTACGGGTAATCCCATTGTGATCATACGGCCTGAGTCTGATTTGCTAATGTGTATATAAACAATTACTATGACTCACATTTCTTAAACTGTCTGATTGACGGTATAAGGTACCATTATTGTTCACTATTGGTGGGGAGATTATCACCCATCCGTCTCTAAACTGTCTAGTAAAGTGTACTGTGTGTTAAATAATGGTCACTACTAGTAGGACAAACTTAAATGCTACTGCGGCTTTCTACTCCTTAGTAAGTAATCCAATTCGGGTAATCCCGTTCCAGCCGTGCAGCAATAGTTTTTACTCTTCTTTATGCACACTATTAGTTTGGACTCGTGTCCTAATAAATGAATGTTACTGTGTGCTAATGATGTACATAACCCGTGAGAGGATCACATAAACAGCAACGGCTTCAAACTCATTGACATTTGTCCAATGGCGGGTGCTCCCGTTAAAGCTGTGCAGCAGTTATTCACACTCTCTGAACACACACACTGTTTACAAATGTATCCACTGAGTTGGGCTGTGTATAAACTATATCCACTGCTAGTAGGGAGAACACAAAAGCTGCCACGGCTATGAACTAATTGACATTTGTCCAGTTGACGGGTACTCTCGTTAGGGCCGAGCAGTAACGTGTCTCACCTATAAAGCATGCAAATGATTCTAGACATAATAAAACATATCTCTTTTCCTTATTTAAGAACGGAGCAGACACCAAGCTGATGCGCGCATTTCGCTGTCTGCTTCGTCAGGGCTTTATTTTTTAATAACAATTTATTGAGAAAGATTAATCAGAAAACGAAACGGTTAAGGGCAAAATTTACACTCACGATATCCAGGAGGGAATTGATATTTACATATCTTTGTGAATGATCGATAAAAAAGTAATTTGAATGGAGCAGACACTTGTTCTTTTTAATATCTTTTTCACATTTTCTATCTATGAGCACATTGCGATCGGTTTTAATAATACATTTCGCGACTGCATCTATTAAATGGCAATTTTAATATAATTTCAATTAAAGTGAATTTTATTATGTGTGTGCACCTTACAGATACAACCCCTTTTCTTTTTGTGTTCCTGAATGTATTTTTGGTTGTCTTAGGTAGCACGGGTGGTCTTCAGGTTGCTGACTGTCGGGATCCCGGCGCACAGTATACCGGCGCCGGAATCCCGACAGTTTTTTTTCTCCCTCGTGGGGGTCCACAACCCCCCTGTAGCGAGAATAACGCCACCGAGCCCGCAAGGGGCTCATTTGCGCTCTCCATGGCATACCATACCACACCCAGGTAGCACCCCCCAGTATTAAAAAGATTATACAGTGGGGTAATTCTTCCTTATTTTGTTTTTTAACCAATATATGAATCTATAACGGAGTGTGCAGATTAATCCAGTCTTTCTGAAACTATGTGCTAGAATGATTTCCATAGGGTAAATATTACACCTGGAAGTCAGTGTTATCTCCTTTGTTATCTGGCTTCTCCCTGCACCTGAAAATGGGCTCCATATGGTTCACAGCTATTCAGTGAAGCTACCAGGCTGGACACTTCAGGGCCCCAATGTAGCAGTTAGGTGGCTGTAACTGCCAGCTCTTTTGGCACCGCCTGTGTTAATCCAAACCCTGGGTGCTGTCTGCCAAGTGCCTCTGGCAGCTCACATAGTGCACCTGCTATCTGGGTTAATTTGGGGTCTTGTGGCTAAATACAAGGGGTCCCTCTAACAAACTACCAATGCACAAGTTCCCTGGTATTGGGACCGGAAAATCCAGTAACCCCTGGAGGTCTCTAGATCCTTCTAGAGTCTACACAATCAAGTAACAAAGGGGGGTATTATTCAGCATCAGACGGAATTGAATTGCGATCGCATCTCCCCGTATGCCTCTGCAGTGTGCACGTGCAGGTGGGGGAGATGCAATCGCATCTCAGTAATGCCAATGCCTCTGCCTAATTAATAGGCAAAAGTGTTCGTGGGGCAGCGTTATGGGGTGGTGACGTGGTGTTGGACAGACATGGCGAGGGAAAACGGGTGCAAGTTCAGGGCGGTAGCGGGACGTCCCACACGGCTGCTGATACCTGGTAAATGCTTGCGCTGTGCCTGACTTCGCAGCTTGGCTGTGTAGGCAGGGTGGGTTCCACTTATCAGCGATGCATTCACAATTACATTGCGATTGCATCACTGATTGGTATTTGCATGCTGGGCGGCCTTGCAACTGAAGCTGATTTGAGGTCCAAAGTACAGTATTAGTTAATTTATATATCTACTTTTTATTTGTTATATAGTCTGTATACCTTTGTTTTATTTAGTATATTTGCAAAAGCATAAAAGGGTATAGGGCACGTGTCGCTTGCCTACAATCTATAGGGGAGGTGGGGAGAGATAGTGAACAATTAGTATAAAGTTGAGAGGCTTTAATAAAAAAATGCATTTGGAGTGCCTGCTTTAAGCTTTGGAGAGAGGTGGAGAGTTTCAGAGAGGGAGAGAGCTCCAGAGGTGGGAGCAGTACGGGCGAAGTCTTGAAGAGAGAAACAGCAGTCATTGGCAGAGTGCATTGCTATATATATTTTATATTTATATTGTAGTTTTCTCATACTTTCTAGAGGATGCTGGGGTCCACTTCATGACCATGGGGTATAGACTGTTCCGCAGGAGCCATGGGCACTCTTAAGACTTTTCAATGGGTGTGAACTGGCTCCTCCCTCTATGCCCCTCCTCCAGACCTCAGTTTTAGAACTGTGCCCAGGCAGACTGGATGCACTCTAGGGGAGCTCTACTGAGCTTCTCTGAAAAGACTTATGTTAGGTTTTTTCAGGGAGAACTGCTGGCAACAGTCTCCCTGCTTCGTGGGACTGAGGGGGCAGAAGTAGGAACCAAGTTCCTGAAGAGTTTCATGGCTCTGCTTCTGGCTGACAGGACACCATTAGCTCCTGAAGGGTACTGAACGCTAGCTGTGTCTAGATGCTCACTCCCACAGCACGCCGTCGCCTCCCTCACAGAACCAGAAGTCAGAAGACAGGTGAGTAGAAGAAGACAGATCTTCTATCAAGAAAAGTGACGGCTGAGGTACAGCGCGGCTGGCGGGAGCACTGCATGCCATTGCTGCCCACACACACAGGACCTGCAGGTTGCAGGTCAAGGGGGGGGGAAGGCAAAAAGGCGGCATAAGATGCCCAGGCACAGCCCTACCCCCGCCAGTATAAATATTGTGAAAAGTTTCTGAGGTAAAAACGCGCCATTGTGGGGGCGGAGCTTCTTCCTCAGGCAGCCAGCACACTGCTCAGTGCCATTTTCTCTTTCCTCAGGCTGCAGAGACATCACTGATCCTTCACTTCTGATTACAAGTATCAGGGTGCAAAACAGGGGGGGCACAAGCGAGTTTGGTGTTTTACAAGTGTGTTTTACTGTGTAAAAAGCGCTGCATGTCATTGGGCATTCTGTGTTCACAGGCATTAGATACTGGCGCTGCGGTTGTGAACTGGCTGCTCCTAAACTGTGTCCCTCTGACAGATTATACTGTGGGTCTGTCCCCTAGAAGTCCCAGTGTGTCTGTGTGTGTGTTGTACACGTGTGTAAGATATGTCAGAGGTAGGGAGTTCCTCCCCGGAGGAAACCATTTTAGGGACACAGAAGTGTAATGTGGTGGCGCTGCCGGCACACCAAGAGCCTGCATGGGTGAAAGAAATACGTGATAGTATGCATCATATCAATAGGAGATTAGATAAATCTGAATCTCATGCTGAGTGCTAGAGAAAATCTGTGGAGGATGTGATTTTTCAGGGCTCTGTTCTTCCATCCGCAGGCGAACCCTCTGGGTCACATAAGAGACCATTTGCGAATATTGTGAATACTGATACCGACACGGACACTGATTCTTGTGTCGACGATAGTGACTCCAGAGAAATAGATCATAAATTGGCATAAAAAATATACAATATATGATTGTGGCTATAAGGGAAGTTCTGGAAGTCACGGAAGCCACTCCTGTACCTCAGGAGAAGGCTTATTTCTATAAAGAAAAGAAATCCAAGGTCACTTTCGCTCCTTCCCACAAGCTTAATACACCCTTTGATGGGATGTGGGGGAATCCCAAAAAGAAATTTCTTATTCCCAAGAGAATTCAGATAGCTCATCCTTTCCCGGTGGAGGACAGGAAAAAATGGGAGTCACCCCCTGTGTTAGACAGTGCTCTGCCCAGGTTGACAAAGTAGGTAATTCTCCCTGCACCTGGCACGGCTTCACTAAAAGAGCCGGCAGACCGAAAGATGGAAACTACATTGAAATCCATTTATGTTGCCAATGGTACGCTGCTCAGGCCCACAATTGCTTGCACGTGGGTGAGTCGCGCTATTGAAAAATGGTCAGAAAGCGTGTCATCAGAAATCGACACGATTGATAAAGATGAGATACTCCTTAAGTTAGGGAATATCAAAGACGCTGCC
The DNA here is from genome assembly GCF_028390025.1 of Pseudophryne corroboree. NCBI lineage: Eukaryota > Metazoa > Chordata > Amphibia > Anura > Myobatrachidae > Pseudophryne > Pseudophryne corroboree. Next base: position 360,816,681 of record NC_086445.1, on the reverse strand, counting down.
GCATACATGCTAGAAGCGATCAAAGATATTGGACTCTTGAGTTCACAAGCCGCTACCATGGCAGTCTCGGCTCGGCGGGCGTTGTGAATTCGCCAGTGGAACGCGGATGCAGATTCCAAAAGAAATATGGAGCCTCTCCCATATAAAGGTGAGGACTTATTTGGCGATGGACTGGATGTGTTAGTCATGGCGGCTACTGCAGGTAAATCGACTTTTTTGCCCTCTGCACCGGCAAAAAAGACATATCGCCCACACATGCAGTCCTTTCGGCCCAATAAATACAAAAAAGCGAGAGGTTCCCCCTTCTTTGCGGGTAGGGGAAGAGGAAAGGGAAAGATGTCCACAGCAGCTTCAGGTTCCCAGGAGCAGAAGTCCTACCCCTACTTCTGCCAAATCTTCAGCATGACGCCGGGGCTCCTTTGCACGTCTCAAACTTTTAAGCCAAGGTTGGATTCTGTCTGGCCTGGATCCCTGGGTGTTGCAAATAGTGTCCCAGGGATACAAGCTGGAATTTCAAGACGTTCCCCCATGCCGATTTTTCAAATCAACCTTGCCAGCTTCTCTTCCGGAAAGGGAAGCAGTAACAGCGGCAATCTAAAAATGATGTCAGGATCAGGTCATAGTCCTGGTACCTTTGTCACAACAAGGGGAGGGGTTTTATTCAAGCCTTTTTGTAGTTCCGAAGCCGGACGCCTCGGTCAGACCGATCCTAAACCTGAAAAATCTGAATCTCTACTTGAAACAATTCAAGTTCAAAATGGAATCACTGAGGGCAGTGATTTCCAGTCTGGAGGAGGGGGGGACTACATGGTGTCTGTAGACATAAAAGATGCTTACCTGCATGTTCCCATTTATCCTCCTTACCAGGCTTATCTGAGATTCGCGGTTCTGGATTACCATTACCAATTCCAGACGTTACCTTTCGGTCTGTCCACGGCGCCGAGGGTATTCACCAAGCTGATGGCGGAGATGATGGTTCTCCTGCGTCAGAAAGGAGTCAATATAATTCCTTATCTAGACGATCTCCTGATAAAGGCAAGATCCAGGGAGCAGTTGTTACAAAACATCACACTCTCCCTGTCAATACTCCAACAACACGGTTGGATCATAAATTATCCAAAGTCACAGTTGGAACCGACGACAAGATTGTCTTTTCTCGGGATGATTCTGGACACAGAAGTTCAGAGAGTATTTCTTCCGGTGGAAAAGGCTCTGGAAATCCAGAAAATGGTAAAACAGATATTGAAACCATCAAGTGTGTCGATCCATCAGTGCATTCGGTTGTTGGGGAAGATGGTGGCGGCCTATGAGGCCATACAGTTTGGCAGGTTCCATGCCAGGGTATTCCAGTGGGACCTGTTGGACAAGTGGTCGGGATCCCACCTACACATGCATCGGAAGATAATCCTGTCTTCAAAAGCCAGGATTTCGCTCCTGTGGTGGCTACACAGTTCTCACCTACTAGAGGGACGCAGGTTCGGGATTCAGGACTGGGTCCTGGTAACCACGGATGCAAGTCTCCGAGGCTGGGGAGCTGTCACTCAGGGGGAAAGCTTCCAAGGAAAATGGTCAAGTCAGGAAGCCTGCCTTCATATAAACGTTCTGGAATTGAGAGCCATTTACAACGGCCTTCATCAAGCGGTACATCTTCTTCAAGATCATTCCGTGCAGATCCAGTCGGACAATGTAACAGCAGTCGCGTACATAAACAGGCAGGGCGGAACGAAAAGCAGAGCGGCAATGGCAGAGGTGACGAAGATCCTCCTCTGGGCAGAAAGACATGTAAAGGCTGTGTCTGCAATTTTCATTCCGGGAGTAGACAACTGGGAAGCAGACTTCCTCAGCAGACATGATCTCCATCCAGGAGAGTGGGGCCTCCACCAAGAAGTCTTCGCAGAGGTGACAAGTCTTTGGGGAGTTCCTCAAGTAGACATGATGGCATCTCGTCTCAACAAGAAGCTTCAGAAATATTGTTCCAGGTCGAGAGATGCGCTAGTGGCCCATTGGGTGTTCCAGTCGGTGTATGTCTTCCCTCCACTTCCGCTGATCCCGCTCAGGATCATAAGGAGAACAAGAGTTTGAGCAATCTTCATTGCCCCAGACTGGCCAAGGAGGGCTTGGTACCCAGATCTTCAGGAGTTGCTCATAGAAGATCCTCTGCCTCTTCCTCTTCGCGAGGACCTGCTGCAGCAGGGGCCATGCGTGTATCAAGACTTACCACGGCTACGTTTGACAGCATGGCCGGATCCTAGCCCGTAAGGGTATTCCCAAGGAAGTCATCCCCACCCTTATTCAGGCTAGGAAAGGAGTAACGTCGAAATGTTACCACTGTATTTGGAGAAAATATGTGTCTTGGTGTGAATCCAAGAAGGCTCCTACGGAAGAGTTTGAGTTGGGACGTTTTCTTCATTTTCTGCAGGCTGGTAGGAGGCGGGCCTCCGATTGGGGTCAATCAAGGTCCAGATTTCGGCCTTGTCAGTGTTATTCCAAAAACAATTGGCCTCTCTTCCAGAGGTTCAGACCTTCCTGAAAGGGGTTCTGCACATCCAGCCTCCATTTGTGCCTCCAGTTGCACCATGGGACCTTAATGTGGTGTTGCAGTCTCTTCAATCGGATTGGTTTGAGCCACTACAAGAGATAGAATTGAAGTTTCTCACTTGGAAAGTGGTGATGCTTTTGGCATTGGCATCCACACGGCGGGTGTCTGAGTTGGGGGCCTTGTCTCACAAGAGCCCTTACCTGATCTTCGATGAAGATAGGGCAGAGTTGAGAACTCGTTAACATTTTCTTCCAAAGGTGGTTTCATCTTTGCACATAAACCAACCTATTGTGGTGCCAGTGGTTACTGACACGTTCACTGAGTCAAAGTCTCTAGATGTGGTTAGAGCTTTGAAGATTTATGTCGCTAGAACAGCTCGAATACGGAAAACAGAGTCTTTGTTTGTCCTGTATGCTCCCAGCAAGATTGGGTGTCCTGCTTCCAAGCAGACTATTGAGCGTTGGATCAGAAGTACGATTCAGCACGCTCATACTACGGCTGGATTGCCGTTACCGACGTTGGTGAAGGCCTATTCCAATAGGAAGGTGGGCTCATCCTGGGCGGCTGCCCGGGTGGTCTCTGTATTGCAACTTTGCCGAGCAGCTACTTGGTCGGGGTCAAACACGTTTGACACCTTGGCCGGGGTCAAACACGTTTGACACCTTGGCCGATGTAGACCTCAAGTTCGGTCAATCGGTGCTGCAGGGTCATCCGCACTCTCCCGCCCGTACTGGAGCTTTGGTATAAACCCCATTGGCATGAAGTGGACCCCAGCATCCTCTAAGACGTATGAGAAAACAGGATTTTGATACCTACCGGTAAATCCTTTTCTCCTAGTCCGTAGAGGATGCTGGGCGCTTGTCCCAGTGCATACTTTACCTGCAGTTTTTTGTTATTAGATATACAAGTTGTGTTATATTAGTTTCAGCATGTTGCTGTAATTGATTCATGCCTGTTGGCGTGTGTTCTGTTGAATGCCATGTTGTGCGGCATGGTTGAGGTGTGAGCTGGTACGTATCTCACCACTAGTTTAAAGTAAATCCCTTTCCTCAAAATGTCCGTCTCCCTTTGCACAGTTCCTATAACTGAGGTTTGGAGGAGGGGCATAGAGGGAGGAGCCAGTTCACACCCATTGAAAAGTCTTAAGCGTGCCCATGGCTCCTGCGGAACCATCTATACCCCATGGTCATGAAGTGGACCCCAGCATCCTCTACGGACTAGGAGAAAGATTTACCGGTAGGTATCAAAATCCTGTTTTTGCATCCTTTTCCAGATAGGCTACTTTTAACTATAACACCACTGTTAGGAATCCAACAGGAAAAATAGGCATAGGTTTAGGAAAATAAGAATTTACTTGCCGATTAATTCTATTTCTCGTAGTCCGTAGTGGATGCTGGGGACTCCGTAAGGACCATGGGGAATAGCGGCTCCGCAGGAGACAGGGCACAAAAGTAAAAGCTTTAGGATCAGGTGGTGTGCACTGGCTCCTCCCCCTATGACCCTCCTCCAAGCCTCAGTTAGGATACTGTGCCCGGACGAGCGTACACAATAAGGAAGGATTTTGAATCCCGGGTAAGACTCATACCAGCCACACCAATCACACTGTACAACCTGTGATCTGAACCCAGTTAACAGCATGATAACAGCGGAGCCTCTGAAAAGATGGCTCACAACAATAATAACCCGATTTTTGTTTAACAATAACTATGTACGAGTATTGCAGACAATCCGCACTTGGGATGGGCGCCCAGCATCCACTACGGACTACGAGAAATAGAATTATCGGCAAGTAAATTCTTATTTTCTCTGACGTCCTAAGTGGATGCTGGGGACTCCGTAAGGACCATGGGGATTATACCAAAGCTCCCAAACGGGCGGGAGAGTGCGGATGACTCTGCAGCACCGAATGAGAGAACTCCAGGTCCTCCTCAGCCAGGGTATCAAATTTGTAGAATTTAGCAAACGTGTTTGCCCCTGACCAAGTAGCAGCTCGGCCAAGTTGTAAAGCCGAGACCCCTCGGGCAGCCGCCCAAGATGAGCCCACCTTCCTTGTGGAATGGGCATTTACATATTTTGGCTGTGGCAGGCCTGCCACAGAATGTGCAAGCTGAATTGTACTACACATCCAACTAGCAATCGTCTGCTTAGAAGCAAGAGCACCCCGTTTGTTGGGTGCATACAGGATAACAGCAAGTCAGTTTTCCTGACTCCAGCCGTCCTGGAAACATATATTTTCAGGGCCCTGACAACATCTAGCAACTTGGGAGTCCTCCAAGTCCCTAGTATCCGCAGGTACCACAATAAGCTGGTTCAGGTGAAACGCTGACACCACCTTAGGGAGAAACTGGGGACGAGTCCGCAGCTCTGCCCTGTCCGAATGGACAATCAGATATGGGCTTTTGTGAGACAAAGCCGCCAATTCTGACACTCGCCTGGCCGAGGCCAGGTCCAACAGCATGGTCACTTTCCATGTGAGATATTTCAAATCCACAGATTTGAGCGGTTTAAACCAATGTGATTTGAGGAATCCCAGAACTACGTTGAGATCCCACAGTGCCACTGGAGGCACAAAAGGGGGTTGCATATGCAGTACTCCCTTGACAAACTTCTGGACTTCAGGAACTGAAGCCAATTCTTTCTGGAAGAAAATCGACAGGGCCGAAATTTGAACCTTAATGGACCCCAATTTGAGGCACATAGACACTCCTGTTTGCAGGAAATGTAGGAATCGACCGAGTTGAAATTTCTCCGTGGGGGCCTTCCTGGCCTCACACCATGCAACATATTTTCGCCAAATGCGGTGATAATGTTGTGTGGTCACCTCCTTCCTGGCTCTGACCAGGGTAGGGATGACCTCTTCCGGAATGCCTTTTTCCCTTAGGATCCGGCGTTCAACCGCCATGCCGTCAAACGCAGCCGCGGTAAGTCTTGGAACAGACATGATCCTTGCTGAAGCAAGTCCCTTCTTAGTATCTCTTGAAGTTCCGGGTACCAAGTCCTTCTTGGCCAATCCGGAGCCACGAGTATAGTTCTTACTCCTCTCCTTCTTATAATTCTCAGTACCTTGGGTATGAGAGGCAGAGGAGGGAACACATACACCGACTGGTACACCCACGGTGTTACCAGAGCGTCCCAGCTATTGCCTGAGGGTTTCTTGACCTGGCGCAATACCTGTCCAGTTTTTTGTTCAGACGGAACGCCATCATGTCCACCTTTGGTCTTTCCCAACGGTTCACAATCATGTAGAAGACTTCCAGATGAAGTCTCCACTCTCCCGGGTGGAGGTCGTGCCTGCTGAGGAAGTCTGCTTCCCAGTTGTCCACTCCCGGAATGAACACCGCTAACAGTGTTATCACATGATTTTTCGCCCAGCGAAGAATCCTTGCTGCCATTGCCCTCCTGCTTCTTGTGCCGCCCTGTCTGTTTACGTGGGCGACTGCCGTGATGTTGTCCGACTGGATCAGCACCGGTTGACTTTGAAGCAGAGGTCTTCCTAGGCTCAGAGCATTGTAAATTGCCCTTAGCTCCAGTATATTTATGTGGAGAGAAGTCTCCAGACTTGACCATACTCCTTGGAAATTTTTTCCCTGTGTGACTGCTCCCCAGCCTCTCAGGCTGGCATCCGTGGTCACCAGGACCTAGTCCTGAATGCCGAATCTGCTGCCCTCTAGTAGATGAGCACTCTGCAGCCACCACAGAAGAGACACCCTTGTCCTTGGAGACAGGATTATCCGCTGATGCATCTGAAGATGCGATCCGGACCATTCGTCCAGCAGATCCCACTGAAAAATTCTTTCGTGAAATCTGCCGAATGGAATCGCTTCGTAAGAAGCCACCATTTTTCCCAGGACTCTTGTGCATTGATGCACTGACACTTGGCCTGGTTCTAGGAGGTTCCTAACTAGCTCGGATAACTCCCAGGCTTTCTCCTCCGGGAGAAACACCTTTTTCTGGACTGTGTCCAGAATCATCCCTAGTAACAGCAGACGTGTCGTCGGAATCAGCTGCGATTTTGGAATATTTAGAATCCACCCGTGCTGTCGTAGAACTACTTGAGATAGTGCTACTCCGACCTCCAACTGTTCTCTGGACCTTGCCCTTATCAGGAGATCGTCCAAGTAAGGGATAATTAAGACGCCTTTTCTTTGAAGAAGAATCATCATTTCGGCCATTACCTTGGTAAAGACCCGGGGTGCCGTGGACAATCCAAACGGCAGCGTCTGAAACTGATAGTGACAGTTCTGTACCACGAACCTGAGGTACCCTTGGTGAGAAGGGCAATTTGGGACATGGAGGTAAGCATCCTTGATGTCCAGGGACACCATATAGTCCCCTTCTTCCTGGTTCGCTATCACTGCTCTGAGTGACTCCATCTTGATTTGAACCTTTGTATGTAAGTGTTCAAAGATTTCAGATTTAGAATAGATCTCACCGAGCCGTCTGGCTTCAGTACCACAAATAGTGTGGAATAATACCCCTTTCCTTGTTGTAGGAGGGGTACTTTGATTATCACCTGCTGGGAATACAGCTTGTGAATTGTTTCCAATAATGCCTCCCTGTCGGAGGGAGACGTTGGTAAAGCAGATTTCAGGAACCTGCGAGGGGGAGACGTCTCGAATTTCCAATCTGTACCCCTGGGATACTACTTGTAGGATCCAGGGGTCCACTTGCGAGTGAGCCCACTGCGCGCTGAAACTCTTGAGACGACCCCCCCCACCGCACCTGAGTCCGCTTGTACGACCCCAGCGTCATGCTGAGGACTTGGCAGAAGCGGTGGAGGGCTTCTGTTCCTGGGAAGGGGCTGCCTGCTGCAGTCTTCTTCCGTTCCTCTACCCCTGGGCAGATATGACTGGCCTTTTGCCCGCTTGCCCTTATGGGGACGAAAGGACTGAGGCTGAAAAGACGGTGTCTTTTTCTGCTGAGATGTGACTGGTAAAAAAGGTGGATTTTCCAGCTGTTGCCGTGGCCACCAGGTCCGATGGACCGACCCCAAATAACTCCTCCCCTTTATACGGCAATACTTCCATGTGCCGTTTGGAATCTGCATCACCTGACCACTGTCGTGTCCATAAACATCTTCTGGCAGACATGGACATCGCACTTACTCTTGATGCCAGAGTGCAAATATCCCTCTGTGCATCTCGTATATATAGAAATGCATCCTTCAAATGCTCTATAGTCAATAAAATACTGTCCCTGTCAAGGGTATCAATATTTTCAGTCAGGGAATCCGACCAAGCCACCCCAGCGCTGCACATCCAGGCTGAGGCGATCGCTGGTCGCAGTATAACACCAGTATGTGTGTATATACTTTTTAGGATATTTTCCAGCCTCCTATTAGCTGGCTCCTTGAGGGCGGCCGTATCTGGAGACGGTAACGCCTTTTGATAAGCGTGTGAGCGTCTTTAATTTTCTATCGGGGGAAACCCACGCATTATCACACACTTCATTTAATTTATCTGATTCAGGAAAAACTACAGGCAGTTTTTTCACACCCCACATAATACCCTTTTTTGTGGTACTTGTAGTATCAGAAATATGTAACACCTCCTTCATTGCCCTTAACATGTGTGGCCCTAATGGAAAATACGTTTGTTTCTTCACCGTCGACACTGGAGTCAGTGTCCGTGTCTGTGTCTGTGTCGACCGACTGAGGTAATGGGCGTTTTAAAGCCCCTGACGGTGTTTGAGACGCCTGGACAGGTACTAATTGGTTTGCCGGCCGTCTCATGTCGTCAACCGACCTTGCAGCTTGTTGACATTATCACGTAATTCCCTAAATAAGCCATCCATTCCGGTGTCGACTCCCTAGAGAGTGACATCACCATTACAGGCAATTGCTCCGCCTCCTCACCAACATCGTCCTCATACATGTCGACACACACGTACCGACACACAGCACACACACAGGGAATGCTCTGATAGAGGACAGGACTCCACTAGCCCTTTGGGGAGACAGAGGGAGAGTTTGCCAGCACACACCAAAACGCTATAATTTTACAGGGACAACCTTATATAAGTGTTTTCCCTTATAGCATCTTAATATGTAATAATATCGCCACAAAAATGCCCCCCCTCTCTGTTTTAACCCTGTTTCTGTAGTGCAGTGCAGGGGAGAGCCTGGGAGCCTTCCCACCAGCATTTCTGTGAGGGAAAATGGCGCTGTGTGCTGAGGAGAATAGACCCCGCCCCCTTTTTGGCGGGCTTCTTCTCCCGTTTTTCTGACAACCTGGCAGGGGTTAAATACATCCATATAGCCCCAGGGGCTATATGTGATGTATTTTTAGCCAGCATAGGTACTTTCATTGCTGCCCAGGGCGCCCCCCCAAGCGCCCTGCACCCTCAGTGACCGTTGGTGTGAAGTGTGCTGAGAGCAATGGCGCACAGCTGCAGTGCTGTGCGCTACCTTAAGAAGACTGGGAAGTCTTCAGCCGCCGATTTCTGGACCTCTTCTCTCTTCAGCATCTGCAAGGGGGTCGGCGGCGCGGCTCCGGTGACCCATCCAGGCTGTACCTGTGATCGTCCCTCTGGAGCTAGTGTCCAGTAGCCTAAGAAGTCAATCCATCCTGCACGCAGGTGAGTTCACTTCTTCTCCCCTAAGTCCCTCGATGCAGTGAGCCTGTTGCCAGCAGGACTCACTGAAAATAAAAAACCTAACAAAACTTTTACTCTAAGCAGCTCTTTAGGAGAGCCACCTAGATTGCACCCTTCTCGGCCGGGCACAAAGATCTAACTGAGGCTTGGAGGAGGGTCATAGGGGGAGGAGCCAGTGCACACCACCTGATCCTAAAGCTTTTACTTTTGTGCCCTGTCTCCTGCGGAGCCGCTATTCCCCATGGTCCTTACGGAGTCCCCAGCATCCACTTAGGACGTCAGAGAAAGGTTTTTGCCCTTTCTCATGTCTCTGGTTAGAGTTTTTAGGCGGAGTACCAAAGAGTGTTCCAAATATGTTTTGCCGAGATGCATTCATTGTACACCATTTGCTGTTATATAGAGGAATGCTTGTAACATAGGCACTCACAGCAACATGACTAGGACATAGCACTTATTCTGAGTCTCAAGCCTCCTGCCATGAGAGAAGTTGCACCACAAGGAACCTAGCACTCTTTACCTGATGCTGGAACCACTGAGGAATTAGTTTACACCACTTTAACATACCTCCAAGTTCGCCTCAACTCTCCAATTACTATACACAATTTGCTCGCTAGGAACCTAAAGATTTTAGGTTTAATGATTCTGGTGCTTATTACAGAAAAACAAATGACAAATATAACAAATTACAAATAACGCTGCAGTGCAAACATCTTTAAATGTAATTGTATTTGAATGATAGTTTTAAGCACTGTATTTGGTTACTGGAATGTTGAAAATGGATGTATCCCATCGTATAGTCTGATCTTATATGATCAGTGTGTATTTTAACAACTATTGATCATCTATTTCTCTTGAGTTAAATTCTTGGTACTATTTCATACAGTATGCAAAGGAGATGTTATTAACTTTGACATTTGAAATGTGCTTGTTAACCAAAACTTTCACTGCATTTATTATAGAGCAACTAAAAAAAAGTAGCGTTTTAGGTGATGGTCAGTCGGATAAAATGGAAAAGGAATGTACTGGTTTTGGTTGATCTTGGATATCGGCAGATGAATACATCACAGCATGGGGGAATGCTTAAACCTTTCCCTATAAGTGCCCACCACAGGAATTCATCGCTGACATACTTTCATTAAGCCTGTAGGCCCCATAATGAGCTACCTCTCTGACTCTCTGTATATGGCATCAGTCTGCATGACTTAGGTGAAATAACCACAATTTCTCATACGTCCTAGAGGATGCTGTGGTCACATCAAGAACCATGGGGTATAGACGGGATCCGCAGGAGACATGGGCACTTTAAGACTTTCAAATGGTGTGACCTGGCTCCTCCCTCTATGCCCCTCCTCCAGACTCCAGTTTAGAATCTGTGCCCAGGCAGACTGGATGCACACTGTGGAGCTCTACTGAGTTTCTCGGAAAAGACTTATGTTAGGTTTTTTATTTTCAGGGAGAACTGCTGGCAACAGTCTCCCTGCTTCGTGGGACTTAGGGGAGAAAAGTCAGACCTACTTCTGTGAGCTTAAAGGCTGTGCTTCTTTGGCTACAGGACACCATTAGCTCCTGAGGGTTTGGAACACTTGGTACGCCTAGGGGTTCATTCCCAGAGCCCGCCATCACCCCCCTTGCAGAGCCAGAAGTCAGAAGACAGGTGAGTAGAAGAAGATCAGAAGACTTCAGTGACGGCTTTGAGGTACCGCACAGCGATCGCAAGCCACGCGCCATGCTCCCACAAACATCGGCACTACAGGGTGCAGGGCGGGGGGGCGGGCACCCTGCACCCTGGGCAGCATATAGACCTCATATCAGACTGGCAGAGAGTGTTTTAAGTGCCAAGGCACTAATTCCGGACCCCCGCCAGTATAAATATGTAAAAAAATAGCGAGGCTGAAGCGTGCGATTAAGGGGGCGTGGCTTAGCCCTCACAGCTCACATCAGCGCTATTTTTCTCTCCTCAGAGCTGTGGAGACGCTGGTCCTTCCTCACACTACTGAACATATATCAGGGTGAAAAACGGGGGGGGGGGGGGGGAACACAGTTGGTTTGGTGCAATACAAGTTAATTATAAAAGCGCTACAAGTCTGAGGCATTATATAAGGGTTTCACAGCATAATACAGTTGTTTATTGAACAAGACCCTGAGTGCCGCTGAATGCTTCATTGCTTTTCAACATATTTAATACCATCTCAGAGGGCACCTGGGCAACTGCCTGTAGTTGTGGGAGTGCCGGTCCATGATTCAGTAATATATATATATATATATATATATATATATATATATATATATATATACTGGAAAAAAAATGCTGCGGCACTCAGGGTCATGTAGAGCAATCAAATGTGTATTGGCATCACAAAATAAAACACCAACGTTTCGGGGTGTCTAACCCCGTTGTCAAGATGTGAGAGTGAAAATGAAGAAGAAACTACTTACCCTTGTAGAGACAGAACCCGCCAAACCGGAGAGGAAGCCGCCTACGGTCCCGTCGTGTGCGCTGCGTGTCGCTGAATGATGACGCGTGTACGCGTCATGGGGCGCATCTGTGTTGTCACGTTGCCAAGCAACGGACTAAGCACGTAAGTCCTGGAACAGTGCGGCTGTGAAACCCGAGAAACAGAGTGTAAGCACCACATAGTGAACTATATCCATGCATTGTGCACTAACGGGACAGACTGCTGTGGCCACTGCAGTTTTACTGATGGCACCGGGGCACGCAGACCCTATACAGGAGTGCCGGGTTATCTTCCATAAATATATATATATATATATATATATATATATATATATCGATCGTAATGTTTCCTGATTAGATAAAAAAAAATAAATATATAGCGTTCAGTACGTGAATGTATTAACGTCACTAAGGACCCTGCTGTTCGTGACAAAAGGGTATATATATGAGGATGTATATACATATGTGTGTGTGTGTGTGTATGTATATGTGTGTGTATATATATATATATATATATATATATATATATATTTATATTTCTCTTGCGTCCTAGAGGATGCTGGGGACTCCGTAAGGACCATGGGGTATAGACGGGCTCCGCAGGAGATAGGGCACCTAAAAAGAACTTTGACTGTGGGTGTGCACTGGCTCCTCCCTCTATGCCCCTCCTCCAGACCTCAGTTAGATCTTGTGCCCAGAGGAGAATGGGTGCACTGCAGAGAGCTCTCCAGAGATTTCTGTGGAAAAAGAATTTTGTTAGGTTTTTTATTTTCAGGGAGTCCTGTTGGCAACAGGCTCCCTGCATCGTGGGACAGAGGAGAGAGAAGCAGAGCTGGCTTGTCAAGTTGGGCACTGCTTCTAAGGCTACTGGACACCATTAGCTCCAGAGGGAGTCGGAACACAGGTCTCACCTGGGGTTCGTCCCGGAGCCGCGCCGCCGTCCTCCTCACAGATGCCGAAGGTAGAAGCGGATAGAGAAGACAGAAGACATCTTAAGTGGCAGAAGACATCAGATCTTCATGAGGTAAGGCGCGCAGCGGTAAGCTGCGCGCCATTGCTCCCAGTCACACAGAGCAGCACTGAAGGGTGCAGGGCGCAGGGGGGGGTGCCCTGGGCAGCAATAAACCTCACATTTTGGCACAAATACAGTGGGATTAGACTGCGGAGGCAGTAAATCGCTGATCCCCCGCCATTTTATTGAAAAATCACTGGGACCGAAGCCCGCCGTCGGGTGGGCGGGGCTTGATCCTTGGCACTAACCAGCGCCATTTTCTCCACAGAAGCTGCATGAGAAAGAAAACGCTGGCTCCCTGGTCTCTCCCCTGCTGAACACAGGCTGGAAAAAAGAGGAGGGGGGCACTTTGGCGACGCAGTGAGTGGGAATTGACATAATATATATAAAAAAGCGCTATCTGGATATATATATATATATATATTATATATATTATTATTATTATTATTATTATTATTATTATTATTAATTTTTTTTTTTTTTTTTTTTTTTTCCAGTGTTAAGCGCTGGTGTGTGCTGGCATACTCTCTCTCTGTCTCTCCTTAGGACCTGGTTGGGGTTTTGTCCCCTTATATGTTAATCCCTGTGTGTGTGGGGTGTCGGTATGTGTGTGTCGACATGTCTGAGGCGGAAGGCTTCTCCAAGGAGGAGGTGGAGCAAATGAGTGGTGTGTCCCCGTCGGTTGTGCCGACTCCAGATTGGATGGACATGTGGCATACGTTGCATGCAAGTGTGGCATCTTTACATAAAAGGCTTGATAAGGCTGATTTAGGGGGGACATCTGGCGGTCAATCCTCAGATTGGACCGACTCACAGGGCCCGTCGGGGTCTCAAAAGCGTCCCTTAACACAAGACACTACTACCGACACGGATCTGATTCCAGTGTCGACTATGACGAAGTAAAATTGCACCCTAGGGTGACTAAAACCATTCAGTGTATGATTGTGGCAATAAGGGATGTGTTGCATATTGTGGATGAACCCTCGGTCCCCGACACAAGGGTACACATGTTTAAGGAAAAGAAACAGATTATTAATTTTCCCACATCTCATGAATTAAATGAGTTCTTTGGAAAAGCTTGGGAGACTCCGGATAAGAGACCGCAGATCCCCAAAAGAATTTTTATGGCATACCCCTTCCCTAAGCAGGACAGGGAGATTTGGGAATCACCCCCCACTGTGGACAAGGCCCTGACGCGCTTGTCCAAGAAAGTGGCGCTACCGTCTCCTGACACAGCGGCCCTTAAGGACCCTGCAGATCGCAGGCAAGAAACTACCTTAAAGGGTATTTATTCTCATACGGGTGCTGTGTTAAGACCGACGATTGCGTCGGCATGGGTGTGTAGCGCAATTGCAGCTTGGACAGATGAGCTGACAGATCAATTTGATACTATGGATTAGGATACTATATTCCTAACTCTAGCACATATAAAAGACGCAGTCTTATTTATGAGGGATGCTCAAAGGGACATTGGATTGCTAGCTTCTAGGGCCAATGCCATGTCTATCTCAGCGAGAAGATCCTTATGGACTCGCCAATGGACGGGTGATGCGGATTCCAAAAAACATATGGAAGTACTACCCTATAAGGGTGATGTATTGTTTGTGGATGGGCTGACGGACCTGGTTTCCACAGCTACAGCAGGTAAATCAAATTTTTTACCATATATTCCCCAACAGCAAAAGAAAGTTGGAGTACCGCAAGGCTTAGTCCTAGGTCCTCTGCTTTTCTCTATCTATACCACATCTCTTGGCAAACTAATCAACTCTTTCGGATTTCAGTACCATCTGTATGCGGATGATACTCAAATCTACCTATCCTCCCCTGATTTGTCACCATCTGTATTGGGCCGTGTCACTGAATGCCTTTCTGCCATTTCATTTTGGATGACATCTCGCCACCTCAAACTTAATATTTCCAAAACAGAATTAATTATATTTCCACCGGCCAATAGTAGTTTCCAACCTGATATCTCTATCACTGTTGAGAACTCTGCAATCACCCCTACCCCACAAGCTCGCTGCCTAGGTGTCATTCTTGACTCTGAACTGTCCTTTGTTACCCACATTCAATCTGTCTCAAGATCATGTTACATACATCTAAGAAACATATCCAAAATACGCCCTTATCTTACACAAGACACAGCAAAAACTCTAATCCATGCTCTCATTATCTCCCGCATTGATTATTGTAATAGTCTCCTGACCGGTCTTCCCAAACATAGGCTCTCACCACTACAATCCATTTTGAATGCAGCTGCGAGGCTAATCTTCCTTGCCAGACGTTCATCGTCTGCAGATCCGCTCTGTCAGTCCCTCCATTGGTTACCGTATTAAATATAAAATACTTTTACTCACATACAAGGCTATTAACCAAACTGCACCAACATACATCTCTTCACTCATCTCAAAATATCTCCCTACCCGACCTCTCCGCTCTGCACAAGATCTACGTCTCTCATCCACACGCATTACTTGTTCACACTCAAAATTACAGGACTTTATCCGGGCTTCACCCACTCTGTGGAATGCCCTCCCACGCACAGTAAGACTCGCCTCTAGTCTCCAAACCTTTAAACGGTCCCTGAAAACTCACCTCTTCAGACAAGCCTACCAAATTCCAGACCCACCCACATAACCTTCAGTGCTTCCCTATCTAATTACATCCTCTGTAGAGTATTCATAACATCACATATCTTGTCTTTCTTTAGTCTCACACCCTCCTGACACTTGGATAACTTTGTGGGGTATCATCATACAACCCATTAAGAACCTAGCAATCTGGTGGACCATTATGCAATAGGTAGCATCTATCCTTGTGTATCTATGCTTATTTCCCTATAGATTGTAAGCTTGCGAGCAGGGCCTTCCTACCTCTATGTCTGTCTGTTTTTACCCAGTTTTGTTCTATTACTGTTGTTCTAATTGTAAAGCGCAACGGAATATGCTGCGCTATATAAGAAACTGTTAATAAATAAATAATAAATAAATAAAGCAACACCCTATCAGATGCAGTCCTTTCGGTCGCACAAGTCAAAAAGAGGTCGGGGATCCTCTTTCCTTCGCCAGAGGTAAGGGCAGAGGCAAGAGAGCACCTGCTTCGGCAGGTGCCCAGGAACAAAAGTCCTCCCTGGCTGCTCCAAAAACCACAGCATGACGCTGGGACTCCCCTGAGGGAGTCCGCATCGGTGGGTTCACGTCTTCGACTTTTCAGTCAGGCCTGGGTCAGTTCGGACCTGAATCCCTGGGTGTTGGAAATAGTTTCCGAGCGTTACAAATTGGAATTAGAGGATGTGCCCCTGAGCCGATTTTTCAAATCGGCCCTACCAGCTTCCACATTGGAAAGGGATGTAGTGTTAGCTGCAATTCAAACGCTGTGTATACAGCAAGTGATAATCAAGGTTCCCCTGCACCAGCAGGGAAGAGGTTACTATTCAACCCTATTTGTGGTCCCGAAACCGGACGGTACGGTCAGACCGATTTTGAATCTGAAATCCCTAAACCTGTACATAAAAAGATTCAAATTCAAAATGGAATCTCTCAGAGCAATAATAGCCAACATGGAGGAGGGGGAGTTTATGGTGTCTCTGGACATAAAGGATGTGTACCTTCATGTCCCCATATATGCCCCCCATCAGGAATACCTGAGATTCGCTGTACAGGATTGTCATTACCAATTTCAGACGTTGCCGTTTGGATTTTCCACGGCCCTGAGGGTTTTCACCAAGATAATGGCGGAAATGATGGTGGTCCTGCGCAAGCATGGAGTCACAATTATCCCATACTTGGACGATCTCCTGATAAAAGTGAGATCAAGGGAGAAATTGCTGAGCAGTGTGGCACTCTCTCTGAGAGTGCTCCAGCAACATGGTTGGATTCTAAATCTACCGAAGTCACAGTTGATTCCGACAACTCGACTACCGTTCCTAGGTATGATACTGGATACGGAACAAATGAAGGTCTTCCTCCCAATAGAGAGAGCCCAGGACATCCAGAACATGGTCAGAGACCTGCTAAAACCGAAAAGGGTGTCAGTTCACCAATGCACTCGAGTTCTGGGAAAAATAGTGGCGACCTACGAGGCCATTCCCTTCGGAAGGTTCCATGCAAGGACTTTTCAATGGGACCTTCTGGACAAGTGGTGCGGGTCCCATCTGCACTTACATCGGAAAATAACTCTGTCCCCAGGGGCCAGAGTGTCTCTACTGTGGTGGTTGCAAAGTGCTCACCTGCTGGAGGGTCGCCGGTTCGGGATTCAGGACTGGATCCTGGTTACCACGGACGCGAGCCTTCGAGGATGGGGAGCGGTCACACAGGGAAAAATCTTTCAGGGACTTTAGTCAGACCAGGAGTCCTGTCTACACATCAGTGTGTTGGAACTCAGAGCCATTTACAACGGCCTTCGACAAGCGGAGAGTCTTCTTCGAAACCTACCGGTTCTGATTCAATCAGACAATGTCACAGCAGTGGCTCATGTGAACCGCAAAGGCGGGACAAGAAGCAGAGTCGCGATGGCGGAAACCACCAGGATTCTTCGCTGGTAGGAAAATCATGTAAGTGCTCTGTCGGCTGTCTTCATTCCGGGAGTGGACAACTGGGAAGCAGACTTCCTCAGCAGACACGATCTCCATCCAGGAGAGTGGGGACTTCATCAGGAAGTGTTTGCAGACATAACACGTCTTTGGGGAACTCCTCAAATAGACATGATGGCGTCACGCCTCAACAAAAAGCTTCGGAGGTATTGTTCCAGGTCTCGGGACCCTCAGGCAGTGGCAGTAGACGCTCTGATAACACCGTGGGTGTTCAAATCTGTCTACGTGTTTTCTCCTCTTCCCCTCATCACAAAAGTGTTGAGGATCATAAGGCAAAGAAGAGTACAGACGATACTCGTTGTCCCAGACTGACCTCGAAGGGCCTGGTACTCAGATCTACAAGAGATGCTCAAAGCAGATCCCTGGCCTCTTCCTCAGAGGGAAGACCTGTTGCAACAGGGGCCCTGTGTATTTCAGGACTTACCGCGGTTACGTTTGACAGCATGGCGGTTGGACGCCGAATCCTAGCGAAAAGGGGATTCCGGAAGAGGTCATCCCTACTTTAATAATGGCTAGGAAGGAGGTGACGGTTAAGCATTATCACCGTATCTGGCGAAAGTATGTGTCTTGGTGTGAGACCAAGAATGCACCTACGGAAGATTTTCATCTGGGTCGTTTTCTCCACTTCCTACAGACAGGAGTGGATATGGGCCTGAAATTAGGCTCTGTTAAGGTTCAGATTTCGGCCCTCTCGATTTTCTTTCAGAAGGAATTCGCTTCTCTTCCAGAAGTCCAGACGTTTGTAAAGGGAGTGCTGCACATCCAGCCTCTTTTTGTGCCTCCAGTAGCACCGTGGGACCTCAACGTGGTGTTGCAGTTTCTAAAATCACACTGGTTTGAACCGCTTAACAAGGTTGAGTTGAAATTTCTTACTTGGAAGGTGGTCATGTTGTTGGCCTAGGCATTGGCAAGGCGAGTATCAGAATTGGCGGCTTTGTTACACAAAAGCCCTTACTTGATTTTTCATGTGGATCGAGCTGAATTGAGGATACGTCCGCAATTTTTGCCTAAGGTGGTTTCTTCATTCCATGTGAATCAACCTATTGTGGTGCCTGTGGCTACAAGTGACCTGGAGGATTCCAGATCCCTGGACGTAGTCAGGTCTTTAAAGATTTATGTAGCCAGGACGGCTAGAATTAGGAAAACAGAGGCCCTGTTTGTCCTGTATGCGTCCAATAAGATTGGCGCACCTGCTTCGAAGCAGACTATTGCTCGCTGGATCTGTAATACGATTCAGCAGGCTTACTCTACGGCTGGATTCCCGGTACCAAATTCGGTAAAGGCCCATTCCACTAGGAAGGTGGGCTCTTCTTGGGCGGCTGCCCGAGGCGTATCGGCATTACTACTTTGCCGAGCAGCGACTCGGTCGGGGTCAAACACTTTTTTGCTAAATTCTACAAGTTTGATACCCTGGCTGATGAGGACCTAGCGATTGCTCAGTCGGTGCTGCAGAGTCATACGCACTCTCCTGCCCGATTAGATGCTTTGGTATAAACCCCATGGTCCTTACGGAGTCCCCAGCATCCTCTAGGACGTAAGAGAAAATAAGATTTTAAACCTACCGGTAAATCTATTTCTCCTAGTCCGTAGAGGATGCTGGGCGCCCGTCCCAGTGCGGAAACTCTGCAAGACTTGTATATAGTTATAGCTTACATATGGGTTATGTTACAGTTGAAATCGGTTTTGGACCGTTACTGTTGTTGTTCATATGGTTAACTGGTTATGTATGATCCAGGTTACATGGTATGATTGGTGTGGGCTGGTATGAATCTTGCCCTTGGATTGCTAAATCCTGCCTTGTATTGTCCATCTCCTCTGGGCACAGTTTCTCTAACTGAGGTCTGGAGGAGGGGCATAGAGGGAGGAGCCAGTGCACACCCATAGTCAAAGTTCTTATTAGGTGCCCTATCTCCTGCGGAGCCCGTCTATACCCCATGGTCCTTACGGAGTCCCCAGCATCCTCTACGGACTAGGAGAAATAGATTTACCGGTAGGTTTAAAATCTTATTTTTACTTACCGGTAAATCTATTTCTCGTAGTCCGTAGAGGATGCTGGGCGCCCGTCCCAAGTGCGGACTTCTTCTGCAAGACTTGTATATAGTTATTGCTTACATAAGGGTTATGTTATAGTTTCATCAGTTTGAACCGAGACTATGTTGTTGTTCATGCTGTTAACTGGGTAGTTTATCACAGGTTATACGGTATGATTGGTGTGGCTGGTATGAATCTTGCCCTTGGATTAACTAAAATCCTTTCCTCGTACTGTCCGTCTCCTCTGGGCACAGTTTCCCTAACTGAGGTCTGGAGGAGGAGCATAGAGGGAGGAGCCAGTGCACACCCAGAATCCAAAGTCTTTCTTAAAGTGCCCTATCTCCTGCGAAGCCCGTCTATTCCCCATGGTCCTTACGGAGTCCCCAGCATCCTCTACGGACTACGAGAAATAGATTTACTGGTAAGTTAAATCTTATTTTTTCTTGGCAGGTGGAGATAGGAGAAAAGGGAAGAGGTCAGCAGCCTCTTCAAGATTACAGGAGCAGAATTCATCCTCTGTTTCTGCTACATCCACTGCATGACGCTGGGACTCTCTTGCGGGAGCCCACACAGGTGGGGACATGTCTAAAACTCTTCAGTCAGTCCTGGAACGGACTTGGACCCGTGGGTTTTAAGAATAGTGTCCCAAGGGTGCATACTGGAGTTTTCCAGACGTTTCTCCTCACCGATTATTCAAATCAGCCTTACCGATTCTCCTCCGGACAGGGAGGTAGTGTGCGACGCAATACAAGGGTTGTGTCAGGATCAGGTCATTGTCCTGGTTTCCCCTGTCACAATAGGGAGAAGGCTGTTGTTCAAGCCTCTTCGTGCTCCCGAAACCAGACTGATCGGTCAAACCAATCCTAAATCTGAAATCCCTCAATTTCTACTTAAAGAGGATTGTCATTACCAATTTCACCAGGGTGATGGCGGTAATGATGGTTCTCCTTCGCTAGTAAGGAGTCAGAATTATCCCGTACTGGGTCGGTCTCCTGATAACGGTGAGATCAAGAAATCAGTTGGTGCAGAATGTGGCACTCTCCCTGACAGTTCTTCAACAACAGGGTTGGCTCATGAGCTTGCCAGAACCACTGTCGGTCCCAACGACGCTGTTGTCGGTTTTGGGAATAATATTAGATACAGAACTGCAGACAGTTTTGCTTCCAGTGGAAAAGGCTCTGAAGATCCAGAGTCTGGTCAGACCAGCAAGAGTGTCAATTCATCAATACATTCGGTTGCTGGAAAATATGGTCGCGGTCTAAGAGGCCATTCAGTTGGACAAGTGCTCCGGCTCCCGCCTACACATACACCGGAGGATAATCCGGTCTTCCAAGACCAGAATCTCACTCCTGGGGTGGCTGCGCAGTGCTCACCTCCTAGAGGGGCGCAGGTTCGGGATCCAGGTCTGGATCCTAGTGACCACGGATGCATGCCTCCGAGGCTGGGGAGCAGTCACACGGGGAAAAAAACTTCCAAGGAAGATGGTTAAGTTAGGAAACTTGTCACCACATAAACGGTCTATGGTTAAGGGCCGTTTACAACGGTTTTCTGCAAACAAAATACAGAGCAGTAATGGCAGAAGCCACAAGGCTTTTCCACTGGGGAAAAAAAACATACAAGTGCTCTGTCAGCGAGGTTCGTTCCAAGAGTGGACAACTGGGAAGCAGACTTCCTCAGCAGACACGATCTCCATCCAGGAGAATGGAGCCTCCATCAAGAGGTCTTCACAGAAGTGACAAGACATTGGAGAATTCCTCAAATAGACATGATGACGTCTCGTCTCAACTAGAAGCTTCAGAGATATTGTTCCAGGTTGAGAGACCCTCAAGCAATAGCAGTGGATGCCCTAGCGACACCGTGGGTGTTTCGGTCGGTGTACGTGTTTCCTCCGCTTCCACTCATTCTAAAAGTGATAAAGATCATAAGAAGAACAAAGGTTCAAGCGATCCTCATTGTTCAGATTGGCCAAGGAGGGCTTAGTGTCCAGATCTTCAGGAATGACTCATAGGAGATCCCTGGCCTCTTCAAATTCAAAGTTCAAATTTCGGCTTTATCAGTTTTGTTACAAAAACAATTGGCCTCACTTCCAGAAGTTCAGACCGGTGTGAAAGGCGTATTGCACATCCAACCTCCTTTTGTACCCCCTGTAGCACCATGGGATCTTAACGTGGTGTTGCAGTTCCTTCGATCTCATTGGTTTGAACCTTTATAGGTGGTAGAGTTGAAATTCCTTGCTTGGAAAGTGGTCATGCTGTTGGCTTTGGCATCAGCACGGCGGGTGTCTGAATTGGCGGCCTTGTCTCACAAGAGCCCTTATTTGATCTTCCATGAAGATAGAGCAGAATTGAGGACTCGTCAACAGTTTTCTGCTGAAAGTGGTTTCATCGTTCCACTTGAACCAAACTATTGTGGTACCAGTGGCTACTGATGCCTTGCTGGAATCGAAGCCTCTCGATGTAGTAAGAGCTTTGAAGTTTTATATTGCCAGGACGGCTCAGTTTAGGAAAACAGAGGCTCACAATAAAATTGGGGCTCCTGCTTCCAAGCAGTCTATTGCGCGCTGGATCTGTCATACGATTCAGCAGGCTCATTCTATGGCTGGATTGCCGTTACCGAAATCGGTGAAGGCCCATTCTACTAGGAGGGTGGGCTCGTCCTGGGCGGCTGCCCGGGGGGTCTCGGCATTACAGCTTTGCCGAGCAGCTACTTGGTCGGGTTCAAACACCTTTGCGAAGTTCTACAAGTTTGATTCCCTGGCTAATGAGGACCTCCTGTTTGGTCAATCGGTGCTGCAGAGTCATCCGCACTCTCCCGCCCGTACTAGAGCTTTGGTATAAACCCCATGGTTCTTGATGTGACCCCAGCATCCTCTAGGACGTATGAGAAAATAGTATTTTAATACCTACCGGTAAATCCTTTTCTCTTAGTCCGTAGAGGATGCTGGGCGCCCGTCCCAGTGCATACTGTATCTGCAGTTATTGGCTGTGGTTACACACAGGTTGTGTTACGATTTTTGGCAGCATATTGCTGCAAATTCTTCATGCCGTTGGCTTGTGTTCTGTTGAATGCCACGTTCTGCGGCATGCTTGAGGTGTTAGCTGGTAAGATGCTCACCGTGGTTTAACAATAAATCCTTTCCTCGAAATGTCCGTCTCCCTGGGCACAGTTCTTTAAACTGGAGTCTTGAGGAGGGGCATAGAGGGAGGAGCCATGTCACACCATTTGAAAGTCTTAAAGTGCCCATGTCTCCTGCGGATCCCGTCTATACCCCATGGTTCTTGATGTGACCCCAGCATTCTCTACGGACTAAGAGAAAAGGATTTACCGGTAGGTATTAAAATCCTATTTTTCTGTATTGCTGATTTCATCATTCTGCTGGGTTTTTTTTTTAAGTCTATACTCTGAAAACATTCAGAAGCAGCAAAACTGCCTCCTACCTCTGTTTTGACCTATCCTTTTTGTGTGGTCTCCAGATATCGGCCTAGGAAGTGACTCTGTATGTGCCCGTCCATCTTCACATCGGATAAAGTCCTTTGATTCCGTTGGCTCCCAGTCTGTACTCAGTCGTTCGTCAAAATTATTGCAGGGTCAATATCGAAGCCTGGTGAGTAAGAGTGTCATAATCCAGATAAACAGTATTTTGTTTTACTGATCTTTTATAGATAGTGATGACTGCATCTTGCTTTGGGGTATATTCAATTAGAGCCGAAACTGCCATCTGTCGAAAAGACGGCAGTTTTCGACTTTTTAAGGTCGAATCGTGATTCGACCTATTCAATCCCTGCAGTTTTGATTCGACAAGTCGGGGAATTCGAATAGTACGTGAATCAGTGGTATAGCTGCCAAATCACGTACTTTTGAGTGAAATGGGGCCAAATTCGACAGGATTTGGCCCCGTTTCCGACCATCTCAGTCCGACATTTAAAAATGTCGAACTGAAATGTGGGACCCAGAGGAGGAGAGGTGGGGGGAGCCTGGGGAAATCCGCGGGCATACAGGGGAGAGCAGCGCTACAGCACAGTGCTGCAGCAGGATGTCTCACAGCCGCCAGACCTCACGTCAGTGTCCACCCGGCTCCAGCAAGCGTGACTTCACTTGCTGGAGCCGGGTGGACACTGACGTGAGGTCTGGCGGCTGTGAGACATCCTTCTGCAACGCTGCTGTAGCGCTGCTCTCCTCCGTCTGCCCGCGGCTCCCCCCCCCTCTCCCCCTCTGGGTCCCTCATCTCAATTCGACTTTTTTAAAGTCGAATTGAGATGAGATTGGATAGGGGTTGTCGGATCCATTCCAACAAATGCATGTCGGAATGGATCCGACCCTGATTGAATATACCCCTTTGTCTCTTCTTATACATGTGTCTTCTGTCCAAGAGTAAATATTTACTGCAACCTCAAACAACTTTTTTGTGCTTTATAGTGTCTCATGAGATTACATTTTTAATCCTCTAGTCTTCATTTTTCCAGTTAATTCTAGAACGTTTTACATGGCTTGTTCTTCTGGCAGCACATTGTTTTCTGGTAGAGACTGGGCACAGGGAATTCATTCGTAATGAGTTTCTCTGATTCCAGGGTCATTAACTTGTGGAATCATCAGCCAACAGTGTGCTACATATGTTTAAAAAATGTCTACATTTCAAGATGTCTAAGAGCATGCAGAGTTTTTTTTTTTTAAATAAAAAGAGCCATGAAAAATGATTATTTCTCTCCTGGAGGGCAGTTCAATTCAGACTGATGGCCTCAATGAGTTGCTCTGGATTGCAACATTATGGCGATCAACATTACAAGCATTTACATGCATCCAATATGGCTAAACGGAATAGCCTGTGAGATGCTGGACTTAGGGCCCAATTCAGAACTGATTGCTGTTGTGCGAATTCGCACAGCGATCGATTATCGAATGACTGTGTATGCACCGCAATGCGTAGGCGCGAGCCCAAAATTTTGATCGCACGGCATACGCAAAGTGATTGACAGGAAGATGACGTTTAGGGTTAGGGTAACTGGCTGTTTTCTGGGAGTGTCAGGAAAACACATGCGTTCCCAAGCGTTTTCGGGAGGGTGCATGTCGTCAGCTCCGTCCCCAATCAGCCTGTTTGTATCGCACTGTAGGAGTAAGTCCTGGGCTACGCACAGTATGGAAAAATCATTAGATGGTGAGTGAGTTGCAAATGGATTTGCAGGTGTTTGCTGCATGGAGAAGTTTTCGCATGGCGTGCGCATGCAATCGCACACTTGCACGTGGCAGGTTTTCACTCTCCCTGGGCGGCGACTATCTGATCGCAGCCCTCTGCAAATTTGCAGCACATCGATCAGGTCTGAATTAGGACCTTTGAGTCTGGCCGCTTTTTTTTAAATTTATTTTTTCAAAGCAGCAGTCATTTACAAGGCAAAAACAGGTTGGTTTTGCCTTGTAAATGATTGTTCTTTTAAAATTCAGCCAGACTCGCACAAAGTCCCGCACCACTGGCAGCTCGCAGGCTATTACATTTACACCATAGAGTTTTGCAGAAAGACTTGCCACTTTCGGCCTACTGTAAATGGCATAAATTTGTGTAACCGAACATGTCAGTGCTTCTCTGTGGCACATTATGCTGAATTGAATCACCCCCTAGAGTATAGATATATAGATAGATAGATATATATAGATAAATACATACAGTTGTGCTCATAAGTTTACATACCCTAACAGAATTTGTGATTTTCTGGCCATTTGTCAGAGAATATGAATGATAACTCACAAACTTTTCTTTCACTCATGGTTAGTGGTTCGGTGAAGCCATTTATTGTCAAACAACTGTGTTTACTCTTTTTAAATCATACTGACAACAGAAACTACCCAAATGACCCTGATCAAAAGTTTACATACCCAGTTCTTAATACCGTGTATTGCCCCCTTTAACATCAATGACAGCTTGAAGTCTTTTGTGGTGATAAAGCTGATTATCTTTACAGGAATGAAAGCTATGCCTTAAACATACCTTAAATACACTTTAAACCTTTAGCCGCTGCGGCCGCTATACTTAATTCACACTCTACGCACCTTTTACGCTGTTAGTTTACAGAGTCCCGTACAGTGTACGGACTTTGCGTACACACGCCGCACTGACGGTACAAAGTACTCACAGCGCGTACACACCCAGAGATACACTTTAAACCTTCTACAGCAATGCTATGCAATAATAATACACTTTAAACCTTAGCAGGGCAATGAGGACACGACACCAATTGTGATTTTACCGCTGGGTTCCGACACCACAGTGGATTATTTCTGAAAGGGGGTTTACAATACAAATTATACACTACAATACAAGACAATATATATAACAGAATAATGGCTACAGTCAATGTACATACGTGAGTATATTCGCGTGCGCTTCCCGGTCCGGTCCTCCGTCATCAAATAGATAATGTTGTGAGTCTTGTGTGGTGCCGGGCTGCAGCAGGCTTTATTTATACAATTCTTCCAAAAGCAATACAATGGATACTGTAATCCCTTTGTCCATTGGACACAGGAATGCACTTTTACAGTACAGGAGAGGTCATAGGTTGATTTGAAAAGGTAGGCGATGTCTTTCTCAACTGCTCTTGTGGGTGGTCTCCTCTGGATTCCCGCCGCATAAATAATATACAGTAAATACAGTTTCTCTGATGTCCTAGTGGATGCTGGGTACTCCGTAAGGACCATGGGGAATAGACGGGCTCCGCAGGAGACTGGGCACTCTTAAAAGAAAGATTGGGTACTATATCTGGTGTGCACTGGCTTCTCCCTCTATGCCCCTCCTCCAGACCTCAGTTAGAATCTGTGCCCGGCCAGAGCTGGATGCACTTAGTGGGCTCTCCTGAAAGAAAGTATTTGTTAGGTTTTTTATTTTCAGTGAAATCTGCTGGCAACAGACTCACTGCTACGAGGGACTGAGGGGAGAGAAGCAAACCTACCTGCTTGCAGCTAGCTTGTGCTTCTAAGGCTACTGGACACCATTAGCTCCAGAGGGATCGAACACAGGGCCCGACCTCGATCGTCCGTTCCCGGAGCCGCGCCGCCGTCCCCCTTGCAGAGCCAGAAGACGGAAGATTCCAGGAGAAAATCGGCGGCTGAAGACTCCGGTCTTCAATAAGGTAGCACACAGCACTGCAGCTGTGCGCCATTGCTCCCACAGCACACCACACACTCAGGTCACTGGTGGGTGCAGGGCGCTGGGGGGGGGGGGGCGCCCTGGGCTGCAATATGTATACCTTGGTTGGCAAAATGCACATAATACAGTTATAAACTGTATATGTGCCTAATCCCCCGCCATAAATATTATTAAAAAAGCGGGAGAAGCCCGCCGCTGAAGTGGTGGTGCTATCTTCCTCAGCACAGCCAGCGCCATTTTCTCTTCACAGCTCCGCTGGAAGGACGCTCCCCAGGCTCTCCCCTGCAGTATTCACTACGAGAAGGGTAAAAAAGAGAGGGGGGGGGCACATAAATTTAGGCGCAAAAGGTAATATAAGCTGCTTTTGGGGGAAATTTCACTTTGTATTAGTGTAAATCCCTCTGTTATAAATAGCGCTCTGGTGTGTGCTGGCATACTCTCTCTCTGTCTCCTCAAAGGACTTTGTGGGGTCCTGTCCTCAGTCAGAGCATTCCCTGTGTGTGTGTGCGGTGTGTCGGTACGGCTGTGTCGACATGTTTGATGAGGACGCTTATGTGGAGGCGGAGCAGGAGCCGATAAGTGTGATGTCGCCCCCTGCGGGGCCGACACCAGAGTGGATGGATATGTGGAAGGTATTAACCGACAGTGTCAACTCCTTGCATAAAAGGTTCGATGACGTAACAGCTTTGGGACAGCCGGCATCTCAGCCCGCGCCTGCCCAAGCGTCTCAGAGGCCATCAGGGGCTCAAAAACGCCCGCTACCTCAGATGGCAGACACAGATGTCGACACGGAGTCTGACTCCAGTGTCGACGAGGATGAGACAAATGTACAATCCACAAGGGCCATCCGATGCATGATTACGGCAATGAAAAATGTGTTGCACATTTCTGACATTAACCCGGTTACCACTAAAAAGGGTATTATGTTTGGGGACAAAAAGCAGCCAGTGACTTTTCCCCCATCTGATGAGTTAAATGAATTGTGTGAAGAAGCGTGGTGTTCCCCAGATAAGAAATTAGTGATTTCTAAGAGGTTACTGATGGCGTACCCTTTCCCGCCAACGGACAGGCTACGTTGCGAAACATCCCCTAGGGTGGACAAGGCGCTCACACGCTTATCAAAAAAGGTGGCACTGCCGTCTCAGGATACGGCCGCCTTAAAGGAGCCTGCAGATAGAAAGCAGGAGGCTATCCTGAAGTCTGTATATACACACTCAGGTACTATACTGCGACCTGCAATTGCTTCGGCATGGATGTGTAGTGCTGCAGCTGCTTGGTCTGATTCCCTGTCAGATAACCTTGATTCCCTTGACAGGGATACTATTTTGCTAACCATAGAGCATATTAAAGACGTCGTCTTATATATGAGGGATGCACAGAGGGACATTTGCCGGCTGGTATCTAGAATTAATGCAATGTCCATTTCTGCCAGGAGAGTATTATGGACTCGGCAGTGGACAGGTGATGCTGATTCTAAAAGGCACATGGAGGTTTTGCCTTATAAGGGTGAGAAATTGTTTGGGGACGGTCTCTCGGACCTCGTATCCACAGCAACAGCTGGGTAGTCGACTTTTTTACCTCAGGTTCCCTCACAGCCTAAGAAAGCACCGTATTATCAAGTACAGTCCTTTCGGCCTCAGAAAGGCAAGCGGGTCAGAGGCGCTTCCTTTCTGCCCAGAGGCAGGGGTAGAGGGAAAAAGCTGCACCAGACAGCCAGTTCCCAGGAACAAAAATCATCCCCTGCTTCCACTAAGTCCACCGCATGACGCTGGGGCTCCACAGGTGGAGCCAGGTGCGGTGGGGGCGCGTCTCTGAAACTTCAGCGACCAGTGGGTTCGCTCACAGGTGGATCTCTGGGTTCTACAGGTGGTATCTCAGGGATACAAGCTGGAGTTCGAGGCGTCTACCCCTCGCCGTTACCTCAAATCAGCCTTGCCAGCTGCTCCCAAGGAAAGGGAGGTAGTACTGGCGGCAATTCACAAGCTGTACCTTCAGCAGGTGATAATCAAAGTTCCCCTCCTTCAACAGGGACGGGGATACTATTCCACAGTGTTTGTGGTACCGAAACCAGACGGTTCGGTGAGACCCATTCTAAATTTGAAATCCTTGAACACTTATATAAGGAAGTTCAAGTTCAAAATGGAATCGCTCAGGGCGGTTATTGCAAGCCTAGAAGAGGGGGATTTTATGGTGTCACTGGACATCAAGGATGCTTACCTACATGTCCCCATTTACCCACCTCACCAGGAATACCTCAGGTTTGTGGTACAGGACTGTCATTACCAATTCCGGACGTTGCCGTTTGGTCTGTCCACGGCACCGAGGGTATTTACCAAGGTAATGGCCGAAATGATGATACTCCTTCGAAAGAAGGGAGTTATAATTATCCCGTACTTGGACGATCTCCTTATAAAGGCAAGGTCCATGGAGCAGTTGTTAGTCGGAGTAGCACTATCTCGGGAAGTGCTACAACAGCACGGCTGGATTCTGAATATCCAAAAGTCGCAGCTGATTCCTACGACGCGTCTGCTGTTCTTGGGCATGATTCTGGACACAGAACAGAAGAAGGTGTTTCTCCCGGAGGAGAAGGCCCAGGAATTGTCATCTCTGGTCAGGGACCTCCTGAAACCAAAACAGGTGTCGGTGCATCACTGCACGCGAGTCCTGGGAAAGATGGTAGCTTCTTACGAAGCAATTCCCTTCGGCAGGTTCCATACATAGTGGGATCTGTTAGACAAGTGGTCTGGATCGCATCTTCAGATGCATCGGTTGATCACCCTGTCCCCGAGGGCCAGGGTGTCTCTGCTGTGGTGGCTGCAAAGTGCTCATCTTCTCGAGGGCCGCAGATTCGGCATTCAGGAATGGGTCCTGGTGACCACGGATGCAAGCCTCCGAGGTTGGGGGGCAGTCACTCAGGGAAGAAACTTCCAAGGACAGTGGTCGAGTCAGGAGGCTTCCCTACACATAAATATTCTGGAACTAAGGGCCATTTACAATGCCCTGAGTCGAGCAGAACCCCTGCTTCAAAACCAACCAGTGCTGATTCGGTAAGACAACATCACGGCGGTCGCCCATGTAAACCGACAGGGCGGCACAAGAAGCAGGATGGCGATGCCAGAAGCCACAAGGATTCCCCGATGGGCGGAAAATCACGTGCTAGCACTGTCAGCAGTGTTCAACAAAAAGCTAAAAAAATATTGCGCCAGGTCAAGGGACCATCAGGCGATAGCTGTGGACGCACTGGTGACACCGTGGGTGTACCAGTCGGTTTATGTGTTCCCTCCTCTCCCTCTCATACCCAAGGTACTGAGGATAGTAAGAAAGAGAGGAGTAAGAACTATACTCATCGTTCCGGATTGGCCAAGAAGATCTTGGTACCCAGAACTTCATGAAATGATCTGAGAGGACCCATGGCCTCTGCCTCTCAGACAGGACCTGTTACAGCAGGGGCCCTGTCTGTTCCAAGACTTACCGCGACTGCGTTTGACGGCATGATGGTTGAGCGCCAGATCCTACCGGAAAAGGGCATTCCGGTTGGAGTGATTCCTACGCTGATAAAGGCTAGGAAAGACGTGACAGCACATCATTATCACCGTATATGGCAAAAATATGTTGCTTGGTGTGAGGCCAGGATGGCCCCAACAGAGGACTTTCAGCTGGGTCGATTTCTGCACTTCCTACAGTCAGGAGTGACTATGGGCCTAAAATTAGGGTCCATTAAAGTGTACAGATTTCGGCCTGTCTATTTTCTTTAAAAATGAACTGGCTTCACTGCCTGAAGTCCAGACGTTTGTTAAGGGAGTGCTGTATATTCAGCCCCTTTTGTGCCTCCAGTGGCACCTTGGGATCTCAACGTTGTGTTGGATTTCCTAAAATCACATTGGTTGAGCCACTTCAGACCGTGGAGTTGAAGTATCTCACGTGGAAGGTGGTCTTGCTGTTGGCTTTGGCCTCAGCTAGGCGTGTGTCAGAATTGGCGGCTTTGTCCTGTAAAAGCCCCATATCTGATTTTCCATATGGACAGGGCAGAATTGTGGACGCGTTCCCAATTTCTCCCAAAGGTGGTATCAGCGTTTCATTTGAACCAACCTATTGTAGTGCCTGCGGCTACTCAGGACTTGGAGGATTCCAAGTTGCTGGACGTAGTCCGGGCCCTGAAAATCTATGTTTCCAGGATGGCCAGAGTCAGGAAAACTGACTCGCTGTTTATCCTGCATGCACCCAACAAGTTGGGTGCTCCTGCTTAAAAGCAGACTGGATCTGTAGCACGATTCAACTTGCACATTCTGCGGCTGGACTGCCGCATCCTAAACCAGTAAAAGCCCATTCCACGAGGAAGGGGGCTCTTCTTGGGCGGCTGCCCGAGGGGTCTCGGCTTTACAACTTTGCCGAGCTGCTACTTGGTCGGGATCAAACACCTTTGCAAAATTCTACAAGTTTGATACCCTGGCTGAGGAGGACCTTGATTGCTCATTCGGTGCTGCAAAGTCATCCGCACTCTCCCGCCCGTTTGGGAGCTTTGGTATAATCCCCATGGTCCTTACGGAGTACCCAGCATCCACTAGGACTCACGGTAATTCTATTTCTCGTAGTCCGTAGTGGATGCTGGGAGCCCGTCCCAAGTGCGGATTTTCTGCAATACTTGTATATAGTTATTGCTTAACTAAAGGGTTATTGTTATGAGCCATCTGTTGTATGAGGCTCAGTTGTTGTTCATACTGTTAACTGGGTATAATTATCACAAGTTGTACGGTGTGATTGGTGTGGCTGGTATGAGTCTTACCCTGGATTCCAAATCCTTTACTAGTAATGTCAGCTCTTCCGGGCACAGTTTCCTTAACTGAGGTCTGGAGGAGGGGCATAGAGGGAGGAGCCAGTGCACACCAGATATAGTACCTAATCTTTCTTTTAAGAGTGCCCAGTCTCCTGCGGAGCCCGTCTATTCCCCATGGTCCTTACGGAGTACCCAGCATCCACTACGGACTACGAGAAATAGAATTACCGGTGAGAAAATTCTTATTTTATATCTATATTCTGCTTCTGCCCATAACTATCCGCAGGAACATGCGATCTTCCGCAGACCAACACCGGAATGTTACCCTTAAAATACCCTACAGCTGGATACCAAATACCACCTTATAACCTTAGTCTGTCCCCTCTTATCCTGTAAAGGTGATTCCCTTTGATCTGCAACCATTTAAACAGCTATAACTTTCTGATGTGGTGCAAGGAGACTATGTGTACATTGTGCACTATTTGGATTAAATATGTAATGTGTTTTGATGGCTCTCCATGCGTACATAAACTCTGCCGTAAATACCCATACCACGCGCCGATGCGCAGGACCGCGGGAGCGACCATACGCAAATTGCGGATATGTGCACGCACGGCAGAACAAGTGCACGCGCAGTGGGCATGTGTGTGCAGTTTGTACGTGATGTGTGTTCTGCAATATTTCTCTGATGTCCTAGTGGATGCTGGGAACTCCGTAAGGACCATGGGGAATAGACGGGCTCCGCAGGAGACTGGGCACTCTAAAAGAAAGATTAGGTACTATCTTGTGTGCACTGGCTCCTCCCTCTATGCCCCTCCTCCAGACCTCAGTTAGAATCTGTGCCCGGCCAGAGCTGGGTGCTCCTAGTGGGCTCTCCTGAGCTTTCTAGAAAAGAAGGTATTTGTTAGGTTTTTTTTTTTTTCAGTGAGATCTGCTGGCAACAGACTCACTGCTACGTGGGACTGAGGGGAGAGAAGCAAACCTACCTGCTTGCAGCTAGCTTGTGCTTCTTAGGCTACTGGACACCATTCGCTCCAGAGGGTTCGAACACAGGGCCTGACCTCGATCGTCCGTTCCCGGAGCCACGCCGCCGTCCCCCTTGCAGAGCCAGAAGACAGAAGAGAAGCGATGAAATCGGCGGCAGAAGACTCCCGTCTTCATTAAGGTAGCGCACAGCACTGCAGCTGTGCGCTATTGCTCCCACAGCACACCACACACTCCGGTCACTGTAGGGTGCAGGGCGCTGGGGGGGTGGGCGCGCCCTGGGCAGCAATTATAATACCTTTTGGCATAAAATACACATAATACAGTCTGAAAACTGTATATGTGTAAAAAAAAACGCCATTAAGTACATAAAACGCGGGACAGAAGCCCGCCGCTG
Source organism: Pseudophryne corroboree (assembly GCF_028390025.1). Lineage (NCBI taxonomy): Eukaryota > Metazoa > Chordata > Amphibia > Anura > Myobatrachidae > Pseudophryne > Pseudophryne corroboree. Next base: position 360,784,172 of record NC_086445.1, on the reverse strand, counting down.
AGGGGCCGGGGCCTTCTTCCTCAGCACACCAGCGCCATTTTCCCTTCACAGCTCCGCTGGAAGCAGCTCCCCAGGCTCTCCCCTGCAGTATCCTGATACAAGAAGGGTAAAAACGAGAGAGGGGGGGCACATAAATTTAGGCGCAAATAAGATATTTAAGCAGCTATTGGGTAAATCACTTTTTATAGTGTAAATCCCTGTGTTATATAGCGCTGTGGTGTGTGCTGGCATACTCTCTCTCTCTGTCTCCCCAAAGGACTTTGTGGGGTCCTGTCCTCAGTCTGAGCATTCCCTGTGTGTGTGCGGTGTGTCGGTACGGCTGTGTCGACATGTTTGATGAGGAGGGTTACGTGGAGGCGGAGCAGAGGCAGATAAGTGTGGTGTTGCCCCCGACGGGGCCGACACCTGATTGGATGGATATGTGGAAGGTCTTAACCGACAGTGTCAACTCCTTACATAAAAGGTTCGATGACGCAGCAGCCTTGGGACAGCCGGGGTCTCAGCCCGCGCCTGCCCAGGCGACTCAGAAGCCGTCAGGGGCTCATAAACGCCCGCTAGCTCTGATGGTAGACACAATGTCGACATGGAGTCTGACTCCAGTGTAGATGAGGATGAAACAAATGTACAGTATACAAAAGCCATCCGATGCATGATTACTGCAATGAAAGATGTATTGCACATTTCTAATATTAACCCGGTTACCACCAAGAGGGGTATTATGTTTGGGGAGAAAAAGCAGCCAATGACTTTTCCCCCATCTGATGTGTTAAATGATTTGTGTGAAGAAGCGTGGAGTTCCCCTGATAAGAAACTAGTGATTTCTAAGAGGTTACTGATGGCGTACCCTTTCCCGCCAACGGATAGGTTACGTTGGGAAACATCCCCTAGGGTGGACAAGGCGCTAACACGCTTATCTAAAAGGGTGGCACTGCCGTCTCAGGATACGGCCGCCCTAAAGGATCCTGCGGATAGAAAGCAGGAAGCTATACTGAAGTCTGTGTATACACACTCTGGTACTCTACTGAGACCTGCTATTGCTTCAGCCTGGATGTGTAGTGCTGCAGCAGCATGGACTGATACCCCGTCAGACAACATTGATTCCCTCGACAGGGATACTGTTTTGCTAACCATCGAACATATAAAAGACGTCGTCTTATATATGCGGGATGCCCAGAGGGACATTTGCCTGCTGGCATCTAGAATTAATGCAATGTCCATTTCTGCCAGGAGAGTATTATGGACTCGGCAGTGGACAGGTGATGCTGATTCTCAAAAACCTCAGGTTCCCTCACAGCCTAAGAAAGCACCGTATTATCAAGTGCAGTCCTTTCGGCCTCAGAAAGGCAAGCGGGTCAGAGGAGCATCCTTTCTGGCCAGAGGCAAGGGTAGAGGAAAGAAGCTGCACCAGGCAGCCAGTTCCCAGGAACAAAAATCCTCCTCTGCTTCCACTAAGTCCACCGCATGACGTTGGGGCTCCACAGGCGGAGCCAGGTGCGGTGGGGGCGTGTCTCCGAAACTTCAGCAACCAGTGGGTTCGCTCACAGGTGGATCTCTGGGCTGTACAAATTGTATCTCAGGGATACAAACTAGAGTTCGAGGCGACTCCCCCTCGCCGTTACCTCAAATCAGCCTTGCCAGCTGCTCCCAAGGAAAGGGAGGTAGTACTGGCGGCAATTCACAAGCTGTACCTCCAGCAGGTGATAATCAAGGTCCCCCTCCTTCAACAGGGAAGGGGTTACTATTCCACAATGTTTGTGGTACCGAAACCGGACGGTTCGGTGAGACTCATTCTGAATTTAAAATCCTTGAACACTTATATAAAGAAGTTCAAGTTCAAAATGGAATCGCTCAGGGCGGTTATTGCAAGCCTAGAAGAGGGGGATTTTATGGTGTCGCTGGACATCAAGGATGCTTACTTGCATGTCCCCATTTACCCACCTTACCAGGAATACCTCAGGTTTGTGGTACAGGACTGTCATTACCAATTCCAGACGTTGCCGTTTGGTCTCTCCACGGCACCGAGAATATTTACCAAGGTAATGGCCGAAATGATGATACTCCTTCGGAAGAAAGGAGTTATAATTATCCCGTACTTGGACGATCTCATCATAAAGGCGAGGTCCAGAGAGCAGTTGTTGGTCAGCGTAGCACTCTCTCAGGAAGTGTTGTAACAACACGGCTGGATTCTGAATATGCCAAAGTCGCAGCTGATTCCTGCGACGCGTCTGCTTTTCCATTATTCTGGACACAGAACAGAAGAAGGTGTTTCTCCCGGTGGAGAAGGCCCAGGAATTGTCATCTCTGGTCAGGGACCTCCTGAAACCAAAACAGGTGTCGGTGCATCACTGCACGCGAATCCTGGGAAAGATGGTGGCTTCTTACGAAGCAATTCCCTTCGGTAGGTTCCATGCAAGGATCTTTCAGTGTGATCTGTTGGACAAATGGTCCGGATCGCATCTTCAGATGCATCGGTTGATCACCCTGTCCCCAAGGGCCAGGGTGTCTCTGCTGTGGTGGCTGCAGAGTGCTCATCTTCTCGAGGGCCGCAGGTTCGGCATACAGGACTGGGTCCTGGTGACCACGGATGCAAGCCTCCGAGGATGGGGGGCAGTCACTCAGGGAAGAAACTTACAAGGACAGTGGTCAAGTCTGGAGACTTCACTACACATAAATATACTGGAACTAAGGGCCATTTACAACGCCCTGAGTCAAGCAGAGCCCCTGCTTCAAAACCACCCAGTGCTGATTCAGTCAGACAACATCACGGCGGTCGCCCATGTAAACCGCCAGGGCGGCACGAGAAGCAGGATGGCAATGGCAGAAGCCACAAGGATTCTTCGATGGGCGGAGAATCACGTGCTAGCACTGTCAGCAGTGTTCATTCCGGGAGTGGACAACTGGGAAGCAGACTTCCTCAGCAGGCACGACCTCCACCCGGGACAGTGGGGACTTCATCAAGAAGTCTTCACACAGATTGTAAATCGCTGGGAACTGCCACTGGTGGATATGATGGCGTCCCGCCTTAACAAAAAGCTAAAAAAATATTGCGCCAGGTCAAGGGACCCTCAGGCGATAGCTGTGGACGCACTAGTGACACCGTGGGTGTACCAGTCTGTTTATGTGTTCCCTCCTCTTCCTCTCATACCCAAGGTACTGAGGATAGTAAGAAAGAGAGGAGTAAAAACTATACACATCGTTCCGGATTGGCCAAGAAGAACTTGGTACCCAGAACTTCAAGAAATGATCTTAGAGGACCCATGGCCTCTGCCTCTCAGACAGGACCTGTTACAGCAGGGGCCCTGTCTGTTCCAAGACTTACCGCGGCTGCCTTTGACGGCATGGCGGTTGAACGCCGGATCCTAACGGAAAAGTATCTCACGTGGAAGGTGGTCATGCTGTTGGCCTTAGCTTCGGCTAGGCGTGTGTCAGAATTGGCGGCTTTGTCATGTAAAAGCCCATATCTGATCTTCCATATGGACAGGGCAGAATTGAGGACTCGTCCCCAATTTCTCCCAAAGGTGGTATCAGCGTTTCATTTGAACCAACCTATTGTGGTGCCTGCGGCTACTCGGGACTTGGAGGATTCCAAGTTGCTGGACGTAGTCCGGGCTTTGAATATTTATGTTTCCAGGACGGCTGGAGTCAGAAAAACTGACTCGCTATTTATCCTGCATGCACCCAACAAGCTGGGTGCTCCTGCTTCAAAGCAAACTATTGCACTCTGGATCTGTTGCACGATTCAGCTGGCACATTCTGCGGCTGGACTGCCGCATCCTAAATCAGTAAAAGCCCATTCCACAAGGAAGGTGGGCTCTTCTTGGGCGGCTGCCCGAGGGGTCTCGGCTTTACAGCTTTGCCGAGCTGCTACTTGGTCAGGTTCAAACACATTTGCTAAATTCTACAAATTTTTTACCCTGGCTGAGGAGAACCTTGAGTTTGCTCATTCGGTGCTGCAGAGTCATCCGCACTCTCCCGCCCGTTTGGGAGCTTTGGTATAATCCCCATGGTCCTTACGGAGTTCCCAGCATCCACTAGGACGTCAGAGAAAATAAGAATTTACTCACCGGTAATTCTATTTCTCGTAGTCCGTAGTGGATGCTGGGCGCCCGTCCCAAGTGTGGACTCTCTGCAATACATGTATATAGTTATTGCTTCACTAAAGGGTTATTGTTATGAGCCATCCGTAAAAGGAGGCTCCGTTGTTCATACTGTTAACTGGGTATGGTTATCACAAGTTGTACAGTGTGATTGGTGTGGCTGGTATGAGTCTTACCCTGGATTCCAAATCCTTTCCTTGTTGTGTCAGCTCTTCCGGGCACAGTTTCCTTAACTGAGGTCTGGAGGAGGGGCATAGAGGGAGGAGCCAGTGCACACTAGAGATGAGCGGATTCGGTTTTACTCGGTTCTCAAAACGGCATCTTATTGGCTATCCAAAACACGTGACATCCGTGAGCCAATAAGATGCTGTTTTGAGAACCGAGTAAAACCGAATCCGCTCATCTCTAGTGCACACCCGATAGTACCTAATCTTTCTTTTAGAGTGCCCAGTCTCCTGCGGAGCCCGTCTATTCCCCATGGTCCTTACGGAGTTCCCAGCATCCACTACGGACTACGAGAAATAGAATTACCGGTGAGTAAATTCTAATGTTTTCGACTTTGACAGTCCACCCTTTGGCAGTCACCAATAACTGCCACTATCTAATCACTAAACAGAAAAATATCAATACAATATCTACAGACGATTGGATGGTCGGAGGAGAGTTGTAGGCGGGAAATGTATGACCTAGTGGGATAGTAAAAAGCATGTATGTATGAATCCATGTCTGAGGGGCATGTATCATCGTGCCGTATATGTTTTAGATAAGCTTCGAGGTATTGCGAAGTATACATTAAATCCTTCTTATCCCGTATTAAGGGTCTGTAAGTGGGCCGACAAACACTACCGAGCTATTTTCGGCTTCTTGTTCCAACAAATGGGATGCACATTTAGTTGATGATACATGGAGGGGTAACATATGTGAGTGCTAATATAGGTGGATATCACCTGTCGACTGTGTGTCATTAACTGAAGGTTGTAGAGATGAAGATAAGACACATATCTAAAATACATTCACATAACATTTACATAAACATTCTTGGGTAGGGCTGATGTCTTTTCCGGATGGGTGTATCTGGGCAGAGGGGGAGACAAAGGAAAAACGGGTGAAAGAAACAGGCCATGGAATTCATTTGCAATCCTTATCATAACACTGTCTCTATGGATGGGTCGTAAATTAAGTCTGCTGATACAACAATGCCCTCGCTCCTCAAACTCATCAAATTTGTGCCGTGCTTGCGCCGCATCAGAATTCGAACACACCTAAATATCAAGCCAATAATTATGACGACTCCCAGGATACAAAGGAGAAACTTCCCTACACTCATAATAACATTTTGAGCCCACTCTCCTAATCCTGAGAACCAATTTCGTGGGTTCAACCATGAGACCCAGCCGGTCAGCTCATTACCCACAGCCGTCAGGGTAAGGTTGTGTCTCTTCCGGAACTCCCACATCAACTGCAAGATATCGTCCATCTTTTGATCGATGATCTCCGTGGGGTCGTCAGTGCTGTTCGTGATATATGTACAGCACTTCACACCATTTTGAGTTGCCAGAGTAACACAGTACCCACCCATCACGGCTGTGATATAATTTAGGACCATCCTGTGCTGAATCCGTTCCATCTTGTAAGCTTGTAATTCCCTTCCCGTATACCTGAAGGTGTCGTCATACATCTCAGTGATATTATCTATCAAGTTCGCTAGCGCATGGATATACCTATAATTTATAATTCCTCTGGCAGTACGGGAGATGTCTAATGCAAGAAGGAATTGAATCCCGGTGGATTCGTGGATCAAATCAGAGGCTACGTGCTCTGTCCTCTCTATGAGGTGTCTCTTGACGATGTGTTCATAGTGAGTATGAGTATAAGGAGCCTGAGCACTGCGGTGAACATCTTTCATCTTATCATGGGTTATGGTCATGACCTCTGGCAACACTTCCAACATAACACAATCCCTCTGAGTTCAGGGCAAGCCACTTGTACGCCTTCCTCCCACATATGAAATAGGCATCATCGGGGAGGACATAGGGGACAGAATATGACATTACCATATTACAAACTTTCCAAGTGAAAAACCCAATCTCTAGTTCTCCCATCTGCTCAGTACAAGTATCAGGCTGGATGATATGAGCACAGTACCCTGGTGATACTTCTCCAACCCACATGGTCTTGCTTCCTCGAGTATACCTATACCGAAAATACCTTCCACTGTTGGCTATTTGGCATACAAGTTCAGAGTCTATGGGTATCCTATCAGCTCTGTGCGAAAAGGCCATTGTCTGGTTATTCCACGTCACTTCCCAATTTCCCGGTTTTCGGTAATTGGAAATATTGAAACATAATAAGGATCTATCTACACGATACTGGTGGAACTTCAAACTAGGGGGCCTAGAAATATTGAATTTCTAGTCCAACGGTCTCCCACCCCGTAATTCGAGTACCTCCTCTATTGCTAAAGGGTACGGTACTAATCCTGACTTGCTCTGACCTTGAGGTACTTGTGAGCACACCCAGCATTCTGTCTGGTTTAAGACCTTACCCACTAGTGAGTGGTAATCACTCAATGGATGACGGTCCATGTTGATATTAAGGCTGGACTGACATCTCTGGATGCACCCATCCTTGACTATGTTCTCACAATTCCTACAAATGCAATTTTCCTCAGACAATAACCCTTCACAATGCCTCCGAGCTCCCTGACTGTCAGATCGCTTTCTGATACTCGCCTTTGCTCGAGTGATGTGTTGCTCTTGAGATTCTACAAATCCATCCTCGCCATCAGAACCCATTCCAGATCCTTTCTCGACCTCTCTGGGACCCTCACCGAAACTGTCCTGGCCAATAACAGGAAAACCCGGAACGCAGTCTCTTGGGTAAGTCCATCTTGTTAAGGGAAGAGAAGGGAAACAAGAAGGGGGAGAAAGAGTAGGAGAGAAGGAGGGTAGTGGGGGATGGAGAAAATAAAAAAAACTGGTGCGACAACTGCCTCTGGTCTTGTTGTTCTCCGCGCTCAGGTGCCGTCTCAACAGTACTGCCTCTCAACATTCCCGGAACAGACACTCCAGTGATACGATGTTCTCTACACTCTGCTCTTTGTCACGGGTTCTCTCCGGGTCAGCGACCTTCTTACAGTGAGACGAGCGGACCCAAGTTTCTCTTTTGGCAAGCTTTAATGCTGTTGTGCTGGTTAGCAAGACTTGGTACGGTACTTCCCACCTGTCAATGAGGCAACCTGAGCGTAGAAAATTTAAAATCATTACATAAGCCCCAGGTTCAATGTCATGACAATTACTGTTCGGTAGGTCAGGAATCACCAGCTTTAGATTTCTATTTTGATTCCTCAGCTGCTGGCTCATCCTAACCAAATATTTTACAGTCACTTCGTTATTGCATTTTAAATCATCCTGGGGTCTATCATTACATGAGGTTGTCGGCCAAAAAGAATCTCAAAGGGTGATAGGTTAAGGGGGGACCTGGGAGTGGTTCTGATGCTGTACAATACTAGTGGCAAAGCTTCTGGCCACAACAATCCAGTCTCAGCCATCACTTTGCTCAGCTTATTCTTAATAGTGCTGTTCATTCTCTCCACCTTCGCACTCGCCTGTGGTCGGTACGGAGTATGCAGCGTGCTATTAATTCCCATCAGTTTGCACATGACCTGAAAGACTTCACCTGTAAAATGGGTACCCCTATCGCTTTCAATTATTCTAGGGATACCATATCTACACACAAATTCCTGCACAATTTTCTTTGCAGTGAACGTAGCAGTATTTGTGGCAGCAGGGAACGCTTCTACCCAATTGGAAAATATATCAATACAGACTAACACATATTTTAAATTCCTACAGGGTGGTAACTGTATGAAATCAATTTGTATTACCTGAAAAGGGCCGTCTGTCGGAGGGATATGGGATGGTTCTGTTGGTATTGACTTTCCAATATTCTTCCTGAAGCAAGTAAGACATGTCATTTGCTCTCTTACCCGCATGAGAAGAGAATCCTGGCGCACACCAGTAGGCTCTCACCAGCTTACACATACCCTCTTTACCCAGATGAGTCAGACCGTGTGCCGCCTCAGCTAAGCTTGGAAGATATGCTCTGGGGGCCACTGGCTTACCGTGTCCACCTGTCCAGAGTCCTGAGGACTCCTGGTCATACCCCTTTGACCTCCAGACCGCCTTTTCCTGGAGAGAACACAAATTTTGCATTTCAATTAATTTTTGTGTGTTGAATGTCATCAGTGATGTGATGTTCGTTTGTATGGGGGTGCTGGCTGCTGATTTAACAGCTTCGTCTGCCCGGCTGTTACCAAGTGAGATTGGGTCTTGGTTGTAAGTGTGTGCTTTGCACTTGATAACAGCCACTCTGTCTGGTTCTTGTATCGCTGTTAGAAGCCTTTTTATGTGGGATGCATGCGCTACAGGTGTGCCAGCTGCCGTTATGAAATTTCTGAGGCGCCATAGGGCCCCAAAATCATGCACTACTCCAAAGGCATACCTAGAATATGTGTATATATTGGCTGACTTACCCTTGGCCAATTCACACGCTCTGGTTAGGTCGACCAGCTCAGCAACTTGTGCTGAGTGCGGTGGGCCCAGGGGTTCAGCTTCTATGATACCTCTTTCGTCTACAACTGCGTATCCAGTACACAAGTCTCCCGAGTCCGTCTGTCTGTGGCAACTACCGTCGGTGTAAAAGGTAAAGTCTACGCCTTCCAGTGGGCTGTCACTGATGTCAGGTCTCGCACTGAAAGTCTGATTCAGGTATTCCATACAATCATGCGTGTCAGTATCTGTACTAAATCCTCCTTCACCATCATTCTCATCCTCCACCCTTTGTGCCTGTCCAGGCACACTTGGCAGTTAAGTTGCAGGATTTAGTGAGCTGCATCTCTTTATGGTGATGTTTACAGGGGCCATTAGTGCTAATTCCCACTTTGTAAACCGAGCCGATGAGACATGTTTGGTTTGGGCGGAGTTCAGTAAGGCTGATACTGCATGAGGTGTATGGATTGTCAGGTTGTGTCCTAACACTACGTCTTCGCTTTTACTTACTAGCAAAGCTATCGCTGCAACACTTCGCAAGCATGTGGGGAGAGACCGCGCTACGATGTCCAACTGTGCATTGTAGTAAGCTACCGGCCAGCTGGCATCACCATGTCTCTGGGTTAAAACTCCTGCTGCGCACCCTGCACTTTCTGTACCGTATAATCCAAAAGGCTTCCCATAATCTGGCATACCTAATGCAGGTGCCTGTGATAGGCACTGTTTGAGTCTCTCAAAGGCCAATTCGGACTCATCTGTGTTTTTTAGATCCGATCTGGTTTGTTCGAGGAGACCATTTCTTGCAAAGGTAAAGCCAGTTTGGAGAATCCTGGGATCCAGTTTCGGCAGTACCCACACATTCCAAGGAAAGTGCGGATCTGTTGCTGGGTTTGTGGCAGGGTCATGTCGCGAATCGCCTGTATTCTATCAGCGGTGAGATGTCTAAGTCCTTGAGTCAAGCAATGTCCCAAATATTTTACCCTGGTCTGGCACAGCTGCAACTTATCCTTTGAAACCTTGTGTCCCGTATTGGAAAGGTGAAACAGAAGCTGTTTCGTGTCTTTCAAGGACGATTTGAGTGAATCAGAACACAGCAATAAGTCATCGACATACTGTATTAATACTGACCCGCTCTCAGGTTGAAAGGATTGTAAACAGTCATGCAAAGCCTGGGAGAAAATACTTGGGCTGTCAATGAAACCTTGGGGGAGACGAGTCCAGGTGTACTGTACTCCCCTGTATGTAAATGCAAAGAGGTATTGGCTGTCAGGGTGCAGAGGGACAGAAAAGAAGGCAGAACAGAGGTCAATGACAGTGAAAAATTTTGCAGTAGGGGGAATTTGCATGAGGATGACAGCTGGATTAGGCACTACGGGGAATTGTCCCTCAACTATCTTGTTTATCCCCTTAGATCCTGCACTAGCCTGTAACCCCTCCCCCCACTCTTTTTCACAGGGAAGATGGGACTATTGGCAGTGCTGGACGTCCTGACTAGTATGCCCTGTTGTAGCAATCGCTCTATGACGGGGTACACTCCTAATTCTACCTCTGGCTTCAGAGGATACTGAGGGATTTTTGGAGCTATCCTACCGTCTTTTACTTGCACTACTACCGGAGCTACATTCGCCATCAATCCAGTGTCTTGTCCATCTTTGGTCCAGAGGGAACCTGGTATTTGTGAGATAATTTCCTCTACCTTTGATGGACACTTGTCTATAACAGCAGAATGCGACATTAGCCTTTTGATGGGTGTCTAATATATCTTGCACTTCCTGAACGTGATTCTCAGGTATATCCAAGAAGACACCCTCAGGAGTACAGTATATGACACACCGCATTTTACACAATAAATCTCTTCCAAGCAGGTTAGCTGGAGCCGCTGCAGCCAGCAAAAAAGAATGCTTGGTTTGCAAGGGCCCTATCGTAATCTCTGCAGGTCTACTCAAAGGGTAGTGTTGCACTATTCCTGTTACTCCCATTGCCGAAATTGTTTTACCCTTGGTTTTCATACCTACAGTTGAATTTAACACTGACCTGGCCGCCCCTGTGTCTACAAGAAAAGGTAATGGTACACCAGCTACATCAACCGTGACCTCAGGTTCACTACCAAAGGCTAACAATCAACTTCACTGGCTGCAGACTACAGGTGTGGCCCAACCCCTATTGTGTGGTGAGACCCTCCCGCAGCGCCTTGGCAGCTACGATATGTGGGGGAGGTAGCTGAGAATTTCCGGAGGTCTGCCCATCTCTCCTTGGGGGGTACCTCCGTGTTTCCCCTGCATGTGGCTCGTAACTTCTCCTATGTAGTCCCTGATCCCAATTATGTGAGTAGTAGTGTGGTTCGTATTCTCTGTCTAGGGTTCTATCTTGGCTATGCGCTCTACCACTCCTACAGTCTTTGGCAAAATGCCCTTCCTTCCTACAGATGAAACATGTTCTAGGTCTGTCCCAAACAACAGGAGTCTGGGTTTTTGGCTGATGGGGTTTTGCCGTAAGGGCCTGTATACTTACCGTCATCAGTTTTTCCCCCTGTGACTCCCTGTGTTTAATGATGTTCCTATCATGCTCGACAGCGGACTCTCTCAATGCAGCCACTGAGATACCTCTCCAGTTTGGTAGAGAGGTCTGTACCCTTGTTTTGAGTGCCTCCTTCAACCCGTCCATTAATACTGAAACAGCTACCTCCCTATGATTTGCATTGTCTCTAATGTCCTCGATCCCAGTGTATCTAGTCATTTCCTGCAGTGCTCGATGGAAATATTCGGATGCCGTTTCACTTTCCTTTTGTCTTATGGAAAAGATTTTATTCCATTTGACAACAGTAGGGAAATATATTCCTAATTGTAGATTGATTTGTCGTACCTTCTCCTGAGTGTACTCATCAGTGATAGGTACTTCTTCGTCTAAATTGCAATCAGTTATGAACTTCGCGGGGTCAATATTGGAGGGTAAACCTATCCGTAGCACTGTTTGCCAATCTTTGTTTGTGGGTTCGGTGGCGTTACCTAACTTTTTAATGAACCTCTGGCATGCGACTAGATCCTTTCTGTGATCGGGAAATTCTGACATAATTGACCTCAATTCTGTCCGGGACCAGGGACAATGCATGGCAATGTTCCTGATGGGAGTGACTCCCTGAGCGTCAGTCTTCCCATTGGGGACTGCAATCACCCTGACAGGATTTAATTCAATTACATCATTCTGGTTTGATTCTACAATGTGGGGTGCTATGGTTTCTGTATAATGTACGGTACCGTACTTACCTGTGGACACGACCTCACTTTTCCCTCCGCTAGGGGGCCTGACTACTGCTCTTGTTGGTTGGGCCGTGCCCACCTGAGTGACTTGTATGGTGGCTGCTAGAGAGAGTGCCGATATCGTTCTGGGCTCATTTTCTTGTTCGCAGTCCTGGGGAAAATTTAAAACGGGGTACAACTGGCAAGGGTTAGGGTTAGTACATTTTGCAATTACACTCTTATTCTGTACCAATGTATCATTGCCTGTAGCCATTTTCTGCCCAACAATATATGGTGGTGGTGGTGCCGTCGCCATTGTTTTCACGCTAGGTTTGGAACCTGCTGCACGAGCTAATTCCTTTTGCATATCCCCCTTCTGTTGCAATAAATTTAAACAGTCTGTTTGTTTAATCCTTTGTTTCTTGGATTTTATCAGACGTATCTTTAACCTTAAGTTCTGTAATACCTCTGGTTCAAAGCTGCCCACTCTAGGGAATGGTACCCTATCATTGTTGGTCATACATATCCACTCATTGCATAAACCTTCTGTGTGTGAACCATATTTTTCACACATGATAAACCTTGCTGAGCCTTTTGGCCACAATTCTGCCTGAACCCTGTCTAAACGCCTCTTACTTGAGCAACTGGCTCCCATATTTGTGCATCTCTTCTAATACTTTAAAAAAATTCCCACAAACACCAAAATACTCAATATAAGTAAACGGTGGAAGTACACCTGAGCGCCTTCCACTCGCTCGCGCCCACGCTGGCCAATACAACGATACACTGTTGATAGCGGATCGCAATGTACCCAAGTTAGGGCTCCTATCAGACCTTACACCGTAATTTCTTTCAGTGGATGTTCTGTTTGAAAATTTTCCTGAGAGAGGCAGTAAAAATTTCCTTATCGGTATCTTTCAACTGGAATTGTTTGTAGGGTGAAAAACAGAGAAATTAGATAACTATTCTTCACCCTTTCCAGTGAAGCCCACCAGTGAAGATTTCCCGAAGTTATCAAAGAAAAACCCCTTTGTCTATACAATCATGTCTGCGTATGCTCTTCCACAGCAAATGTGACACGATAATATCACGTTGCGCTATGCAGAACAAACGGACGTGATGCAATAGCACAGCCTATAGATACTAGTTATCTATATGCCCTACGATTGCTGTAGACCACCTAGTAGACCACCTAGAGTTGTATGGGATACCACTCAGTCCACCAAGACCACTTAGTCCACTTGGTTAATAACGCAAGGTTGCGAACCCTACGCCACCGGGCCTCTACTAACCCAGTGTGTCCACCTTGACCACCTAGCAATCCACCTAGTTCTTGGGTTCAGTATCCACTCACTCCTGCACTCGCTCACTCAAATACACTTTATTTTTCTGTACAGAAAATTATCATTCAGACAAGCAGCTTTACTCCCAGAGGCAATACAGTAAATAAGGGTTTTATACTAAACTTTGGAAACGGGGCAATCTTGTGTTATTGTAGCGTGGCTACTATCCCACCTTTAAACTATACGAACTATCGTGTGGTTTTATTATGCGCACACAGCGCTACGCAAGCTTGCGTAATTACGCAACCGTGCGTACCTTTATGCCACGTGTGCGGCCTTGCGCTACGTGCATGTTTTGTATACGCTGTCCTCACGTTCCGTACCACGTGTACCAATGTGCGGACGCAATAAAACAACTCACACAATTTCTATAAATGTGAGCAATATTAACTATAATCACTCACTTAACACGCCACACAGTTTCTTTTCTGTATAAACCTTTATAACTAGGCCAGACTATGTTTGTGTTTTACACTTACTTCCTTAAGGGGGGTACACACGGAGCGATAATCTAAGCAATCTGACTAGATTGCTTAGATTTTCAGCAAGATCGCTCCGTGTGTAGCCCTAACAGCGATAGCGATGCGCAGCCCCGCGCATCGCTATCGCTGCTGCTAGATTGGCCTGCATGCAGGCCAATCTAGCGGGTCGCTCACTTCACCCGCTGGGTGAAGTGAGCGGCCCCCCCGTCTCCCCCCGCACGCTCAGCACAGATCGCACTGTGCTGAGTGCCGGGAGAGAGATGTGTGCTGAGCGGTTCGCTCAGCACACATCTCTCCAGCATCGGGCCGTGAGTACTGGCCTTTAATCTAGTAATCTGAATGTTATGGCAACAATGTGGGAGAGTATGCACAGGGTATGGGTGTACGCTTTTGTTGTGTATGCATTTGGCGCCAAAAATAAATTCACAGATTTTAAATAGCTTTTTTTCTGCTTACCGTACGAGTTCTACCAGCATCCCTACAAACCATACAGAGCAGACACCGTCTAATCAGCAATTAAGTAGGGTTTTCAGTGCATCCACCGACCAAGAAAAGGATACGTAGGATCCCTGTCCACCCTTATGCTGATAGATTAAGTCTGCTCGTGACCTGTTAAGCAGTAAAAATGTGGAAGACCGGAGAGCCCCCAATTGATAAAGCTGATTATCTTTACAGGAATGAAAGCTATGCCTTAAACATACCTTAAATACACTTTAAACCTTTAGCCGCTGCGGCCGCTATACTTAATTCACACTCTATGCACCTTTTACGCTATTAGCGTACAGAGTCCCGTACAGTGTACGGACTTTGCGTACACACGCCGCGCTGACGGTACAAAGTACTCACAGCGCGTACACACCCAGAGATACACTTTAAACCTTCTACAGCAATGCTATGCAATAATAATACACTTTAAACCTTAGCAGGGCAATGAGGACACGACACTAATTGTGATTTTACCGCTGGGTACCGACACCACAGTGGATTATTTCTGAAAGGGGGTTTACAATACAAATTATACACTACAATACAAGACATTATATATAACAGAATAATGGCTACAGTCAATGTACATACGTGAGTATATTCGCGTGCGCTTCCCGGTCCGGTCCTCCGTCATCAAATAGATAACTTTGTGAGTCTTGTGTGTGGCCGGGCTGCAGCAGGCTTTATTTATACAATTCTTCCAAAAGCAATACAATGGATACTGTAATCCCTTTGTCCATTGGACACAGGAATGCACTTTTACAGTACAGGAGAGGTCATAGGTTGATTTGAAAAGGTAGGCGATGTCTTTCTCAACTGCTCTTGTGGGTGGTCTCCTCTGGATTCCCGCCGCATACATAATATACAGTAAATACAGTTTATATCTATATTCTGCTTCTGCCCATAACTATCTGCAGGAGCATGCGATCTTCCGCAGACCAACACCGGAATGTTACCCTTAAAATACCCTACAGCTGGATACCAAATACCACCTTATAACCTTAGTCTGTCCCCTCTTATCCTGTAAAGGTGAATCCCTTTGATCTGCAACCATTTAAACAGCTATAAGTTTCTGATGTGGTGCAAGGAGACTATGTGTACATTGTGCACTATTTGGATTAAATATGTAATGTGTTTTGATGGCTCTCCATGCGTACATAAACTCTGCCGTAAATACCCATACCACGCACCGATGCGCAGGACCGCGGGAGCGACCATACGCAAATTGCGGATATGTGCACGCACGGCAGAACAAGTGCACGCGCAGTGAGTATGTGTGTGCAGTTTGTACGTGATGTGTGTTCTGCAAAATTTTTCAACTTTGACAGTGGTAGTTGTGGATGAGGCTCTTTATTTTCTCAGATGGTAAATCTGCCCATTCTTCTTGGCAAAAAGCCTCCAGTTCCTGTAAATTCTTGGGCTGTCTTGCATGAACTGCACGTTTCAGATCTTCCCAGAGTGGCTCAATGATATTGAGGTCAGGAGACTCAGATGGCCACTCCAGAACCTTCACTTTATTCTGCTGTAGCCAATGACAGGTCGATTTGGCCTTGTGTTTTGGATCATTGTCATGTTGGAACATCCAAGTACGTCCCATGCGCAGCTTCCAGGCTGATGAGTGCAAATTTTACTCCAGTATTTTCTGATAACATGCTGCATTCATCTTGCCATCAATTTTGACCAAGTTTCCAGTGCCTTTGTAGCTCACACATCCCCAAAACATCAGCGAACCATCTCCGTGTTTCACAGTAGGAATGGTGAACCTTTCATCACAGGCCTTGTTGACTCCTCTCCAAATGTAACGTTTATGGTTGTGGCCAAAAAGTTCAATTTTGGTCTCATCACTCCAAATGACTTTGTTCCAGAAGTTTTGAGGCTTGTCTCTGTGCTGTTTGGAGTATTGTAAGCGGGATGCTTTGTGGCATTTGTGTAGTAATGGCTTTCTTCTGGCGACTCGACCATGCAGCCCATTTTTCTTCAAATGCCTCCTTATTGTGCATCTTGAAACAACCACACCACTTTTTTTCAGAGAGTCCTGTATTTCAGCTGAAGTTATTTGACGACTTTTCTTTGCACCCCGAACAATTTTCCTGGCAGTTGTGGCGGAAATTTTTGTTGGTCTACCTGACCGTGATTTGGTTTCCGCAGAATCCCTCATTTTCCACTTCTTAACTAGAGTTTGAACACTGCTGATTGGCATTCTCAATTGCTTGGATATCTTTTTATATCCCTTTCCTGTTTTATATAGTTCAATTACCTTTTCCCGCAGATCCTTTGACAATTCTTTTGCTTTCCCCATGACTCAGAATCCAGACACGTCAGTGCAGCACTGGATGAAAGATGCAAGGGTCTTTCAGGAGTCCAGAAACTCACTGACCTTTTATACACACACACTGATTACAAGCAAACAGACCACAGGTGAGGATGGTTACCTTTAGAAGCCATTCAAACCCGTTTGGGTCAACTTGTGTCATGTTATCAGGCCAAAATCTCCAGGGTATGTAAACTTTTGATCTGGGTCATTTGGGTAGTTTATGTTGTCATTATGATTTAAAAAGAGTAAACACAGTTGTTTGACAATAAATGGCTTCACCTAACCACTAACCATGAGTGAAAGAAAAGTTTGTGAGTTATCATTCATATTCTCTGACAAATGGCCAGAAAATCACAAATTCTGCTAGGGTATGTAAACTTATGAGCATAACTGTGTGTATGTGTATGTATGTATGTATGTATATATATATATATACATACATACATACATACATACATACATACAGTGTGTGTGTGTGTATATATATATATATATATATATATATATATATATAATATATATATATATATATATGCGGCACTCCAGGTCTTAGCTCAAATAAACGGGTCCAGTCCCCCGGTTTTGCTTTGCAACGTTTCGGTTTTAATCACAAACCTTCGTCAGGCATATATATAAGGTTTTTGTACGCGAACATCTTCCACAGCTCTCAAGGTGATGCTGCCAAATTTTACAGTTACTTAGTATCGAAAAATTAAACTGTTAGAACACATAGCGACAACTCAACAAAGGGACAGAGCAACAAATATTGAAAACATTATTTTTTGGTTGTAAACAATTGTTTGACTGATGGAAGGAAACGAAATAGCGTCAATTGCATGTTTTAAGTGAAAGTATAACTTTAAAATAAAATCTATAAGTATGTCATACAGAAGGATAATTGGTTGTGGCAAAGGAGAAGACACTTTTATTCCTAGAATACCACTAATAACATCTGAGATACCATTTCAATTTAATTGCTTGCAATTTCCAGTGAGAATATGTTTTGCCACGTCGATCAATAAATCCCAGAGACAAACATTTTGGGGGGAATTCAAATGTTTGAAAAGTCGGTTGGGTGTTTTTTCCTGTCTATTAGATAGGAAAAAACAGACACCCAAGTGACTTTTCAAACAATTGAATATCCCCCTTTAACTTGTTGGGCTTCAGCTACAAGAGGACTGGTTCTCCCATGGTCAACTGTAGTAGGATGCTCTAGAGTAGATTTAGATAATTATTAAATCATAGTTGTAATAAAAGGAATTTACAAATCTGACCTCACGCATTGCTAGGTGACCCTGCTTGTTTATATTATTTACTGTTTTCAAAAATAGTCCTTGGCCTTGCCACTCCTGGAAAACTGCCTCTGCCTGTAACTCAATCAGAGGCGTTCGCATCCTTTTGATGCGATTGAAGGACCCGTTTTGCATATGTACAGGACTCCGACATCAAGCAAATGCAGTAAAGATCACATAAGAGATCCTTACTGAATTAGCCCCTCAATTTTTGCGATATTTTTATGGGGCCGATTCAGTTATACACGATCTTTGCGGGATGTCTCTCACTCCTTTTCTGCCCGCAGCCTATTTAAGGGCAAGCAGAAATGAGCTACTGTAATTGCTGTTATATGCGCAGTGTGAGGTCCTGGCATTGGTTCACGTATAATCAAATCTACTCCTGTGGGTTATATTAAGGGCAGAACTTGTCTAACATACAGCTATATGTGGCTTGATGATGTCCTTTGGCCTATCATACTGCTTGCTTTCTGTCCAATCCACGCATTGTTTCATCCAACATGACTAATTTGTAAGCTATTTTACAAATAGAAATCCATCTTTATGACTGCTGTGTCCTTTATTTCTCTTAGGATATGACCGATAACAGCAACCATCATATCATGGTGAGGGCAAAGTTTAGTTTTCAGCAAACCAATGAAGATGAGCTGTCTTTCTGTAAGGGGGATATAATCCATGTAACGCGATTGGAAGAGGGCGGTTGGTGGGAAGGGACACACAGTGGAAAAACTGGATGGTTCCCAAGCAACTATGTCCGAGAGATCAAGTCCTCTGGTAGGTAGAGTTGGTGTTCTGTAACTTTGGATGGAAACTTTTATTATTATTATTATTATTATTATTATTATTATAGTAATAATTCTACAAATATATATTGACATTTATCTTCTTGCCCAGTATTGTTCTCTTTGGTCTGTATTGTTGGAATCTACTATTATTTACAAATAAATCAATGATCTAATGATATAATGCATCCATTTTGTTTTGTGTATCTCTCTCTCTCTCTCTCTCTCTCTCTCTCTCTCTATATATATATATATATATATATATATATATATAGAGAGAGAGAGAGAGAGATACATAGTGAGATAGATAGATATATATCTATTTATGTCATGTGTTGATTAACTAGTGCTACTTGTGCCTGTCCTACTCTTAAGCAGTAATAGTGTGTGAGAGATAAGTAGATAATTGTTTGACTTAACTGTTAAGGCCCATATAGACGGGAGAGATGTGTGCTGAGCGAACCGCTCAACACACATCTCTCCCGCCGCTCAGCACAGCGTGATGTGTGCTGAGCGATGCGGGGAAGGACGGGGGGCCGCTCATTTCACCCAGCGGGTGAAATGAGCTACGTGCTAGATTGGATTGCATGCAGGCCAATCTAGCTCCGGCGATAGCGATGTGCGGGGCCGCGCATCGCTATCGCTGAGGGGGGTACACACGAGTGATCTGTGCTAAAAATCTAAGCAATCTAGTCAGATTGCTTAGATTTTAAGCATGGATCTCTCCGTGAGTACCCCGCTTTACAGGTGTACAAAACTCTGGGAAATGTGTATAGGACAACTTAAAATTCATGCTATGATTATCAAAATATGTTATCGCATTGCCTTGAAAAATGGGCAGAACATGAGTTTATTGCAAAATATGTTTACGTACATGCTTCATTAAAATTCAACTTTAAATGGGCTACATAGTCTTAATTTTCAAGCTATAGATCAGTGGTTCTCAAACTGTGTGCAGTGGCACCCTGGAATGCCTCGGGACACTTGCAGGGGTGCCTTGGGTTTGTGATAGAGAACCAATAATTGTTTATGGTCAATGTAATAGGCAAAACCAGAGCTGGTGGCAGCCAGTCATAAATATGTAGACAAACAGAAACAAATCCTGTGCTTAATTCAGACTTTGATGCAGGTGTGTGGTCACTCGCAGTGACCGCATCCAGGGGGTAATTCCAAGTTGATCGCAGCAGGAAATTTTGTAGCAGTTGGGCAAAACCATGTGCACTGCAGGGGAGGTAGATATAACATGTGCAGAGAGAGTTAGATTTGGGTGTGGTGTGTTCAATCTGCAATCTAAATTTCAGTGTAAAAATAAAGCAGCCAGTATTTACCCTGCACAGAAACAAAATAACCCACCCAAATCTAACTCTCTGCAAATGTTATATCTGCCTCCCCTGCAGTGTACATGGTTTTGCCCAACTGCTAAAAAAATTTCCTGCTGCGATCAACTTGGAATTTCCCCCCAGATGGTCCTTGCGCACACATCAGGCTATTGTGCTCGACCTTACACATTGCAGCCAGGAAGGATGCTGCCGCAGTGTGATTGACAGCGGCGTCTATCGAGGGTGGGGGTTTCGTCATGGCGGCTTGTTTTGAACAGGGGCAGGCTGGGACCTTTATCGGTTTGGCTGTGTGACGTCACACGCAGCCGCTCTGAAAAAAAAGTGGCCAATCTAATTGCGGATGCATCAGAGGACGGCCTTGCCCTGTGCTGGGCGAACCCCAGTATGTGAGGAGATGACCGCAGATCTTGCTGCGTACGCAGCGATCTGCTTTCATCTCTGAATAACCCCCCTTGTCCCTCACCACATAATTAAACCTAAGTATGAAATATAAATGCAATTTACTTAATTTAATTTTTTTTTTTTTTTACATTTCCCAATAAGAAACTTTGACCTAGGGGTGCCATGAAAAAAATTCTGATACTCCATGTTTGGGAACCACTGTATAATATAGATCAGTATATACACATTTCTCTGACGTCCTAGTGGATGCTGGGGACTCCGTCAGGACCATGGGGATTAGCGGCTCCGCAGGAGACAGGGCACAAAAGTAAAAGCTTTAGGATCAGGTGGTGTGCACTGGCTCCTCCCCCTATGACCCTCCTCCAAGCCTCAGTTAGATTTTTGTGCCCGGCCGAGAAGGGTGCAATCTAGGTGGCTCTCCTAAAGAGCTGCTTAGAGTAAAAGTTTTGTTAGGTTTTTTATTTTCAGTGAGTCCTGCTGGCAACAGGATCACTGCATCGAGGGACTTGGGGGAGAGAAGTGAACTCACCTGCGTGCAGGATGGATTGGCTTCTTAGGCTACTGGACACTATTAGCTCCAGAGGGAGTCGGAACACAGGTCTCACCCTGGGGTTCGTCCCGGAGCCGCGCCGCCGACCCCCTTGCAGATGCCGAAAAGTGAAGAGGTCCAGAAACCGGCGGCAGAAGACTTCTCAGTCTTCATAAGGTAGCGCGCAGCACTGCAGCTGTGCGCCATTGTTGTCAGCACACTTCATAGCAACGGTCACTGAGGGTGCAGGGCGCTGGGGGGGGCGCCCTGGGCAGCAATGATAGTACCTTATTCTGGCTAAAAATACATCACATATAGCCCCTGGGGGCTATATGGATGTATTTAACCCCTGCCAGGTCTCAGAAAAACGGGAGAAGAAGCCCGCCGAAAAGGGGGCGGGGCCTATTCTCCTCAGCACACAGCGCCATTTTCCCTCACAGAAATGCTGGTGGGAAGGCTCCCAGGCTCTCCCCTGCACTGCACTACAGAAACAGGGTTAAAACAGAGAGGGGGGGCACTTATTTGGCGATATGACTATATTAAAATGCTATAAGGGAAAAACACTTATATAAAGGTTGTCCCTGTATAATTATAGCGTTTTTGGTGTGTGCTGGCAAACTCTCCCTCTGTCTCCCCAAAGGGCTAGTGGGGTCCTGTCCTCTATCAGAGCATTCCCTGTGTGTGTGCTGTGTGTCGGTACGTGTGTGTCGACATATATGAGGACGATGTTGGTGAGGAGGCGGAGCAATTGCCTGTAATGGTGATGTCACTCTCTAGGGAGTCGACACCGGAATGGATGGCTTATTTAAGGAATTACGTGATAATGTCAACACGCTGCAAGGTCGGTTGACGACATGAGACGGCCGGCAAACCAATTAGTACCTGTCCAGGCGTCTCAAACACCGTCAGGGGCGTTAAAACGTCCTTTTACCTCAGTCGGTCGACACAGACACGGACACTGACTCCAGTGTCGACGGTGAAGAAACAAACGTATTTTCCTTTAGGGCCACACGTTACTTGTTAAGGGCAATGAAGGAGGTGTTACATATTTCTGATAATACCCTTTTTTGTGGTACTTGTAGTATGTGGAGTGTGAAAAAACTACCTGTAGTTTTTCCTGAATCGGATAAATTAAATGAAGTGTGTGATGATGCGTGGGTTTCCCCCGATAGAAAATTATTGGCGGTATACCCTTTCCCGCCAGAAGTTAGGGCGCGTTGGGAAACACCCCTTAGGGTGGATAATGCGCTCACACGCTTATCAAAACAAGTGGCGGTACCGTCTCCAGATAGGGCCGCCCTCAAGGAGCCAGCTGATAGGAGGCTGGAAAATATCCTAAAAAGTATATACACACATACTGGTGTTATACTGCGACCAGCGATCGCCTCAGCCTGGATGTGCAGCGCTGGGGTGGCTTGGTCGGATTCCCTGACTGAAAATATTGATACCCTTGACAGGGACAGTATTTTATTGACTATAGAGCATTTAAAGGATGCATTTCTATATATGCGAGATGCACAGAGGGATATTTGCACTCTGGCATCAAGAGTAAGTGCGATGTCCATATCTGCCAGAAGTTGTTTATGGACACGACAGTGGTCAGGTGATGCAGATTCCAAACGGCACATGGAAGTATTGCCGTATAAATGAGAAAAAGACAACGTCTTTTCAGCCTCAGTCCTTTCGTCCCCATAAGGGCAAGCGGGCAAAAGGCCAGTCATATCTGCCATGGGATAGAGGAAAGGGAAGAAGACTGCAGCAGGCAGCCCATTCCCAGAAACAGAAGCCCTCCACCGCTTCTGCCAAGTCCTCAGCATGACGCTTGGGCCGTACAAGCGGACTCGGGTGCGGTGGGGGGGGGTCGTCTCAAGAGTTTCAGCACGCAGTGGGCTCACTCGCAAGTGGACCCCTGGATCCTACAAGTAGTATCCCAGGGGTACAGATTGGAAATTCGAGACGTCTCCCCCTCGCAGGTTCCTGAAGTCTGCTTTACCAACGTCTCCCTCCGACAGGGAGGCAGTAGTGGAAACAATTCACAAGCTGTATTCCCAGCAGGTGATAATCAAAGTACCCCTCCTACAACAAGGAAAGGGGTATTATTCCACACTATATTGTGGTACTGAAGCCAGACGGCTCGGTGAGACCTATTCTAAATCTGAAATAGTTGAACACTTACATACAAAGGTTCAAATCAAGATGGAGTCACTCAGAGCAGTGATAGCGAACCAGGAAGAAGGGGACTATATGGTGTCCCGGGACATCAGGGATGCTTACCTCCATGTCCCAATTTGCCCTTCTCACCAAGGGTACCTCAGGTTCGTGGTACAGAACTGTCACTATCAGTTTCAGACGCTGCCGGTTGGATTGTCCACGGCACCCCGGGTCCTTACCAAGGTAATGGCCGAAATGATGATTCTTCTTCAAAGAAAATGGACGATCTCCTGATAGGGGCAAGGTCCAGAGAACAGTTGGAGGTCGGAGTAGCACTATCTCAAGTAGTTCTACGACAGCACGGGTGGATTCTAAATATTCCAAAACCGCAGCTGTTTCCGACGACACGTCTGCTGTTCCTAGGGATGATTCTGGACACAGTCCAGAAAAAGGTGTTTCTCCCGGAGAAGAAAGCCAGGGAGTTATCCGAGCTAGTCAGGAACCTCCTAAAACCAGGAAAAGTGTCAGTGCATCATTGCACAAGGGTCCTGGGAAAAATGGTGGCTTATTACGAAGCGATTCCATTCGGTAGATTTCACGCAAGAACTTTTCAGTGGGATCTGCTGGAAAAATGGTCCGGATCGCATCTTCAGATGCATCAGCGGATAACCCTGTCTCCAAGGACAAGGGTGTTTCTTCTGCGGTGGCTGCAGAGTGCTCATCTACTAAAGGGCCGCAGATTCGGCATTCAGGACTGGGTCCTGGTGACCACGGATGCCAGCCTGAGAGGCTGGGGAGCAGTCACACAGGAAAAAAATTTCCAGGGAGTGTGATCAAGTCTGGAGACTTCTCTCCACATAAATATACTGGAGCTAAGGGCAATTTACAATGTTCTAAGCTTAGCAAGACCTCTGCTTCAAGGTCAGCCGGTATTGATCCAGTGGGACAACATCACGGCAGTCGCCCACGTAAACAGACAAGGCGGCACAAGAAGCAGGAGGGCAATGGCAGAAACTGCAAGGATTCTTCGCTGGGCGAAAAATCATGTGATAACACTGTCAGCAGTGTTCATTCCGGGAGTGGACAACTGGGAAGCAGACTTCCTCAGCAGGCACGACCTCCACCCGGGAGAGTGGGGACTTCATCGGGAAGTATTCCACATGATTGTGAACCGTTGGGAAAGACCAAAGGTGGACATGATGGCGTCCCGCCTGAACAAAAAAACTGGACAGGTATTGCGCCAGGTCAAGAGACCCTCAAGCAATATCTGTGGACGTTCTGGTAACACCGTGGGTGTACCAGTTGGTGTATGTGTTCCCTCCTCTGCTTCTCATAACCAAGGTACTGAGAATTATAAGACGTAGAGGAGTAAGAACTATACTCGTGGCTCCGGATTGGCCAAGAAGGACGTGGCACCCGGAACTTCAAGAAATGCTCACAGAGGACTCATGGCCTCTGCCGCTAAGAAGGGACTTGCTTCAGCAAGTACCAGGTCTGTTCCAAGACTTACCGCGGCTGCGTTTGACGGCATGGCGGTGGAACGCCAGATCCTAAGGGAAAAAGGCATTCCGGAAGAGGTCATTCCTACCCTGGTCAAAGCCAGGAAGGAGGTGACCGCAAAACATTATCACCACATGTGGCGAAAATATGTTGCGTGGTGTGAGGCCAGGAAGGCCCCACGAAGAAATTTCAACTCGGTCGATTCCTGCATTTCCTGCAAACAGGAGTGTCTATGGGCCTCAAATTGGGGTCCATTAAGGTTCAAATTTCGGCCCTGTCAATTTTCTTCCAGAAAGAATTGGCTTCAGTTCCTGAAGTCCAGAAGTTTGTCAAGGGAGTATTGCATATACAACCCCCTTTTTGTGCCTCCAGTGGCACTGTGGGATCTCAACGTAGTTCTGGGATTCCTCAAATCACATTTTAAACCGCTCAAATCTGTGGATTTGAAATATCTCACATGAAAAGTGACCATGCTGTTGGCCCTGGCCTCGGCCAGGCGAGTGTCAGAATTGGCGGCTTTGTCTCACAAAAGCCATATCTGATTGTCCATTCGGACAGGGCAGAGCTGCGGACTCGTCCCCAGTTTCTTCCTAAGGTGGTGTCAGCGTTTCACCTGAACCAGCTTATTGTGGTACCTGCGGCTACTAGGGACTTGGAGGACTCCAAGTTGCTAGATGTTGTCAGGGCCCTGAAAATATAGGTTTCCAGGACGGCTGGAGTCAGGAAAACTGACTCGCTGTTATCCTGTATGCACCCAACAAACTGGGTGCTCTTGCTTCTAAGCAGACGATTGCTCGTTGGATTTGTAGCACATTTCAACTTGCACATTCTGTGGCAGGCCTGCCACAGCCTAAATCTGTCAAGGCCCATTCCACAAGGAAGGTGGGCTCATCCTGGGCGGCTGCCCGAGGGGTCTCGGCATTACAACTCTGCCGAGCAGCTACGTGGTCGGGGGAGAACACGTTTGTAAAATTCTACAAATTTGATACCCTGGCTAAAGAGGACCTGGAGTTCTCTCATTCGGTGCTGCAGAGTCATCCGCACTCTCCCGCCCGTTTGGGAGCTTTGGTATAATCCCCATGGTCCTGACGGAGTCCCCAGCATCCACTAGGACGTCAGAGAAAATAAGATTTTACTTACCGATAAATCTATTTCTCGTAGTCCGTAGTGGATGCTGGGCGCCCATCCCAAGTGCGGATTGTCTGCAATACTTGTACATAGTTATTGTTACAAAAATCGGGTTATTATTGTTGTGAGCCATCTTTTCAGAGGCTCCGCTGTTATCATGCTGTTAACTGGGTTCAGATCACAGGTTGTACAGTGTGATTGGTGTGGCTGGTATGAGTCTTACCCGGGATTCAAAATCCTTCCTTATTGTGTACGCTCGTCCGGGCACAGTATCCTAACTGAGGCTTGGAGGAGGGTCATAGGGGGAGGAGCCAGTGCACACCACCTGATCCTAAAGCTTTTACTTTTGTGCCCTGTCTCCTGCGGAGCCGCTAATCCCCATGGTCCTGATGGAGTCCCCAGCATCCATTACGGACTACGAGAAATAGATTTATCGGTAAGTAAAATCTTATTTTAAGGTGTTTTCTGTCTTTTGTATTTTTTTGGAACTTAATTCTCATATTGGCAGGTGGTGGCAAATTATATCCATCTTCAATCCTGCCTCAGCCCATTTGCATTGGCTGGTATTTCAGAGATCTTTTTTATTAAATTACAATTGTTTATGGAATTCAGATCAATCATCTATCTCTGAAGTTCGTCAATATCTCCTGTAGAAAAATATTTGTGAAAAGATTAAAAATCATCGTAAAAGCGTGTGAAATAGTTATTCCCCCTACCCCCCACTTTCCTTTTCCAAAACCTTTTTCTTAAAGAAATATTTTCAAAGTTAATGTTTTCAACAAGATGTTTCCAGATACAAGCATACAAGTTTTCTCTGGTGGTTATGTTCTGTCAAAAAATTCTTGCATTTTTTATTTTTCATTAATTTATGTGAATGAAAAAGCAAAACTGGAAGTACTGAATCTCTCTTTTTTCAAAGTCTTCAACCAAATGACTAAGTGCATTAGTAAGAGATTGAATAATGGCCCTCATTCCGAGTTGTTCGCTCGCAAGCGGATTTTAGCAGATTTGCTCACGCTAAGCCGCCGCCTACTGGGAGTGAATCTTAGCATCTTAAAATTGCGAACGATATATTCGCAATATTGCGATTACACACCTCATAGCAGTTTCTGAGTAGCTTCAGACTTACTCGGCATCTGCGATCAGTTCAGTGCTTGTCGTTCCTGGTTTGACGTCACAAACACACCCAGCGTTCGCCCAGACACTCCTCCGTTTCTCCGGCCACTCCTGCGTTTTTTCCGGAAACGGTAGCGTTTTTTCACACACGCCCATAAAATGGCCTGTTTCCGCCCAGTAACACCCATTTCCTGTCAATCACATTACGATCGCCAGAACGATGAAAAAGCCGTGAGTAAAATTCCTAACTGCATAGCAAATTTACTTGGCGCAGTCGCAGTGCGAACATTGCGCATGCGCATTAAGCGGAAAATCGCTGCGATGCGAAGATTTTTACCGAGCGAACAACTCGGAATGAGGGCCAATGTCCTTGTGTATTTAAAAACTCTGCTTTGTACGAGTCCCATAATAAAACCAGCTGTGGTAAAGAAGCCGAATAAAAGCAACACCAGTTTTGTTTCTGCAAGAAGTATTAAAGTCATATAAGGGATATTTACTAAAGTGTGGGTTTATAGATTCTACTTATCATTTATTGAGCACCTTTAGAAGATACAAGCTAGAATATAATTTGTTGCTATGACTAACTTCTCCACTTCTATAAACCCGAACTTCAGTAAATACATTATACCCCGTGATGTTTAAGTGCCTGCCACCTGATGTAGTTTACTATAGTAGATATATTTTTGGGGAAAATTATTTTGCAAGTGTATGTCTGTGTAACATGCAATGCGTTATTATGTCTTGTTGTAACTTTTTCTCGATTTATGCAGCAAATCCTGAATTGTACCTTAACAATGCAGGGACACAGAAATTGCAAATTAAGCCACCGTCATTGATATTTGGTGTTTCACAATACGTCCGTTATTAAACACATCACTTCCTTTTTCTGTCCCCTCCAATTGCTCACACAATGAACAAAAGACAATGGGCGGAATTCAATTGATGATCTCTCCCATAGAGGTCGGGTTTAGCCGCGTAAAGTGCTGGGCACGATCATGAAAAGTGCAGTTTGGGCGCCCAAACGGGTCACTTTTCACACATTTAAGCTTGCCACCCCTGGCGCCCGAGCGGAGCTACAATTGAATAGCTCCGTTTGGGGGCCATCTAGTGACTGATGATGAATAAACATTTGAATTCAGAACAATGTTTTCGTAAGTCCAAAATCATACAATCATACAAGTGTACTGGTTACACTAGACCGCATGTTTTATTTAGTGGAATACTTTGTGTTGCTAGGAATAGCCTGCCTGGAAATGAGAGTATGATTACAATTAATATCCTAATCGTAACCATATACACATAAAAAGGAGTGTGTATTCAGTTGTTGGGGTTTTAGCACATTTCTGTAAATAGCATTAGGTTATTAAATAAGCCCCAATATGTACTCATGCTTATACATATACCATTCATCGTAGTATAGTGAACTTTGTTGCTCTTGGAATCATGGGCATTTGAGCAGTGTGCAAATGCACATGATAGATACATTTGGGGCTATATGCATTAGTTCAGTAGGATTTACCGGCAGACGGGATGTCCGCTGTCAAAATACAGACAGCGGCATCAAACCCGCCAGAATGCTGGTAGCAGGGCAAGCACAGAGTCCCCTTGCGGGCTTGCTGCACTCGCCTCCCTGCGGCTTCGGTGGCTCGCTACGCTCGCCACAGGATCAGTGCTGACGCACAGTTAAGTGCCAGGCACGATGCAGTTAATTTAATAGCTTCGGATACTTAACCAAGGAGCTACATACCTGCAATGCTAATTGAATTTCGTCCTTGGAAACGAAAAGTCGATTTTTCTAAAAGCATGGTTAAAGAGGGACTAGGTCCCTATCACGAACTGTTTGCTGAACAAATCTGATAGATTACACAGCCAGCCTGGATCCATCATTGCAGACAAAATAAAACACATACTGTTATATTTAACTTGGTAGCAAAAATGTTGATTACTGTGTTCACATTCAATGTAGGTTAGCGATACTACTAGCTCCTGGTATAAATGATGAGATTAACCTTTTGCCATCCATGGTAACTGGTATTAGCATTGTTGATTTGTGATGCATCACCGTATTCCGCAGTGCCAGGCAGTGGGGAAAATGGAGCATACATAACAGGTAGATGAAATTAAATGCAGGAGCCCATAAGTGATTTGTTTTTGATCTAGTACAGCTGCAAAGTATAATAAGGAGCTGGGGATTTCAGAGCACTGGAAAGAGGAAATCTTTTTTTAAAAGAGTGTTCTACCAAATGGTGACACCAGGATGTAAACACGGAAGTTTTGTCGAAATGGCCATCTTGTCTGCTTTGTACATGTTGGCAGCCGGCATGTCAGCTTTAGCATTTTTACAGTATTTAAGCTCTAAACCAACCCTGACAGCAGTCTAACTCCAAACCAACTGAACACTGATATGTATGACAATATTATTAGATCTACATTCACAATGTTGACATAATGACCATTTTGACATTTTGTCAGTCGACATTTTGAATGTCAACTGATTCATTATTGATTAGGTTACATTCTTCTTTTTTTTTTTTTTTTTAAGTTTTATTGGCCGATTTACAGCAATACACAAAATCGGTACGTTTCATAGGAACATAAAAGAAACATTATAGCATATAAATATACGCAACAAAGAAACAATATAACAATCAAATGAGTAAATCTATTTATTTTTTTAAGCAAGATGACAGACGTATAGCAAGAGAATAGAGAGTCCTCTAGGCCTACGGTGTGGCCAACCAGCCTAGGGGAGTAGGAGAGCGGGAAGAAAAGATATAGGAAGAAAAAGGAACGAGATTGAGGACAAAAAGGGGGATAAAGAGAAGAGGAGGAGAAGGGGTCCAAGTGGCGGGGTCCGGGCAGCCGACACAAAAAAAGAGGGTACATAACTTAATTAGCTACAGAATGGGGAGGGGGCATTTTGAAAAGCGAGCCAGTGTGTCCATACTCTATCGAATGCCCTGGCAGATTGCCTAATGAGACTGGTCATATATTCCATTTTATAGACGTACCAAATGTAGGTGATAACGGATTGCATGGATGGTGGGGATGGCAACCTCCAGGCCTTTGCAATTTGACATGTCGTAGCAGTAGCTACATGACGTAATAACTTGTTCTGGTGTTTAGTTAAAGACGGGAGATCTAGAGGTAGTAGGAATTATTTAGGGTCCAGGGGGATTGGAATAGCAAATAGAAGCGAGAGAAGTCGAACAACATCCTTCCATAAAGGTATTAATTTCGGGCACGTCCACCAAATATGCATGTACGTCCCTTCAGCAGCACAACCCTCCAACAACGGTCTGTAACATCAGGGTACATTGCCTTTACGCGAGAAGGTACATAATACCAACGGTATAACAGTTTATACACATTTTCCTTTATCCTAACACAGATAGAGCTGGATGCCGCATTACTCCATATTTCTCCCCAGTCCTCCTCATCCAGAGTCACACCCAGATCTCTCTCCCAGGCCAATTCTCTGTGATCTGTAGGAGGAGCAGAGCCCTGCAATAGCAAAGCATAGAGGTCAGAGATAAGACCTTTCGTAGAAGTGCGTCTCATACATATATTTTCAAGAGTGGTGAGAGGCCTAGAAGAGAGAGTAGTATGAACCCCAGAGTGAAAGTGCCTGAGTTGGAGATATCGAAAAAAATCACTATTAGGGAGAGTATAATGTGTCTGAATCTGGGTAAACAAAGGAAAAGGTGCACTAGAGGTGATATCATTGAGGAAGTGTACGTTCCCCAGGTTCCAGTGAGAAAGCAGATTTAACCATTCCCGGAGGGAAGGCAGGGTTATGGAACAGCGGTATGAGGGGGGATGGGTTAGGGGCCAACTGATGTTTTCTCACTACAAGATCCCAAGTATGCAAAGAACGGGCCACCACAGGGTGAGATGAGGTGTCACGAGGGCAGGCAGATCTCGGAAGCCATAAGACGGAAGAAAGCGTGTAGAGTCCCAGCTCACCGGCTTCGATAGTTATTCAAACCTTGTCTGCCCCCGAACCACACCACTGAACACAGGAAGCCATCTGAGCTGCGTGGTGATAGTATTTAAAATTGGGTATGCCTAA
The DNA here is from genome assembly GCF_028390025.1 of Pseudophryne corroboree. Lineage (NCBI taxonomy): Eukaryota > Metazoa > Chordata > Amphibia > Anura > Myobatrachidae > Pseudophryne > Pseudophryne corroboree. The sequence goes on along the minus strand of NC_086445.1, from coordinate 360,753,352 downwards.
GCCTCCACACCAGGAGGGCCGTTGTAGCAATGAGAGTTTAATTCTAGTGTGTTTATTGGCCCAAACGAAATGGGAAGTTTGATGCTGCAAGAATTTAAACATGTAGGGGGGAATATAGATTGGGAGCGTTTGGAAAAGAGATATAATCCTAGGGAGAACGTTCATCTTTACGGAATTGGCACGTCCAATCCATGAAATAAAGTAGGAAGACCAAGTTTGAAGATCCGAGCGAATTTGGTCCAAGAGTCGTGGGAAGTTTGCTTGAAAGAGTAATGGTGTCTGTTGGTTAGGTAAATACCTAGATATTTGAGTTTTCGGTTATGCCAGGAGAATGGGAATGTCGATTCAAGTTGCGTATTAGACGCAGGGGTAATGTAAAAATCAAGTACTTCTGTTTTAGTTGTATTAATCTTATAACCTGAGTATTGCGAGTAAAGGTCTATCTCAGAGAGGAGGGAGTGACGATGTTGGATTTGTAAGAGAAACTAATACATCGTCAGCGTAAAGTGCAATTTTGTGTTCAGTGTGGCCGATTTGAATCCCTTTCGGGTTGAGACGAACCCTGGCCGCTAAAGGCTCCATGACGAGGGCAAAAATCAAGGGTGAGAGCAGACATCCTTACCTGTACCGTTAGATATTTCAAAACATGAGGAGGTGATTCCATTGACTGAGACCCGCGCTGAGGAGTTGCGATATAATGCAGAGACACCATCCTAAAACTTACCAGAAAAGCCCATGCGTTGGAGAACAGAGAAGGCGAAAGGCCACAAAATGCGATCGAACGCCTTCTCCGCGTCCAAGGCTAATAACCGGGAAGGGGACTTTTGCTCATGAATAGAGTGGATAATATCAATGGCCCTCCTGGTGTTATCGGAGGCCTGTTGGCCAGGAATAAATCCAACCTGGTCGGGGTGTACCAATACAGAGAGGAGAGGGGCCAACCTCAAAGCTAGGATTTTTGCATACATTTTCAAATCGACATTTAGCAATGAGATAGGCCTATAATTGCCGCACTGGGTGTGGTCTCTGTCAGGTTTAGGGATCACCACAATATCAGCTTGAGTAGTTGCCGGTGCAAAGGATGCGCCCCCCAAGATCTGGTTAAAGAGAGCGGTAAGGTGAGGGGCTACTATTTTAGCAAAGTGTTTATAATAGTGCGCCGTGAAATCGTCAGGGCCGGGAGCAGCGGAGGACCGCATGGATTTCATGGCTGTTAACGTCTCATCTACTGAGAGATCCTGATTCAGTGTGTCCTGTTGAGCTGTGGAAATGCCTGGCAGTGGGGTCGAGGACAGGTAGGAACGTTACTTCTCTGGATCGAGGGAAGGGGAGTGCGCCGGATTCATCAAGTTATAAAGAGAGCTATAGTATTCCTCTTCGACCATATGTTTAGAGTCATAAGTAAAATCGTTAAATGTTCGGGAATATAGTTTATCAATTGCGCCAATCGCTTATTTACGTCGCAATTTGTTCGCCAGTAGGGAATCTAATTTGTCCGCTTTGTCATAGAATTTTTGGTTTTACTTTCGAAGAATGAGAGCCGCACGACGAGACAAAAGCGCATTCAGTTGGCCCTGTAAATTAGTCATTTGCGCAAGTAAAGCAGGGCAGGGAGTTAGTTTATACTGGGTGGCCTGGGCAGCTATTTGAGACTCGAACAAGTGTATCTCCTGCGTCGCTTTTTTGCAATGCGAGGAGGATCGTGCCATAAGAAGACCCCTCAAGGTGGCCTTATGAGCCTCTCAAATTATACCAGAAGAGACGTCAGGCGTGTTATTCTCAGAAAAATAATGTTCTATCGCCAGTTGTATTTCCGCGGAAACTGACGGGTTAAGCAACAGGGACTCATTGAATTGCCATTTGCAAGCAACGTGTGCGGAATGATATAGATTCATGACAACATAAACATCGGAATGGTCAGTCCAAGTGAAAGGGGTTATTCCCACGTCAGTAATTCTAGAAGCAATGGAGGACGAGATGTGTAACATATCGATCCGGGTGTAGTGCTGATGTGGGGCTGAGTAGTGGGTATAATCCCTGGCAACAGTGTGGCAGAGACGCCACGAGTCCCTTAGGTCCTGAAATTTAAGGGAGGCTGCAAGCGTGCGTGAAGCTCTAGAGCAGTCATTCCCAACCACGGTCCTCAAGGCACACCAACAGTGCAGGTTTTAGTGATATCCAGGCTGCAGCACAGATGGTTAAATCAAAATAACTAACCTACTAATTAAGTCACCTGTGCTGAAGCCTGGATATCACTAAAACCTGCACTGTTGGTGTGCCTTGAGGACCGTGGTTGGGAAAGCCTGCTCTAGAGGCTACGGGAGGACCAGTCCTATCTAATAAGGGGTCAAGATTGGTGTTAAAATCCCCACCCAATAAAATGTGACCCTGTGCAACCCTGCCAATGTGACGAAAAAGGGAGTGGAAAAATTGGGGTTGATCCTGGTTAGGAGCATATACAGAGATTAGTCTCAAGACTTCAGAACGGAGGGTACCAATAACTATCAAGTACCGACCGTCTGAATCCGCTATAGTTTTGCTATGTATAAATGGAATGTGACGATTAATTAAAATTGCAACCCCACGTTTTTTTACAATCCGCTGAAGCGAAGAAAGTTTATGTAAATTGTCTACCGCGGAGTTGAGTGTGGGTGCCCGTAAGGTGAGTTTCTTGGAGAAAAACTACATCCGCTTTCTCACGTCTACAGGTGCCCAGGAGCACCGCCCGTTTTTTAGGTGAATTGAGGCCGTTAACGGATAATATCTTTAGGGGCATGGTGGCCTAGGTAACAATATCTCATCTAAAATCATGAAAAAGGGGATACAAAAGCAAAGACCTCCCAGGGCCAAACTGCCCAGAAAAGAATAAGGACAAGTGAAATGGATACCCGGAAGCCACCACAAGGACCAGGAGAGAAAAGGGAATTGAAGGAAAAGAAGGCTACAGAAGGAAAGCAGAAAAAGAGAGGAGAAAATGCCCACTCGGGCAGAAACCCTGTAACAGTGGGGCCCGTAACAGGACCGCCAAACAAAGGAAAAACATAATCAATAGAGTAATCAAATAACGGAGCATGGGGGTAGTGGCACGAACCAACATATCAGGCTGTGCGGCCTGACCGAGAACAAAATGGCCGAGGCCAAAAGAGTGTACAACACGGAGATAAAACCTGTGCCAGGGAAGGAAGGAAGGGGGAGGGAAGAGAGAGAAAAAAAAGGGGGGGGATTAGGAAGGAAGGTGCAGGGAGGGGGACATAAAAGGGAATAGTGTAACAACAACAGGTGGTCCATACAATAGATTAAATATCATAGGACCAAACAGCAAAACGACATCATGTAACCAGAAACATAAAGGCAAAGTGTACAATAATAGACGCAACGGGTGGAACATCTGAAGAACTATCACACAGAGTGCCTGGATTAAACCAAGGGGGTCCACGGAGGCGGGACCGAATCAACCAGCTCCGCGGATGGCCCTCAGTAGACAAAGAAAATCTATTATCAATGTATATAGAACGTTAACCACAAAATATCAAATCAACATATAAAAAGGGGAATGAAGGACGTCCGGAGAGCAAAGGACGGTCAGTCCAGTCCAGGGGGAACCTCCAGCAAACAAATTCAATGGCACATTAAATCTATAGAAGAAAAGAGGGCGGCAGGAGATCGGGGGTGGGGGGGCATCATTGTCCTCCCTATGGCGAGACACTCTCGACCAGTCCGGTTGAGGCGGACGGGGTTGTTGTGATTTTGGCGAAGCAGCTGGGTATAGGGAGGCCAATCCCGGGATCGGCGGGATCCCGGGATTTAGGCCCAAAAACGGCCGGGATTGGAAACTCTAATCCCGGGGATTGAGGGATTAGCGTTGAACGTCCTCAGGACGCTCAGACGCTGCCTGGCTCCCTCCTCCTGTCTCCCCCTGCGCAGCGTGACCTGTGCCTGTGAGGTCACGCTGCGCTGTCAGCACCCGCAGAGCCGGAAAGTACGGCGGACTTCACCCGCCGCCTCGTCCCGGCTCCCCATGCATTCACCCGCTGCCACCTGCCGGCTCCCCTGCACTCACTCCCGGATCCTGCTCATTCACTACCTCTCTGTGCAGGTTTGTAGGTTTTTTTTAATGTCTGCAGGGCGGGTGGGGAGGGCGGGGCGACGGCCGGACACAGTGTAAAGCCAATCCCGGGAATCCCGGGATTGACCATTTTTCAATCCTGATACCCGGGATTGAAAAAATGGCCCTGGATTGGCTTCTCTAGCTGGGTAGGCGGAGGAGGACGATGATTCTGGGAGAAGATCAAGCTTGTGAAGCAATTCCTGCCCTTGTGCCAGGGTCTTAATTGCATAGTTGACGCCATTAGAAGTAAGCTGCAACTGGAAGGGGAATCCCTAGCGATATCAAATTTGCTGTTGGCGTATAAGCTTAGTAATCGGTTGAAGGTCCTGCCGTTTCTGAGTGGTCGAGGGCGCAAAGTCCTGGTAAATTTGCAATTGCATGCCCCGGAAGACTATGGGGTATATGCAATTGCGGTCGAATTGCCGCAAATGTCGAAAAACGGGGTATTTTCGACACAAAAAAATATTCGACAATGCAATACAGTACTTTTCGACAAAAAAAATGACTTTTCAGATTCAACTTTTTAAAATTTGACATTGTCAAATTCGACATGTCTGCAATGGTAAAAATGCGGCTTTTCGACAAAAGTATATTCAATTGAAGAATGTCGATTCGACAAAGTGCTTTTCGACAGTAATTTCCTAAATTTCATTCCGCCTCACTTTGCTGGCGGAATCTAATAAAAAAAATGAAAAACATGTTTTTTTGTGTTTTTTTTTTTTTATTGCTAATAGCATATCTATTTATATTAGAAGGGATTAGGTACTTGGTTTGTCTATTAAGACACACAACTATTATTTATATATTTTTTAAAATAATATTTTTTTTTTAACTGACTAAAATAGAGAGAGCATGGTTTTCAGTGGGAATGGGTTAAAATCCTGGAAAAAAAAATGTGTGGGGTCCCCCCTCCTAAGCATAACCAGCCTCGGGCTCTTTGAGCCGGTCCTGGTTGTAAAAATACGGAGAAAAAATGGAAAGGGGATCCCCCGTATTTTTAGAACCAGCACCGGGCTCTGCGTCCGGTCCTGGTGCAAAAAATACGGGGGACAAAAAGCGTAGGGGTCCCCCGTATTTTTCACACCAGCATCGGGCTCCACTAGCTGGAGAGATAATGCCACAGCCGGGGGACACTTTGATATCGGTCCCTGCGGCCGTGGCATTAAATCCCCAACTAGTCACCGCTGGCCGGGGTACCCTAGAGGTATGGGGACCCCTTAAATCAATGGGTCCCCCCCGTCCAGCCACCCAAGGGCCAGGCGTGAAGCCCGAGGCTGTCCCCCCCCCCCCCCCATCCATGGGCTGCGGATGGGGGGCTGATAGCCTTGTGTAAAATCAATTAATGTTGTTTTTTGCAGAAGAACTACAAGTCCCAGCAAGCCTCCCCCGCAAGCTGGTACTTGGAGAACCACAAGTACCAGCATGCGGGGGGGGGGGGGGAACGGGCCCGCTGGTACCTGTAGTTCTACTGCAAAAAAAATACCCAAATAAAAACTGGACACGCACACCGTGAAAGTAAAAATGTATTACATACATGCCGACACACACATACTTACCTATGTTCACACGCCGACCTCTGTCCACTTCTCCAAGTAGAATCCGGGGTACCTGAAAATAAAATTATACTCACCTGATCCAGTGTGTCCTGTTCGTTTTTTGTAATCCACGTGCTTGGCAAAAAAACAAACCGCATACCCGAACCACGCACTGAAAGGGGTCCCATGTTTACACATGGGACCCCTTTCCCCGAATGCTGAGACCCCCCGTGACTCCTGTCACAGAGGGTCCCTTCAGCCAATCAGGGAGCGCCACGTCGTGGCACTCACCTGATTGGCTATGCGCGTCTGAGCTGGCAGACAGCGCATCGCAAAGCCGCTCCATTATATTCAATGGTGGGAACTTTGCGTCAGCGGTTGAGGTTACTCGCGGTCAACCGCTGACCGCAAAGTTCCCACCATTGAATATAATGGAGCGCCTATGTGCTATGTGCCGCCTGACAGCTCAGACGCGCACAGCCAATCAGGAGAGTGCCACGACGTGGCGCTCCCTGATTGGCTCAAGGGACCCTCTTTGACAGCAGTCACGGGGGGGGGGGGGGGGGCAGCAGTCGGGGAAAGGGGTCCCATGTGTAAACATGGGACCCCTTTCAGTGCGTGGATCGGGTTTTGCGTTTTATTATTTTGCCAAGTACGTGGATTACAAACTAAGAAGAGGACAGATCTACACAGGATTTTTGTGAGTATAATTTTATTTACAGGTAACCCGTGGATTCTACTGGTGAAGGGGACCGACTGCTTCGTGTCAACATAGGTAAGTATGTGTGTGTCGGTGTGCATGTATGTAATAAAGTTTTACTATCACGGTGTGTGTGTGTGTGTACTGTTTTTATTTGGGTATTTTTTTTGCAGTAGAACTACAGGTACCAGCGCCCCCCCCCCCCCCCCCCCCCGCATGCTGGTACTTGTGGTTCTTCAAGTACCAGCTTGCGGGGAGGCTTGTTGGGACTTGTAGTTCTGCTACAAAAAACAATATTCTTTATTTTGACACTTGGCTATCAGCCTCCCATCCGCCGCCCTTGGATGGTGGGGGACAGCCTCGGGCTTCACCCCTGGCCCTTGGGTGGCTGGAGGGGAGACCCCTTGATTAAAGGGGTCCCCACTCCTCCAGGGTACCCCGGCCAGGGGTGACTAGTTGGGGATTTAATGCCACGGCCGCAGGGACCGGTATAAAAGTGTCCCCCGGCTGTGGCATTATCTCTCTAGCTAGTGGAGCCCGGTGCTGGTGTGAAAAATACGGTGGACCCCTACGTCTTTTGTCCCCCGTATTTTTTGCACCAGGACCGGACGCAGAGCCCGGTGCTGGTTGTTAAAATACGGGGGTTCCGTTATCCCCCTTCCCCCCCCCCGTATTTTTACAACCAGGATCGGCTCAAAGAGCCCGAGGCTGGTTATGCTTAGGAGGGGGGACCCCACGCATTTTTTTTCCAGGATTTTTAACCCATTCCCACCCCTTCCCACTGAAAAACATGCTCTGATCTCTCCATATTATTTTAGTCAGTAAAAAAAAAAAAAATATATATATATTCTTTAAAAATATATAAATAATACTTGTGGCTCCTAATAGGCAAACCAAAGTAGATAATCCCTTCTAATATAAGTAGATATGCTATTAGCAATTAAAAAAACACCCAAAAAAACATGTTTTTAAAAAATTTTTATTAGATCACGACAGCAAAATGAGGCGGACTGAAATTGATGAAATGACTGTCGAAAAGCACTGTTGTCGAATCCACATTCTTCAATTGAATATACTTTTGTCGAAAAGCCGCATTTTTACCATTGCAGACATGTCGAATTTGACAACTGTCGAATTGCAAAAAGTCGAATCTGAAACGGACGTTTTTTTGTCGAAAAGTACTGTATTGCATTGTCGAATCATTTTTTTGTGTCGAAAATGCCCCGTTTTTCGACATTTGCGGCAATTCGACCACAATTGCATATGGCCCATAGGAAGGTGAATCAGATAAGAGAGGTGCTAAATCTGCCTAGCATCAAGCTTCTCCCCCCAACATTCTCAAAGGACAGGAAAAAAACACAGTTAACACTCACAGGGATATTCAATTTGGCTCAAAGAGACATCGGGAGTAAAAACCCCCGATGTTTCTTTGGATGCTGCCGTCGGGCTATTTAATAAGCTCGCCGGTAACAAGTCCTTTTACACCCGTAAACACATAGGTTCAGTGAAACCTGTGTGTTTTCGGGTGAAATAGCCCCATTTTCGGATGAAAACTGGGCTGTTATCGGGCATTTAGCTTCGCCTGCTGGAGGCAGGTGAAGAAAACCCCCCGATAATCCGCTGCACGCGCCGGTTTATCGGGGCCAAATAAATAGCCCCCGGCGGCGATACTTATCAACCGCCAGCTTCGGGCCAAATTGAATATCTCTGTCAGTCTTAAGGCGTAAACAACACCAACACAATAAACAGACAATACACAGAAAAGCACGTCATGGTTTAATCTTCATGTTTACTTCAATGCAAAACCTAATGTATTTCCCATTATTGAACAACTTCTGACTGCTCAATCATCTTTAGCTAGTGTACAAAGAATTATTTTTTTCTTTTGGTTTAGTTCATTCGAAACTTCGAAACAGACTGGGAATGGAAAGGGCATCTAAACTACTGTTTTTATTCAAAATGTTTAATGCCAGTGACATATCCAGTGCTAATGCTTAACTCCTTTTTTTGTGTTTGTGCATTTCTCTGAAAAGTACTTTTGCATGTTTTAATTATATTTAGTCTAAAATTGGTTTTATTGAAAGATTTCAAATAAATCATATCAAAGCCTAATAACTTTGGATTGTTAATGTTAGCATTAAAACATGGTTGATCAAGGTTTCTAATACATAGCCATATTCCACAGTATTATAACAAACAGGATTACCTTTTTTTATTTTAAATGAAACCGGTAATGCAAAAAAAAAAAAAAATAGGTTTGAACCAAATAAGCGTGTTTTTTTTTCTCTCTAACGTCCTAAGTGGATGCTGGGGACTCCGTAAGGACCATGGGGAATAGCGGCTCCGCAGGAGACTGGGCACATCTAAAGAAAGCTTTAGGACTAACTGGTGTGCACTGGCTCCTCCCCCTATGACCCTCCTCCAAGCCTCAGTTAGATTTCTGTGCCCGACGAGAAGGGTGCACACTAGGGGCTCTCCTGAGCTTCTTAGTGAAAGTTTTAGTTTAGGTTTGTTATTTTCAGTGAGACCTGCTGGCAACAGGCTCACTGCATCATGGGACTAAGGGGAGAAGAAGCGAACTCACCTGACTGCAGAGTGGATTGGGCTTCTTGGCTACTGGACATTAGCTCCAGAGGGACGATCACAGGTTCAGCCTGGATGGGTCCCGGAGCCGCGCCGCCGGCCCCCTTACAGAGCCAGAAGAGCGAAGAGGTCCGGAAAAATCGGCGACAGAAGACGTTCCTGTCTTCAATAAGGTAGCGCACAGCTGCAGTGCTCTCAGCACACTTCACACTCCGGTCACTGAGGGTGCAGGGCGCTGGGGGGGAGCGCCCTGAGACGCAATACAACATGTTTAAACCTTATATGGCTAAAGAAATACATCACATATAGCTCCTGGGCTATATGGATGCATTTCACCCCTGCCAGTTTTCCTAAAAAAAGCGGGAGAAAAGGCCGCCGTGAAGGGGGCGGAGCCTATCTCCTCAGCACACAAGCGCCATTTTCCCTCACAGCTCCGTTGGAGGGAAGCTCCCTGGCTCTCCCCTGCAGTCACTACACTACAGAAAGGGTTAAAAAAGAGAGGGGGGCACTAATTAGGCGCAGTATTAACTATACAGCAGCTATAAGGGGAAAAACACTTATATAAGGTTATCCCTGCATATAGCGCTCTGGTGTGTGCTGGCAAACTCTCCCTCTGTCTCCCCAAAGGGCTAGTGGGGTCCTGTCCTCTATCAGAGCATTCCCTGTGTGTGTGCTGTGTGTCGGTACGTTTGTGTCGACATGTATGAGGAGAAAAATGATGTGGAGACGGAGCAGAGTGTCTGTAACAGTGATGTCACCACCTAGGGGGTCGACACCTGAGTGGATGTACTGTTGAAAATTACGTGACAGTGTCAGCTTTGTATAAAAAAACAGTGGTTGACATGAGACAGCCGGCTACTCAGCTTGTGCCTGTCCAGACGTCTCATAGGCCGTCAGGGGCTTTAAAGCGCCCGTTACCTCAGATGGCAGATACAGACGCCGACACGGATACTGACTCCTGTGTCGACGGTGAAGAGACAACCGTGATTTCCAGTAGGGCCACACGTTACATGATTGAGACAATGGAAAATGTTTTATACATTTCTGATAATACGAGTACCACCAAAAAGGGGTATTATGTTCGGTGAGGGAAAAACTACCTGTAGTTTTCCTGAATCTGAGAAATAAAATGTGTGATGATGCGTGGGTTTCCCCCCGATAACAATTGATAATTTCTTAAAAAGTATTGGCTGTATACCCTTTCCCGCCAGAGGTTAGGGTGCGTTGGGAAACACCCCCTAGGGGGGATAAAGCGCTCACACGCTTGTAAGAACAAGGGCTCTACCCTCTCATGAGATGGCCGCCCTTAAGGATCCTGCTGATAGAAAGCAGGAGGGTATCCAAAAATGTATTCACACACATACTTGTGTTATACTGCGACCAGCAATCGCCTCAGCCTGGAGGTGCAGTGCTGGGTTGGCATGGTCGGATTCCCTGACTGGAAATATTGATATCCTAGATAAGGATAGTATATTATTGCCTATAGAGCATTTAAAAGATGCATTTCTATATATGCAGGATGCACAGCGGAATAATTGCCGACTGGCATCAAGTATAAGTGCGTTGTCCAATTCTACCAGTAAAATGGTCAGGTGATGCGGATTCCAAACGGCATTTGGAAGTATTGCCTTTGAAAGGGGACATTTGGGGTCAGTCTTTTAGATCTGGTGGCCATGGCAACAACTGGGAAATCCACGTTTGTACCCCAGGTCGCCTCTCAAAATAAGACGCCGTATTATCAGGCGCAGTCCTTTGTTGGCAAGCGGACAAAAGGTTCCTCTTTTCTGCTCGTGACAGAGGGAGAGGAAAAAAGGCTGAAGAGATTACCCAGTTCCCAGGAACAGAAATCCTTTCCCGCCTCTGCAAAGCCCTCAGTATGACGCTAGGGCCTTACAAGCTCAGGCACGGTGGGGGCCCGTTCTCAATGAATTTCAGTGCGCAGTGGGCTCACTCGCAAGTAGACCCCTGGATCCTTCAGGTAATATCTCAAGGGTACATATTGAAATTCGAGACGTCTCCCCCTCGCCGTTTCCAAAGGTCGGCTTTACCGACGTCTCCCTCTGACAGGGAGGCAGTTTTGGAAGCCATTCACAAGCTGTATTCCCAGCAGGTGATAATCAAGGTACCCCTCCTGCAACAGGGAACGGGGTATTATTCCACACTATTGTGGTACCGAAGCCAGACGGCTCGGTGAGACCGATTCTAAATCTAAAATCTAAAATCTTTGAACACTTACATACAGAGGTTCAAATTCAAGATTGAGTCACTCAGAGCAGTGATTGCGAACCTGGAAGAAGGGGACTACATGATGTCTCGGGACATCAAGGATGCTTACCTTCATGTCAAAATTTACCCTTCTCACCAAGGGTACCTCAGGTTATGGTACAGAACTGTCACTATCAGTTCAGACGCTGCCGTAGGGATGGTCCACGACACCCCGGGTCTTTACCAAGGTAATGGCCGAAATGATATCCCTTCGAAGGAAGGGAATTTTAGTTATCCCTTACTTGGACGATTCCCTGATAAGGGTAAGATCCAGGGAACAGTTGGAAGTCGGTGTAGCACTATCTCAGGTAGTGTTGAGGCAGCACGATTGGATTCTCAATATTCCAAAATCGCAGCTGGTTCCGACGACTTGTCTTCTGTTTCCTAGGGATGTTCCTGGACACAGTCCAGAAAAAAAGGTGTTTCTCCCGGAAGAGAAAGCCAGGGAGTTATCCGAGCTAGTCAGGAACCTCCTAAAATCGAAAGAACTTTCCAGTGGAACCTACTGGACAAATGGTCCGGGTCGCATTTTCAGATGCATCAGCGGATAACCCTGTCACCAAGGACAAGGGTAACCATCCTGTGGTGGTTGCAGAGAGCTCATCTTCTAGAGGGCCGCAGATTCGGCATTCAGGACTGGGTCCTGGTGACCACGGATGCCAGCCTGCGAGGCTGGGGAGCAGTCACACAGGGAAGGAATATCCAGGGCTTAGGGTCAAGCCTGGATACATCACTTCACATAAATATCCTGAAGCTAAGGGCCATTTACAATGCTCTAAGCTTAGCAAGACCTCTGCTTCAAGGTCAGCCGGTATTGATCCAGTCGGACAACATCATGGCAGTCACCCACGTAAACAGACAGGGTGGCACAAGAAGCAGGAGGGCAATGGCAGAAGCTGCAGGGATTCTTCGCTGGGCGGAAAATCATGTGATAGCACTGTCAACAGTATTCATTCCGGGAGTGGACAACTGGGAAGCAGACTTCCTCAGCACGACCTCCACCCGGGAGAGTGGGGACTTCACCCAGAAGTCGTCCACATGATTAAAAAACTGGACAGGTATTGCGCCAGGTCAAGAGACCCTCAGGCAATAGTTGTAGACGCTCTGGTAACACCGTGGGTGTACCAGTCAGTGTAGGTGTTCCCTCCTCTGCCTCTCATACCCAAGGTACTGAGATTGATAAGATGGAGAGGAGAAAGCACTATATTCGTGGCTCCGGATTGGCCAAGAAGGACTTGGTAACCGGAACTTCAAGAGATGCTCACGGAGGATCCGTGGCCTCTACCTCTAAGAAGGGACCTGCTCCAGCAAGGACCCTGTCTGTTCCAAGACTTACCGCGGCTGCGTTTGACGGCATGGCGGTTGAACGCCGGATCCTGAAGGAAAAAAGGCATTCCGGATGAAGTCATCCCTATCCTGATCAAAGCCAGGAAGGATGTAACCGCAAAAACATTATCACCGCAATTGGCGAAAATATGTTGCGTGGTGCGAGGCCAGTAAGGCCCGACGGAGGAAATTCAACTGGGTCGATTCCTACATTTCCTGCAAACAGGAGTGTCTATGGGCCTGAAATTGGGGTCCATTAAGGTTTCAATATTCGGCCCTGTCAATTTTCTTCCAAAAAGAACTAGCTTCAGTCCCTGAAGTTCAGTCGTTTGTAAAAGGAGTACTGCATATACAGCCTCCTTTTGTGCCTCCAGTGGCACTTTGGGATCTCAATGTAGTTTTTGGTTCCAAAAGTCACATTGGTTTGAACCACTTAAATCTGTGGAGTTAAAATATCTCACATGGAAAGTGGTCATGCTGTTGGCCCTGGCCTGGGCCAGGCGCGTGTCAGAATTGGCGGCTTTATCCTGAAAAAGCCCTTATCTGATTTTCCATTCGGACAGGGCGGAATTGAGGACTCGTCCTCAGTTTCTCCCTAAGGTGGTTTCAGCGTCTCACCTGAACCAACCTATTGGTGGTGCCTGCGGCTACTAGGGACTTGGAGGCCTCCAAGTTGCTAGACGTTGTCAGTGCCCTGAAAATATATGTTTCCAGGACGGCTGGAGTCAGGAAATCTGACTCGCTGTTTATCCTGTGTGCACCCAACAAGCTGGGTGCTCCTGCTTCTAAGCAGACTATTGCTCGTTGGATTTGTAGTACAATTCAGCTTGCACATTCTGTGGCAGGCCTGCCACAGCCAAGAATCTGTAAATGCCCACTCCACAAGGAAGGTGGGCTCATCTTGGGCGGCTGCCCGAGGGGTCTCGGCTTTACAACTTTGCCGAGCAGCTACTTGGTCAGGAGCAAATACGTTTGTAAAATTCTACAAAATTGATATCCTGGCTGAGGAGGACCTGGAGTTCTCTCATTTGGTGCTGCAGAGTCATCCGCACTCTCCCGCCCGTTTGGGAGCTTTGGTATAATCCCCATGGTCCTTACGGAGTCCCCAGCATCCACTTAGGACGTTAGAGAAAATAAGAATTTACTTACCGATAATTCTATTTCTCATAGTCCATAGTGGATGCTGGGCGCCCATCCCAAGTGCGGATTGTCTGCAATACTTGTACATAGTTATTGTTACAAAAATCGGGTTATTATTGTTGTGAGCCATCTTTCAGAGGCTCCTCTGTTATCATGCTGTTAACTGGGTTCAGATCACAGGTTATACGGTGTGATTGGTGTGGCTGGTATGAGTCTTACCCGGGATTCAAAATCCTTCCTTATTGTGTACGCTCGTCCGGGCACAGTATCCTAACTGAGGCTTGGAGGAGGGTCATAGGGGGAGGAGCCAGTGCACACCAGTTAGTCCTAAAGCTTTCTTTAGATGTGCCCAGTCTCCTGCGGAGCCGCTATTCCCCATGGTCCTTACGGAGTCCCCAGCATCCACTACGGACTATGAGAAATAGAATTATCGGTAAGTAAATTCTTATTTTTTTTCTTAAACTGTGTGTCCCCCCCCCCCCCCCCCCCCTACAACCCTGTGGTGGACGGTACCAGCCTCTTATAAGGTTAATGGTTCCACTGACAGGACACAGTCCTGAGAGAACTATTCGCAAGCCCGCAGCGGCGAGCGTACATTCCCGCAGCATGCCGCCACCCCTATCAGAGCTGAAGACTAGAAGAGTGGTGAGTACACAGCCGGCGTCCCGGTTAGTGGGTCGCCGGTTACAATGGCAGCATAAGGATACTGAGACACACGGCTCCACAAAGGGCAGCTGGGTCTCAAGAAAACAGTACACAGCCTGTGTACACTGTACCCACACTGGTGCTGGTGCAGAAAAGGGGTTTTTACACCGTTTTCATGTGAAATAGAGACTTGCCAGTATAAAAAAGTGCAGGAAGACCGCACGCCATTGAAGGGGCGGGGCTTTACTGAGAGCAGAACCAGCAGGCTCAGACATTTCTCCCTGCATCTCCAAACACTGACTGCAGGGAAGCGCTGCTTCTCCAGTACCCTCAAAAGCACCTAATCGATCCCAGGTGGTTGTAGTAGGTTGCAGTGAAGATAGTGTATTAAATCCTTTAACTATGGGGTTTAGTCTGTGTTGGTGTGTACTAAGTCCCTACAAAGGGTATTTAGTCCGCTGCCCAACAAAGCAATAGGGGTACAGTGTGCTGGTTCCCCCTCTCTGTCTCTCTCCTGACCAGGCTTTTCCTGGGATTAATTATGTGTTAACCTATTCCTGTGTGTGTATACTCAGCTGTACAGAATGACAGGCAATAAAGCTATGTGCAGGTGCTGTAATAGAAAGTTTCCTCTTGTTCAGGGGGATCACTAGTGTCTACACAGTGCAGTGTCCCTTCTCTGGGGTGAGGGGGGGGAGCAGTACATAGGAGTCAGCGTGGCTGGACTCCATTAATGTTTCCAAACTGAGCTGGCAATAGTCACCCTCCTGCAGCATATACAGGACTCTGCTAATTTTCTGAGTGAATGAACAAAATAGACTAAATAGCCTAGTGGGTTAAAGCAGTGGTTCTCAACCTCTGTCCTCAAGTACCCCCAACACTTCATGTTTTCCAGGTCACCTAGCAGGTGCACAGGTGTGTTCATTACTCACTGACACTTTTTTTTAAAAGACCCGCAGGTGGCGCAAATTATTTCACTTGCAATCCTGTGAGGAGACCTGGAAAACATGAACTATTGGGGGTACTTGACGACCGCGGTTGAGAACCACTGGGTTAAAGTACCAGGGCAACACACACTGGGGCCCAGGTTCTATTCCCTAGAGACACCTATGATTTTATGCACGTTGTACAGCTATGGCAGGGTCCGCACACAGTGGTTTATGGCTGCGTCAGTGGACAGCTGTCGATGATTACGAAAAAGGAGTAGGGATTTTACCCTTTAGAGGTGAGACCTTATTAGGTGGCTGACTAAACAAAAGGCTCTCCCAAGCTATGGCTGGTAAGTTCACCTATTTACCGTCCACAGCTCCACCGACTAGACGGAATTACCCTGGACACACTCTGCAGTCCCTGCGGAGTGCCCGAGTTAAAGGCTACACAAAGGGTTCCCCCAATGCCGCTGGAGGAAAACCTTGCAACCAGCGGCCGCTTGTTCACAGGAGCTGAGCTCCCACGCGGCCTCTCCGAAGCCTTCCGCATGACGGCTAGCCGCAATGGCTGGGCGACCTGCTGAAATATTTCTGACACATCTGGCCAGGTTCCTGCCAGGACTCATGGGTCAAAGATGATATCCCAGGGCTACAGGTTAGTGTTCCAATATCTCCCACCTCACAGATTCTTCAAGTCAGGCTTACCAGTTTCACTAGAAACAAGAGTAACCTTACTGGAAGAGATTCAAAAACTGTTACGGACTCGGGTCATTGTTCCAGTTCTACCTCAACCCCAAATCAGGGGTTGTTATTCCAGCATGTTTGTGGTACTGTACCCGGACGGTTCGGTAAGACCAGTCTTACGCCTCAAATCACTGAACCCATACTTCCGAGTGTTCATTTTCAAAATGGGGTCTCTGAGAGTGGTGGTCTCAGGTCTAGAAGGGGAGTTCCTAGTGTCTCAGGATGTCAGGCATGCGTACTTCACATCCCTCTATGGCCGCCTCATCGTGTTTATCTACGGTTTGCACTGCAGGACAGTTACTACCAATTCCAGGCCCTATCACTCGGTTTCTCATCAGTACAGACAGTGTTCACAAAGCTGATGGCAAAGATGATGCTACTATTCCGCAATCTGGGAGTGACCTTCGTTCCATACCTGGACAATTTCCTGATAAAGGCTATGTCCACAGAACAGTTGATGGTAAGCTTCTGCCTCGACTACTCACGTCTCATGGGTGGGTTCTAATTCGGCAGAAATCCCACCAGACACCGACACAGAGGTTTCAGTTCCTGGGAATGATACTGGACACGATGTATCAGTAAGTTTCTTTCCTTTCAAAACGGCAAAGACAATTCTGACGATGATTCATTCTATCCTAACGTTGATCAGGATCTCGGTGCATCTTTGCTTATGCCTTCTAGGAGAGATGGTGGCCTCTTACGAGGCAATTCAGTACGGAAGAGTCCATGCATGACCTTTCCAACTGGTTCTGTTGGATGTATGGTCAGGGTAACATCTGCACATGCATCAGATGATCTGCCTATCACCAAAAGTACTCCACTTTGTAGGGTAACCTCCTAGTTGTATTAGTTTAGGAGACCCCAAAAGCATATATTTTCCTAGTGTTTTTTTGTATGAAAGTAAACATGTTTGCTTTTAATCATTTGTTTTACTGTTTTTGTTTTTTTAATGCATAATCAGAAATTTAACACAGCTTAAAATCTCCAGTACTTTCCTTATGACCACTAACAGCCTTACATATGATGCAAATAAGAAGGAATAAAACATTTTTGGGGTGGGGGAGGAGGGAAGGGGGTGGTTGTGTTTTGGGAAGGGGTGGGGGTGGGGGGGGGTCCAGAAAGGCCACGCCACTTTTTCATGCACCTCTCTAACATTGCATATGGCTGACAATTTGCAAACACTGGCTGCGAATACTGTGAATAGGCGTTTGTAATTGGATCCAATTAAAAATGGATTGACTTTTGGCTTTCCAAGATCTAGTAATGCCTCACAATTTTTTAAATTTTTAAGGTTGTGTCAGCTACTATAACTACATGGCACAGGTTACTGTTAAGGTCTTAGGAGATTTCACTATCCTCTCCAGCCCTCTCCTTGTCAGTGATAGGCAAGCTGATTCCTAACTTACAGCTTGGTTTATGGTCTGCTAGCTTCTCCGTCCTATTTGGGTAGCGCTTGGTAGCCGGGCACAAATTGCCAGACCGCGGCTCACATACAAGCGATGGGGGGAGAGTCATTCATACATACATACGTACATACATACATTGCACTGCTACACTACATACATACACTGCACACACATATATATATATATATATATATATACATTCACATACATACATGCACTGCTGCGCTGCACTACATACATACACTGCACAAATTACATACAGTATATCTATACATACATATACACTGCACACGTTTCATACATACATACATACATACATACATACATACATACATCATACACTGCATTACTATACATACATACATACATACATACACTGCATTACTACACACCATACATACACTGCACACTATACCTCCCCCATCCGCGGCGCTATGAGTCACCTAGTCATGAGATAATTTGGATGGAGTCAATACAGGGATAGGCAAAGGGGCACTAACGGGGTTGGAAGAAAAACCGTTTTTTTTTAAACCAATTTTTTATTTTTTATTTTTTGCATTAATGTTTAAATTGATCATGTGTTAGAAACCTCGATAAACCATGTTTTAATGCTTTCTAACATTAATAATGTTCTTAGGCTTTGATTTAGTTTTCCTATTTCAATAAAACCAATTTTTTACAGCTTATTATTCCTATTACATCTGAATATGTAGATAGACTAAACGGGATCCGGTCTGAAGGTCGACACTGTCTAGGTTGACAATGTTTAGGTCGACTACTATAGGTCGACAGTCACTAGGTCGACATGTGCTAGGTCGACAGGTCAAAAGGTCGACATGAGTTTTTCGCATTTTTTTTTCCTTTTTTGATAAACTTTTTCATACTTAACGATCTACATGGACTACGATTGGAACGTTAATCTGTGCCGAGCGAAGTGGTAGCGGAGCGGGGCCCCTTGCCCGAAGCTGGTGCACTAATTCTGCTTCCCGGTCACTGTACGCAGAAAACGACACAAAAAACCCACAAAAAACTCATGTCGACCTTTTGACCTGTTGACCTAGCACATGTCGACCTAGAAACCCCGTCGACCTTCCAACCCTGTCGACCTAGTGACTGTCGACCTATAGTGGTCGACCTAAACATTGTCGACCTAGACACTGTGTTGATTTGATGATCCACACCTAGACTAAACATATTAATTTTATACAAAGTACACTCAGATGAAAATGAAAATAAGAACAAGTCAATGTTAAGCATTAGTCTTGGTTATTATAATTAATAAATCTGAATAATACAAAATGGAAACTGCAAAAGCACTTTTCAGAGAAACACGCACACACAAAGGAGGAGTCGAGCGTAAGCACTGGGCATGTCACTGGCATTAAACATTTTGGGGGAAAAAAACACAATTTTTTTTTTTTGGTATAATAGGCTTTTTTTTAATAAGTCACAGCACCGTGCCTGTAGTAACAGCATAATAAAACAGAGTGGTTTAAAAACAAACAAAAACCCAAACATTTGGCTTAAACCAGCCAACTCTGGCCACTAATAGCGAGCTTTGGAGATAGTATTGGGTCTTTTATATTCACCACATTTAGTCATGATGAGGAGCTCTTACTGCCTGGTTTAGAAATGTACGTTCAGGCTTCTATGTGATACTTATATAATGCAGTTGTTTATTGTAATACTGTATATAATTACTGTTATTGCTCTGTGATCCCTTGCCTTGGGTCATGAGCCTTTACCATTTGTTTTCCCCATGTTTCCCTTATCTGTTCTGTACCCCAAGTGTGCAAAACCTTAATAAACACGAATGTTTTAAAAAGAAGTATTCATTTTGTTGGAGTTCTGTTTTAGCCTTTATATAAACACTAGCTGGAGTACCCGGCGTTGCCTGGGATTTTAAGAATATCGGTTTACAAAAATGAATTTAAAGATTAAACACACAGTATAAATAACATTGTAGATAGCTGAATACCCGTGCTTCGCTACGGGATGAGGATGGTAAATTAGAATGATAGTTCGTTAATTTACATTGGTTGGAGATCTAGTATATAGGCATATCTTGCTTCCCTGACGCACTTTGTGTAGTGGCCAGACCTATTTTTGGTCCCCCAAGGGACCCAGCTCTTCCCACTGTACAACTCTCTGTCTGTGGCTTCCTGCTGCCTCCATTCCCCTCCTCACATCATGTCAGTGCCCCAGTGAAATGATCGATTTTTTTATTTTTTTTAAAGTTTCTTATATAGCGCAGCACATTATGTATCTCCTGATATACTCTGGGGGACCGTGCTACTGCCACTATATAACTCTGAGTGTGTGGGTTTGTGCTACCTGCATTCCCCTCCTCACATCATGTCACTAGCCCTATCACATGCAGCTCTGTCATCACTGACATATCATGCATGTCCTGATCTAGTCTGTGCTGCTGGGCCACCCCTAGGGGTGCTAGTGGTGTGTTACCCCCACAGTGTTTGTTCCCAGCTTGTAAGTCATATGTGTACCAAGTTTGGTGTCAATTGCTCCAGGCATTCCAGAGTTATGCTGTCTGCTGACATACTCTGTGCTGTTGCCTTACTCCTAGGGGTGTCTTAACCCCACAGTGTTTGTTCCCAGCTTGTAAGTCATATGTGTACCAAGTTTGTTGTGAATTGGTCCAGGCATTCGGGAGTTCTGCTGTCTCCTGAAATACTCTGTGCTGCTGTCCCACCCCTAGGGGTACTTGGGGTGTCTTCCCCCCACAGTGTTTGTTCCCAGTTTGTAAGACATATGTTTTCCAGTTTTGGAGTACATTGCTCCAGCAATTCCGGAGTTATGCTGTCTCCTGATATACTCTGTTACTCTGTGCTGCTGTCCCCCCCCCCCAGGGGTTTCAAATTGTTTTAGTTGCCTCAGCTGTGTTTTAATACCTCGTATGTAAAATTTCACGATCTTCGCTTGTAAACTGTGGATGTGTATAGAAAGACAGAAGGACAAATTTTCACTTTTATATAGTAGATGAGCTACATAATAATATAATAATAATGATGATGATGATGATAATAAAAAAAAATAATCATCTGTTTGAGGACTAGCCATTTTTATCAGTCCATTTTGTTTATTCCATAGAAAAGCCGGTGTCTCCCAAATCCACCTCACTGAAAAGCCCTCCTAAAGGATTTGAGACCTCTGCAATCAACAAAAGTTACTACAATGTGGTGAGTATGCTCTATTGAGACAGACTGATCTTTTTATTCATTTTATTTTAGATTATTAGCATGTAATTGCAGTGTAATAAATAACAATAGAGACAGGGCCTAATTCATCATGGATCCTAGTACTTTGACATACTGGGTGACACCCAGCACAGGGCAAGTACGCCCTGTAGGCCGGATCCAGCCCCCCCTCCCCACCCTGCACACGTGAAAGCATTGTACGGCGGAATCAGATATTGCAAAATGTCTGACACTTTCTCAGTGGGTATTTTTACCGTACACCGCTTACTGCTCACATCACCTGCTCTGCAAAGCAGCATTTCCCTGACCAGGACATGACATTACAGTGAGTGCAATGGTCGGTCTGTCTCTCTCATAGTCCCAGGAGCTGCATGAGAGGCAAAAGTAATAATCTTTGTTAACACATTAGATATTGTAAACAGGAGCGTAGCCAGAACTTTGTGGTCAACTTAGCGACATTTTGAGGGGGTCCCTGTCCCAATGCTTTTACAAAGACACCTCTCCGCATCTCCGCAGTAGTTAATTGTATGCCCCATAATAATGCCCTTTCTTTTCTGAACCACAGTAGTGCCTTAGTTAATATTATGTCACATTGTAGGGCTGCCAGTACGCATTATGCAAAACATGGGTCGAAATTCAGTTGTTCCCACAACCCCCTCCCATAAATGCTCGTGCCCACTGTCACCTATTATTTCTGGCAACGGAAGCGATAACATCATTACAGCTCACTACCCCCGGTGAGCCGAAATGCGCGAAAAGTGTCCCATTTGGGCGCCAAAACTGACTTTTCGCGATCACGCCCATTAGTTTATCAGGTTTTGCCAATTTACACTGCTAAAACCGACTGCTATGGACGCAATGTAACAATTGAATATCCTCCATTATGTCATAATATGAATTGGGGCTAGTGTCCCCAGTTCATATAATATAACACTATAGTTCCTCCAGTTCATATTATGCCTTCTCAGTTCATGTTTTGTAACATTATAATGAACACCAGTTCTTTTTATACCACATTACAATGAGCAGGGCCAGGAACATATCTAGCTATATTGTAGACACCAAGCCCAGAGTTTGTAAGATAGAGTACAGAGTGAATCTGTCTGTCTGTCTGTCTGTCTGTAATTTTGACAGCAAAAGATGGGTCACTCTCAACTCTGGGCTCCATAAAAGCTGCACTCTCTGCTCCTATGGTGCCTATGCCCTTGATTGTAACTTATCAACTTAAATCTTCCCCATGCGGTATGTTTTGGAGAACACACAATATTTTCTCTTACGTCCTAGAGGATGCTGGGGACTCCGTAAGGACCATGGGGTATAGACGGGCTCCGCAGGAGACCTGGGCACTCTAAAGAACTTTTAGTATGGGTGTGCACTGGCTCCTCCCTCTATGCCCCTCCTCCAGACCTCAGTTAGATTCTGTGCCCAGAGGAGAATGGGATGCACTACAGGGGAGCTCTACTGAGTTTCTCTGATAAAAGAATTTTGTTAGGTTTTTTATGTTCAGGGAGCACTGCTGGCAACAGGCTCCCTGCATCGTGGGACTGAGGAGAGAGAAGCAGACCTACTTAGATGATAGGCTCTGCTTCTTAGGCTACTGGACACCATTAGCTCCAGAGGGATCGGAACGCAGGTCTCCCCCTGCCGTTCGTCTCAGAGCCGCGCCGCCGTCCTCCTCGCAGAGCCGGAAGATAGAAGCCGGGTGAGTATAAGAAGAAAGAAGACTTTCCAGGCGGCAGAAGACTTCAGATCTTCACTGAGGTTACCGCTACGCGCCATTGCTCCCACACGTTACACACACTGACAGGCACTGATGGGTGCAGGGCGCAGGGGGGGCGCCCTGGGCAGCAATATAAACTTCTGTTTTGGCATTTTTCACATATGGGCTGCGGAGTCAGTAGATATGTACATCCCCCGCCATTAATTGTAATTTTTAGCGGGACCGAAGCCCGCCACTAGAGGGGGCGGAGCTTGGTCTCACAGCACTAACCAGCGCCATTTTCTCCACAGTGATCTGAAGAGAAGCTGGCTCCCCGGACTCTCCCCTGCAGATCGGTGACACAAGGCTGAAAGAGAGGGGGGGGCACATTTAGGCGCAGTGAGTGTATTACACTGTTAATATATATAAAAGTGCTATATCTGGGAATAGTTTCCAGTGTCAATTGGCACTGGGTGTGTGCTGACATACTCTCTCTCTGTCTCTCCAAAGGGCCTTGTTGGGGAACTGTCCCCTTATAGATATATCCCTGTGTGTGTGTACGGGTGTCGGTACGCGTGTGTCGGCATGTCTGAAGCGGAAGGCTCATCCAAGGAGGAGGTGGAGCAGATGATTGTGGTGTCTCCGTCCGCAACGCCGACTCATGATTGGTATGATATGTGGAATATTTTAAATGCTAATGTGACCTTATTACATAAGAGAATGGACAAAGCTGAGTCCAGGGAAACAGCAGGGAGTCAATCCGCGGATTTGACTGTGTCACAGGGCCTGTCAGGGTCTCAAAAGTGTCCCCTATCACAAATAGCAGACACTGATACCGACACGGATTCTGACTCCAGTGTCGACTATGATGAGGCAAGGTTACACCCTAAGGTGGCCAAAAGTATTAATTATATGATTATGGCAATAAAAGATGTTTTGCATATCACGGATGACCCCTCTGTCCCTGACACGAGGGTACACATGTTTAAGGGAAAGAAACCTGAGGTAACGTTTCCCCCATCTCATGAACTGAACGAATTATTTGAAAAAGTTTGGGAAACTCCAGACAAAAAACTGCTGATTCCCAAGAGGATTCTTGTGGCGTATCCTTTCCCTGCAAAGGACAGGATACGGTGGGAATCCTCGCCCAGGGTGGACAAGGCGTTTACGCGTCTGTCCAAGAAGGTGGCGCTACAGTCTCCAGACACCGCGGCCCTTAAGGATCCTGTGGATCATAGACAGGAAACTACCTTAAAGTCTATTTATGCACATACGGGTGTTTTACTCAGACCAGCAATAGCATCGGCATGGGTATGTAGCGCTGTTGCAGCATGGACAGATACCTTGTTGGCTGACATGGATACCCTGGACAAGGATACCATTGTACTGACTTTAGGTCACATTAAAGACGCAGTCTTATATATGAGAGACGCTCAAAGAGATGTGGGGCTGCTTGGGTCCAGAGCCAACGCCATGGCAGTTTCGGCAAGACGAGCTCTGTGGACCCGCCAATGGTCGGGTGATGCCGACTCAAAGAAGCATATGGAGTTTTTACCTTACTAGGGTGAAGTTTTGTTTGGGGATGGTCTCGCGGACCTGGTTTCCACAGCTACCGCGGGTAAATCTACATTTTTGCCTTTTGTTCCCCCACAGCAAAAGAAAACCCCACATTATCAGATGCAGTCTTTTCGGTCGCATAAGTCCAGAAGAGGTCGGGGCTCCTCTTTCCTCGCCAGTGGTAAGGGTAGAGGTAAGAGAACACCTGCTTCAGCTAGTTCCCAGGAGCAGAAGTCCTCCCCGGCTTCTGCTAAATCCACCGCATGACGCTGGGGCTCCACGGAGGGAGTCTGCACCGGTGGGGGCACGTCTTCGACTCTTCAGCCAGGTCTGGGTTCTATCAGACCTGGTTCCTTGGGCGTTGGAAATTGTATCCCAAGGTTACAAACTGGAGTTCGAAGAGGTACCCCCTCGCCGATTTTTCAAGTCGGCCTTGCCAACCTCTTCCCCGGAGAGGGAAGTGGTATTAGATGCAATTCAAAAGCTGTGTCAACAGCAAGTGATTGTCAAGGTCCCCCTAGGCCAACAAGGAAAAGGGTACTATTCAACACTGTTTGTGGTCCCGAAACTGGATGGTTCGGTCAGACCCATTTTGAATCTAAAATCCCTGAACCTATACTTGAAAAAGTTCAAAATCAAGATGGAATCACTCCGGGCTGTGATATCCAGTCTGGAAGCAGGGGATTTTATGGTGTCGCTGGACGTGAAGGATGCCTACCTTCATGTCCCCATATTTCCTCTTCATCATGAATACCTGTGTTTCGCGGTACAGGACTGTCATTACCAGTTTCAGACGTTGCCGTTTGGGCTTTCCACGGCCCCGAGAATTTTCACCAAAGTAATGGCGGAAATGATGGTGCTCCTGCGCCAGCAGGGAGTCACAATTATCCCGTACTTGGACGATCTCCTGATAACGGCGAGATCAAGAGATCAATTGCTGAAAAGCGTGTCGCTCTCCCTGAGAGTGTTACATCAACACGGTTGGATTCTCAATCTGCCAAAGTCACAGTTGATTCCAACGACTCGAATATCTTTCCTAGGCATGATCCTAGACACGGAACAGAAGAGGTTTTTTCTACCAATAGAAAAAGCCCAGGACCTCCAGAACATGTTCAGGGACCTGCTAAAACCAAAAAGAGTGTCTGTTCATCAATGCACTCGAGTTCTGGGAAAAATGGTGGCAGCCTACGAGGCCATCCCCTTCGGCAGGTTCCATGCGAGGACGTTTCAGTGGGACCTTCTGGACAAATGGCCGGGGTCCCATCTACACCTACATCAAAAGATAAGCCTGTCCCCCAGGGCCAGGGTGTCTCTCCTGTGGTGGCTGCAGAGTGCTCACCTTCTAGAGGGTCGCAGGTTCGGCATTCAAGACTGGGTTCTGGTGACCATGGACGCGAGCCTCCGAGGATGGGGAGCAGTCACAAAAGGAAGAAATTTTCAGGGACTATGGTCAAGCCAGGAGGCTTGTCTACACATCAACGTGCTGGAATTGAGGGCCATATACAATGGCCTACGACTAGCAGAGTATCTTCTTTGCGACCTACCGGTTCTGATTCAATCAGACAATGTCATAGCCGTGGCTCATGTAAACCGCCAAGGCGGGACAAGGAGCAGAGCGGCAATGGCGGAAGCCACCAGAATTCTGCGCTGGGCGGAAAATCACGTAAGCGTTCTGTCAGCAGTCTTCATACCGGAAGTGGACAACTGGGAAGCAGACTTCCTCAGCAGACACGTGCCAGGTCAAGGGACCCTCAGGCAGTAGCGGTAGACGCCCTGGTGACACCATGGGTGTTTCAGTCGGTCTATGTGTTCCCTCCTCTACCTCTCATCTCAAAAGTGTTGAGAATCATAAGACGAAACAGAGTACAAGCAATACTCGTGGTTCCAGATTGGCCTCGAAGGGCCTGGTATTCGAATCTTCAGGAGATGCTCACAGGAGATCCGTGGCCTCTTCCTCTCAGGGAAGACCTGCTGCAGCAGGAGCCTTGCATGTTCCAAGACTTACCGCGGTTGCGTTTGACGGCATGGCGGTTGAACACCGAATCCTAGCTGAGAGAGGTATCCCGGAGGAAGTTATTCCTACTCTGATAAAGGCTAGGAAGGAAGTAACGGTGTAACATTATCACCGTATCTGGAGAAAGTATGTATCTTGGTGTGAAACCAAACATGCTCCTATGGAAGATTTCCATTTGGGCCGTTTTCTCCACTTCCTACAGACAGGAGTGGATATGGGCCTGAAATTAGGCTCCATTAAGGTACAGATTTCGGCCCTATCTATATTTTTTCAGAAGGAATTGGCTTCTCTCCCAGAAGTCCAAACTTTCGTAAAGGGAGTGCTGCACATCCAGCCTCCTTTTGTGCCTCCTGTGGCACCATGGGACCTTAACGTGGTGTTGCAGTTCCTTAAATCACACTGGTTTGAACATCTTCAAACGGTGGAATTAAAATTTTTCACTTGGAAAGTGGTCATGTTGCTGGCCTTGGCATCTGCTAGGCGGGTGTCAGAGTTGGCGGCCTTGTCTCACAAGAGCCCCTACTTGATTTTTCATGTGGATAGAGCAGAGTTGAGGACTCGTCCTCAATTTTTGCCTAAGGTGGTTTCTTCTTTTCATATGAACCAACCTATTGTGGTGCCTGTGGCTACGGGGGACTTGGAGGACTCCAAGTCCCTGGATGTAGTCAAGTCCTTAAAAATTTACGTAGCCAGGACGGCTAGGGTTAGGAAAACGGAGGCTCTGTTTGTCCTGTATGCAGCCAACAAGGTTGGCGCGCCTGCTTCTAAGCAGACTATTGCTCGCTGGATCTGAAACACGATCCAGCAGACTCATTCTACGTCTGGATTGCCGGTACCAAATTCAATAAAGGCCCATTCCACTAGGAAAGTGGGCTCTTCTTGGGCGGCTGCCCGAGGCGTCTCGGCATTACAGTTGTGCCGAGCAGCTACTTGGTCTGGTTCAAACACTTTTGCAAAATTCTACAAGTTTGATACCCTGGCTGAGGAGGACCTTGCGTTGGCTCAATCGGTGCTGCAGAGTCATCCGCACTCTCCCGCCCGGTTTGGAGCTTTAGTATAAACCCCATGGTCCTTACGGAGTCCCCAGCATCCTCTAGGACGTAAGAGAAAATAAGATTTTAAACCTACCGGTAAATCTTTTTCTCCTAGTCCGTAGAGGATGATGGGCGCCTGTCCCAGTGCGGACTAAATCTGCAAGACTTGCATATAGTTGTTGCTTACATAAGGGTTATGTTACAGTTAAGATTGGTCGTTGACTGATACTGTTTTTTGTTTATACTGTGAACTGGTTGCGTATATTCCAGGTTATACGGTGTGGATGGTGTGGGCTGGTATGAATCTTGCCCTTAGATTAGCAAAATCCTTTCCTCATATTGGCCCTCATTCTGAGTTGTTCGCTCTGTAATTTTCTTCGCATCGCAGCGATTTTCTGCTAATTGTGCATGCGCAATGTTCGCACTGCGACTGCGCCAAGTAAATTTGCTAAGAAGTTTTGTATTTTACTCACTGCATTACGAGGTTTTTGTCCTCGTTCTGGTGATCGGAGTGTGATTGACAGGAAGTGGGTATTTCTGGGCGGAAACTAGCAGTTTTATGGGAGTGTGTGAAAAAACGCTGCCGTTTCTGGGAAAAACGCGGGAGTGTCTGAAGAAACGGGGGAGTGTCTGTGCGAACGCTTGGTGTGTTTGTGACGTCAAACCAGGAACGACAAGCACTGAACTGATCGCACTGGAAGAGTAAGTCTCGAGCTACTCAGAAACTGCACAGAAAAATCTTTTCGCAATATTGCGAATACTTCGTTCGCAAATCTGCTAAGCTAAGATACACTCCCAGAGGGCGGCGGCTTAGCGTGTGTACTGCTGCGAAAAGCGGCTAGCGAGCGAACAACTCTGAATGAGGGCCATTGTCCATCTCCTCTGGGCACAGTTTCTCTAACTGAGGTCTGGAGGAGGAGCATAGAGGGAGGAGCCAGTGCACACCCATACTAAAAGTTCTTTAGAGTGCCCATGTCTCCTGCAGAGCCCGTCTATACCCCATGGTCCTTACGGAGTCCCCAGCATCCTCTACGGACTAGGAGAAAAAGATTTACCGGTAGGTTTAAAATCTTATTTTCTTGTGCCCTTAAATAAGTAGAGAGTAAAGAGAGCGATAGGGAAGATCTTGTTGCATTACTTGAAAGCAGGTAATGTCGTCTAGAGGGGTATGGAGATTGAACGTATTCTGAAATCCGATTCAGTATGATTTACCGGCGGAGGGATGCCGGCTGTCAATATCCCGACAGCGGCATCCTACCCGCCATAATGCCGGCAGCGGGGCAAGCGCAGAGAGTCCCACGAGTAGGAATAGTGCTATTGCGCCAGTATTCCAGAAGGTGGCATTGTCGGCTGGCGAGATTCCGGCGTCTGTATCCTGACTGCCGGTATCCCAAGAGCCGGCAAATTAAACGCATCCCCTGAAATCACTGTATGGAGAGGATATTGATAAATGTCTTTGCAGCGTGAAATCTATTGTATTAGTTGTGATGCAGATGATGTAGCCCTAGGGAATGAATGCAAAATGTTCCTTGAAATGCTCCTTCGATGAACACTATCTTCACATCAGTTGCATTAGATGTCCAGAGGCTTTTCGGTGTTTGGAATGATAAGAAAAATAATGTTTGTGTTTTGACTCTTGAATGCTTTCTATTATCTCAGATCTGTTAATGCAAGATTATTATTATTATTATTATTATTATTATTAGCTGGACAAATATTTGTATGCCGTGTCAGGGTTCCAAAGAAACAGTCACAAAGTCGATACAGTAAAGGAAAAGAGAAGGTTCAATAACCCTTCATAAAACAATTTAGATAATGGAGAATAAGAACAACCTCACCATTAAATGAACACCCTTCTGACGAGTGCTGGAGTCAATTAAAGTGTAATGATTTTTAAAAAGCCCAACTCATGCAGATGTAGCCATACTCCGCTGCGATGCAGCTTGTCATGCATCAAGCCGTGTTGCAGCATGCTGCGTCGCTGCGATGTAGCATGCTGCAACAATGCTTGCTGCATGGCATGCCAGGCCGTGACTTTTTGCCGCCAGCGAATAGTCGCAGCCTGGCATGCCATGCAGCATGCTGTGATGCAGCATGCACATCGCAGTAAGATGAGCATGGCTATATCTGTATGTACCTTAAATGATATACCAAGAACAGTATTGATATAATGTTGGCTTGCTGTCCAATAACTGTGAACCACTGGTGACTATCATATACAATGCACTAAATCATCATCTGGAGCAGAGCATTTAAAACCAGCTTGAGTTGTCAGAGACTCCCATAAGAAGTCATTATTTGGGTGTATAGTATGCAGTGTATAGTGCATTTCGGCATATGCGGAAGATACCAGATGTTTATTTAACTTCACACAGTACCCGATAACCTCTTTCAGACCCTTACTCGGAAAGGTGTTATTCAATTTAGCCATCCTAGTAGTTAATTTAGCAAGGTCTAAGTTCCATCTAGTATGAGAATCTACAAATTATGTAGGCAATGGGTTTTGGGGTCTCAGTTGTACTGCACAAACAGAAGGACCTGACAAGTCAGTAGTTGTAAATTGGGAGAGTAATTTGGTGATATAACTGCGAATTTGAAACTAAACGAAATTAAGAGATTGATACTTCTACCTAAGTTGGGACAGGGTGAGGACCGCAGAACAGTCTATATCTAAAAATTGATATATGAACTGAAGTCTCTGGAGGTGCCAAGAGCAAATCAACACATTTGCGTCACCATTTTGAAAATCCAAATTGTATATCAACAGAGAAATAGGGAATACAGGAACCTTAAACTTAACCGCTTCTTGAGAATGTGCCACGCATGCCGATGGGTAGAAATAAGAAGGTTGCCATTTTAGATGGTCAGGAGAAACATGGAGTAAACTCAGCAGGTCCATACAGTATGTGGGCCTGATCAAGCTTTCTATAGACCTAATTATCGCCTCCACCCATCCAGTCAAAGCATCTCTATAATTAGCTGCCAAAGCATAGTCCAGAATACAAGGTCAATTTATACCTCCCAGGTGCAACGGTTGCTGTAATTTAAATAAAGAAGTACAATTACTTTTATTGGCCCATATAACCTTTGTTAATAACACTTTTTATAACTTTTTGATCACGTTTAGACAAAGTAAAGGGAAGCATTTGGACTGGGTAGAGGATGCGAGGGAAGGAAATAGTAAATAATTGAAACTCCACAGATATGAAAGTCGGGGTAGTTTCCATTTGGCAAAATCAGCTAACATTTGATTAATAAAATATGGAATATTAGCAGAGCATATATCCAAGGGAGAAGAAGGTATTTTCAAGCCCAAATAAGTTAAACCATCTCGGGCCCAACGAAAGGGGAATGAGATGCCCCACCCATCTTTAGCAGTTACATGGAGAGCTAGTGCTTCAGTTTTTGTAAAATTAATGAGAAATCCCAATGTTAAATAAACATTTTGGAGCTTGATCAAAAGGGAAGGGATTGCTACTTGAGGCTCACTACAGGGTGATTCAAAAGTCGCAGTACACCCTTTTGTTTCAAAAACAGTGCAGGAAATGGGAAAACTGAATGCTCCAGTAAGGTATGGTTGAGGCGGGCTATCTTTTAGGGTATGTACCGAACATGGGCGCCATCTTGAAATCAGTCATCTTGAATCTAAGTCAGTTTTTTCAAATGAAAAGGGGGTCGTGTAACATGTCAAACATCAGAATTTGCTGAAAACTTTATTGCTGCAAACAGATTTGAAATAGCATGGGTGAGAAATTAACATGTATGTCTTTCTCTCACCCCCATATTGCCTATGCCCCTTGCACACGACATACTTGTATGTGCAGCAACCAGAGGGCTTTCAATGCACCTGACAGAAGTGTGCTATTACTTTCCAAATCCAGTCACGTTGACTCGTTTCTGCAAGGATTAGAGCTTGGCCAAGGGGCTAAGAGAGACGACATGAATGTGTGCAATGCAAAAACATTTTTTTAACACACTGATGACATGAAAATTGGACAGAAAGTATTTCACTTCTATCCAATTTGCATGTTATCCTCACTGACATTGGGGCTGTACCTCACACTTATACTGCTCCCAACCTTACCTCCCCAACCACATAGAAGTCCCCTGTGTGACCACAACACCGGTGGCAGGGGCAGACTGTCGGGATAACAGTCCTACACAGTGGTCAGTGTGGGAGGATGCGGATCATTCTCGGCTGCACGGAAAACACTGGGGAGAGCAGACTCTAGCTGCTGATCGAAAATGTATGGCACTGTGCTACTCACCTCTTCTTTGTGCTGAGCAGGATGAGGGCGGTGAGTTACATGGTTGGGTCACTCACAGGTGGGGATGCGCATGGGGGAAATGGGCGGAGTAGCAGCGAAGGCTCCCAGCTGAGCGAAGACGAATTTAGAGGCGTCAATTTCATGTCCCCGTGCTGTCTGTTTAAAAAAACACTGGCCACCGGGGGGGTGGTGGAACGGATCAGACGAGGGTTGGGGAGGATCTTTCCACTCTGGTTGAAGGTGCCGCTACCGGCCTCCTCCTCGGGCTGCAGCAGTTCTGTGGCCTCCTCACGCAGTTTGTAGTACCGGCGGAGGGAGTAGATCTTCTACACAGCTGTCGGCAGGAGGAGCGACACAGGACGGAGAAGTGGCCAGCTTTGGACATGAGACTCCGATCCGACACCGGGTGAGCACAGGAACAGGTCCTCACATCCCCCGTGGTGTGCGCACGCCGCACAGCACAGTTACTTCCTTAATTTTTTTTTTTTTTAGTTGCACTCAGCACAGCTCTTCAAGTGCTGCCGCCCATAGGCAGTTGCCTAAAACTGCATACTGGTGGCGCCGGCCTTGGGTGCTAACCGAAACTTCTTAATAAGGCTGTCTAATGCAATATGGCAATTTTTTTTATATGGTTACTGTTGAGCTTGGGCTCCAGTAATGACCTTCCCAGCATACTGCATTCATATTTTTGATTGAGACAGTTATAATTTGGATATTTTCTTTTATGTAAAATTCACATTAGGATTGAAATTCACAGCTTTCTTTTATTAACCCAGTCCTGTTCTTTTATGGCTGATCCTGAAGATAACAGCTTAGTACCCTTCTTTGTATGAATCCTTAAGTGGGTAGGAGAGCTAATTTTAGGTTAACCCTTATTTAGTACAGGTTGAGTATCCCATATCCAAATATTCCGAAATACGGAATATTCCGAAATACGGACTTTTTTTGAGTGAGAGTGAGATAGTGAAACCATTGTTTTTGATGGCTCAATGTACACAAACTTTGTTTAATACACAAAGTTATTAAAAATATTGTATTAAATGACCTTCAGGCTGTGTGTATAAGGTGTATATGAAACATAAATGAATTGTGTGAATATAGACACACTTTGTTTAATGCACAAAGTTACAAAAAATATTGGCTAAAATGACCTTCAGGCTGTGTGTATAAGGTGTATATGTAACATAAATGCATTCTGTGCTTAGATTTAGGTCCCATCACCATGATATCTCATTATGGTTTGCAATTATTCCAAAATACGGAAAAATCCGATATCCAAAATACCTCCGGTCCCGAGCATTTTGGATAAGGGATACTCAACCTGTATAATATGTATGCATGTTTTACTAAATAACATGCATAATAACTTAAGTGGTTTCAATGACTTGGTGAGGAGAGTTACTTGTTTTATCTCCCACAGAGATCCTTTGGTTTTGCGTGACGTGACTATAATGTATGTCCTTTCATAAAGTGGCCTGATTTAAATTCTCACAATTATCAAGCCTAGACAATTAATTAATTTTTAGCATTTAGTCCTAGGACGACCAGGTCAATGAATGTGGTTGCTTAAAGTGCAATGTCGCCCTCTTGTGGTTTGTAATCTTGTTTAATGTTGTTTATTTGCTGATGTCCTCTGTCACTGTATTAACCCCCTAACTGTACCTCCATTTGCAAATGAAAAAAATCCATTAGTTGATATATGTAAGAATTTAATCATATGTTTGTGTGTATGTATATTTGTATGTATATTTGTTTGTACGTATGTATATAGTTGTCATAGTACACAAGGTACACCAGGTGGGGGAAGCCGTGAGTGCCGGAGCAGCGTTATGTATGTATAATATAAATATATATATATATAGCAGCTAGTGGATGGCACGGCACTCCGAGCGTCTGAATAAATTAATCTTAAACCAGCATAGGGAACGACAACGTTTCAGTGCTTTTATTGTAGCACTTTCGTCAGATCAGCACAATAAAAGCTGAAACGTTGTCGTTCCCTATGCTGGTTTAAGATTGATTTATTCAGACGCTCGGAGTGCCGTACCATCCACTTGCTGCTGCTGTCACTTTCCTGTTCAGGCACCCAGCGCATAAATATCACTGACTGGAGAGCCGGACCACCAACTGTATGTATGTATGTATGTATGTATGTATATACAGGTTGAGTATCCCATATCCAAATATTCCAAAATACGGAATATTCCAAAATACAGACTTTTTTGAGCGAGAGTGAGATTGTGAAACCTTTGTTTTTTGATGGCTCAATGTACACAAACTTTGTTTAATACACAAAGTTATTAAAAATATTGTATTAAATGACCTTCAGGCTGTGTGTATAATGTGTATATGAAACATAAATGAATTGTGTGAATGTAGACACACTTTGTTTAATGCACAAAATTATAAAAAATATTGGCTAAAATTACCTTCAGGCTGTGTGTATAAGGTGTATATGTAACATAAATGCATTCTGTGCTTAGATTTAGGCCCCATCACCATGATATCTCATTATGGTATGCAATTATTCCAAAATACGGAAAAATGCCATATCCAAAATACCTCTGGTCCCAAGCATTTTGGATAAGGGAGACTCAACCTGTATATATATATATATATATATATATATATATATATATATATATATATATATATATATATATATATGTGTGTGTGTGTGTGTAATATATAAAATCAAGTTGCCGACTGTCAGGATTCCGGATACCGATGCTGGAATCCCTACAGAAACAGGACTAGTCCCTCCCCCCCATAGAGTGGAAATAGAACCTGTGGCGCATGAACTGAGCTTGCAGCGTGGCAAGCCCTGCTGGCGGCATACAGGCGGTCGGGATGCCGTTGTCGGTATACTGACAGCACGCACCCCGGCTGCTGGTAAATCATACCAAACCCCTCTCTCTCTCTCTCTCTATCTATCTATATCTATATATATATATATCTATATATATATATATATATATATGTATACATATATTCACACCCCAGTGTTCCAGTTAGCTGGTACCACATCTCCAACTCATCTCACCTGAAACAGCATCCAGTCAGGTGTTACTGAATAGTTTTACTGCCACGTCTATGAAAGAGTAGATCCTATATTATGCCTGCCCAATTCCGTCCTAATATCTCAAGCCAACACCCAGCAGCTAGCTCAACCTAGTCCGGTTTCACAAACCACCTTAGCCGTGACATATATAAATAAATATACACAGTCGAGTCATTATAATGACCACCTCCTACATTTGACGTCTGCAGGGGTGGTCTTCTGTTTGCCGGCGGTCGGGCTCCCGGCGCTCAGTATACCGGCGCCGGGAGCCCGACAGCCGGCATACCGACACTTATTTTCCCTCGTGGGGGTCCACGACCCCCATAGAGGGAGAATAAAATAGTGTAGCGCGCCACCGTGCCCGTAGCGTGGCGAGCGCAGCGAGCCCGCAAGGGGCTCATTTGCGCTCGCCAAGCTGTCGGTAAGCCGGCGGTCGGGCTCCCGGCGCCGGGATGCTGGTCGCTGGGAGCCCGACCGCCGGCCAGCCGTAGTGAACCCGTCTGCTGCCCATGAAGTACGTCACATGTTGTGCGCTGGCTTTGTGTGTATATAAGGTTTGCTATAGGCAGTCTGCACACAAATCACTCATTGCGGTCATGGGTAAAAGGGGCGATTTATCAAAGTTGCAAAAAGGGGCGATTATCGACTTTCGGTACAAAGGTGGCAGTGTTTGTGAACTGTTCACGTGCTGCTGTGGTAAAGGTGTATCATGACTGGACAAATGGCACCATTGCGAATAACTGAAGTGGAAAATGCGGAGCACCACGTGCCATTGATGTGAGAGGTGACCGTCGGCTATGAAGGTGCGTGAGGGCCAACTGACACGCTTCAGTCGAGCAGCTCACCGTCAAAATGTACCTGTGCCAACCTTCCAATACCTTATTGAGTCACTTCTAGCCCACCTAGCTGCTGTCCGTGCTGCACAGGCGGTTACTCTGGCTGTTAGCTGGTGGTCATAATAAAGTGACTCAGCCGTGCATATACACTATATGGACAAAAGTATTTGGACGCCCGACCATTACACCACAAGGACTGTAATGACATTGTATTCAAATACATATACTTTAATATGGAGTTGGTCCCCCTTTTGCATCTATAACAGCTTCCACTCTTCAAGGAAGGCTTTCCATAGGATTTTGGAGTGTTTCTGTGCAAATTTATGCCCATTCATGCATGTAAATGTATGTATAGGTGTGTGTGTATATGTGTGTGTGTGTGTGTGT